>NW_027507785.1:175463779-176669612 GCF_037356315.1 Lithobates pipiens
AGGGGGGGGGGGGTTACATTGCCTTGCATAGTTACATAGGATGCATTAAGATGAAAAAACATGAACCTTTAGTGTCCCTTTAACACAGACGATGCCTATTTAGATTTTAAATGAATTTGTAGAGTGTGGGGCAAAGGAGAAGGCACAGTACCTCCCATTGCGTCCGATTGGATCAAATTTATTTTTTGGTTAGATAAAGCTCTGTAATGATCAAAATTCCTCCAGGAGAATAAGCAGAGAAATATGCAGGTTAGACAGGGAGAAGAGCAAATCATCTGCATATGCAGAGACTTTATGGTTGATATTTCCCACCTGCAGACCGGAAATATTGGGGGTTTAACTGAACCCCATTCAGGAAGGGCTTTCAAAAGATGCAGCTGGGGGGGGGGGGGGGTAGACTGTCCAAGAGCATTGAATACTTTGATTGTATGTGGGTCTAGTAAGGGCAGTAGAGTCTTGTAATACTGTATAGTTAAATCCATCTGAGTGGGGTACTTTCCTGGATTTATCTGCCTTTACTGCTGTTAGCAATTCCTCCAAGGCAATAGGGGCATCTAGGTCTTGACAGACTGGAGATGGACAACTTCCTGCAAGATTGCAATGCCCCTGCGTCTTTATAGCCAAGAAGGTCTGATCCCTGACGACGAAGGTGGGCAAGGTCGATCCCCAAAGAAGGGACAGGCGTCTTATGTTGCAGTTCAAGGGCCTAAATGGCAGCAAGCAACTTCATTAGTTGTGCTTCCTGGGACTTTTTAATACAAGATCCATGCTTCATAAGGATACCCCAGATAACCGCCTTGTGGGCCTCCCATGCCATACCAGGGATATAGTTCATCTGGAAAGGCACTGTAAGTTCTTTAGAAACATCAGTTAAAACCACAGGGGTCTGCAACCTTCATTCAAGCGCTATCGCCACTCTGGGGAAGAGATTTGAGTAAATTAATAAAAAAAAAAACACACACACACACACACACACACACACACACACACACACACACACAGCATGGTCAGGCCAGACCAATAGAGATATCTAGGATGAAGGAAAGCAGTTGATGGGGGGACCAGAATAGATCTATGCGAGAATTTAGTTGATGAGGAGTAGAGCAGAAAGTGTAATCTCGTTCCCCAGCATGCAAAATGCGCCAGTCATCCACTAACTGCAGTTTGTGCAGCGTTTGCAGGATACGTTTTCTAGATCCGAAAGGAACAGAGGAAGTGCTCAAAGAAGAAGTGTCCATTCCATGGCCAAGAGGAACATTAAAATCTCCTCCCAGGAACAATTTGCCTTCCATAAACTCCAAAAGCTTTCAGAGGAATGTTTAAAGAAAAAGAATATTGGAACATGTATTTGTTGCATACATGGTAGCCAATGTCACTTTAATGCCCCTTAAAGTTAGACTAGGGAATACGACCAGAAAATCATAATGGAAACCCCCTTAGACTTTGCTTCTTGATTAGAGGCATGCTATACAAGGAAAAAATTAAAATAAAAAAAATCGATTCTGAAGTAAAGGAAGTCAGCCTGCCCTAAAATGAGTTTCTTGCACAAATGCTACATCCGTACGGCGTGTCAGATCATTAACCACTTAACAACCGGCCCATAGCCGAATGACGGCTACAGGGCGGATGTTTAACTCTGGGAGGCCGTCATATGACGTCCTCCCAGAATTCCGCTCTCGCGCACCCCCTGGGGCGCGCACTCGAGAGCATCCGTGACCGCCGGGTCCACAGGACCCGGCGCATCATGGATCACGGTAAACGCCCGCTCGTCGCGGCCGTTTACCACGTAATCGCTCCGTCAAATGACGGAGTGATCACTTGTAAGCAAACCCGGCGTCATCTTGTAACGCCGGTTCCTCCCTCCCCCTCTCTGTACCTGCAACACCCGCCAATACCCTGCAACACTCTGCAATGCTCTGCAACACCCGCCAATATCCTACAATGCAATACTCTGCAATGCCATACTCTGAGATACCCAGCCATAGTCGGTGATACCCTCCAATACCCAGCCATAGACATCCCCCCCCCCCCCCTCCCGCCGCCCTCCGGTGCTTCTACCGACTCGCCAATACGATCAAAGCCAGAATCTTTTTTTTTTTTCAGGCTTCCCAGCTTAGAGGTGAGATGCGGGGTCTTATTGACCCCATATCTCACTGTAAAGAGGACCTGTCATGCCATATTCCTATTACAAGGGATGTAATTGTAATAGGAATAAAAGTAATCAAAACATTTTTTTTTGGGGGAAAAAAAAAAAATGTCAAACTAAAATAAATAAAGTAAAATGAACAATAAAAAAAACCTTTTTTTAAAGCGCCCCTGTCCCCATGTGCTCGCATGCAGAAGCGAACGCATCCGTAAGTCCCGCCCACATATGAAAACAGTGTTCAAACCACACATGTGAGGTATCGCTGCAAACGTTAGAGCGAGAGCAATAATTCTAGCCCTAGACCTTCTCTGTAACTCAAAACATATAACCAGTAAAAAAAAAAAAAAATTTAATCGTCGCCTATGGGGATTTTTAAGTAGCGACATTTGGCGCCATTCCACGAGCGTGTGCAATTTTGAAGAGTGACATGTTAGGTATCTATTTACTCAGCGTAACTTCATCTTTCACATTATGCAAAAATTGGGCTAACTTTACTGTGTTTTTTTTTTTTTAAGCACAAAACTTTTTTTTCCAAAAAAAAGCATTCGAAAAATTGTTGCGCAAATACCGTGCGAGATAAAAAGTTGCAACGACCACCATTGTATTCTCCAAAAAAAAAAAAAAAACATAATGTTTTGGGATTCTATGTAATTTTCTAGCAAATAAATGATGATTTTTACATGTAGGAGAGAAATGTCAGAATTGTCCTGGGTGCTCCAGAACGCCTGATGGTGCTCCCTGCATGTTGGGCCTCTGTATGTGGCCACGCTGTGTAAAAGTCTCACACATGTGGTATCGCCGTACTCGGGAGTAATAGCAGAATGTGTTTTGGGGTGTAATTTGTGGTATGCATATGCTGTGTGTGAGAAATAAACTGATAATATGACAATTTTGTGAGAAAAAAAAAATCTTGATTTTGCAAAGAATTGTGGGAAAAAATTACAACTTCAAAAAAACTCACCATGCCCAGTCTTACTAAATACCTTGGGATGTCTTCTTTCCAAAAAAGGGGTCATTTGGGGGGTATTTGTACTTTTCTGGCCTGTTAGGGTCTCAAGAATTGAAATAGGCCATCAGTACTTCAGGTGTTATCAATTTTCAGATATTGGCACCATAGCTTGTGGACTCTAGAACTTTAACAAAGACTAAATAATATCCACCAATTTGTACTTATTTTTACCAAAGATATGTAGTAGTATAAATTTTGGCCAAAATTTATGAAGAAAAAATTACTAATCTGCTAAAATTTTATAACAAAAAACAAAGAAAAATTCATTTTTTTACAGAATTTTCTGTATTTTTTCTTTTATAGCACAAAAAATAAAAAACCGAGTGGTGATTAAATACCACCAAAAGAAAGCTCCATTTGAGTGAAAAAAAAAGGACAAAAATTTCATATAGGTCCAGTGTTGCATGACTGAGTAATTGTCATTCAAAATGTGAGAGCACCGAAAGCTGAAAATTGGTCTGGTTATTAAGGGTGTTTAAGTGCCCAGTGGTCAAGTGGTTAAGAAGCATCCTCTGCTTCTCCGAAACATTAAGCCCCTTGGCGTGAAGAGAAGAAGGGAGAGGGAGAGGGGGAGAGGCAGAAGATAGCCCAAGTGAACACAAGAAGGCACTCACTACTGAACACTCAGGTTCACATGGGTGTGGGCCTATGTGGGAGAGTGGTTGAAAATAGACGAAGAGCAGAGCCCCGAGCCTAGACTCCCCAGCAAATATTCAGTCAAAAAATATAATGCAGTAACAGAGCTCAAAAAAAAAAAAAAACACAAACAAACACACACACACACACAAGAAAGTAGTAAACATCTACTATTAAGTTGAGAAGCTGTGAATCATATACAGAACTCTTGAGAACTCAGTCTAAAAGAGACCTCCATAACATACCCGCATCACCGGTTAAAGTACAGAGTCCGGGAGTCAGGGGGATTTGTGGGGTCTCGCGCAAGAGCCACAATGCCTGGAGAAATAAATCAGAATAAGGCCTCTAAAAGGCCCCCCACCCCCATCTCTTTACATTGATATACCCCATCCCAACACAGCCTCAGACTTCTCAAGAGGTGGCCAAAGACTCAGGTGATCACCACGCCCCAGTCTGCACCATACTCCTAGCTCCCTCTGGGTGAGAGCACCTTCTCAGAACCAAATATCAGCCATCACCCATCACACCCACTCCGCCATCTCATAGCCATGCCAACTTTGCGCAAACCACATCAGATACCAGTGTGCAGCGGGGGGGTGGGGGGGGGGGGGTGGGGAGGAGGGGCGAGGGGCCCACAGCAGCCCATAAGGTGGAAAAAAAAAAAAAAAAAAAAAAAAAAAAAAAAAAACAATTCTGCCACGGAGACAGGAATTGCGCGCTTCATGGCAAGTGTCCACATCTAGGATATTACACCTTAACTCCTTTTTTCCCTTTGTTTTTTTTTTTGTCTGTATATTAAAGGAAATAAATAAAAATTTATAAAAAAACAAAAACAAAAAACAAACATTGTGCCAAAATACAAATGCAAGTTCAAGATCCATATTAAATTGCATAGCATCCATTAAATCAAAAATAATAATAATAATAAAAATAAAAAAAAAAATACGAAAAAAGGTATTTTAACTTTTAACCGAGCTGTGATCTTAGCCATATCATTTGTCAAGTTAAAGATCAATCCGCATCTAATATAACAAAAGTATACTTTAGTTCCTTCTATCAACAGTGGGGCCGAGCCTCCTGTATATAGAAATATCTATATTATAATCAATAACCCCATGGACATTGGATGCCATATACGGCTTGTCCAGCCACTTTGTCCAGACTTTATTACACTTACTAGGACTGCCCGTTAATGCAGGTATCTCTATACAGTGGGAAATTTACCAATTGTTTCCAGTATAAAACCGTAGAAGAGGGTTTCTTCCAATGTAAAGCAATAGCTTTTCTTGCATAAAACAATGTAGTATTAACAAACACTTGCTCAGATACTGTAGAGAGAATAGCCTGCACCAAACCCAACAAACATACAGACATTGAGACCAGCAGAAGAGCGGAAGTAATAGAGCTCAACAAATCCACCATTTCCACCCAAAAAATGACCGACTATATATGGACAGGTTCAGAAGATGTATGCGAAATCCCCCTAGGCCACTCCACACCGCCAACCCTCAGAAGAACACACAGAGTTTATCTTTTGAAATCTGTGTGGTATATGCTCTATGTACCAATTTAAATTGGATCATACGGTCTCTCAAGAATACCAGAGATCGCAGAGGGAAATCCCACACACTTCTCCAATCTTCCATGTCCAGATCCGGTATGTTGTGCATCCACCTAGCTCTAAGAACCTCTAATGGCTAGAGGGAAATGAAAGTAAGAGGAGAATACAGTCTCGAGGTGGACCTCTCCAAACATTCAGACCCAAGTACTGATTCTAGAGTAGATGGGCTTGCTCATAAATATGGCTGTTCTCTGTGAGCTGGCCCCTTAACCCCTTCTGAAGGGCCTCATAAAAAAAATTTGCTCACAGAGGAGGCGTTGCGTTGGGCCTTCTGTAATTCCAGCAACCTGGTGGCTAGATAGCAGCCAATGGCCCTTCAGCATTGGGGGGGGGGGGGGGGCTTGGGGGACTGCTCAGGAAATCGCTGGCTTCACTAATGAGGCCTAATGCTGCATCCACCATCATTGTCCCCTTCCTGGGACTTTTGGTGGTAAGGCAGCGGGGAGGCACCTAGGATTGGGTGAGGCTCCTACTGGGCCCAGCCACCTCTTGGCTGCCACTGGGCACAGCCTCCTCCTGCCTGACGCTTGGCATGGCCCTCCTCCTGCCTGAGCTCATCCTGTGTAAAAAGGGACATAAATGTAGTTTTTGCTTCATCAATCATACACATGCTCACACGCTCGTGACTTGCAAATTGAATGTTATTAAATAGAAAAAAAAAAAAAAACACTATCATTCTGACCCCAGAATTTTTCAAGCTGGTCACCAACATTTTTGGCCACTACTGTCTAGTGATGTGTATACATCATTCTTGGTCTAAAATCATCGATTTGTAAGCAATTATAACATCTAGTTATATATCATTAATATTAGGACAATAAAATATGTCTAAATATGTCCTGATCTGAGAGAAGCCTTGATCTGCTTGTGCTCCTTCCTATACATGTTCCTCAAGATCCTAATTTTAGTTTCCAAAAATGTAATGTCTGCTTCGGGGAACCGAGTCTTCACAAACACCAAAGTGTCTCCAGCATTGCCTTCCTTGCTTGTTTATTGTAATAAACTGTGTTTGACCTCTCACAGATTCCTCATCTCCCTGTACTTGTCAATAAAAATTTACAGAAATTTGTGTTCCTTAAATGGATTAATTTTTTCTGTAAAAGACAATACACAAGACAAAAACACTAATGTCAGTCTAAACTCTCATTATCTTATCCCAATATAGGCCTCCAATGTGAAGCAGTATAGGCCACTGTGATGGGCAAAGTTCAAATTTTACCTTTGTTTAGGATGCTAGCCACTTCCGTTCGTCCCCCCCCCACACACACACGACGTACGATGCATGTTAGCTTGCTAAGAAAAAAAAAAACACCAATGTCAGTCTAAGCGCTCATTATCTTATCCCAACATAGGCCCCAATCTTGAAGCAGTATAGGCCACTGTGATGGGCCAAGTTCAAATGTTACCTTCGTTCAGGACGCTCGCCACTGCCGGTCATTTTCTACACAGATCATATGTAGGACAGATGTACGTTAGCTTTATATACACTGTGCATGTGTCAAACTCCGCCTGCGTCGCTCGCCCCTGATGTTCTTTTTCACGAATATTCCCTGCACCTCCTCTCATTGGTGCGCAGTGGGAGTATATCGATAAAAATGGCAGAGACATTTTTCAGGGAGTATCGCGGAGCAAAGCCCGGAGCCCCAAACATTCGGGTCCAGGAGGAAATTGAAGGCCACCAACATGACCTTTGAAGAAATGGTGGACATCTTGAGGAGGGAGGATTAGGATGCCAAAAATGGTCCGTACAGCCGTCCCAATTTGCGGAAAGACCAATAACGTCCTCAGTTGTGACTGCTCTGGAGCTGCATTTTGGGGTATGCCGGTCTAAAGACCAATTGAGAAAGCGCTGGTCCAACCTCAAGCTGAGGGAGCTGGATCAGTATTGAAGAATCAAGAAGGTGCTTCAAAAAAAGTACTTGTCGTGTGTTCCTATTATGATAATTAACTTGCATGCTGCTCCATGTGCTTTTCTTTACTGTTGTACAGTTTGAAATGGCAACTTTCATGTTCGTGGCCACAGTAATTGTTCATAGGAAACAATGTTTGTTTGCCACTAAATACGATGTATTTAGCTGGTACAGGGTTATACCTACATTTTGGTCATGATCATTTCTCATTTACTAGTGCCAGCACCCAAACCCTCATTGCCAAGATCATGGCCTGGAATGGGGAGATTGATGCAATGTGCAATCGCCTGGACATCATGCAGCAGGAAATGAAGAACATGGTTGATGTTTTCGGGAGAATCTAATCCCTTTTTCCCTAAAACGAAAATCAATTATGTTCTTTCATTTCCTTTTTAGATGACCACATTCTGATTTTAAGTTTTTTACATTTTAAAAGCCAAATTTTGAAGATGCACACAGTGTGTCAACATGTGCCATCTACCATCAGGGGATCTCAATGTACACGTTTTGTGGATGCAACCCCTTCCTCATCACGCTAGTAGGTGAGAGAAAGACATTACACCCACAAAACATGTCCACTGATCCCCCATGATGGGAGATAACACATGCTGACATTACCCATTTGGACTCCCAATTTGTGTGAATCTTCAAAATTTGGCTTTTACAGGGGTGACATCACCCCATCTGATGAAGGCGATATCAAAACATTTTTGACACTATAACGTCTGATATGGCCTTCAAGTTTTCTACGTTGAACTTTGTAAGTTCCAGATTTGCGCATGTCATGTTTTAAAACATGCCCGTTTCTTAACCACTACAATACAGGGCACTTTCACCCCCTTCCTTCCCAGCCCAATTTTCAGCTTTCAGCGCTCTCGCTCTTTCAGTGACAATTGCGCGGTCATGCTACACTGTACCCAAATGAAATTGTTATCATTTTTTTCGCACAAATAGAGCTTTATTTTGGTGTTATTTATTCACGACTCCGTTTTTTTTTTTTTTTGCGATATAAGCGCAAAAATAGCGGAAATTTGGAAAAAAAACTATATTTTCTTTTTTCTATTTGAAAAGAAATCCAATAAAATCAAATTTTGTCATAAATTTAAGCCAAAATGTATTCTGCTACATGTTTTTGGTAAAAAAAAATCCGTTAAGTGTATAATAATTGGTTTGTGTGATCACGGACATATGTACGCAAATGATCATGTACATATGTGTGCAGGTGATCACGTACATATGTGTGCAGATAATCATTGGGACATGTGATTTTAGTGGGACATATGTGGGGGACATGTTTTTATTATTAGGGACATGTGTTTTTATTATTTGGGGACATGTATGTTTTGGGGACATGTGTGTTTTGGGGACATGTGTGGGGACTGTGTTTGTACTGTGTGGTGTGTTGTGTGTTTACACTACACTGATGATCAGTGAGTAAAAAGCTGTAAAAAGCAGCCCATACTCACTGATCATCAGCCGGCTGCAGCGATCTGCTCTCTTCTCCTCAGCGGTGACTTCCGTGTGAGGAGAGGAGAGCCGATTGCCTAGCAACCGGCTGTTTGTTTACATCACATGACGGCCGTGATTGGACACGGCCGTCATGTGATCAGGAGGGCCAATCACAGAGCCCTCCTGCCGATCTGAGATGTGCCGTGTCCGGGTGACACGAGCACATCGGGATCGCGCCGCTGCGCGGGCGCGCGCGCGCGCGATCCCGCTGCTCCTGAATGACGTTCCCAAACGTCCTATCAGGAGCAGGCGGCTCCCACCCGGCCGTATATACGCATTGGCCGGGTGGGAAGTGGTTAAATACAAAAATAAATAAATAATATTGATGGGAAAAAACCAAAACAAAAACAAAAAAAAAAATCTGGATGAAATTTTTTTTATTTTTTTGTTATTATATAATAGAGAGAGAAGCTCAAAACTTTTAACACGATTTATAAAACGCATGTTTAATGTGTGAATATGCACATAGTAAACCTTTTGAAATACAACGTGTGGCTTCTTCTTTCAATACCAGTTTTGTAAGTCATTGTGCGTTTACAGTCACAAAGGGGCTTGTTTACTAAAGTAAAATCCACTTGGCACTACAAGTGACTAGGAGAACCTAGGAGACAGCCAAAAAGAAAAGCAAGCAATAAAAAGGAAAATTCTAGGATTTTATCATAAAAAATATTTAAAATTAATCTAAAAATTTTAGACGACATTGAAATGGCCCCTACCCATAACTCGCATATCGCTTTTCGAACTTGACAAGCGCTTTGGGGTGCCAAGCCAGTATGGCCAGTATCCAGGTCTGTCAGGGAATTTTCCGGAATAAGTCCGGCCTCAGGCCCAATGGAGGCTAGATAATTATGAGACTGTTTCATTAAATAATTATGCAGGATGCAACAGCACAGGATGAGGTAGTTGATTTTGTAGTCCGCCATATGGATTGCTGTCAGAAACCGGCTGGCCATTATCCCGAAGGTATTCGCAATGACTATTCTCGCTCTGGCTAGCCGGTAGTTAAGATCCCTCCTCTCGGGGGGGGGGGGCCCCTTTTGGGGAATGGCCTCATCAGGTGCTTGCCCAGACTGAACACTTCATCAGTTATAAAGACGAAGGGGAGTCCTTCCACATTGTTCACATCAGGTGGCACTGCCAGGCCACCAGTCTGGAGACGTTGGTAAAACTCCTTCTGGGTAAAGACTCCATCCGGCCATTCTTCCCCACGTGCACAGAGGAACTCATAGTGTGCCAACACCACCGCCATTAACACTACACTATTAAACCCTTTATAGTTATAATAATAAGACCACGAGGTGGTGGCACAATGTGGACATGCTTCACATCTATCACCCCTCTGGGACTTTTGGAAAGTCCCAAAGGTCAGCAAAATGGGAGGCCACACAGTCTGCCATTGTTGTGGCCTAGAAGAACTAAAAATTCCCTAAATTACAATGTCTGACTACTTTCCGAATATTGCACAGTCTGAAAATTTGGCTGACAATTAATTCTTTTGTAGTGTTGAAAAAATGCAAATAGAAAAAGTTGCATGCGCATGTAAAAGGCATATAAAAATTATAGTTCCAGGAAATAATTTTGCAGCTGTAATAAAGTCTGGATATCAAAGAGACTAAATTCATATATGGAGCGGTTCATAATACAGTGTTTGCTGACAGCTGACAGATAAAGGGGGTTATTTACGAAAGGCAAATCCACTTTGAACTGCAAGTGCACTTGAAAGTGAAGTCGCCCTAAATCTAAGGGGTAGATCTGAAATGAGTGGAAGCTCTACTGATTTTATCATCCAATCATGTGCAAGCTAAAATGCAGTTTTTATTTTCCTTGCAGGTCCCCCTCGGATCTACAGCGACTTTACTTCCAAGTGCACTTGCAGTGCAAAGTGGATTTTCCTTTAGTAAATAACCCCCCAATATGTCCCTAAATAAGGTAAAGTAAAATAGTGCAAAAAACTTGTTTCCTTTTAGCATCATTCAAGCATTGTCCTTTTAGGCCCTGTATCAGTCAAATATGGCTGTCCCAGAATGGGAATAGGCCCCTAGGTCACGCAGATCTGTACCGCAATAGAGTCTATAAACAGACAAGAGCCCATAAAGCTGTGGTTTGATCCCCCCTCGGATGTGGACGCAACGGAGATGCAAGAAATGTCGGCCAGTATTTCTGCACAGTGAAAGGAGGCGGTAATGTAGAAAACCACAGCTTTATGGGCTCTTGTCTCTTTATAGACTATTACGGTACACGATCTGCATGACCTAGGGGCCAATTCAGATTCTGGGACAGCCATATGTGACTGATACAGGGCCTAAAATGACAATGCTTGAATGATGATAAAAGGAAATTAGTTTTTGCACTATTTCACTTTACCTTAATCAGTTCCCAACCCGGCGCACGCCGATGTGCGTCGGCAGAATGGCACGGGCAGGCATATTGGTGTACAGGTACGTCCATTTCTATATGCCACCCTGCCATCACATGCGCGCTGGTCGGGACCCCTGTGAGTCCGGTCACGTGTCCCGTGGACTCGATCGCTGCGGGGATACCCGCGATCGTCTCACGGGGAGGCTGAACAGGGAGATGCCGTTGTAAACAGCATCTCCCCGTTCTGACTAGCAACAAGTGATGCTGATCTCTGCGCCATGTGATTGGAGCAGAAATCAGTGTTCACAAACACAAAGCCCAGCCCCCCACAGCTAGTAACACGCCCCTAGGAACACTTAACCCCTACACTGCCACCCCCGTTAACCCCTTCACTGCCATTTACACAGGAATCACTGCATTTGTATAACACCGATTGCTGTATAACTGATAATGGTCCCAAAAATGTGTCAAATGTCCGATGTGTCCGCCATTATGTCGCAGTCACAAAAAAAAAAAAAAACCCCGCCATTACTAGTAAAAAAAAAAAAATTTTTATAAAAATGCCATAAAACTATCCCCTATTTTGTAAACGCTATAACTTTTGCGTAAACCAAACGCTTATTGCGATTTTTTTAACCAAAAATATGTAGAAGAATACGTATCGGCCTAAACTGAGGGAAAAATATATATATTTTTTTATATATTTTTGGGGGATATTAGAACAAAAAGTAAAAGAATGTTTTTTTTTCAAAATTGTCGCTCTATTTTTGTTTATAGCGCAAGCGCAGCGTGGTTTTTCCACCCGCGGTTTGACCGCAGAGTCTCTATGCATATGTGGTACTTAAGTCGCCCATTCTTTGTTATTTGTGTGTCTATCGTTTGTGTCTGTCTAAGTTTTTGTTTGTTTGCTGCACCATATGCTTTGATGGATTTTTGGCGTACCACGGTCTGATTTTCAGCAAGATCAGTGGAATATAGCTTTTAAATTTGCTGAGTGACTTTTTATTGTTGTAGTTTTTGATATCCAATAAATTATGAGTTAAAAGTGTATTGCTTCTTTCGCATAATTGCTCACTACAGCCATAGTAGCCGTCTTTTGTTGCGTGTGGGGTCTTCTCACTTTTTGATCCTCCCTGGAAGATATTTTGTATATGCTGCTCTTTGGTTACGGCAGTAGCCTAATTTATTTAGAGGAGTGGCATTGGGTTGGTAATCCTCACTACATTGACGGTGTGTGGTGGAAATTTGGTTGCCTTTTTTGTTTTGCATAAAGGGGACATTCACAGCATATTCCAATCATGGTAATTAGGGAATGATGAAATAAATACATTAGCGAGAACTCTAGGTCCTGTAGACTTCTCCCAGTCGCCAAGTACTGCAACGTGGCGACTAGCCTCTGCTCCAGAGTGATGGCTTGCTGCATGCAGGTATCCTGCCTGCTGATATAAGGGGTCAGCAAAGCCAACAGACGGTGAAAAACGGGGTCCGTCATCCTGAAATCCTCCGAATTATTCTTCTGGATCTCACGAAGCAAAGGCATGTGCGAGTATTGGTCACGCTGGAGTAACCAATTCTTGGTCCATGAACTCCGGTCAAAGTATGAACCCCAACGCCAAGCCCCCACACAGCAGGAGTACGTACACGCACCATGGTATCAAAACGGTTGGCTGGTCAGAACGAACTTAAACTAACGCTCTGAAGAACAGCAAGGCCTATGAAGAGCTGAACAGTAATGAGCGGACCAGAACGCACTAGAATACAGACAAACCCACAAACTGAACAGCAGTAAAACGATCGGAATAAGCTGGAGTCTAAAAAGCGCAAATCGTCTTTAACCAAACTTCTATTAACACAAGATCAGCAGAAGGAGCCCAAAGGGTGGCACATTTCCGATTTCTAGGCCCATCGTACGTGCTGTACGTCACCGCGTTCTAAACAAACGGACTTTGGTGTGATCTTGTGTACGCAGGACAGTTTCAGCGGAACTCCGTCGGAAAGACCGTCAGAGTTTATAATCTGACAATAAAACCAGTCATGTGTACATGGCATAAGACTCATGGCCTCCAGGTTGGAAGGAATTGCAGGATCCACTGCGTCCCCTGACCGGTCGTGGAGGGAAACCAGGCACCATAGAAGAGGGAGCAGATCACCACGATCGTCTCAGCAGGGGCTGAAGCCAGTTTGGAACCAGGAGAGCCTCCATCTCCAGGAACGTAAACAGATCTGCCGGGCCTTTCCTCATGGTCAGCAGGATGGGGAATCCCCACCGATAAGTGCACCCCAGCTTGTCCAGGAGAGGACACAACAGTGCTGAAAGTTGTAGGGGAGTCAATCTCACCCACCTCCCATGCTTTTCTTAGGAGTTCTTTATGAGTGTAACGATGCAGGCGGCATAAGTCATCTCTAGGCCTGTTCGGATCCATTGAGTGTGCCCCAATATGGGGGTATCGAGGTGGCAAGCTCATCGCATATCGCCAGAACCGTGGGCTGCAGGGATTCCTGTCCTGGAGGAATCCAGGAAGCTCTGGAGCCGCCACAACAACCTGCTCAAGCTCCTCCAAGTGCAGCTATAGGGATGCGACATGGGAGGCTTGTGCGGTCCGTGTCAGTTCTAATTGTGAGACACGGTTCTCCAGGGAGACCAATGACTTCTCTCCCGCAGAGACCCTGTCTGAGAGCAACTATACATTGGCCCAAACAGAATGCAGGTCCCTGTGGTGTGCTTCCTCCAGGCAGAGAACCAGCACCACCATGTCCGTCACGCCTGAAAGAGAGCCCTGGAGGTCAGGGTCTCCCAAGGCAGATGGCAAGGCCGTCGTCTACGGTCCCAGGGAGCTTAGTGGGTTGGAGATCAGGGCATCCTGGAAGCCAGACAGGGACTCTGAGGCAGCCGAAGAGGCTGCCAAGGAGGAATCCGAGCGAGGCGCGCCAAGTGTCTCCGCTGTGCGGGCTCGCCATGTGAAGGAATGGGAGCCAGGGAAAAAGTGCTGGATTTCTGACTAGAGAGAAGCTTTGTGAAGACTCTTTACCTGCCTTCATTTTGCAGAGCTCATTTTGGAGACTAGGACTGCATTACACTGAATAACTGAAGAGATGGTTGAAGCTCTGGCAGCACGCATCTCTACTCTGCCATGTACAAAATTATACATTTTTAAAACAGAGTGCAAATTAACACTTCATGGCTTCTCTCCTTTCTCCCTGTAAATGACTTCTTCCCAGGTAAACATCTCTGCTGGTGATTTCAGATATGGAGTATCATGTGACTCACTACCATTCCTCCCAGGTGACAGCGCTGGTGCTTGCCCACATGCTTTTATTGCTTTGTGCCCCCAATTGCCAGTATTTCCCATGCATCAGGAAATCTCAATAGGAACACAAATTAAAAAAAAAAAAAAAAAAAAAAAAACTTTTGGTTTTAACCCTTCCCCACTCAAAAACCAATCTGGCTGGTTTCTATTGTTACTGTATCTGTATTTCTGTTGGGAGTCCCCTGCACTTCCACTTGTGGATGCCCTGTAAATAGATCAGGAATTGAGGGAAAATCTCAGCCAGCCTAACCACACATAGCAATACCACAATGGTTTCAACCCTTCCCCTCAATTTGCAAGATTAATTTATTATTATTATTTTTTTTAAACAAATAAATACAGTGAAAGTAGTATTTATGAGCAAAGAGGAGGATTCTATAGCAAACATTAAAAGTGGTTGTAAACCCTTACAAACCACTGTGACCTACAGGTAAGCCTAGATTAAGGCTTACCTGTACGCCCAAGAAGTATCTCCTAAACCTACATGGTTTAGGAGATATTTGCCGAAAGACAGGCACCGCTGTCTAGGAGCACGCACCGTAGACAGCGGCGCGCAGGCGCACTGAGTGTGCCGCAGTTAACGGCAATATGCCGCGAGTGGCGCCTCCGGTGCACATGCGCGGGAGTGACGTCATCGCGGCTCCGAGAAATGACAGCGCCGGAGCAGCGAGACCCACCGAGAAGATGGATGCGCCGGACTACAGGGGACAGCGGTGACATCGCTGGCTCCTGTGTCAAGTAAGTGACACATAATGGACTACTATGTAATGCATAGTAGTCCATTATGCTTTACCTTTGCAGGGAATCAAAGAGGAAGTAAACCCATCAGGATTTACTTCCTCTTTAAGAGCACAATTTCAGGGCTAGTTTACACCACAATCCCTGTGCAGTTCCACATACACATTTACATACATTTGTAATGTGTTTGTGTCACGTTTGCAGTGTTTACAAGGTTTTTTGGGGGGGGGGGGATTTCCTTTTTATATGGGAGTTGCATTTACATGCATTTGGGGTGCGTTCATGTAAAAAAAATGAAAAGCCCCCTCTTTTTTTTTTTTTTAAACCACCTAAATGCACTTTCACCCCCTTCATTCCCAGACCAATTTTCAGCTTTGAATGACAATTGCGCGGTCACGCTACACTGTACTCAAAGTGAACGTTTATTATTTAAGAGCTGTAATGTGTTTCTGGCAAGCTCAGTAGATTGCTTTAAGAAAAGCCTGGATTCTTTCCCAAGACCCCTTTCACACTGTGCCGCCCATAGCGTCGGATTTGCGGTGCATTTCGGCCACTAGCGGGGAGCTTTTAACCCCCACTAGCGGCCGAGAAAGGGTTAAAACCGCCCGCAATAGCGGTACAGCCACTGGATTTTAATGGGGAGCAGTAAACACACCGCTCCAAATAAGCTGCTGGCAGGACTTTTCCTGATGCCCTGGTAGCGCACCGTTCTTGTGTGAAAGCCCCTCTGGAGACAACGGAGCAGCTGTTTGAGGGCAGATTGCAGGAGCTATTTTTAAAGCTATAGCACCTGCAAAACACCCTCAGTGTAAAAGGGGTCTACATTTTTTCCCCTGCTATAGCAAAATGGATCATGCTTTGCTGGGGTATACGATGGTGTATATGGAATTGTATTTTTTTATTTTTTTTTTTTTTATTATTTACATTTTTTGGTTAAACTATGGACTTTAATCAACCCAACTATGGAAACTATTTTGTTCACACAAATAGAGCCCTCTTTTGGTGCTAATTACACAGGATGTTTACATTTTTTTGCGATATAAGCAAAACAATAAAAATAAAATAAGAAAGGGAGCAAAACTTTTGAAAAAAAAAAAAATCTGTTTTAAAAAAAATCCAGGTGATACACAGAGAAAAAAAATCCTCCTGTAACATCACCCCCTAAGGAGCCGCTTTGTGATTTTTGGGTTCTCTGTTCAACACCTCAACTCCAAGAATGGCCTCAGCCCCTCTGGTACACCTGGTTAGATATACAATTACTGCAAAAACTTTCAACAATGCAAGTAACGAAAATACCAATATCCTGCCTGCAGATTGATACCAGAAACAGAGAGACAACTGGTAGTGATAAATGAGCTGAATATATTATCACAAAAAGAATACCGTATTTATCGGCGTATAACACACACTTTTTCCCCCCTTAAAATCGGGGGAAAAAAATCGCGGGTGCGTGTTATATGCCGATCCCCCTGCTGATCTGCCGATCTGCGCTCTGTGGAGCGCCGCCGACATTTACCGAGCTGAGCCGAGTGTACTGTGTACTCGGCTCCGCTCTCAGTCACGGCCAGTCCCGCCTCCTAGCCTTTACGTCCTGCCATTGGCCTGGTGTTGTGTCCATCACAGGAGCCAGGACAAGGGGTGGGATGGGGGCGTTACTGCGAGCAGAGCCGAGTAGCCGAGTACCCTCGGCTCGGTCTATGTCGGCGGCGGGAGGAGCCGAAGATCTCGGCGACGAGAAGAGCCGAAGATGGCGGCAGTAAATTTAAAACTAACCATACTGCAATTTTGTGGAAGGCTGCAGGGGGACAGTGGAAGGCTACATTGATGGGCATTTAAAATGTAAGTTTTTTTCCTTAAACTTTCCTCCTAAACTTGGGGTGCGTGTTATACGCCAGCGCGTGTTATACGCCGATAAATACGGTACTTGGAAACTTACAGCACTGTTGAACCTAACATATCAAAACGATAGAAATTACAATCTAATAATATTTTAGCAACTGCAATATAGAAAACAAAGCATAATAATCGATATGTCCATTGCACAGGCGCTGAGAGGGAGGAGAGGTTTGTCAACTTCTCTACTCCTTCTGGGCCACATACACCATTTAAAGTATCACAAAAAGAAGAAATGGGTTAACCGATACAATAAGCACAATTCTTCAATGTTACAGGTCCTGGTGTGAAGAGCACTAATGTTTTCGGTTAGCAAACGTTAGCAAAACCCACACAGAATGACCAAAAGGTGACAGCTTAAAAACAAGCATGATCTGACTCTAGAAAGGGGAATAGGTGTCTGCATGCAGTGTCTACTCTATACTGTGCCAAGAAGGATGTTGGATTTACACCCGCTCCCCAATCCTCCGTGTGATGACAAACCGGAAATCTCAAGAGCTGGTTCAGGCTCCTGACAATGCTGCAAGTCACTGAATCACCTTTTGTTGATCATCAGGAAGGCTAGTAGCGAAACCTGCAAGGTGAGCAGGCAGCGGCTGATCCAATACCCGGATGGGTATTGTGAACCCCATGACGGCGTGGGTTGTATGCGCTGAGCAGGTTCCCTGGGCTGAATGGCGGTTGACCACGTGGCTGTCTCCACTCCTGGCTCCCCTCAGTCTCCAGGCAGCACTTTCCTGGTAGTCTCTGGAAAAGCTTGGCATTCTTCCTCTCTCAGGTGCTGCTAGAGTCTGACTTTTAGATGGCTCTCTCTCAGTACACTCCTCGGTAGTCTCGAGAGAAGTGTGGCTTTCTCTATTGGGTTACACAGTCCCTGGTGTCAGTGTGCATCTCCCTCCTCACCCTGATGCTGGCACCTCAGACAGCTCTCCTCACACCTTTCCCAGGCTTTCTCTATCCCTCCTCCTCCTGGGCATCCTGGGGCTTGTAGTTTACTTCCTATGGTCTACAGTGGGGCTACTTGTCCTTTGGACTACATTTCCCACGAGTCTCTCCTGGCCTCCTGTCATTGGTTCCACCCATTGCCCAATAGGGAACAGGCAGGTAGCCGCATCAGTACAGCTCTGTCTCTCACACCACTAACAGGAGAAAGGTGGGGGCCGAGCGGGGGAAGGAGACACTGACAGATGCTCGGTTACTGTGGCACAGCCGCTCCTGTCTCCCATTGTGGCGGCGTGTGCCTCGATCGGGCAGAGGGGGAGGCAAGAGGGGGGGGGGGGGGGGGGTTGCGAGGAGACACCGACAGCCTGCAGTTCTCACTCACATGCAGGTCCAGGGCTGCTGATAGGGGGGGACCACCAGTCCTCCTGTAGGGGGCCCCGGCACACAGAGGGGCCCGAACAGCAAGAGGAATCAGTGTTGTCAATACGAGGAGCAATTACAGAAAGATGCCCTGTGCGGCTCTCTGCAGCAGATAAAAGCTGGTTTCTCTCCCTCCCACCAGCTTTTAGCTGCTGCAGGGAGAGACACAGGGCATTGTTCCTGTAATTGCTTCCTCCTCCCTGTTCTATTATAAAAGGGCTCATTTACGCAGGTTCTCTGTTATGTTTGTGTTCGCTAATAATAATTTTAGTGTAGGCTGTATGGGGCCCCGTGATTTCTAACAGCAGCCCTGTGCAGGTCCACATGCAGCCACCCACAGTACAACCGCTCCATTGTCCCCTCCATCTGCTCATATCTGCTGGCCCAGGGGAGAGCGCGTCGACTCTTCAACCCTGCGACACTCCTATATAGGTTGTACCAGTTTATCTGCAGTCTTCTCTTTTCTACAGCCGTTCCAACTTGATAAAGCCTGTCTGAGCAGTAAGAAGAAGAAAAAAAAAAAAAAAAAAACGGGGGGGGGGGGGGGGGGCGTGGAGCAGAGAGCCCAATGAGGAGAGCTCTGAGAGCTGAGGCTGTCAATCAGTTGAGCTCTCTCCCCTGTCACCATTTTTTTCTCTTGATGTCGGGAAAACCTGACAGAAATAAAACTTAATGCTCTGGATTGAGACAAGTACACACCACAGAGGGATATGCTTTGTTCATATTTCATGTCTGAGGTTAACAACCACTTTAACTCCATTCAACAGTCCAACATCCCTCACCAGCATCTTCTATCCAGTTTCTTCTGGACATGAGCTTTCCCAGGACAACGCACTGTGCAGTAGTCCAGCCATCCAGGTATTGTGCTGGAATATTAACTCGAGCTGCACTGGCACAGCTCAATGTACTTTCTAAAGAAGACTGCAAGCTAACATTGCATGCCTCTTCTACAAAAGGGAGCCTGTCTGCTCACAATTCTTAAAAACTGGACTTTTAGTTCCACTTTAAAGCTGAACTCTAGAAATGAGACAAAATCTACCCTTGAGCAGCCTGGAGTTCTGCTTTATATGCTTGTTTATTCTAGGGGTGCATGAATAGGGTGCATTACCTTTCTTTTAATCTGACAGATTCCAGTGCTGTTCTCCTTTACCCATAGCTTTGGGCTATGGACAGTCCCTCAGCATCATCATGCACCATGCAGGGTTATTAACCCTGCACTGGAAGTTAGAAGGCCAGCATGCGACCACGGGCCAAAGCTGTGGCGACCAGTTGCATGGATTAAAAGCAGTACTAAACCCAAAACTAAAAATATATTGCAGCTTACCATTCATTGAGTGGTGGCTGCAATTGTTTTCTTTTCTTAGGGTTTCTTCCCTCTGTTTTCACCTGGGGATCTGGCCAGTAACACCTTCTGTATCAGAGAGCCCCCACTCTGGATGAAGGAGCACAGGTGCACTTTTGGACAGCAGTATCGTCAGACTGGGGGTAGAGGAGTGTTAGATGGACTAGCAGATTTAAATATACTAACATGTTTTTTTTTTGTTGGGCAACTGTGTGGCAAAAAAGGTTTAAATGGTAATAAATGTAAAGTTATGCAGGGGGGGGTAGAAAAATGCATGCATCATACATACTAGGAGGATAATAGCTGGGGGAGTGAATGGTGAAGAAGAATCTGGGAGTTCAGGTAGATCATAAGCTTAAGGCGGTTGTATAATCTTTTTTTATAAGTTTAACCTACAGGTAAGCCTATAATAAGGCTTACCTGTAGGTAAAAAAAAAAAAAAAAAAAAAAAAAAATATGTCTCCTCAACCTATACGGTTTAGGAGATATTATCCTCGCAATGCGCCACGGACTGCAGCGGCGCATGTGCACAGGGGATTCTCGGCTGATAGTACGGCAGACGCTAGACCCTGCCGGAAAGGAATCTCCCTAGCGCATGTGTGGGAGTGATGATACCCGGAAGACACACCGAGGGATCATGTCAGCTCCCTCGGTGTGGATCGGGCCAGATGTCGGGGCCTCGTTCTAAGGTACGCATTTCATAATGAGCTAGTATGCGGTGCATACTAGCTCATTATGACTTTTCCCTTGCAGGTCAAAAAATAAATAAAAAATTTAGTCAGCGGGTTTACTCCTGCTTTAATAATAGCATACAATGCCAAGCTGCAGTTTCCTTTCTTAATACAAAAAAAGTCCTTTCTTGTATTAAAGTGGTTATATACTCATTTTTTTACTTTTACCTACAGGAAAGCCTATAATAAGGCTTACCTGTAGGTAAAAAAAAAAATATCTCCTAAACCGTACAGGTATGTACCCTCGGTATGCGCCGTTGACTGCAGCGGCGCATGCGCACAAGGGGATTCTCGGCTGAAAGTCCGGCAGTGGCCGGACTCGGCCGGGATGAAATGTCCCACGCGCAAGCGCGGGAGTGACGATATCGTGGCTCCGGCCACTCACCGACCCGGAAGAAACGCAGAGGGAGCATGTCAGTTCCCTCGGCGTGGATTGGGCCAGATGCCGGGGCCTCGTTCTAAGGTAAGTATTTCATAATGAGCCATTATGCCTTTTCCTTTGCAGGTGGTAAAAAAAAAAAAAATTGCGGGTTTACTACCGCTTTAAGAGAGGTATGGACTGCAGAGATAAAAGGCATATTTTTGCCCCTGTACAAATCATTAGTAAGATCTTATCTAGAATATGCAGTTCAGTGATGGGCGCCAGTTCATAAAAAAAAAAGATATTGGGAAACTTGAGAGTGCAGATAAGGGCAACCAAACTGATAAGAGGCATGGAGGAGCTCAGCTATGAGGAAAGATGAGAGGAACTTGAGAATTCTTGAGAATGAGAGATATGATCAACATGTATAAATACATACAGTGCCTTAAAAAAGGTATGCACACCCCTTGAAGTTTTCCACATTTTGTCATGTTACAGCCAAAAACAAATGTATTTTATTGGGATTTTATGTGATAGACCAACAAACACAAAGTAACACATAATTGTGAAGTGGAAGGAAAATGCTAAATGGTTTTCAAAATGTTTTACAAATAAATATGTGAAAAGTGTGGCGTGCATTTGTATTCAGGCCCCCTGAGTCATTACTTTGGAGAGACACCTTTTGTTGCAATTACAGCTGCAAGTCTTTTTTGGGGATGTCTCTACCAGCTTTGCACATCGAGAGTGACATTTTTGACCATTCTTCTTTTCAAAATAGCTCAAGCTCTGTCAGATTCGACTGAGCGTCTCTTGCCACAGATTCTCAATTGGATTTAGGTCAGGACTTTGACGGGGCCAGTCTAAACACATGAATATGCTTTGATCTGAACCAAGGATATGGAATTAGCGGACCTCCAGCTGTTGCAAAACTACAAGTCCCATCATGCCTCTGCTTCTGGGTGTCATTCTTGCTTTGCCTCATGGGACTTGTAGTTCGACAACAGCCGGAGGTCCACCAATTGCATATCCCTGATCTAAACCATTCCATTGTAGCTCTGGCTGTATGTTTAGGGTGAACCAGTCTCAGGTCTTTTGCAGACTAAATGCCCTGTACACACAAGCGAAATTCCGCTCAAGCTTGGCTTGCATACACACGGTCACACAAAAGTTCCATGAACTTTCGACCGACAAGAACATGGTGACGTACAACACTATGACGAGCTGAGAAAATGAAGTTCAATGCTTCAGAGCATGCGTCAAATTGTTTCCGAGCACGCGTAGGAATTTTGTGCGTCTGAATTTGTAAAGATGATCAGAATTTCTGATCGGAACTTTTTGTGACCGAAAAATTGGGAACCTGCTCTCATTTGCTGGCGGGAATTCCTCCAGCAAAAGTAAGATGGCACGATACACGGTCGGAATTTCTGACCAAAAGCTCACATCGGACTTTTGCTGGCGGAATTTCCAATCGTGTGTACGGGGCATAAAATGTTTTCTTCTAAGATTGCCCTGTATTTGGCTCCATTCATCTTCCCTGTTCCTGCTGAAGAAAATGGTGTGTTCAGTGTTAGGATTTGTTTTTATGCCAAAAATTTTCAATTTTGGTCTCATCTGACCAGAGCACCTTCTTCCACATGTTTGCTGTGTCCCCCACATGGATTTTTGAAAACTGCAAACAGGACTTCTTATGGCTTTCAACAATGGATTTCTTTTTTGGCATGCGCGACTAATAGTTGTCCTGTGGACAGATTCTCCCACTTGAGCTGTGGATCTCTGCAGAGTTACCATGGGCCTCTTGGCTGCTTCTCTAATTAATGCTCTCCTTGCCCGGCCTTTTGGTTTAGGTGGACGGACATGTCTTGGTAGGTTTGCTTGGTAGGTTGTGCCATACTCATTTTCAGATGATGGATTGAACAGTACTCTGTGAGATGTCCAACCAAAGCTTGGGATAGAATATATTTTTTTTATTTTTTATTTTTTTTTTTTATAACTGAGCCCTGCTTTAAAAACTTCTCCACAACTTTTTCCCCCGACCTGTCCAGTGTGTTCCTTGGCTTTCTTGATGCCGTTTGTTCACAAAAGGTTCTTTAACCACTTAAGGACCGCCTTCTGCACATTTACGTCGGCAGAATGCCATGGCTGGGCACAATCACGTATCTGTATGTGGCTCTTTAAATGCCCAGCTGTGGATCGCGCCGGCACTCTCGACCCGGTCCTGAGCTCCGTGACCCCGAATTGCCGCTGGTGTCCCACGATCAGGTCACAGAGCTGAAGAACGAGAAGAGGTCTGTGTAAACAAACCTCTCCTCGTGCTTGCTACTGTGGCTATCGCTGATCGTCTGTTCCCTGTTATAGGGAAAGACGATCAGTGATGTTACATGCCAAGCCATGACCCCAACAGGAAAAAAAAATAAAAAAAACAACACACACACACACACACACACACACACGTCACACATAACCCCTTCCCGCCCCCAGTGGTCAACTCCTTCACTGCCAGTGTCATTTACACAGGAATAAGTGCATTTAAATAGCACTGATTGCTGTATAAATGACAATGGTCCCAAAAATGCGTCACAAAAATTTTTTTTTTTATATAAAAATGCTATAAAACTATCCCCTATTTGGTTTGCGCAAAAGTTATAGCGTTTACAAATCATTACAAAAAATATTAAGAAGAATACGTATCGGCCTAAACTGAGGAAAAAATAAATGTTTATTTTTATATTTTTTGGGGGGATATTTATTATAGCAAAAAGTAAAAAATATTGCTTTTTTTTTCAAAATTGTCGCTCTATTTTTGTTTAAATCGTAAAAAATAAAAAAACGCAGAGGTGATCAAATACCACCAAAAGAAAGCTCTATTTGTGGGGAAAAAAAAAAAAAGAAGAAGGATGCCAAATTTTGTTTGGGAGCCACATCGCATGACCGCGTAATTGTCAGTTAAGTCGACACAGTGCCGAATCGCAAAAAGGGGCCTGGTCCTTTGGTTGCAAATTGGTCCGGGGCTTAATTGGTTAACAAACCTCTGAGGGATTAAATTACACACAGGTGGACTCCATTTACCAATTTACCAGTTAAGTGACTTCTGAAGAGAATTGGTGCCACTGGATTTTAGTTAGGGATATCAGAGTAAAAAGGGGGCAGACTACAAATGCACACCACACTTTTCAGATATTTGTTAAAAATATTAATAACAACCACCATTTATCATTTTCCGTCCACATCACAATTATGTGCCACTTTGGAGTTGAATTACTGAATGCAATTCCACTTTGCACTACAAGTGCACTTGGAAGTGCAGTTGCTCTAGATCTGAAGGGGACATGCAAGGAAAATAAAAAAACAGCATTTTCTCTTTTCGTCTTCCAGGACAGCCTGAGAGATAAAGGGCTCCTCCCTCCGGGACAGGAAACAGGTATACCCAATCAGATAAAAAAGGGTGGTCCTCCAGGCCCTCCTCAGTTTTTGCGTTTCCTGCCGGACGGGAAGGAAGCATGTGAGGAACCTGGGGAGCTCCATGTTCCAGGACTGTCCTGGGGGGGAGCCTCTGAAGTACCTTGTCCTCTGCCCAAAGCGCCCCTCTGTCTAGTGTAGTGAAGATAGGGCTGCTTGTACACCGCTGCCTATAAGCTCGGGGAGAGTTGGACCTCTGAAAAGCAACAGATCCCCTACCTCCATTTTGTCGCACAGTCCGGTCGTGGTTCTTCATTGGAAAAACATACGGCGCCCAAGACCGAACGGCGTCCACAAGGCATGCGGGACGTCCGTTCCGGGTATGGTTATGAACATGCGTGCGTCCGAGGAGGGGCTTCCACATTCCAATCAATTTGAAGTGATGCAGCTTCTGGCAGGACCACATCAGAGGGCTCCAGGAGACAAAGGTTCCAGTCTCCAGGCCATGGAGGGCACTGCAGCAGTTCGACTCCGGTTCTTCTGGTATCGGCACCTCTCAGGTAAGCGTGGTGAGGGCAGACCATGGCTTAATCTGGGAGGGGGTAAGGGCCTTGTGACCGAGGCCATTCCCTGAGTGGGGAACCACAGGTGAAGGGCTGGGCACTTATCTCCTTCCCCCTGAGCACAGTGGTGGTGACGGTTGGGAACAGGCTTTCGTGATTTGTTTTCTGTCCTTTCTTTTGCTTTCAGGGTAAAGCACGGGACAGATCTTAGATACAGCCTCCAAGGAGAAAGTGTGCTGTTTGTGGGACAAAATTTGGGCTCAATTAGGAGAAGCCGCTTTGCCCCAAACGTGTCAATAATTTATCTAAGGATGACTCTTATTGAGAGTGTCAGGAGATCCTTTCATCAAAGAAGAGATTGCATCCACCTTCAAATCATTTAGAGGAATGATGGATAAGATGCAGGGTCCCTCTCTGCCCTTATCTAGAGCGGCAAGTTTGCCCTCCCTGTCTGAGCCCAGTCAGGAGGATAGGGAGAGGGAGCCCAGGTCACTGGCCTCTTCTCAGGTGGATTCAGGGTCTGACTCTGAGGAAGAGTAAGATTGCTCCAGAGGGTCCAGGTACAAAATTGACATTGGACGATGTGGGAGATTTGTTGAAAGCAATCTATGACACACTAGAGATCAGAGAGGAGTCATACAGCTTTCTAAGCATGACCTCATGTATCAGGGGGTCTCTGCTCAAGAACCCAGAGTTTTCCCTGCGCACAAGTCTCTAGCGGAATCGATCTTGCTGGAGTGGGAGCACCCTGAGAGGAGACCGTTCTTTTCAGGCAGTCTCAAACGCTGATTTCCCTTCGAAAAGGTTGTAGCCCAGCCTTGGAACAAGGTTCCCAAGTCGGATGCGCCACTAGCGAAGGTGTCCAAAAAGACTGATTTGGCCTTCGATGATCTAGGATCCCTTAAGGACCCAATGGACAAATGGGGTGATGTGCTGTTAAAGAGGGCTTGGGATGCCTCCTCTATTGCATTCAAACCTGTCCTTGCAGCCACCTGTGTGGCTAGAAATTTAGAAGGCTGGTTAACTCAGTTACAGTCTCATTTTTCTGCAGACACGTCCCGACAGCTGCTGAAATCCTTTCCCTTGTTATTTAAGGCAGTTGGGTTCCTGGCTGAAGCTTCTGCAGAGTCGGTAAAGCTAGCGGCCAGGTCTGCAACTTTGGTTAACGCGCCAAGAAGGGTTGTGTGGCCGAAAGTCTGGTCAGGAGATTTAGCATCAAAGCTCAGGCGATCACCTTTTTGGCCCTGGGCTCCAGAAAGCCCTGGAACGTATCTAGGACAAGAAGAAAGCCTTTCCAGAGAAAAAAAAAAAAAAAAAAGGAAGAAGCCTGAGAGCAGACGGCTTAGGGAACAATCCCAGCAGGAGAGAGAGGGTCGGCTAAAAAAAACAAAAAAAAAAAAAAAACTGGTCGGGTCACAAGGGGCATGGCAGAGGAGGAATACTATTCAATCCTCCTCGGACCATCTCAAAATCCCAGTGACTCCTGTGGTCCAGTGGGAGGAAGGTTGGGGGATTTCCTCCCACAATGGATTAACGCAACTTCAAGTCCATATTAGAGATTATAAAAAAAAGCGGTTACAATTTGAAGTTCAGTGCCATTCCCCCTCCTACCTTCCTAGTAACCAAGTTACCCAGAGACCGGGAGAAGGCAGAAGCTCGGAGTCTGCTGTTGAGAGAATTGTTAGATCAACAGGTCATCAGCCAAGTACCAGATGCAGAACACAGACAGGGGGTATATTATATATATATATATATATATATATATATATATATATATATATATATATATATATATATATATATATATATATATATAGTCCCCTGTGTTCGTAGTTCAAAAGCCATCAGGCAAATTCAGGTTTATCTTCAATCTCAACCCCCTGAACAGGTTTATCAGGTACAAGCGGTTCAGGATGGAGTCAATCTTTACGATAACAAAAACCTTCAGTTTCCCCAATTGCTTTATGGCAACAATCGACCTCAGGTACGCATATTTGCATATACCGTTACATCGGGAATGTCAGAAATTCCTCAGACTAACAGTCAGGGTGAACTTGGAAATTCTCTTCCAGTTCAAGGCACTTCCGTTTAGCCTAGCAGCCTCTTCCGGGATTTTTACAAAGGTCCTGGCAGAAGCCCTAGCTCTGCTGCAGGTCAGGGTCGTTACAGGGATCCCCTATTTGGACGATCTTTTGTTTGTCGATTGGTCTTACCAGCAGCTAGAAGAGAATCTACAGGCGGCGCAGCACTTCCTGCATTCTCTTGGTTGGTTGATCAATCTGGACAGTTGATCCCAACCCAGGAAGTACTGTATCTGGGTTACAGAATCTCCTTTGTAGAGGGGAAGGTCTTTCTCCCATCAGAGAAGATAGAGAAGGTAGGTCTGGCAGTAGCGCAGCTTCAGACTAATCTTAAGCGTTGCTGGGATGGCAGTCAACAGGGCTTGGATCAACCCATGCAAATTCCCACCAGGGTCTAAAGGACTTTGTAGTGCGACTGGTTCCCCACCAAGTTGGACAAGGGTCTGTTGTGGTTCAGACCAACATCTCTGATGTGGACAACAGGCGCCAGCTCTTTTGGCTGGGGTACACACCTGGAAAAAAGGATCTGGCTGAAGGATCCTGGTCTCAGATCAGAGGAAATTGCTGGCAGTACAGAGGGCGATAGTAGCCTTCCAGCAAAAAATAAGGGGACAACACCTCCAAGTAAGGTTGGACAATGCATCTGTTGCTTATATAAACAAGCAGGGGGGAACCAGGAGCCCTGCTTTGCAGAAGATAGCAGGGGAGATTTTCTCTTGGGCCAAGATGATTCTAGTGTCTCTGTCAACGGTTCATCTGAAGGGGGCTCAGAACTCGCTGGCGGACTCTCCCAGTCGTCAGTGTGTGAGACAGGACGAATGGTCACTCAACCTGGAAGTGTTCGAGCAGTCTGGTATGCCCCAAGCCTCAGACAGCAACAGGAAGGTTGCTTAGTTCTTCTTCCTGCCCTCGCAGGATCAAGCCAGGGGGATAGATGCCTTCGCCAGTGCATGGCACTTCAACCTGTGCAATGCATTTCCCCCAGTAAGCTGGTTGCGGCGGTCCTTCAGAAATTTCAGACCCTGGTAACAGAGCTCATTCTGATAGCCCCGTTGTGGCCAAGTAGGGCCTGGTTTGCAGTCCTAAAGAGATTGGCAATATATCCTCCGATTCATCTTCCGAGGAAGGAGTATCTGGTTACACAAGGTCCTATCTGGCATCCTCAAATAGAGACCCTCAGACTTGCAGCGTGGTATCTGAGTAACAGCTGTTAAGGGCCCAGGGTTTTTTCAGAAGGGATCATCAAGACTCTCTTTGAATGCCGTAAGCCAGTGACCAGAGCCATTTACACCAAGGGTGGAAGAGGTTCAATTCCTGGTTGGCAGAACAGGGGTAGGAAGATCCTGGTATCCCAGCAGTGCTGGACTTCTTACAGGCAGGAGTGGAATTAGGGCTGTCAGCACCTTGAAAGTACAGGCTGCCGCTTTAAGCGTCTTTTTTCAGGTCCCCCTGCAGCAAGGTCGTTTTGTAAAGAATGTCTTTAAAGCCCTCTCCAGGTCCAGGCCAGTGAAAGTCAGAGCCTGTCCCTCCTGGGATTTATCCTGGGTACTTAGTGCTCTAGAGAAATCTGATGCTAAATGGGTATTTTTAAGAACAGCTTTTTTGATTGCAATTACCTCAGAAGAGTGAGTGAGTTCTCGATTAGAGAGCCTTTTTTGTTGATTTTGGGAGGATAGGATTGTGATTAAAACAGATCCTAGTTTCCTCCCCAAGATTTCTTCTACTTTTCACAGAACTCAAGACATTATCCTGCCAACATTTCACTCCTCCTCAGAAGGTGATGAGGAAGGAGGACTCAGTTTAGTTGATGTCGTTAGGCGTAGCCTTTTAGTTTATTTAAAAATTAGCAAAGACTTCAGGAAGTCGGAATCTTTGTTTGTGAATTTTGCGGGGTCACTCAAAGGACATAAGGCATCTAAATCCACCATAGTCCGATGGATTAGGATGACGGTTTTAGGGGCATACAGGCTGGCAGGGAGGCAAGCACCTTTAAGGCACATTCAACTAGGGTGGCATCAGCTTCGTGGGCAGAGAAGGTCGGTGCCACTCCGGAGGAGATCTGCAGAGCAACGACATGGTCCAGCTACTCCACGTTCGCAAAGTATTACCGCTTGGACCTGCCTGCTGATAAGGATCAGGCATCTGGGAGAAAGGTCCTCCAGGCAGTGGTCCCGCCCTAACAGAGCAAATTCCTTGCTTATCTCAGAGGCTGTCCTGGAAGACGAAAGGAGAAAACCGGAGTTAGACTTACCGGTAACTCTTTTTCTAGGAGTCTTCCAGAACAGCCTGGTTTCCCACCCGGGGTTGTTTAGATTGACCGGTGGCAAGGATGCCTACTGATGTTGTTGTTAGCGTGTTATGTTTTTCAGAGCCTTCCAGCGGTACTTGGATTAAACTGAGGAGGGCCTGGAGGACCATCCTTTTTATCTGATTTGGTAGACGTGTTTCCTGTCCCGGAGGGAGGAGCCCTATTTCTTTCAGAGGTTGTCCTGGAAGACTCCTAGAAAAAGAGCTAACGGTAAGTCTAACTCCGGATTTTTGCTTGTGCATGATTGGATGATAAAATCAGCAGAGCTTCCCCTCAGATCTAAAGCGACTGCACTTCCAAGTGCACTTGTAGCACAAAGTGGATTTGCCTTTAGTAAATCAACCCCTTTGTGTTGGTTTGTCACATGAGATATATTTATGTTTTTGGTTGGAACATGACAAAATGTGGAAAACGTCAAGGGGTATGAATACTTTTTCAAGGCACTGCAAGTGGTCCATATAGTGAACTTAGTGGCGAGTTATTCATATTAAGATCACAAGAGGACAAGGGGGCACTCTTTACATCGGGAGGAAAAGAAATCTTCAACTATGGAAAGGTTTCTTCATAGTAAGAGCTGTGAAAACTTGGAATTGACTGTCAACAGTTGATTCTGGCCAGTTCAGTAGATTGTTTTAAGAAAAGCCTGGATTCTTTCCTAAATGTACATAATATAACAGGATACTAGTATTTATAGGTAAAGCTGATCCAGGGAAAAGCCGATTGCCTCTTGGGAGAGGGAGGAAAGAGTATACAAGTAGAGTCATGTCACAACAGAGTCTAAAAAGATGAGAGGCACCTCTAAGTAGCAATATGGTTACACTTAATGAAGGTATAACATTCAGCAACTCACATGGTTGATGACAAGCACATCTAAGGCCGCGTACACACGCGGGGACTGTTCGCCCAACTTTGTCCGTCAAACAGTTTCGGCAAACAGTCCGCTCAAAATTAGCATGGACGGACATGGCCACACACGACGGACGAACAGTTTGCTGAAACCGTGCGCGATGACGTGAACGGCACGTACGACGGGACGAAAAATACGACGTCCTATACACTGCATTATAACTTTCGGCGTGTAAATCCTTTCTGAGCATGCGCGGAACTTAGTTTGACGAACAAGCCTACACACGAGGGGACTGTTCGCTGAAACAAGGTTTCAGCGGACAGTTTTTCTGAATTTCCGAAAAACCTTGTTCAGCGGACTGTTCGCTGAAACTGTCCGCTGAAAGCCCACACACGAGCGGACTGTTTGCCGAAACACTGTTCAGCGGACAAAGTTGGGCGAACACTCCCCGCGTGTGTACGCGGCCTAAGTATGCAGGCATCTGGGATAAAGCTATTCACATAGACCATCCTCACCGCCATCTACGTTGTCCCTTCCACGAGTGCTTCAAGTCTCGCTTTCAGATCACTCTACTGCAGGGTAGTCTTCCGGTCACAATTGCAGACTGACAGTGGTAAGAGTCGGCAGTGTAGAGAACAGTCTATGTGGACAGCTTTACCCCAGATGCCTGCATACTTAGATGTGCCCGTTTTAATCAGTCATGTGAGTTACTAAATGTTGTGCCTTCATTAAATGTAAACATATTGCTACACTCAGTTTGTCTTCAGCAAACTGTTTGTGGGCTTTCTTGTGTGTGCATCAACTTTAGAAGTGGCTTCCTTCTGGGAAGACAAAATGTGCGGTGTATGGTTTGAGCACTGACAGGCTGACCCCCCACCCCTTCAACCTCTGCAGCAATGCTGGCAGCATTCATACATCCATTTCCCAAAGACAACCTATGAATATGACACCGAGCATGTGCCCTCAACCTCTTTGGTCGACCATGGCGAGGCCTGTTCTAAGTGGACACTTTCCTGTTAAACCACTGTATGGTCTTGTCCACCGTGCTGCAGCTCAGTTTCAGGGTCTTGGTAATCTTCTTATAGCAACAATACTTTTTTTTCAGATGCTCAGAGAATTCTTTGCCATGGAGGAAGCATGTTGAACTTCGAGTAACCAATAAGAGGGAGAGCGATAACACCAAAATTTAATACAACTGCTCCTCATTCATACCTGAGACCCTGTAACATTAACGAGTCACGTGACACTAGGAGGGAAAATGTACATTTTTTTTATAATTTTGTTCCCACAAATAGCTTTATTTTGGTGGAATTTGATCACCTCTGCAGTTTGTATTTTTTGCGCAACAAATAAAAAAAAACAAGTTTTTGTTTCTGTTAAATTTTTTGGTAAATAAGTATGTTTTCTTCTTCAATGACGGGCACTGATGGGCATCAATGAGGTGGCACTGATGGGCACTCGTAGGTGGCACTGTTGGGTACTTATGGGTGGCATTGTAGGGCATCATGTTATATAATGGTACCAGTCAGTGCCCATTTGCACAGATTGGGCATAATTTGCACATGTGGATGGCCATCCACATGTTGCCCCCTTCCCTGGTGGTACTGGCGGCTCTCCTGGTGGTCTAGTGTGGACACTAGAGGGGGGGCTGTGCTGATAAATAATCAGTGCGGATCCCCCGTCAGGAGAGCCGCCTAACGGCTCTCCTCTACTCGCGTCTGTCAGACACGAGTGAGGAAAAGCCAATCAACGGCTTTTCCTGTTGATATCGTGATCAGCCATGATTGGACACTGCTGATCATGTGGTAAAAAGCCTCCGTCTGAGGCTTTTTACCAAGATCAGTGTATCAGATCAGTCTGACACACCGCACCACCGATCGCTGGCTGTTATCCTGAAGAACGTCATGCCCAGTCAGGATAACTGAACCATTGCCCGACCGTCATTTTGTTATAGGCCGGGCAGGAAGTGGTTAACGTTGAGTTATTTTGAGAGGAAAGAAAGTTTACACTGTTATACAAGCTGTACACTCACTACTTTACATTGTAGAAAAGTGTAATTTCTTCAGTGTTGTCACATGAAAAGATAAAATATTTACAAAAATGTGGAGGGGTGTACTCACTTGTGAGATACTGTGTACATACACACACTCACACTATATTACCAAAAGTATTGGGGTGCCTGCCTTTACACACACAAACTTTAATGGCACCCCAGTCTTAGTCCGTAAGGTTCAATATTGAGTTGGCCCATCCTTTGCAACTATAACAGCTTCAACTCTTCTGAGAAGACTGTCTACAAAAGGTTTAGGAGTGTGTCTATGGGAGTGTTTGACCATTCTTCCAGAAGTGCATTTGTGAGGTCAGCGCTCATGTGAGCAAAGAGGCCTGGCTCTCAGTTTCCGCTCAAATGTATCCCACAGGTGTTCTAGTGGGTTGAGGTTAGGACTCTGTGCAAGCCAGTCAAGTTCCTCCACCCCAAACTCACTCATCCATGTCTTTATGGACCTTGCTTTGGGCACTGGTCCAAATCATTTGGTGGAGAAAGCAAGGCCCTATAAAGACATGGATGAGTGAGTTTGGGGGGGTTGCTTAATATATTGGGAGCAGGGCAGCAAACACAAGACAAACAACCCCCCGCGGGAGACCGACGGAATTGCGGCGATCAACCCCCACTCACCCTCTTTTGAAGCCAATTAGAGTCTCATTGGAATAAATGTGTCCGGTGCCTTGCATGTAAATAAGGGGCTGTGCACATGGACTAGGGGGGCTGCTCCCCATGTAGATGGACCGCCACTGGTCGGGAGATGGCACCACCAAGGGGTTTAAAAAAAAAAAAAAAAAAAAAAAAAGTGCATCCCTTCAAAACCTATGGAACTCTTCACAACGGTCAGTTGCACTTTCTGCTTTGCAGTCTTGCTTGCTGCATTTTTTTTGCACATTTAAATGGCCCTTTCACACTGATCAGTCTTTGAGCCTAGGTTTACATTTGTGCGAACACAGACATCGCATGTGATTCGCACCTGCACTGCATTGTATGGCTGAACTCGCATTGAATTCACACAAAAAAAAAAAAAAAAAGCGCAGGGACTTTTTTGGGGTTTTATCGCCCCCGCACTGAAATCGGATCGCATGGGTGTTCTCACCTATGTGATCCAATGCCTGTACGAATCCACAGTTCACACTGCAATCTGTGAACTGGTCTGGGGGTGTCATTAACAAGGTACTGACACCCGCAGCGGTTCGCAGAGGGCCGCATGAATTGCCTGCGAGAGAGATGCGATGCGGGAACCGGCGCTGTAATCGTGCAGGTTCCCGCATCGCACAAGTGTGAACCTAGGCTGATGCACTTTTGTTCACTTGTGAAGCGTTTTATTTGAAGGGGGTGCATTTTTTCTTCTGTTTTTTTTTTTATTTTTTTTTATTTTTTTGACTAAACAAAAACTGACCTGTGTGAAAGCAGCCTAATGCAGCCATCATATGTAAGAATTAGTAAACTGCAATAATGTTTGCTTTAAAAGGAAGCCTGTTGGATCCAGGATTGAGGCAAGTAATCCACTTTATCCCTGTACCCCTAAACGAGCACGTAAGCCATGAAGTGTGGGGGGACCCCAGTGCAGGGGTAGATTTTGTCTCATTCAGATACTGGAACAGCGAGGACGGTGAGAGCAGCCTGCTTGCAGTGGATGGCTTCTACTGTATGTTATATAAAAAGAAGCAGGAAAAGCAGAAGCTGAGAGATAAGCGATGTAAGCAGAAATCCTGCGGTGCCAGGAAGAGAGGTTACACAGCATTACCCTCGCTCTATACACTACAGCCTGTACCTAGCCTACTACTACAGACTCCTATGGATCCAGTGTCAGGCAATAAATCACACCTACAACTCACACACACACAGCTGTAATATAAATGGTCCATACACGATCGTCCGAAAAATAACGCGATCGTACGATAATCTGATCGTTAGTACACAGCTTTCGAGAGCCGATCATAACAATCTGATATTAAACAAGGGAACAGTACGAAAGTGTTTTTTTTTTTTTTCGTACGATACCAGGGATAGTACAATTTTCATTTAATCAATACAGTCATTTGAAATTACAATACAACACATTGCATCACTTCTTCATTTTTATTCTGTCGTACGAGACTTTTTGTAGCTTTAGTAAACTCTTCATTTTCGATATGAGATTAGCATGCAAAAAAAAACAAAAAATGAACAATCGCACGATAATCTCATTGCGTGTACCAGGCATTAAGATAAAGCTTTACGCTCGCCTTCATCCTAAAATACAAGGACATGGTACAAATTGATCCAAAAGCCTTTCCCACACAAAGTAACGTGACTACAGGAATGTAAACATTATCTACATCAGCAATAAACCAAAACCAGCGGATTGTCCCCACTTCGGTATGCAGTAGCCACATACAATGTATTTCCTATGGATCTTACTTCTTCTATTCAGCATTTCATGTAAAGTGTGTTAGAATAGTGATACTCCCACACAATAGTAACACGTTTAGGCTCATCTATGGCTGCCACATCCCAGCAGTCAAATCATTGTTCTCTCTACACTTCAGTGTTTGTAAACTTGTGTGGAACATAAACATACCTTCTCCCCTCAGTAGCCCCTGAGAAAGTTCTTCAATGGAGTCCTTGTGCTGTGATCATCCCTCCACTGTTTCCTCAGCACTGTGTCATTCACTTCCTTGTCTGGAGTCTCGTGACCTCTCCTCGCCACTCATACACTCAGTTTTACTAAACTAAAGAGCCCACAAACAGCTTTGCCTCACCAATTAACCGCTTGCATCCCAGGGACGGTTTCGCTTTTCCACTATTTCCCTTTTCATTCAGTAAAAATTAATTAAAGTAGACCTTTCCCCCCTTTCCTAAATGATACTTCGGCAGACGTCTCTGCATGCTGACGTCTAATCGCCTAAGGGCCCATTCACACCGGGGAGGATTTACTAAAGGAAAATAGACTGAGAAATTTGCAAGTGCAGTTGCTCCAGAGCAATGCTTCTCAGCTCCAGTCCTAAGGACTCACTAACAGGCCAGGTTTTATGTATTACCTTGGGGAGATGCAGACTAGAATACTGCAATCACTGAGCAGCAAATCATATCACCTGTCATGTATTTCAGTTATCCTGCAAACCTGGCCTGTTAGTGGGTCCTGAGTACAGGAGTTGAGAACCACTGTAAGGCTACTTTCACACATGCGGACCGTATGTCTGTATTTCATCCATCCGTTTGCGGATGAAATACAGACATATATGCATCCCTATGGGATCGCGGGTGTCTGCGGATGAACATCCGCAGACACCCGATATCGTCCGCATCCGCTATTGTCCGATTCTGCAGACGGAGGAAAATCCTATTTTTCTATCCGTCTGCAGAGCGGATCTGATGAACACGGACAGACGGTCCATGCTCATCTGATCCCCCATAGAGGAGAGCGGAGAGCTGACAGGGCGGTCCCTGCACAGTGTGCCGGGACCGCCCTGTTATCCGCCGGCTCAACGGGGACAATGAAGCGATCCCCGCTGAGCAATCGGATCATTACTGATCCGTCCCGTGTGAAGGGGGCCTAAGGCTACTTTCACAATGGGGTGGGCGTTGGCGGTAAAGCAGCACTATTTTTAGGACCGCTTTACTGTCATTTTAGCGGCGCTATTCGGCCGATAGTAGGGTGCTTTTAACTATGGCTAGCTTCCGTAAAAGGGTGTAAAGCGCACCTGCAGCACTGCCCCATTGATTTCAATGGGCAGGGGGCACTTTAGGAGTGGTGTATACACCCCTCCTACAGCGCTGCAAAGATGCTGCTCGCAGGACTTTTTTTTACCGTCCTGCAAGCGCACTTCTCCTTGGGCTTTCACACTGGAGAGACAGGAGAGGCTCTTAAGACCCCTTTCACGCTGGGGCATTTTTCAGGCGCTTTCGCGTTTAAAAAAGTGCATGTAAAATGCCTGAAAGAGGCCTCATCTGCAATCCCAATGTGAAAGCCAGAGTGTTTTCACACTGAGCCCCCCCTTCACACTATGGCGTTTTTCAGGCGCTTTAGCGTTAAAATAAGCACCTGTAAAGCGCCTGAAAGAAGCCTCAACTGCAATCCCAATGTGGCCAATGAGGCGCTGCGCTGGCAGGGCGTCAAAAAAAATCCTGCAAGCAGCCTCTTTACAGCGCTTTTGGAGCGGTGAATACACCGCTGGTAAAGCGCCGCTAGTTTAAGCAGCACTTTACGAGCGTTTTTCGGGTGCTGGCAGTGTGAAAGGGCTCTTAAAGCACTTGGGCTTTCATGTTGGGATTGCAGATGAGGCTTCTTTCAAGCGCTTTTTTTTAACGCCAGTGTGAAAGGGGTCTTATAGGCACTATTTTTAGCACTGTAGCACCTCAGTGTGAAAGTAGCCTTATAGAGGATAGCAAGTGGGGCAACACTTCACTTTGCAAAGAATACCCAATCACATGCAATAAATAAAAACAGCTTTTTTTCCTGCACAATATGGATGAAGTCAGCAGAGATTCCCCTCGTTTTCTAAGCTCTGGAGCAACTGCATTTTGTAGAGCAACGTGCCTCAAGTACCCCCAACAGGTCATGTTTTCAGCCCTTCCATTATTTTGAACAGGTGATTTGATCAGTTTCGCTGCCTTAGTAATTATCACAGTCATTACAGCTGAGGGAAATCCTGAAAACATTTGGTTTTAGGCTGGGTTCACACATACGCATATTGGATGTGGATTTCTCCACATCCAATTCGCATAGCAGGAGATTGTGAAAGGCTCTCAATGGAGCCCGTTCACACATCTCCGTAGCAGCTCCGGTGCGAATTGCAACAAATTGTGCAACTTTTGGTCCTTTTCATGTTCCAATTCAGGCCAAAATTCAGACCTAAATCGGACCTGAAACAGTGAATAGAGACTCACTGCACTCCTGCTGTGAGTCGCTGCGTGTTCCAGTGTGAACCCAGCCTCAGTGAATCAACCCCATAGTGCATACCTCCTAACTTTTTGAGATGGGAATGAGGGACACCTATCAGCAAAAGTATGCAGGCATAGGACACACCCCTTGCCACACCCCTTAACCGCTTGTGGACCAGCCGTTGCAGTTATACTGCGGCAGGTTGGTTTAACTGCACGAAATCAGGTAACTGTACATGATCTTGCAAGGTTGGGATAGCACGCATGCACGTGCCCTCCGTGAGTCTGACCGCAGGGATACCCGCGATTGTCTCACGGAGGGGAAGAACGGGGAAATGATGATGTAAGCAAGCATTTCCCTGTTCTGCCTAGTGACAGGACACTGATCCCAGCTCCCTGTGATCAGATTTGTGTCACACATAGCCCACCACCCCCGCCCCCCCCACACAGTTAGAATCACTCCTTAGGACACACTTAACCCTTACAGCGCCACCTAGTGGTTAACCCCTTCACTGCCAGTCACACTTACACAGTAATCAACTGATCACTGTATAAATGTGAATGGTCCCAAAATAGCGCCAAAAGTGTCCGATCTGTCTGCCACAATGTCACATTTACCATAGAAATCGCTGATCGCTGCCATTACTAGTAAAAAAAAAAATTATCAATAAAAATGCCATAAAACTATCACCTATTTTGTAGACGCTATAATATTTATGCAAGCCAATCAATAAAAGCTTGTTGGGATTTTTTATTTATTTTTTACCAAAAATATGTAGAAGAATACATATTGGCCTAAGCTGAGGGAAAGAAAAATCTTTTTTTGGGGATATTTATTATAGCAAAATATAAAAAATATAGCTTTTTTTTCCAAAATTGACGCTCTATTTGTTTAGAGCGCAAAAAATAAAAACTGCAGAGGTGATCAAATACCACCAAAAGAAAGGTCTATTTGTGGGGAAAAAAGTTTTGTTTGGGAGCCATGTCACACGACCGTGCAATTGTCAGTTAAAGCAACACAGTGCTGAATGGCAAAAAGTGCTCTAGTCAGGAAGGGGGTAAATCCTTCCGGGGCTGAAGTGGTTAAAGGAGAATTTTACAAAATAAAACACACTAAGGCCCCATACACATTTTCTGCAGATTTTTGTCTTTAGATTTACCAAAACCATATAATATGAGGTCAATCTTAACCACTTAACAACCGGCCCATAGCCGAATGACAGCTACAGGGCGGTTGTTTAACTCTGGGAGGCCGTCATATGACCTCCTCCCAGAATTCCGCTCTCGCGCGCCCCCTGGGGCGCGCACTCGAGAGCATCCGTGACCTGTGGACCCGGCACATCACGGATCACGGTAAACGGCCGCTCAACGCGGCCGTTTACCACGTGATCGCTCCGTCAAATGACGGAGTTGTAGCCTATGAGTTTATGTGAAATCTCCATTAATACCTGTACAATATTGTAATTAGAAATATATTTCCATTAGATTTAAATATATATGTAAAGTATTGAGTGTTGTGTTGGTGTTACTGTAATTGGTTCAACTTCAAAGCTTGGCCTTTTGTTTTCTCTGATAACATCTCACCTGGGAAGTAAACGACAGCTTTCGTTGACTCATCCAATCAGGCTGTTCCCAATATACATTGACTAGGTACAGTGACCAATTAGGGAGAATTATATTAGCCAACTACAGAAAGTAGGAGGGGGATATAATGCTTTGTGAGCAAGCCAACTCACTCTGGTGTGGGAGCACATGGCAGTCACCATGGGCTGACCTGAAGTTAACAGGTAAACTCACTCTGAACTTGCACCTTATATTGTATTGTAAATATGGTTCTGTGAGTAATTTGTAAATATCATGTAAGCCAGGGGACCTACCCTGTATATTGTGATGTAAATATGGTCTGGTGTGTAATTTGTATATATTATGTAACCCTATAAATAAATGTGTATTGCTGATAGAACTACCTCTTTTGTACAAGATCTCTCAGATCTAGATATGTATATGTCCATACTACTACAATGATTGAGGTGTATGCACATAATCATAAATACTAGTCAACAAATGGCGACCGACGAAGGGACAGGAAAAATTGGTGGTCTCTTTCAGCAATATCTCAAGGGGTTGCAATATCTACAAAAGGCACACTATGAAAGGGTTTTTCATCTGAAGGCTAAAAAGTAACATTGGGTGCTCTATGTGCTCAATATAGAAATGGGCTATAAAAAATAGCTGTGTTGTACAGTGTGTAATCATTAGGAAGCCTACTGTTAGTATACTAAGGAACACATCATTTATGCTAAAAGCTAAATATATTATAGAATTTGTACATGAAGAGTCCAGATACATTAGAAGGAGATGAAAAGAGCTGTTGCCCAATGTTTATATGCATGAAGATTCAGTCTATTTAAAAAAAAAAAAAAGGTTTGAAAGATGATTCCTGCAGTGGATGAAGTGCATGTAACAGGAATTGAGAGTACAGCACAAAAGATGGATAGGGAGGACAGACAGTCTTTAGAAAATGTGCTACTTGTAGCTAACAATATTGGCAAACTATTGCCAGGAGTGCACGTAACATTTCATGCAGATAATGTCTTGCAACGATGTAAATTGCTGGGAGTTGCTAACTCCAGAGATCAGGTTAAAGTTTTACTATTAACAGTTAACTTAGACACATGGTCTTCCTTACTAGACCATGTTAAAGAAGGAAGAGCAGATTACAATGAAACTGTAGATGAACTGCTAAAAATATTATATCCCTTTGACCTAGGCTTAATAGCAGCGTTTAGAACAAAACAGGAAAATAACGAGAATCCACTTCTATATGCAAACAGGCTATGGTCAGCTTACTATGTAGGCAAACGGAGAAATGTACACAGAGAGGACCCAGAGTACAAAACCCTCCTAATATCTAATGCCCATCCAAAATTTAAAATTCAATGTGGATTTTTTATAAATCCTCTTAAAGATTCATATCAAAGTATCATGGATTGTATGCACAATTATTTTCATGTAGCCAGAAGGTCTAATTCTGTGAAATCAAAGTTTTATCACCAGCGTACAAACAAAAATACCTATTTAGCAAGTCACACTACAGGAGAATTGGCCACCTTTTCAAACAGAAAGAGACATCATTACAATTACAATGCCTCCAAAGATAAGATCTATAGGCATGGCTCCACAGTTACTAGTCAAAGGCAAATAGCCTCATGCTCCCCTTTGAATGTAAATACCATGGAAAGTGATCTCAGATTACAGCACAGGAGATCAGTTCTGAAAGAACTTACGTTAATAACCACAATTACGTCTCTTGAAAATTAGATTAAGCTACTGAAGTCACATATTCATAATTGGGAAAATACCAATAAAATAATGGAAACATCACAACATGTTCTTAAGGAAAAATATGAAGCATGCCATGCAGATGTGGTACAGTGTAATAAAGAACTGAAAGAAATAAAACAATCTTTTGATCAAATTGTTAAGACCCCACAGAAAACCGTCTATTCCATTCAAACAGAAAATACAGGAGGGAGGCCCAATCTATCTATATTATCTGCTAGGACTTCCCCTTACGGGGAACAAAACTTAAAGCGGAGGTCCACCCTAAAATGGACCTCCGCTCATCGGAATCCCCCCCCCCTCCGGCGCCACAATCGGCACCTTTCAGGGGGGAGGGGGGTGCAGTTACCTGGATAATCCAGGTAACTGCACCCACTTCCGGGCTAGCTCTCTGCGGAACGGGGCGTACGTTACGCCCCGTTCCGCAAGCGCCCGCCCCCTTCAGCAAGTGCCCCGCTGCCTGCTGGGAAACACACAGCTCCCAGAGGCAGCGGGGACCGTCCGGATTGCGCCGCGCGGCTCGCGCATGCGCAGTAGGGAACCGGGAAATGAAGCCGAAAGGCTCCATTTCCTGATTCCCATACCCAAGATGGCGGCGGGACCCGGCAGCCGAGCGAGCGATCGGCTTCGGGTGCCGACATCGCGGGCGCGCTGGACAGGTAAGTGTCACTATTTAAAAGTCAGCAGCTGCAGTATTTGTAGCTGCTGGCTTTTAAAAAAAAAAAAAAAAACGCGGAGTCCCGGTGGACTCCCGCTTTAAATATAAGCAATGTAGACACAGCGAAAGAAATACCAGATCTAATGTGTCATTCAGATGTCTATGATCTGAGTAATTTATTTTCACCAGATCCAAGTGCGGATGTCATTGAACATATAACAATGTAAATATGTAAATGTAACAATGTGGTAGTGTTTGCTTTCTTTGTGCCAACGAAAGGGAAAAGGGTAATAACTTTTGTATAAGTTATATTTTCCAGGTGCAGGGAGCTCATGAAAAATAATTTACATGTTAAGCAGGTGTATCAATATAGATGTATATACATAAATACATACACCTAAGGTAATGTATATTAGGCTAGGTATTCAAACATGGTTATTAGTAATATAGGTGTTTATCTTCCCCAAAGGATCAGAAGACTGCCATAAATATTCAAAGGTATAGGGTACAAGTGTTGCTTAGTACAGAATCTTACTCTTGCTTCAGTTTATTTTTATTTTTTGTTTTTGGTTGGTGTTCTTGGTTGTTGTTTTTTTTTTTTCTCTCTCTCCCGTTTGCAGAAACACATAACAATTAATTTGCAATTACCAAGGTGCTATCCAGGATGTATGGGATGCAATCGAAATGAATGTGTATGTTTGAGTGATGGAATGCATGGGTATGAACTGTCCATGTGTAAACAAAGATATTTTTCTTTTTTGTACTTAACATTGCTTTATGACCATAAATAAGTGTGATCACACTAATGCGCATGCGTTGTACTGTTTATAAATTATTTTATCTTTTTTTTTATTGGAAATGAGCTCAATACTGGTACCAGTTTAAATTTAGATATTTTTTTTTTACAAGTTTAAATGTACTTGCGAATAAATAACCTGTGCACAAATATGAAATCTCAATCCCTATAACTATGAGGAACTGTAGGGATGTGGTGTATATTTTTGTTTTCTCCTTTCCTGTGGCTTAGAGTGAAGGTCCATTCACTCTGACACTCGGAAACTACATGATACATTACTTTGCACCTTGTGACATCTTATGGATTCAGTAGGTCTTCTGTTTTGTTTTGTTTTTCCTTCCAAATTAACTCATGTGATGCTAATATGTGTGAAGGTTATAGATCTACATGTTGCCATTTTAGAATTGAAGTCTTTACAAACCCTCCCAGTTTTTCCATATTTGGTCTGTCAAAGTATAGACTCATTACCTTGGCTGGAAGTCTGTTCCAAGCATCCACTACTATTGTAGACCATTATGAACCTCTCACAGAGGTACAGTGAGGTGTTATTAATGATTTTTAAGTTTTGTATTTTAGGGTAACTGCCCAAACAAGGATGGAGGATTGGACTCAGACGGGGCAAAGTATTGGGAAACACAGATGAGGACCTTAAAACATAATTTTATGTTGGTTTTAAGGAGAAGCCTTGAATGGAATTAATTACAGTCAGGCCTAACTAAATTCTAAAAAAAAAAAAAATGTTTTGGGGGCGGTCTGTGTCAATAAACAGAGGTCCTGCACTCTCTCATACAAATTTTTGTGGCCTGCTTGACTTGCAAATTGTTTTGCACTGAGAGTCAAGTAATATGTTAATCACCACCGAGAGAGGGTGTTGCGCAATGTTTGAAGGCAGATTCAATCACTTTGTTTACACACAATTACAGATTCAAGGCTCTTTAACAAATTAAAGGTTGAGGCAGCATTCAATCTGAATAGTTTTATTTATTAATTTTTTTCTTTATTGTTTAGTTTTTTCCTTCAACTTTTTCTCTTAAGGAAAACTATTTTTTTTTCTTTACTTCCTATATCACCTTATTTTTATTTTTTATTTTTTTTTGGTGATTCTTCAGTTTGGCTTGCCTATGGTGAAATAAAAAAAAAAAGAGGGGAGTATGGGGAACATTATATGGAGAACATTTAAAGCAATTACAAATGTTGATATAGAATATTAAAAGCTTCCCTTTAGCATTTTGGGGATGGGTCGAGTATCCGACAGTTTTTGTTTTTCTTTTATGACATTGGATAATTGTTTTATATGAATTTAGGTCATTGTAGCTATTATCATGACAATAGTAACATTAGGGTTTAGCTACAACCATGTGACTATTTTCTGTGTATATGTGACATACAATCCTCTCTACAGTTCTAATATTGGGCAGTCATCAGATGTGGTCATTGATCATTTTTCTTTTTTTTATGTTGCTCAGTTTTTCCTTTTTGTGCCATAATAAGTTCAAAGAGCATTGCGTGAATATCATATAGATATACTGGGACTGGTGAGACTCATAGTGATTGGCAAATATCAGGGAGTATAGTACAATTGTACTTAAGAGTATTTTAGTTAGATTTTTCCTGAAGCCACTAGTGACTGGTGACATCACACCTATCTGTATTCTGAAATCAAGTTATTTTTGTCTGCGTAGGCGACACTGCCTAATCTGCAATGAGAACTCTTAAAGTGATGACCTCTTCCGTAGCCTGCTAAAGGCAGGGCTCGTGCAGTAGCTACACACGGTAGCCAAGGACGAAGCGGTATGCCCAATGTTTGGGACCAGCACTGAACATAGCTTCAGTTAAAGGAGTTAGGGGTGAGTTGCGATGGCAACAAGAGCCCCTGCACACTTGAAGGGTCATACACAGACACACAGTGGTATACAGCAGAAGTTACTTGCAGGCATATGACCATGGAGGAAGAAAGATGGGGGATGGAAATCAGACACCTGGCTGAAGGGCGTAACCAAATTGTTACACATGTCACTGAGAAAGGGGTCTCATTAGTATGTCGCAGTATATCTATGGTAATTCTAATAAAAGGTCCTAACTGCTCAGACTTACCAGACGAGCATTAATTTGAATGCATGTGTCTCAAATGTACTTGTGGTTTTCTTTCTCTACCTCTGTCCACATTAACAAAGTATAATCTTAGCCGGGAAAGCTGATCCAAAGGCCATCCAACGGGAATCACCATGGGAGGCTGTCCCAGAAGCAAGGGCAACATGACCAGATTGACATTATTGACTTTCGCACTATCATTATTGGACGGTTGAGAACAAGGATCCTCATGTCTTTTTTTTTTATGCCTCTTGTTTTTTTTATTGTGTTTTGTATCCTATGATTTTTATTATGGACTTATTACATTCAGAACAAGTGAGGACTACTGATACTGGGATCCAGAAATGTGAACTGTAGAGATGGGGAGTTTAAAAGTTTTTTTTTCTTCTCAAAGAGTTTTATTTCATGTCAGAGGGCAAAGCCAAACGTTCAAAATATTAAAGAAGATTGCACATAAACCATTATTCTATGTGTGGCCGAGTCTCATATTCTCAACTGGCCACAAGGGGCCATCTGTAGCCTTATGAGTTTATGTGAAATCTCCATTAATACCTGTACAATATTGTAATTAGAAATATATTTCCATTAGATTTAAATATATATGTAAAGTATTGAGTGTTGTGTTGGTGTTACTGTAATTGGTTCAACTTCAAAGCTTGGCCTTTTGTTTTCCCTGATAACATCTCACCTGGGAAGTAAACAACAGCTTTCGTTGACTCATCCAATCAGGCTGTTCCCAATATACATTGACTAGGTACAGTGACCAATTAGGGAGAATTATATTAGCCAACTACAGAAAGTAGGGGGGGGGATATAATGCTTTGTGAGCAAGCCAACTCACTCTGGTGTGGGAGCACATGGCAGTCACCATGGGCTGACCTGAAGTTAACAGGTAAACTCACTCTGAACTTGCACCTTATATTGTATTGTAAATATGGTTCTGTGAGTAATTTGTAAATATCATGTAAGCCAGGAGACCTACCCTGTATATTGTGATGTAAATACGGTCTGGTGTGTAATTTGTATATATTATGTAACCCTATAAATAAATGTGTATTGCTGATAGAACTACCTCTTTTGTACAAGATCTCTCAGATCTAGATATGTATATGTACATACTACTACAATGATTGAGGTGTATGCACATAATCATAAATACTAGTCAACAGAGTGATCACTTGTAAACAAACCGGCGTCATGTTATGATGCCCGTTCCTCCCTCCCCCTCTCTGTACCGATCGGTACAGCGGAGGGGGAAGAGATCGGTGTCAGCAGCGCTGTGGGCTGCATCTTAAAGCGCCCCTGTCCCCATGTGCTCGCATGCAGAAGCGAACGCATATGTAAGTCCCGCCCACATATGAAAACGGTGTTCAAACCACACATGTGAGGTATCACTGCGAACGTTAGAGCGAGAGCAATAATTCTAGCCCTAGACCTCCTCTGTAACTCAAAACATATAACCAGTAAAAAAAAATTGAATCGTCGCCTATGGGGATTTTTAAGTAGCGACGTTTGCCGCCATTCCACGAGCGTGTGCAATTTTGAAGAGTGACATGTTAGGTATCTATTTACTCAGCGTAACTTCATCTTTCACATTATGCAAAAATTGGGCTAACTTTACTGTGTTTTTTATTTTGTTTTTTAGCACAAAACTGTTTTTTTTTTCCAAAAAAAAGCATTGGAAAAATTGCTGCGCAAATACCGTGCGAGATAAAAAGTTGCAACGACCACCATTGTATTCTCCAGGGTGTTTGCTAAAAAAACATATATAATGTTTTGGGATTCTATGTAATTTTCTACCAAATAAATGATGATTTTTACATGTAGGAGAGAAATGTCAGAATTGTCCTGGGTGCTCCAGAACGCCTGATGGCGCTCCCTGCATGTTGGGCCTCTGTATGTGGCCACACTGTGCAAAAGTCTCACACATGTGGTATCGCCGTACTCGGGAGTAATAGCAGAATGTGTTTTGGGGTGTAATTTGTGGTATGCATATGCTGTGTGTGAGAAATAAACTGATAATATGACAATTTTGTGAAAAAAAAAGGTAAAAAAAATCTTGATTTTGCAAAGAATTATGGGAAAAAATGACAACTTCAAAAAACTCATCATGCCTCTTACTAAATACCTTGGAATGTCTTCTTTCCAAAAAGGGGTCATTTGGGGGGTATTTGTACTTTTCTGGCATGTTAGGGTCTCAAGAATTGAAATAGGCCGTCAGTACTTCAGGTGTGATCAATTTTCAGAAATTTGCACCATAGCTTGTGGACTCTATAACTTTCACAAAGACCAAATAATATCCACCAATTTGTACTTATTTTTACCAAAGATATGTAGTAGTATAAATTTTGGCCAAAATTTATGAAGAAAAAATTACTAATCTGCTAAATTTTATAACAGAAACAAATAAAAATAAAAAATTTTACAGAATTTTCTGTATTTTTTCTTTTATAGCACAAAAAATTAAAAACCGAGCGGTGATTAAATACCACCAAAAGAAAGCTCCATTTGTGTGAAAAAATGGACAAAAATTTCATATAGGTCCAGTGTTGCATGACTGAGTAATTGTCATTCAAAATGTGAGAGCACCGAAAGCTGAAAATTGGTCTGGTTATTAAGGGTGTTTAAGTGCCCAGTGGTCAAGTGGTTAAAGACCTGTACACATGATACAAAAATCAGATGGGAAAATTCATACGACAAGCTGTCTGCCTATTTTCGGATCGTTAGTACGGTGCCTTCGACAGCCGATTTTGCTTTTTCGTCAGACAAAAGCTGGATGTGCAGACTATAACATTTTGGTCAGATGTGAACTCAATGTCTGATTTTCGTTTCATTAGTACGGTTTTCGTACGAAAAAAATCATAAGAGCAAGACTACGCATGCTCAGAAATGAAAGAATACATACAAAACTAATCAACACATTACGTCACTTCTGACTTTGTATTAGGGTTGCCACTTACTCCCTTTAAACCCGAACACATATTATTTACACAGGTTCTGAGGCCGATTAAACCACTTCCCGTCCAACCACCGCAGTTATACTGCAGTAGGTTGGCTCCCCTGTGCGAGGCATCGTAGCTATACGTTGGCTTGCGGGGTCGGGATAGCGAGCGTGCACGCACGCTACACAGCGGGGATGCCGATGCTTGTGGCAGACAGTCGTGGTGACCACTGGCCACAAGCAATCATGACCAGGAGACACAGAACAGGGACGAGTGTGTGTAAACACACACTTCCCTATTCTGTTCTGACAGGAGTGACAGATCGTGTGTTCCTATTGGCTAGGAACCGTGATCCGTCACTTCCTCCAGTCAGTCCCCTCCCTCTTCAGTTAGAATCACCTCCCAGGGAACACAGTTAACCCCTTCACCGCCACCTAGTGTTAACCCCTTCACTGCCAGTGAAATTTTTACAGTAATCAATGCATTTTTATAGCATTGATCCCAGTATTAATGCCAATGGTCCAAAAATGTGTCAAAATTGTCCAAAGTGTCTGCCATAATGTTGCAGTCATTACTAGTAAAAAGAAAATAATAATAAAAATGCTATAAATCTATCCCCTATTTTGTAGACGCTATAACTTTTGCGTAAACCAATTAACCACTTCCCGACCAGCGCACGCCGATGTATGTCGGCAGAATGGCATGGGCAGGCATATTGGCATACGGGTACGTCCAATCTTAAATGCCGCCTTGCCATCGCGAGCGATATATTTTTGGGGGATATTTATTATAACAAAAAGTAAAAAATTATGCGTTTTTTAAAAAATTGTCACTCTATTTTTGTTTATAGTGCAAAAAATAAAAACCGCAGCGGTGATCAAATATCACCAAAAGAAAGCTCTATTTGTGGGAAAAAAAGGATGTCAATTTTGTTTGGGAGCCACGTCGCAATTGTCAGTTAAAGCGACGCAGTGCCGAATCGCAAAAAGTTGTCTGGTCTTTGGCCAGCAAAATGGTCCGGGGCTGAAGTGGTTAATAAATGCTTATTGCGATTTTTTGTTTACAAAAAATATATAGAAGAATACATATCGGCCTAAACTGAGAAAAAATTTGCTTTAAAAAAAATAAATAAATGGGGATATTTATTATAGCAAAAAGTACGAAATAATGCCTTTTTCAAAATTGTCGCTCTTTTTTGTTTATAGCACAAAAAAAAAAAAACGCAGAGGCGATCAAATACCACCAAAAGAAAGCTCTATTTGTGGAAAAAAAAGGACATCAATTTTGTTTGGGTACAGTGTCGCACAACTGCGTAATTGTCAGTTAAAGCAATGCAGTGCCGAATCGCAAAAAGTGCTCTGGTTAGGAAGGGGGGAAATTAAACTCACTTAGTGCCTTATCTGCATTAAATCTGCCTCAGAACCTGTGTAATTAATATATTTTTGGGGGTAAAGGGATGAGGTGGCAACCCTAGGTTGTATTCTGTTGTACGAAAATTTTCATATTGTCAGTAACCTCTTCATTTTCGACATGAGACTAGCATGCCACAAAAATCAGACGTTCGGTCGTCTGAAAATCTAAGCGTGTGTATGAGGCTTAAGAGTTTCAATTTGTATGCAATCAGGCATTCCACAACATGGTTTTGGTAAATCTGAAGATAAAAATCTGCAGAAACTCCAATAGTGTGTATGTGGTTTGAGATTACGATTTACCAAAACCATATACGAGGTCAAACCTAAATACTCTCAATTTGTATGCAACCAGGCAGGCCCTTGTACTACATAGTTGAAGGTAAATCTAAAGGAAATCAAACAAACGTTGTATAGTGTGTATCCAGCTTTAAACCCTCCAGGTTAGATTGTGGGAAATGTTAATGGGCCCTAACCCCCTTTTTTTTTTTGCTTTACTTAAAGGGATTGTAAAGTGAATTTTTTCTTTTATTTAAATTAACAAACATGTTATACTTACCTCCACTGTGCAGCTCGTTTTGCACTGAGTGGCCCCGAACCTGCTCTTCTGGGGTCCCTCGGTGGCTGTCTCGGCTTCTTCACACAGATGCTTCTCATGCAAGCTCCCTCGCATGGTGAGAAGCATATGCGGGCGCACTCCCGTGATACAACCGGCGGCTATAGCCGCTCGCTGTATCACACCGCCCCGCCCCCCATGCTCCGCATCAGTGGATGTGATTGACAGCAGCGCGAGCCAATGGCTGCGCTGATTTCCATCCAACCACTCCAGCCAATCAGCGGCCAGGCTGAACGGTGGAAAGGAACGTTGGGGGACGAGCGTGGGACTTTCGAGGGGTGAGGTAAGAAAAACGGAGGGGGGGGCTGGGGGCGCAAACACTGTAAGATGTTTTTTCACCTTAATGCATAGAATGCATTAAGGTGAAAAAACATTTACCTTTACAACCCCTTTAACTTTTTTCTCTTATACTTTCTAGTTTCCCTGAAAGTAATAGTAATAACCCCAAAAGCAAACATTCATTATACTTCAGCTTATTCATTCTGAGATGTGATGTCTGCAATAGTTTTCTTTTTAGGCTTCTTTTATTTTATTTTCACCTGGTAATCCAGCCAATAAGTCTGTTGTCAGAACAAGCTCTCCTGTAGGCGTAGCAGTTAGAGGGATGAGACAAACCATTTACCACTGACAGGGGTGCTTACAATAATCTGCCTTTTTTTTTTATGTAAAACCTTTATCCCAAAAGAAAAAACTGTTAATGGAGTTTGGCTTTAATTTGTTAGTGTATCTAAATCTTCTAGTCCCTTTGACACTCCCCTTCCTCCAGCATGACAATGCTGCTGTACAAAGGTACGCCCTGTGCACCTTTGTTCAGAGTAAGGATGAGCTCAGGCGTGTTCCCAAACAGCGCATGCAGAGCCCATCAGGAAGTTGGCACTGCACAGCGCTAATCACAGGCAGTGAGACATTGTGCCGATGCACGGCTGCAGAGATCGGGAAGTGTCTCACTGCCTGTGATTAGTGCTGTGCAGTGCCGAATTCCTGGCGGGCTCTGCATGTGCTGTTTGCGAACACGCCTGAGCTCATCCTTAATCCAGACTTGGAGGCACTCTAATACAGGAGGTGTGTTACTGCCCAGATCACCTGGTTAAAAAAAAAAGAGGAAAAAAAGCCTAAAAAAGAGAACGAATGCAGCCACCACATCTAATGAGTGGTAATCTGCAATGTATTAAATTTTTGGTTTTGGGCTTAATATCACTTGGAGAAAGTGATGATGTAGGCCTGGCTACACAGATGCCGCCTGAGAAATAAACATCACCTATGCCATCTTTTCTCTAAAAGACTATATTAATGGCGTGGCATGTGGGTTTCTCTATGGTGTATCCCCAGGACCACCCTGTGGTAGATACACACTAAATCTAGTTCAACCTATGCCATCTGGAAAATCCTGTACCTAAACTGAGGTGTCGCAGTAATGTCATACTTCACATACGCAAGATAAATCACATGGCATCTTGCACTTCATTCCATGCATGCGCTGTATGAGATTACAGCCATTTGCTGGGGAACAAATAGTTTCTCCCTAGGATCTCGGCAGATCTCGGGGGGGGGGGGGGGTTTCTCCATGAGATACCCGTAGTGGGGTACGTGGCATGCACAAGATAGGGAGCATGACATTAAATGCTGCATTATATTGCATGTTTATGATCTGTGAATTTATATATCAATCCTGATTGCTAGCTGCTGAAATTCAGTCTGTTCTACTTAATTAGTGTGGACTTTCTTTAGGCTCAGTTCACATATATGTGAATTGGATGCGTTTTGAACCGCATTCCGATTTGCATGACATGTGAACTGAACCGGCTTTCTACGGAAATGGTTCACATACTGTATGTCTGGGCTGGCGGTGTGATTTTAAAAAGAGTCCTGTACTTTTTTCAGTTTGGTTCAGGTGCAAGTTCAAGTAAAAATTTGCACCTGAATCACACCTGAACCGGAAAACGAAACCACACCGGAATCCTTTTGCGGTCGGGCATATGTGAATCAAACCTTATTGTTTTATTGCGCTTTATCTCAGTGATGTGCAGTATCATGGACATTTTTAAAATGACAGTGCGGGACCCACTCAGCACAGAGGAAAGTGAAAAAAAAATGAGTATGATGAAAAAGTCACAGGATTTAGGTAAGTATGATTGTTTATTTCCCCTTTATTCATGTATACAGATTTATAGTATCTCCCAAAAATGAGTACACCCCTCACATTTTTGTAAATATTTTATTATATCTTTTAATTTGACAACACTGAAGAAATGACACCTTGCTACAATGTAATGTAGTGAGTGTACAGCTTGTATAACAGTGTAAGCTTTCTTTCCTCTCAAAATAACTCAACACATTAACCACTTCCCGCCCGGCCATCATTTTGCTATAGGCCAGGCGGTAGTGGTTAACCACTTTCAGACCGGACCATTTTGCTGGTAAATGACCAGAGGTCTTTTTACACTTTGGCACTGCGCTGCTTTAACTAGTAATTGCGCGGTCATGCAATGTTGTACCCAAACAAAATTTGCGTCCTTTTCTTCCCACAAATAGAGCTTTCTTTTGATGGTATTTGATTGCCTCTGCGATTTTTATTTTTTGCGATATAAACGTAAAAAGACCGCAAATTTTGAAAAAAAATGATATTTTCTACTTTTTGTTATTAGAAAAATCCAATAAACTCAATTTTAGTCATACATTTAGGCCAAAATGTATTCAGCCACATGTCTTTGGTAAAAAAAAAGTCAATAATTGTATATTTATTGGTTTGCGCAAAAGTTGTCACATCTACAAACTAAGGTACATTTTCTGGAATTTACGCAGCTTTTAGTTTACGACTGCCTATCTCATTTCTTGAGGTGCTAAAATGGCAGGGCAGTACAAAACCCCCCCAAATGACCCCATTTTGGAAAGTAGACCCCCTAAGGAAATTGATAAGAGGCATGTTGAGCCCATTGAATATTTTATTTTTTTGCCTCAAGCGATTGAATAATGACAAAAAAATTTTTTTTACACAAAGTTGTCACTAAATGATATATTGCTCACACATGCTATGGGTGTATGTGAAATGACACCCCAAAATAAATTCTGCTGCTTCTCCTGAGTACGGGGATACCACATATGTGGGACTTTTTGGGAGCCTAGCCGCGTACGGGGCCCCGAAAACCAAGCACCGCCTTCAGGCTTTCTAAGGGCGTAAATTTTTGAGTTCACTTCTCACTACCTATTACAGTTTTGAAGGCCATAAAATGCCAAGATGGCACAAAACCCCCACAAATGACCCCATTTTAGAAAGTAGACACCCCAAGCTATTTGCTGAGAGGCATGTTGAGTTCATGGAATATTTTATATTTTGCCACAAGTTGCGGGAAAATTACAAACTTTTTTTTTTTTTTTTTTTTCACAAAGTTGTCACTAAATGATATATTGCTCATGCATGCCATGGGCATATGTGAAATGACACCCCAAAATAAATTCTGCTGCTTCTCCTGAGTACGGGGATACCACATATGTGGGACTTTTTGGGAGCCTAGCCGCGTACGGGGCCCCGAAAACCAAGCACCGCCTTCAGGCTTTCTAAGGGCGTAAATTTTTGAGTTCACTTCTCACTACCTATTACAGTTTTGAAGGCCATAAAATGCCAAGATGGCACAAAACCCCCACAAATGACCCCATTTTAGAAAGTAGACACCCCAAGCTATTTGCTGAGAGGCATGTTGAGTCCATGGAATATTTAATATTTTGCCACAAGTTGCGGGAAAATTACAAACTTTTTTTTTTTTTTTTTTTTTTCACAAAGTTGTCACTAAATGATATATTGCTCACGCATGCCATGGGCATATGTGAAATGACACCCCAAAATAAATTCTGCTGCTTCTCCTGAGTACGGGGATACCACATATGTGGGACTTTTTGGGAGCCTAGCCGCGTACGGGGCCCCGAAAACCAAGCACCGCCTTCAGGCTTTCTAAGGGCGTTACAGTTTTGAAGGCCATAAAATGCCAAGATGGCACAAACCCCCCCCAAATGACCCCATTTTGGAAAGTAGACACCCCTAAATTTAGGGGTACACTAGTGAGACTAGGTAATAAATGGCGGGTGCCCTGAAACTATAAAAAAATAACTAACCAACCAGCGTCACCTGTAACAGTTATATGGTGATCACTGGTGAAAGGGTTAACTAGGGGGCAATCAGGGGGCTTTATGCGGTAGTATATGGGGGTCCCTGGCGCTATAAAAAGCTGCGGCGAACCTAAATACCTACCTGCCTAACTAGCGTCACCTGTGACACTAATACAGCGATCAGAAAAACGATCGCTTATTAGGCTGGGTTCACACTGGAGTGATGCGGGAACGCCACGAATGCGCGGCGGGTTCCCGCATCGCATGCCTCCCGGCGGCAGTTCACACTGCCCTATGCGAACTGCTGGGAGTGTCAGTGAAATGTTACTGACACCCCCAGATCAGTTCGCATATCGCAGTGCGATCTGCAAACTCGGATCGCATGGTGTGAACACCCATGCGATCCAATTCTGCTGCGGGCCAAAAAAAGGGTCCCGTGCGAATTTGCGGCGGGTGCGGCGGGTGTGGCGGGTGCGGCGGGTGCGGCGAATGGCTGAACTCGAATCGCACAGAGATCGGATGTGATTTGCACTGCAGTGCGGTGCGAATCACATCCGTTCTCATAAACCGCTGCAATGTGAACCCAGCCTTAGTGACACTGGCGACGGGGGGTGATCACGGGGTTAAACCTTTATTGGGGGGGTTAGGGGGGTACCTTAGAACTAAAGGGGGCTAACCCTAACTGCCCTAAAAGTTATTAGTCACAAATGACACCCGCCGGGTGATCAGGGGGTTAAACCTTTATTAGGTAATAAATGGCGGGTGCCCTGAAACTATAAAAAAATAACTAACCAACCAGCGTCACCTGTAACAGTTATATGGTGATCACTGGTGAAAGGGTTAACTAGGGGGCAATCAGGGGGCTTTATGCGGTAGTATATGGGGGTCCCTGGCGCTATAAAAAGCTGCGGCGAACCTAAATACCTACCTGCCTAACTAGCGTCACCTGTGACACTAATACGGCGATCAGAAAAATGATCGCTTATTAGGCTGGGTTCACACTGGAGCGATGCGGAAACGCCGCGAATCCGCGGCGGATTCCCGCATCGCATGCCTCCCGGCGGCAGTTCACACTGCCCTATGCGAACTGCTGGGAGTGTCAGTGAAATGTTACTGACACCCCCAGATCAGTTCGCATATCGCAGTGCGATCTGCAAACTCGGATCGCATGGTGTGAACACCCATGCGATCCGATTCTGCTGCGGGCCAAAAAAAGGGTCCCGTGCGAATTTGCGGCGGGTGCGGCGGGTGTGGCGGGTGCGGCGAATGGCTGAACTCGAATCGCACAGAGATCGGATGTGATTTGCACTGCAGTGCGGTGCGAATCACATTCGTTCTCATAAACCGCTGCAATGTGAACCCAGCCTTAGTGACACTGGCGACGGGGGGTGATCACGGGGTTAAACCTTTATTGGGGGGGTTAGGGGGGTACATTAGAACTAAAGGGGGGCTAACTCTAACTGCCCTAACAGTTATTACAGTCACAAATGACACCAATGCAAAAAAAAAAAAAAAATGACATTGGTGTCACTGTGACTGGGGGGCAGGGGTAATTGGGGGGGTGATCGGGGGGTAAAGGGGGGGTGTGAGTGTGCCTGGCATGTTCTACTGTGTGTGTAGAGTGTTGGTGCAACTCACCGATCCGCTCTCCTCCGTGTCGGAACGAAAAATACCGACACGGAGGAGAGAATACATCACTTCCTCTCCTGTGTTTACATTACAGGAGAGGAAGTGATGTCACGGGGGATTTCTATTTGTCGGGAGCGATCGCGAGGGGGTGGCCATGAATGAATGGCCGCCCCCTCGTCCCGGATCGCTCCCGGACGAAAACCGACCGCCGCAGGCACCGGGCGGGAGCTCGATCGGGCCCCCGACCCGCGGGAGGCAAGGGACGTACATGTAAGCCCTTATGCCTGCCCGTGCCATTCTGCCGACGTACATCGGCGTGCGGCGGTCGGCAACTGGTTAATGTGTTGATGGTTCAGTTATCCTGACTGGGCTTCATATGACATCCTTCAGGATAACAGCCGCCGTGTACCCTCAAAATAACTCAACACACAGCCATTAATGTCTAAACCGCTGACAACAAATGTGAGTACACCCCTAAGTGAAAATGTCCACATTGGGCCCAATTAGATGTTTTCCCTCCCCGGAGCTGCAGTACAGTGGCCAAGACCATACAGCAGTTTAACAGGACAGGTTCCATACAGAACAGGCCTTGCCATGGTCGATCAAAGAAGTTGAGTGCACATGCTCAGGGTCATATCCAGAGGTTGTCTTTGGTTAATAGAGTACAATGCTGAGTGCTGGCAGCATTGCTGCAGAGGTTGAAAGGGTGGGGGTCATCCTGTCAGTGTTCAGACTATAAGCTACACACTGCATCAAATTGGTCTGCATTTGCTGTCGGCCCAGAAAGAAGCCTCTTATAAAAATGATGCACAAGAAATCCCGTAAACAGTTTGCTGAAGACAAGCAGACTAAAGACATGGATTACTGGAACCATGTCCTGTGTTCATATGAGACCAAGATAAACTTATTGGGTTCAGATGGTGTCAAGCAGGTGAGGAGTACAAAGCCTACAGTCAAACATGGTGGTGGGAGTGTCATGGTCTGGGGCTGCATGGGTGCTGCCGGCTCTTTGAGGAAACCATGAAGGCCAACATGTACTGTGACATACTGAAGCAGAGCATGATTCCCTCCCTTCGGAGACTGGGCAGCAGGGCAGTATTCCAACATTCTAACGACCCCCAAATACACCTCCGAGATGACCGCTGTCTTGCTAAAGAAGCTGAGGGCAAAAGTGATGGACTGACCAAGCATGTCTCCAGACCTAAACTCTATTGAGCATCTGTGGGGCATCCTCAAATGCAAAGTGGAGGAGCGCAAGGTCTCTAACATCCACCAGCTCCATGATGTGGTCATGGGGGAGTGGAAGAGGACTCCAGTGCAACCTGTGAAGCTCTGGTGAACTCCATGCCCAAGCGGGTTAAGGCAATGCCGGAAAATAATGGTGGCCACACAAAATATTGACACTTTGGGCCCAATTTGGAAATTTTCACTTAGGGGTGTACTCACTTTTGTTACCATCGGTTTAGACATTAATGGCTGTGTGTTGAGGTATTTTGAGGGGACAACTTGAAGAGTTAACTTTTAGTTCCACTTTGAGATGTAAGTCTGCAACAATGTGTAAGTATGCACAGAATACCTGCATATAATACCAAGGGCAACTTTTTTTTTTTTTTTTTTTAGATTTGGATAGAGTAGAGAGGGATTATAACACCTGTCATTTTTTTATTGCTGTCTGTGGCCCTATTAAGGAGATTCACCCTCTCTATTTGTCCTGTCTACCATTATCATTGAAAGTGAATGTGAAAGAAAATAACACATTTTGGGTTGTCCTCAGAAAAGTAGTAGAGGGGAAATTCTCCAATGGGTACACTCGTTTTGGTGACCTGGGTGTCCCCAAGAAATTCTCTTCATTTTCAGGGATTTTCTATCACTTCCTGTTTGAATATGGGACAGGAAGTGAAGGCAAAACTCCACAATGGGACACAGATAGCGAAAAAAAAATCTGCCAGTAGATACCTTATACAGCCCACTTCCTCTTTCTTGTCTGGTAAACAGCCTAGGCTTATGACATCATGTACAGCTCTCTCTCTCACTCCCGTGAGAGTTTCCCAGCAAGGGGGGGGGGGGTGAATGATAAGAGGGCCAATAAGAGATGAGAGCTGCAGAGCTGGAGGTTTGCCTCTGTGTGTCTGTGTAAATCCAGGAAATGAACAGGCAGGAGCTTCAGCTGCCCACAGTGAAAATGGATGCAGCCAGACTTAGTGGAGGGAAATTTCTGCAGCATATTTGGCAAGTACACAATCGCAGTATATATAAAAATATATTCAAAGTGGTTGGAGGGAAGCTTCAGAATAGCTAAAATGTTTTTATTACAAAATATTTGAGCAGACTACAAGAAAAAAAAGCATTGGGTATAAATTCCATACCAGACCTTTATCTGAGCATTTAGCCTGGTTGGTCATGAACAGCGGGAGACATGTGCACCCTCCTTCCTAACTACACCAAGCCAAATGCCCTGAACATATGGGGGTACTTTACTCACTTGTACCTACATGTGAGCTTATAATAAATATCTTCTAAACATGCACCATTTAGGAGATATTCACTACTTCTACAACCAGTGACATAATTGCCTCATGCGCAGCTGTGACTCCCGCGTGCATGCGTGTGAGTGACATCATCGCAGCTTGGCCATTCAAACGGCTGGAGCCCACAAACCCTGAAGTTAGACCGAATGAAGATGGAAGCCCTGTTGGTGGTAACAGAGTTCCCCTGGAGGGCTTCATTTTAAGGTAAATATTTCATATTGTGCTAGTATGTGGTGTATACTAACACATTATGCCATTAACCTGCAGGGGGAATTTTTATTTGGACACTTATTTTTACTACAAAAAGATGTAGCGCTGATATCCTTGTCTTCTGATGTGTATTAGCATTACAATGAAAGTCTATGGACGGTTCTATAGCTTAGTGTTTGGCGCCATCTAGCGGCCAAATACTGAAAGTGAACTTAAATGATATTTGGCTTTCAAGCATTGAACTATTTACAGGAAGTGACTGTTATTCACATTGGAGAGTTGATCCCTTTACCCAGGATGCTGAGTGATCTACCCATGGACATCCTCTCTTGCATTGCATGCTGGGTAGAAGATAAAAGGACTCTGAGCGGCCATTTTAGGTCTCTTGTGAACGCATGGCCTGCCTTTGAGGACTTGTGCAGAGGCCTCCCGGAGGAAGTGATTTATTGCCTGTACGGAACGCAACGTTGCTCGGTTGTGTGAGTGACCTGAAGTGCCAGCGAATCAGAGATTGGATTGAGAGGATCCAGAGACACTCGTTTGAGCATCAGAAGGCCAGGTCCACCTGTCAGAACAGGATGGAGTGACAGAGCTGGCTGATGCAGAAGCAAGCTGCAAATACCGGGCCAAAGTTACCATACCAAGGTTCCGATCCAGTTGGTGAGCGGGTTGCTACCCACCATTTTCTAAACCATTGCACCTAGTCAGACTTATATACACGCCTCCCTGGGATACCTAGTCCCACAGAGGAGGAGTATAGCAACTGATGCTAGGCAGGCATAAGGCCTACTTACTATCACACTTCAAGCACTGTATTATATTCATGGAAGAAATACTAGGATCATCCTTAATTCAATTTTAACTGCTTTAACATTGGATTACAAATGTATATGGAGTTACCCTTGCTAGCGAAGATCCGAAGATAAAGACTGAGTACTTTAAGTGAGATCTCATGCATAGCTACAAAAGTAGGGGGAGCTCCCATATATATACATATATCTATCTATATATATATATATATATATATATATATATATTGTTTGTAACAGTTTTACCAAAGTTCATTGTCCTGTTAATCTATGTTGGATGACAGTACAATTGTTGTAATCACGTATTTACAAATATATATAATAAAATATACTTTGGTTAAGTACCTTGTTGTGTGGAGTATTGTTTTCTCTCAGCAGGTGGAGTCAGTGGATCCTGAGAGGACAATACAGGTATATTGTGATATATTATATTGTACTGTATTGTATTGCACCACAGCTGTGTCAAGAGGACTGAGGCAAGTTAGTGGGGTTTTGTTACTAGAGTGCAGGCCCAAATCAAATAAGCTGCTCCTTCGGGAGTCAGTGCTACACGTAAGGCGTAGTCCGGGATCCTGCCACTCTGAAAACAAGCCCACCTCAGAAGTGCCAGTATGGACCCCATCACAGTGGTCCAGTGGTGCGAAGCGGAAGGCACACGCTCAGAAGCGAGCGTGGCCATTGAACTCCCAGGAGAGAACTGGGGAGAAAAACAAGTTAAAAAGATTGTGCAGGCATTGGCCCCAGACAGGAAGGCCTATGTGGTCGCGGTAAGACCAGACCATGGGACCAATTGCACTTACGCACTACTAGAGTTTAGGAAAGGATGTTCCTAAGAATTGCCAAGGTACCAGCGTGAAACTGTCTGACAGAACCAAATTCTGCCTGACACACCCAGAGAGGCAAGATGAAGGTCCTGTCAGCTCCAACCAGGAGAAGTCAATCGAAGCAAAAGATCCTTCCCGGTCACACGCTACTACGATTGAACCAGAGTTTCTTATAGCCCTAGGAGACTTTTTGTAGCAAAGTGTCAGAAGGAAAACCCTGCATACCCTGGTAATTCCTACCAGAAACTCAGTGTTTTCTCAGGAAGGCAATCCATACCCCCGGAGGAAAGTAACTTTGAGGAATGGTTGGAGCAGACCACACAAGCCCTGGATGAGTGGGATATCCCTGACACACACACAAAAAACAAAGGATTGCAGAGAGCTATCCGAAATATCAAGCTCAGCAAGCAGAGCTGCGTGGCTCAGGACTACTTAGATATCCTACAGGATGTGTTCGGATGGACAGAGAAGGTCTCCGACCTAATTTACCAATTGCAGCACACCTATCAACAAGCGGGAGAAAAGCTGTCAGATTAGATAGGACGGTTGGACAAAGTCCTGCATCAGATCTTGTTGAAGAAAGGACTAGATCCCAGGGAAGTGGATGAAACAAGGGCAAAGCAAGTCCTGAAGGGTGCCCAACCATTAGACCCCATCATGCTTCAATTAAGGGCCTGTCAAGATGGTGGCATTCTAAAGTACCCGCATCTGATGCGGACTGTGCGGGAAGTGGAGGCCATTCTTGAGCGGAAAGAGGAAACAATCCAAGGGCCAAAATCAGTGGTTGAAATCAGGGCGGCTAGTGCCACCAGTGGTGACCATCAAGTAGAACTTCTCCAGACACAGGTGGCACAGTTGATGGAAATGATGGCTCTGTTGACTGCCCGGCACACCACCTCCCCCAATAGGGGAGTTCAAGCACCCAAAGAATTGACAAGTCTCACAGTGGTGGTAGAAGAACCCATGACCTGTTTCAACTGTGGAGGAGTCAGACATCTCAGGCGAGTGTGCCAAAGCCCAAGAAAGTGGACAAAATCCGGCTTTAAACTTCAAAGGGCCCAGTGAAGGAGTCAACTGGGCGCCCAGTTATCAAAAGAAACTCCAATCCAACCCGTACGCACAAGAACCCTGAGACTGCAGTTAAGTCAGGAAGGAAGAGGGAGAGGCTGCAAAAGCCAACTGTAAAGGTACAAGCCACTAAGCAGACCAAAAGTGCCACTTCCCGTGGATTTCCTCCCAAGTTATTGGGGCCCTTTCCAATTGTCCCCATCCAGATAGAGGGAATATACACCAAAGAGATATGGGGGTTAGGGTCCCAGAAATTCCCATATGACGGTTAATTGCCGGTCAAGCTCACTTTCGACCCGAGTACAGCAGGGAAGGCAGAAACCTTTGAAGCCTTGCCCATGGTGTGCCCTCACCCTCCAGGAGCTGACAAAAGTTCCCTCATCATTGGAACAAACACTGACTTGGTGAGAAGACTACTTGCACCGCTTTTACAGCAGGAAGGGATTCTCCCCACAAAAATGCACCCAGTTCTAGCACAGGTATACCGAGACCTTAAACATGAAGAGAAGGCCTCGGAAGATGGAGTAGGAAAAATTTGGCTTCTAGACAGGAAAGAGAGACTGGTTCAGCCAGGTGAAGTAGTCTGCCTGAGAGCTTTCATCAAGTTAAGCTGGAAAAGACCGGGCCCTTTCATTGTTCTTGAGACTTCAAACCAGGAAGAACACAGGGGGGTTAGAACTTATCCCTGAAGTATTGCCAACCAAGGCATTGAAGAGGAATCACGGCAAGATTTCAGTCAGTGTCCACAACACAGCAGCAGTGCCAGTGAGGGTGCCAGCCAGAAGATTGTTGGGATAAGCCAGCCCAGCAACTCCAGTGTCGCTGTGTTGCTCCATGGGAGAACAGGCCAGAGAGACTCCCCAAGAAGAATTTGCCCTGAAGAATGCACCTCTTACCCCTGCCTGGATGGAGAGAGCTAAAGCCCAACTCCTGAGATGGAAGTCAACTTTCTCTACAAGTGAGTTTGATGTGGGGCTGGCGAAGAGTGCGACCCACTGGATTAGTCTGGAAGAAGACAAGCCCTTTCAGGAGAGAGTCAGACGAATCCCACTGGGGGATCTCAAAGACTTGAGGGAACAGCTGGCTGAACTCAAAAGGACGGGCATTATTAGAGAGTCCTGGAGTTCTTACGCCTCCCCAATAGTGGTGGTAAGGAAGAAGAATGAGAAAGTCCTGAAGAGACTTCATGACGAAGGCCTGAAGCTCTCCATGGAAAAATGCTAATTTTACCAACCTTCAGTGAACTACATAGGACACATTGTGTCTGAAGAGGGAGTAGCAACAGATCCTGAGAAATTGGAAGCCATTACTTCTTGGCCCAGGCCTACAAATGTGACCGAACTCTGGTTGCTCCTAGGGTTCTACTCGTACTACAGGGGGTTCGTGGAAGAATTCGCCAAAATAGCCCACCCACTCACTGAGCTTCTGAAGAACCAGGAAGAAGCTGGTGTAGACTCAGATAAGTCTGGGAAGCCAAAGGAAGGGCCCAGGAAGAAGAAAGAATCCATACATGACCAGAGGACTCCAGAATGTGAGGAAGCCTTCAGGGAGTTGAAGTGGAGCCTTATCACTGCTCCGGTCCTGGCCTATGCAGACCCAGCCAAACCGTATGAGCTACATGTGGATGCCAGCTGAGACGGGCTAGGAGGAGTGCTCTATCAGGAATATGACGGACGTCTGTGGCCTATTGCCTATGTGACCCGAAGTCTTCTTCCTGCCGAAAGAAACTATCCTACTCACAAGCTCGAATTTCTGGCTCTGAAGTGGGCGTGGTAGACAAGTTAAAGGATTATCTTTATGGGGCAGATTTTGTAGTCAAGACAGACAACAACACCCTCACCAAACTTGCTCACCAACGCAAAGCGGGATGCCACCGGCCACAGGTGTCACGCTGCTCTCTCTGCGTTTACCTTCAGTTTGAAGTACAGACCAGGAGTTGGTAACCGAGATGCGGACGCACAGTCAAGAAGGCCCCATGACTCCCAAAACCCCTGAGAAGACTGGACTCAACTTACCCCTGAAGGAGTAAGCTCTCGGTGAAGGGATAAGACAGCAAGGGAAAGGTGGGGCCAGAGCTGAAGAAGTGGGAGAAGTGGGAGTGACCTCAGTGGGGGTACCCAGGTGTTATTGTAATGTCTCCCAGATAATGCAAGAGGGTCTTCCCAAGCTATTTAAAAGAGATCTCAGGAGAGATCAGGAGAAAGACTCACTCTGTGGGCTAGTACTGAAGGCGCTGGAGAGCAAACAGCCTAGTCTGCTGCAGAAGAGCCCCCGAAAAGAAGCCCGGCTGATACAGAAAGAGTGGGATTGGTTGCAGTTTCAACAAGGGTTGGTCTACCGAAGGGGCCCCAGAGAGAGGGTGCTGATGGCCCTGCACGACCACCATGGTCATCTAGGAGCCGAGAGGACTCTTCAACTCATAAGGGACAGATTCTACTGGCCTCACATGTTGACCGAAGTGGAGACTATTTCTGTCATTCCTGCCTCAGGTGCATACAACGGAAGACTCTGCCTCAGAGGCTGCCCCAATGGGCCATTTAGAGAGCCAAGGGCCAATGGATCTAGTCTGCATAGATTTTTTGTGCCTGGAACCGGACCTGAGTGGGCAAGTTGACATCTTTTTTTTTTAAATCAAATAAGTTTTTATTGTAAAACACTTATGGTACAAACCAAACATAGGAGTAAAGTACAGTCTTACAGTAGCATTGGTTTTTACATCCAAAAGTATACAGGAAATATAAAAATACAAATAGGTTCGGTTTGAAGACTGTTGAGACATGGAAAATAACAATAAAACCAAAAAATAAAGAAGAAAGGAGGTAAGAAAAAGGAAAAGTTGACATCTTAGTGGTTATAGATCATTTCACCCGCTATGCCCAGGCTTTTCCTACTAGAGACCAACAAGCAGCCACAGTAGCAAAGACTCTTGTGGAAAAGTTCTTCGTCCATTATGGTTTACCTCAACGGATACATTCGGACCAAGGAAGAGACTTTGAGAGCCAGCTGATAAAAAGACTGTTGGATCTATTAGGCATACAAAAGTCCAGGACTACTCCCTACCACCCACAAGGGGACCCCCAACCGTAAAGGTTCAACAGAATCCTCCTGAACATGTTGGGGACTTTGACTGCAGAGCAGAACCCCCATTGGAGTAGGCACATTACTGCATTGGTGCATGCCTATAACAGTACTAAGAATGACACTACTGGATACTCACCTTATAGGCTAATGTTCAGGCGTGAAGCCAGGCTGCCAGTGGACTTAGCTTTTGGGACCTCCTTGGACCACATATCAGAGACCTCTCATTGAGGGTATGTGGACAGACTGCGGAGGGACCTGAAAATAACTTATGAGCAAGCTCAAGCCACCTCAAATATTAGAGAAAATAGGAATAAGAGGAACTGTGATCTAAGAGTAAGAGTAAGAGTTCAGGATATTCAACCAGGTGACCGCGTCCTACTAAGGAATCTGGGCATCCAAGGCAAACATAAGTTGGCTGATCGCTGGAGATCACAGCCATATGTTGTGTGTAGAAAGCTCCCAGGGCTCCTAGTGTATGAAATCAAGCCAGAAGGAAACACTGGGCCAGTGAAAAGCTGGCATCGAAATCATCTCTTACCCCTCACGGAAGCAGTCATAAGTCCAGAAGAGGATCTCCCCTCCATGTCCACTGCTGTGCGCAGACCAGTAACTAGATCTCAGCCTGCCCCCTCTGGCGATGAGGATGAAGGAATGGACATGAGTTGGTTGTAGCCACCTAAGACAACAGAGACTGAAGTTGATGTTTCCCCAAAGACAGGAGAAGATATTAATGGGACTCTTAGGGCAGAGGCACCAGAATTTGTGCCAATGACACAGCAAGTGGAAGATCAAAATACTTCTGCTTACTTCCCACCACCAGCATCTAAAGTGAGGAATGAGGATACTTGTTCAGGAATGGTGGATACACCAAAAAGGCAAAGAGAAAAGAGAGACATTCGCCCACCAAAGAGACTGACTTACGATACACTGGGTGAATGCTCTGAAGCAACTCAACATACTAGCAAAAGAAACTCTGAAATGCCTGGTCCCTCTACTTCTGATTCAGTGAGCGACAACCCCAACTCACCCCTTGACATACCTGTACCAGACACTATGTTGTCAGCTGTGAGTGCACAGGACAGCTCCCCATCACAAGGGAATTGGTGGGAAGATCCTCTGTCTGTACTGTGTAACCGTATAGAGAGAAGAATACAGGATAGAGTCAAGAGATTGAACTTCTTTGGAGACCAAAGAGACAAAGTAGAGGGAGTGTGTAGTGCTGAAATCCTTGTCTCCTGATGTGTATTAGCATTACAATGAAAGTCTATGGATGGTTCTATAGCTTAGTGTTTGGCACCATCTAGTGGCCAATTACCGAAAGTGAACTTAAATGATATTTGGCTTTCAAGCATTGAACTATTTACAGGAAGTGACTGTTATTTACATTAGAGAGTTGACCCCTTTACCCAGGATGCTGAGTGACCTACCCATGGACACCCTCTCTTGCATTGCATGCTGGGTGGGAGATAAAAGGACCCAGAGCAGCCTTTTTAGGTCTTGGGAACGCATGGCCTGCCTTTGAGGACTTGTGCAGAGGCCTCCCGGAGGAAGTGACTTATTGCCTGTGTGAAGCGCAACGTTGCTCGGTTGTGTGAGTGACTTGAAGTGCCATCGACTCAGAGATCAGATTGAGAGGATCCAGAGACACTTGTTTGAGCATTGGAAGGCCAGGTCCACCTGTCAGAACGGGATGGAGTGACGGAGTTGGCTGACGCAGAAGCAAGTTGCAACTTCTGGACCAAAGTTACCATACCAAGGTTCCGATCCAGTTGGTGAGCGGGTTACTACCCACGGTTTTCAAAACCATTGTAGGAATAAGACCTACTTACTATCACACTTCAAGCACTGTATTATATTTGTGGAAGAAATATTAGGATCATCCTTAATTCAATTGTAACTGCTTTAACCTTGCATTACAAATGTATATGGAGTTACCCTTGCTAGCGAAGATCCGAAGATAAAGACTGAGTACTTTAAGTGAGATCTCATGCATAGCTACAAAAGTAGGGGGAGCTCCCATATCTATCTATCTATCTATCTATCTATCTATCTATCTATCTATATATATATATATATATATATATATATATATATATATATATATATTGTTTGTAACTGTTTTACCAAAGTTCATTGTCCTGTCAATCTATGTTGGATGATAGTACAATTGTTGTAATCACCTATTTACAAATTAAGTACCTTGTTGTGTGGAGTATTGTTTTCTCTCAGCAGGTGGAGCCAGTGGATCCTGAGAGGACAATACAGGTATATTGTGATATATTATATTGTACTGTATTGTATTGCACCACAGCTGTGTCAAGCGGACTGAGGCAAGTTAGTGGGGTTTTGTTACTAGAGTGCAGGCCCAAATCAAATCAGCCACTCCTTCGGGAGTCAGTGCTACAAAGATATACAAAAATATATATTTCACCAAAAGTGGACTAAAGTGTTGCCACCATCCCATACATAAATATGTGAGAAAGTGTCCCCCAAAGAGGATTGGGACTTTGAAGGCAACTAAGTATCGATGCAAAACCAATTGATTCTTTATAATAAACTTAATTTATTAAATATTGTAAAAAGCCAATAAATGCATGTCATTGCAACTGACTGTTTAAGAACAACATAAAACAACACAATGGATACAAAATGACACTGGTATTGTCTCCTAAGGAGAAATTACGTCCGACGTGTTTCAGGATCTTGTCCTGTCTTCAGGGGCATTCCCTTGTGGAGAACAGCGTGCATCTATAATGAAAACATACATTAACGTTGAGAAACATATGTACAAAAGCATCGTTGAGGGTGGGGAAGCGCCAAAAATCCTAACCCCCACCCATACGGTCATAGCCCCATCTCCAAATAAACAAGAAAAAAAAAACATGAATATAACCTGGTATCAAAAGGAAGTAGATTTACTGCTGGATATAACCCAAGTTCGAGGGAAGTGCGGTCCAAATGTCAAAATAAGACAATCCTGTTAGACCACATAGTGATTAGATAACCACTGGGTTCCTACATTTATTATAAACAATCAATTGGTCTTGCAATGATACTTAGTTGCCTTCAAAGTCCCAATCCTCTTTGGGGGACCCTTTCTCACTTGTTTTTACTACCACTATAAGCAGATTTCTTAGGTGGCCATACAATGTTAGCTTTTTTTTTGGTTCAGCCCATTGGTGGAAATAGCAATCCCCCTGTAGAGACATTATATTCTGACATTATAATTGATCAGTGTTCTTTAACAAATATAGGAAAAGATTTTGCACACAACCTATAAATAAGATGGAAGCTAAAAGTGAATGAACACCTAAACTCATAAGTTAATAGTAATAGTAGTTAAAAGTAAGCTGCACTCATATAATCAATTCTGTGCTGAATTGTGTGGGGCTTCAGGATAGGCAATTGGGGTGGAAGGCTGTATAGCGGTGGCAGGCTTTTTGTCTCACCTCAGAGTGCGGCTCCCCAGCAAGAATAATTAAATGAAAGTGATGTAATGAAATGTAAGTGCATTTTTTATTCATTAATTAATATTTTGATTTGTGGAAAGCGCTATAATGTTTCCTATTCATATGGTTTGACCCTTGACGTTGATAAGATCTGGAAACATTGGTGGAGTGACAGCCCTATCCAGTCTGTAAAACGGATATAGGCATAAGACCTTTTATTTTAGAGGTCATTAAGATAAAGTGAACATGTACCCAATAAAAGGTGGATAAACCCGAACACAAAACAGAAGCCTTTTTCACTTGTGGAAGTTCTTCATTATTTGTGGGAGTTCTTAACCACTTGCTGACCACAACAATACGTTTATATAGGTTGCGGTTTGCAAAGGGTCTTGTTTTGTGTATATGTAGCCAGGTGATGGGCTAAAGCAATATGTAAACATTGGGGTTGATTTACTAAAGGCAAATAGACTGTGCAGTTGCAAATTCAGTTGCACTCTGCAAGTGCAGTAGCTCCGGAGCTTAGTAAATAAGGTAAAACTCTGCTGACTTCGATCATCCAATCACGTGCGAGTGGGAAAAAAAAACAAAACTTTTTTCCGTTATTTTCCTTGCATGGGATAGGGTACTGTTTGTAAAAGTGAAGCTTTACCTTCTTTACTAAGATCTGGAGCAACTTCACTTGCAAAGTGCACTGTCTATTTGCCTTTAGTCTATCTACCCCCTAGGAGTCCACTGCCAAATGTAACATAGCAGTAATGTAAATGAAGACTGTCTCATTTGACATGTGTGGGAATGTAATGCATTATCATATGTACAGTAGATGTGAACAATCTAGCTAATAAACACATGTTTATAATCACTCAAGGGGTACGTTTATAAAAAGGTATGTGCATTAAGACAAAGATGAGATAATATGAGATAATAAGCTTACAGGAAGATCAATATGGTTTTTGATTTAGTTTAAAGGTTTCTGTTTCATCTTCCCTGACAGTCTATGAACCAAGATTGGCTATTTAACTAATGGGACAAGAGACAAAAAAAAGCTGTGCCCGACAATACCTTTTTAGCATCTTCCTGTCTCAAAGGACAGGTTGCAGAGAGTAGTCTGGACTGCTGAGTGCCCTCAGCTTGGGATGTATTGTGTATTTATAATGCTTTCCTGGGACCATATAAGTAAATTTGCCTACTTCTTCATGTACTGTGGGCCTTCAGGGGAAGATGATGTCTCTGAGTATAGCAGAAGAATTTAGAAAAATGCCTTTTATGTTTTTCCTGGCACTAGTCCCTTAGCCCTTGTACATACGGTCGGAGAATCTGTCGGAATGAGTCTTATCAGACCATGTCGTCAGATAATCCGACTGTGTGTGGTATGCATCGGACCGATTCCGTCCGAATCTCCGTCCGACCCAATTTTCCAACATGTTGGAAATATTTCCCGACCAACTGGGCCGGATGGACCTAATCCGATCATGTGTAGAGCATTTTCATCGGACCAAGTGCCACGCATGCTCAGATCAAATTCCTACATCAAAGCTATTGGCTACTAGCCTGAATGTAGTCCCATCGTAACGAAATTACGTCATCACGTTCTGAAAGATCAGATTTTTCGCCAACTTGGCCCGACCGTGTGTATGCAACAGTTTCGGACACAATCCGTCGGACTAAATCCGACGGGCAAAATCCGACGGATTTGGTTGGCAAAATCTCCGACCGTGTGTACGTGGGCTTAGACTTGTAAAGCCTAAACATTTTTTATTTCATTCTTTATTTAAAGCAACGATTGCATAGAAAAATAAGGAAATTACAAATATCTTATATATCTTATATCTTAACGACTTATGAATTCAACATCCAATAGGAAAAAAATGATAGATCCCCCTCATAATATGTTTTAAATGCCATAGAGATGGCTGCGAGGGGAGGGATGGCAGGGGGAATAAAGTTAGCTGTGGCTACTGCTCCCAACACCACCTCTTCAGGCCTTGCCAGATTTCCTGGCTACATCTCCCCTTTCTCCTGCCCATGCCACCACAGTCCTCCTAACTGGCTCTGCATCCATCCCAGACTGCTCCATTCCAGTCCTCTCAGGCATGCCTCCCAGTTTCTTGACTGAGTGTCACTCACCAGCCCTCTTGGCTGTTAATCTCCTCCTGTAAGACTTGCCTGGCAGTGTTTAATGTAAAAAAAATAATAATTCCTGCAATAAAAAAAAATGGTGTGCCCCCCCCCCCCCAAATTCATACCAGACCCTTATGAGAGCATATAGCCTGCCGGTCAGCAAAGGTAAGGGATGAGCGAGTCCCCCCATTTTCTTAACCATACCAGGCCACATGCCCTCAACATGGAGAGGATGCTTTGGCCCTCCCCAAAGCACCTTGTCCCAATGTTGATGGGCACAAGGGCCCCTTCCCCACAAACCTGGCCGGTGGCTGCGGGGGCTGTGGGTTAGGGGGTTATTGAAATCTGGAAGCCACCTTTAACAAAGATCCCGGCCCCCCATATGAATATGTATAGGGTGCATATTCACCAAAAAAGTAAGTAAAGACACAACACAGGTTTTTGACAAGTCCTTTATTAACAAATAAAACATTAACCAAAAAAATTCCCTAGTTGTAGCTCCATCGTGAATCACCAAACTGCTGACCCTGAAAAAAAAAGCTCCACTCACGACGAAGGCTCCTGCCTGCTCCGCCATCTGACCGACAGTTTTTAAATAGCTAAGGGGCAGAGCCACCTGCCAATGGCTGGTGGTTGTGGGGGCTGCGGGTGGAGGGGGGATTATTGGAATCCAGAAGCTACCTTTAACAAAGGGGCCACCCAGATCCCGGCCCCCCATATGAATGAGTATAGGGCACATATTTACCAAAAAAGTGTAAAAAGTGAGAAAAGACACTAAAAAGGGACTAAATAGCTGGTAGCCCCGCCCCCTTGTGACATTGCCCAGCATGCACCGGTTGATGGCTTTAAAGGGGGTGGTACCACCAGGTGAAATCTCTGGGTGCCCCCGCCCCCTAGCTATTTAAGACATGTCAGACAGTGGAGCAAGCAGATGGCAGGAGCCTTTCTGCCTGGTCCTTGCTGTCAGCCCTCTGCTAGACCAGTATCCTCGCCTGAGAATTTCAACCCATGACCCCTCCCTCTGTTTTTCCCACCCAGGGCCGGTGTTGGGGGGTTGGGAGGTTTGGCTTTGTCCAGTGCCAATCTCCAGAAGGAGGCTGGCTAGGGGGAGGCTGTGTGCAGAGCAGAGCGGGGTGATGTGTGCAGCACTGGGGCAGTGCATGACCCGATTGTAGCCTCTCACCTCCTCCCCCTGCTTCTTCTCCTCCTGGCAGGAGACTCACATGCAGAGCCATCTAGGGAAGGATGAAAGGACTTCACCACCAAAGCCTGGGACCTTCTAAGGAAGAACATCCGAGAGAACCACCTCGCAAGTCAGTGATGACACCTGGGGATCCCTGTCTGGGCTGTGTCTGGGGAGGATGGGAGGATGAGGACAAGGTGACTTCAGATGGGATAGTGTGAGGTCAATGCAGTCTGTGTGTGTCCTTGCTGCCTGTCACTAGAGGATAGGAGGGGAAAATGCTGCAACTAAACTTCCAGACACAAACACTAAATTGTATATACTTACTGGGATCACACTGCAATCATTGGTCACAGGTATTAGATTGTCCTATGCCCTGCTGGTCCCATCCTCTGCTCCACTGACCCTGTCCTCTTCCCTGCTGACGCCATCCCCTGACCCACTGACCCTGTCCTCTGCCCCGCTGACCCCATACCCTGACCCACTAACCCTGTTCTCTATGGCGCTAACCCTATCCCCTGACCCCCTGACCCGCTGACCTCATCCCCTGACTCACTGACCCTGTCCTCTGCCACTACAGTTGTATGGCTGAACTTGCAAGGGACTTTTTTCCCCCGCATTGAAATTAGATTCACAGTTCACACTGCATTGACAACTGCAGCTGTTTGCAGAGGGCAGTGTGAACTGCCTGTGGGAGAGATGTGATGCATTGCATCAATGTGAACCTAGGCTCGGGTTCTGATGAGGAATCCACAGCTGTTCATTGTGAATGGCTGCAACTTTCTCATCTAACCCTGAGACAAAGACGGTATACTGTGGCTGGGGTGGGACAAATTTAGATGGTGGGGCGCCTGATTTGTGTCTTGCCTAGGGCAGCACAAAACCAAAACACACCACTGTTCCTCAGGCAGAGGCAAGATGGGACTTGTAGTTCAGCAACAGCTGGAGGGCCGCCAGTTTGACACCCCTGGATGAATGAGTATGAACACTATGCACTATAGCATGTACTGACTGTTTCTGAAGATTTGGGTTTAATGACACATTAATATGTTGATTGAATGTGCAGTAGTGACTTTTAACATTTTATGATGATTCAAACTAGGAGGGTCCTACAATGCGATTAGTGCTTAGTTTGGGTTTTTGTTATTTTATATATTCTCATGCATTTTTCATTTCTCCATTTTTAATGTATAACCTACCAACCTTCAAATATGGTGTTCTTGCTCTTGCTGCTTTTCATTATATTTCATTTGGTAGCACTAAAAAATTGTATCTTTAGCTATTTATGTTGTCTTTGAGTGGTATATATGTTCAGTCAGCTGTTGGAGATCTTATGGCATACGCTTTAAAGTTGACACTGCAATAAAAAATAGTCAATTTGGGGAGAGTAAAGATTTGAGGCCTGACAACTACCTTCATTGTCCTCAGGTGGTCTGTAGTTCTGATGGACCAAATGTTTGCTCTATTGTATTGTGGTGCTTGTTTTTTTACTAGTAACACTAATTGTTTTTGTTCATATTTATTCCCCTTTGATATATGGCTATTGATGAGGCCTGAACCTGGTATTTGAGTCACTAAAATCTAGTAAGTGAAAAAAATGTCCTCAAAATGACCCCAGTGAAAAACTTCTTTTCTTCATGATGTATTATATTTAAGCTCTTTTTGCCAATGTAGAGCTTGGTGTATTTCATATCTGACCATGAAATATACAGTATGATGCACATGACTCAGTTTCGTTGAACAAGTGAAAACAAGGTCTTCAAACCTATCAGCAGACCTGGTATTATGAGCAATGGTTCAACAATCTTCATTATTATGTAAAGATTTTGTTTTATAATAGACAAGTTATGTTTAATGAGCAACCCAAGGGTGCAGCAGATGCTATATTTCGTGGAACTGAGTTATTGAGCAGTCATATCCTTTAGCGTTCTATTCAACACTTTGGGTGGATACAGGTTTAATAAGCCCAAAGTTACTTATCATTTTGTAGTTTATTACCTGAGCTGGAGAAACAGTAAAGGTCCAGAATGCAGCAGAATGTTGTCCAGGTTTTGGGATCTTTCCAAATATAGTATGAACCTAATAACTATTAACCCATGTAGTAAACCTCCTTTTAAAGCTATTTGGCCTTGGTTCACAGCTTTTGCATTTTTATGGGCAGTAATGCATAAAAATGTATGTCACAAACAAGTCCAATGAGCAAGCCCCCCCCAACCATCCCAGGTTCCCTGGGACTTCAACAAAATCCTTGTGTCTCGCAGATCCAGTTCCCAGAGTCCAATGCAGGAACGAGTTCTGGCACTTTGCTCCACTAATTTACTTTGCAGGGATGCTCTAGCCCAGGTCACTCAGAGCATGTGCTCCACATTTCCTGCAGGGTGCCACGGGTCCCTAATACGGCAATTGTGCCCTCTGCAGCAGCCTGCATCTCTTTCTGCCAGCTGCCTGTCAAAGCAATACACATCAGAGTCAAGGGAAGCTTTATTTAGGATCCTCCTTGGCTCTCATATGTATTACGCACAATGGGAGGAGGAGCCTGGGGGGAGGGAAGTTCCCTTGCAGTGAGCCAGGCTGTATCTGAGGTCTGGTTTCAAGGAGGGAAAATTCCATTGGAGTGACACAATGACCCAAGGAAAGGAGTTGCAGGTAACCTCTTTTTGTGGTGGTGGATTTGTGCTAAGCAATGTGATTGGGGGGGGCGTTGTGCCAGGGGGGTAATTTGGGAGGGGCAAGGATTTGTGCTAGAAGGGGGGGGTTAGGGGGAAGGGTGTGTGCTAGAAGGAGGAAAAGGATATATGTTGGGAGGGGGGGTGGGGGAGATTAGTGCTAAAAGAGGGAATTTGTGGGGATATTTGTGCTAGAAGAAGGTAGAGTATTTGCGCTGGAAGGATTGGGAGGAGAATTTGTGCTCAAAGGGGATTTGTGGGGGGATTTATAATAGAAGGGGGAGATGATTTGTGCTAGGTGCAAAGATTGGGGGAAGGGATTGAATAAGAGTTGTGCTGAAAGGAGGATTTGGGGGGTTGCACTAAAGGGGGAAGAGTATTTGTACTTGGAGGGGGAATACGGGTGTAGCGCCCTCTACTTTTAGGTAGGTGCTTAGTGATTTTTTTTTACAGTATAGGATATAGAGACAAGTAAATTTAGCCAGGGTCCTGCTCTTTACTAGGCATGGTTGTTTATTTAGGAATGGGAGTGTCAGAGTAGAAGGAGGTGTGGCCGCCTACACTTGGGCTCAAGGATACCTCCTCTGCTTGACAGTGGATTCTGCTGGAAAGAAAGGATGGGCTGAGACCTGAGTGGCAGGAAATCCATGTGAGAGAATTGACCAATGGTTAATTTCTATGGTCAATGGGAGGTCTCTCATATAAAAAGGGGGGTCACATGCTATAGGGGGATTCCAGAGTTCGAGGTCCGGAGGCCCAGGAGTTCAGAGATCCTGAAGCCTCCAGGAGGAGGCTTAAGGCCCGGGAGTTCAGAAATCCTGGAGCCGGATAGCTGGAGGTGAGTCCAGGGAGGCCAACGTTTGGCCCCTGGAGGAGAATTCAGCATGTAGCACTGGAGGAAGACTGGGCGTCCCATGCGGGCATGTGCCGGACAGAGTGGAGGAGGAAGTAGGAACTAAGGGGAAGGAGAAGACTGGGGAAGCGACTTTCTGTGAGTAGAACATGGACTGTTGATTGGGAGAGAGCAACGGGAGTGCAACCCAGTAGAGCTACTCAGTAACTTCATACAGGACCACAGTATCAAGCACTATCCAGGATTGAGGGAAGTTTGACAACACAAGTCATGGAAATAGGCAGTGTGGCCTGTGACTTTGAGGTCAACATCCACAGCATTATTCAGAGTAATGTTTATCTGTCCATATTGGAAGTGCGACCTAAGAGAGAATTGGAACCAGGAAAGGATCATCTTAAGGGACTTAATTAACAAAGCTATGGCTACAGATTAATACCCTTTAACCTAAAACTGGGGTCAGATGGGGCATCTCCTATATCCTATTGAACAGCCCACCGATTCATACCCAGAATAAAGCATTATAAAATTCAGAGTCTTGACTGTTTGGTGTCATGTAATTGCATGGGGGATTGGAAGCGGAGCCATCTGACAAAAGGTAATGAACAAACTCAGCAGCCTCCATGGGGGTACTGCTACACAGGGATATGTACTAGAAAGGGATTTTTTTTGGGGGGGGGGGTTGTGCTGGGAAGAAGTATATGCGGCACAAGGATTTGTTCTAGAACAGGTTAAAGATGTTTTGGAAAAAGGAGGGGGGGAGGTGGGGGGATTTTTAATGAAAAAGGGGGAGTTGTGGGGAGGGGGATTTGTGCTGCGAGGAGGAATTGAGGGGGGGGTTTGTTCTAGAAGAGGGGATGATTGGAGACAGTCAGGATATGTGCTGGTGGGGTGGGATTTTGAGATAAAGAGGATTTGTACTAGAAAGGGGATTTGTGCTGGGAGGAGGAATTGGGGGGGGGGGGGTGTTGTGCTGGGAGGGAGTGTGGGGCGATTTGTTCTGGGAGATGGGATTGGAGGTGTAGCGCTGGCTCCTGAAGAATTTGAATGTGTTTTTCTCTATTTAACGTTCCTAGAACCACAGTTTGGTTTTGGGTTTAATTATACCAAATTATGGTTTCAGTACCAGTCTGGCTGGATTGCACTGTTCTGCTTGGCCATGGGTGGCGCTGTCATCACTGGCAGGTATGAGAATGCAGTTCAGCTGGGTGCATTGAGTGCCATTCCTTCTCAGAACCAATCCAGTGGGCGTATCATCCTGCTGTGCATTCTGGGAGAGGGTACTTAAGGTACTGACATTACGTGTTTCTGGGTTCCAGTCCAGAGGATTTTTCTGTCTGTTTGGTCCTGGTAAATTTAGCGTATCACTCCCCTGATGAAGTCACGTGACCCGTGACGAACACGCGTCGGGACCGCTACCGGAAGTGACGTTCTCAAGCTCTCTGCTCGTTTTTACATTGATCTGTTACCATTTCATGTTTGTGAGTACCTGCTTTGCCTGATTTTAAAGTTAATAAATTATCGTTATAAATACTACACTATGAGGCACTCCTCCTCTTTGCCTTAATTCCTCCATGTGGCATTGTGGTGAGACCTTCCATCCTGAGCAGACCCAGATTATTCTTAAAGGGGACCATACATCGCCTGTAATAGGCAGAAAAAACGCCAACCAGGATTTGGGGACCACAATAGGAATTCTTAAAGGGAAAGGCCACTAAGCTATATACATCTATGCTGTAACCTTACAGCAGTAAAGTAAGGGGACACCCATATACTTACCACGCAGGACCGCACGGGACTTCCCCCATTTACAGCACCTTATCTAATGACGTTTATCAGCAGCAAGCACCTTATATATTGGATATAGACTATTGTCACACTGTGCACTTTAAATATGATTGATTTTGCTTGAGTTGGACATCAAGTTCTTTATATATGTTGTTTATTTTACTATTATTTTTGGCTCCACATGCAGATGTTTTTTGCAAAACCATAGTACCAACGATTTATGGGACTGTGGCACGCACCATTGTCACTTTATGATTGCACTATTACTTGCACTTTTGGATTTTTCTGTTTGGATTGTGTATAGGTATTATTTTTATTCTATTATAGTATATATATCTATATGTTGGATACCGATCTTTGTGTATACCCTAGCTCCACTATTGTATATCACGTTTTGCTTTACTTATAGCATCTGATCTTTTATTTAGGATTCGCCTAAATGTTACCATCTGATATCACTGACCCTTTCTTTCCCATTGTTTAATATACAGTACAGCGCACCACTACCCTTTTAACTGTTTATTTCTTGTCTATTTCCTCTCACTACACGAGGCACTGCGGGAGAGTGTCGTAGGAGTGAAAGGAAGCATGTTGTGCTTTGTAGCGGTAGAGAAAAAGATGTTTAGAGTTCCGGGAACGTTACCCACCATGGGACCTAGAATGCCATCTGTGGGGATTCCTGTGAGTGTGAGACTCTCAGGAACTGTCTTGACCAATTACGGGGATTCTCCTGGCACCTCAGGGGCGTTTCATCCTGTACACATCGGGGACATTGAGGCCCTGGGGATGTTATGTGGAAAGTGTGAAGGACTGATCCCAAGCCTTTGGCCATTTGTCCGCTGTCTCGGCTGTGGAGAATATCTGTTTAAAATGGAACAGCCCATCGTGCCACAGAAGGCCTACCGTGTGGACTGGGCCATGAGCATGGTCACTGAGGAGTCTAGCATCTATACTCCTATAGTGAGATCCACCGCAGCTACGATGCCTGTTACTCTCAGCTTTCCGGAGGGAGATGTGACCACCACTACTGCTACTACTGCCATTGTCGTAGGAACCACTCCGGAGGTCATGGACACCGCTTCGTCCACCATAACAGCTACAACCATGCCTGCTTTGGAGAAAGTGGGACGAACCAAGTCTTCCTGCGGCCACAGTCGAGGACAATCCAGGAGTTCACCTCAACCAGATCGGAGGAAGGAGATGGCATTGGAGAGGTCTACCAACACTGATGGTGAGAAATCTGGGGCCATTGTGTTGGGAGGGACAGTGAGAAATGATCTACCAGTGGAGGATGTAGGGATCTTCCCGGGGTAGGGTGTGTTTGGACACAGATCACAGCAGACTTGGAATTTGATAAAGCAGATCTTGGCGTTTATTCGTGGTACAAACAGTCCAGCAAACAAAATATACAGCAACACCGTGCTTTCTAAGTACAACAAAAATAAAAGTCCTAGCCCGGCTGGGCGCTTACTAACAGGTTCTGCTCACCTATCTGACACTTACAAACACAGCGTCTTTCACCTGGATATCGCAGGGTGAGTTTTAGCTCCAGCAGTGGCTGTGCTTGCAGCTTCCTTCAACACACAGATTGTTCATTCCCTGGCTGAGGAGCAATCACCTGCAGACCCTACAGAGCCTTTAGCTTCCCAGGCTAATTAGGATCCAAGCTCACCTGATCCCAAACCCAGAACTGGATCGGGGGATGTGGAATGACAGGTCCCTCTACCAAACCTACCTGCCATTCCATATAAACCCAGGCCCGGCAAAATTAAATAACAACTCAGCAGCATATCGCTGCTGAGAAACTGATCCATCCTGGATTTACCATCTCACACTGTGTAGCAACCTAGGTGAGATGTACACCCCCTCGATCACTTCTCCAGTGACATGTCTACATATCCCCCCCCTCTTTTTCAGACCGGAGGGCTGAGCCTTTTGTCCCCACAGACAACTTACCCTTGACAATGCGTCAGCATTTGCCTGTAATTTCCCTGGCCTGTGTTCCACAGTGAAATTAAAGTTTTGTAGGGAGAGAAACCATCTAGTCACTCTTGCATTTCTCTCCTTGTTTAACTTCATCCATGTTAGGGGGGCATGGTCTGTCACCAACTTGAATTTCCTGCCTAGCAAGTAATACTTTAAAGATTCTAGGGCCCACTTTACTGCCAAACATTCTCGCTCCACAATGGCATAATTTTTCTCGGCCGGGGTTAGTTTTCTACTCAAGTACGTCACCGGATGCTCCTCACCATTCACTACTTGTGAGAGTACTGCACCTAAGCCTGTGCTAGAGGCATCTGTCTGGACCAGAAATTCTCGCCTGAAATCGGGGGTGACTAACACAGGTGGTTGGCACAAGGCAGACTTAAGGCTTTGGAAAGCCTCCTCGGCCTCTGGGGTCCACGTGACCATTGCTGTCTTTCCGCCCTTTGTCAAGTCAGTTAGCGGAGCAGCAACTGAGGCAAAGTTCGGCACAAATCTACGGTAATAACCCGTAATACCCAGGAAAGCTCTAACCTGTTTCCTTGTCAGGGGTCTAGGCCAATTCTGTATTGCCTCAATTTTATTTAGCTGTGGCCTAACCAATCCTCTTCCAACAATGTAGCCCAGATATTTGGCCTCTTCTAGGGCTAGAGCACACTTCTCGGCATTTATGGTCAACCCTGCATCACTTATGGCATCCAACACGGCCTGTACCTTACAGAGGTGACTTTCCCAATCAGGGCTAAAAATGACCACATCATCGAGGTAGGCGGCTGAGTAATCACGATGTGGTCGCAGAATCAAGTCCATCAACCTCTGGAAAGTTGCAGGCGCTCCATGTAACCCGAACGGCATCACTACATACTGGAATAGCCCATCAGGGGTGGAGAAAGCAGTTTTCTCTTTAGCCTCGTCAGAAAGTGGAATCTGCCAATAGCCCTTTGTGAGATCGAGGGTGGTTATGTACCTGGCGTTACCCAACTTCTCAATCAACTCATCTAACCTGGGCATAGGATACGCATCGAACTTGGAGATCTCATTCAACTTTCTGAAATCGTTACAGAACCTCCAAGTTCCATTGGGCTTTGGGATTAGCACAATTGGGCTGGACCATTCACTCTGTGACACCTCAATTACCCCCAGAGCAAGCATACGTTTTACCTCGGCAGATACGGCTTCCCTACGTGCCTCGGGTATCCTATAGGGCTTAAGGTTTACTCTGCTTCTAGGCTCAGTTTCAATGTGATGATGGATGAGGTGTGTACGCCCTGGGAGGTCAGAGAACTTGTTTTTGTTTTTCTGTAAAAATTCCTGAGCCTCCTGTTTCTGTGACACTGATAGAGTATCACCTACCTTGACTGGAGGGATTGGTTGTGACAAATTATTAACAGTATTTGTCGCCCCCAAGGATTCCCTGTCTTTCCAGGGCTTGATCAAGTTTATGTGATAAACTTGGAAAGGCTTCCTTCTACCTGGTTGGTGCACCTTGTAGTTCACCTCACTGATCTTTTCAACAATTTCATAAGGACCTTGCCACTTCGCCAAGAATTTACTCTCAACAGTGGGGACTAGTATAAGGACCCTATCGCCTGGGTTGAATGTCCTGATTCTTGCGGACCGGTTGTAAATTCTACTTTGGGCCTCTTGAGCTCTCTGGAGGTGTTCCCTTACCAGGGGCATTACAGTGGCTATACGGTCCTGCATTTGTGCTACATGCTCAATAACACTCTTGTATGGGGTGGACTCATTCTCCCATGTCTCTTTTGCAATGTCTAGTAGACCCCTAGGGTGATGACCATAGACCAACTCGAATGGTGAGAACCCTGTGGACGCTTGGGGCACCTCCCTAATAGCAAACATGAGGTAGGGTAATAAATGATCCCAGTCACGACCATCTTTTGCCACCACTTTCTTCAACATATGTTTCAAAGTTTTATTAAATCTCTCCACCAATCCGTCCGTCTGGGGGTGGTACACAGAGGTACGGATGTGTGAGATTTTAAATAGTCTGCATAATTCCTTCATTACTTTCGACATAAATGGCGTACCTTGGTCAGTTAGGATTTCTTTGGGGATCCCAGTCCTAGAGAACATATAAAACAACTCACGTGCAATTGTTTTAGATGCAGTGTTTCTTAAGGGTACAGCCTCAGGATAGCGGGTCGCATAATCCAGGACTACCAAAATATACTGGTGTCCTCTAGCTGACTTTACAATGGGACCCACTAAATCCATGGCAATACGCTCAAAAGGCACCTCTATAATAGGGAGCGAAACCAAAGGACTGCGAAAATGTGACACTGGGGCACTAACCTGACATGTGGGGCACGACTCACAGTATTTTTTAATGTCATCATATATGGCCGGCCAAAAAAACCTCTGGAGAACCCTCTCTCGCGTTTTGTCAGTCCCCAAGTGTCCCCCAAGAACATGGTTATGTGCCATGTCAAGCACCTGACGCCGGTACGGCTTAGGTACCAGAAGCTGTTCCACAATCTCATCTTTAACCTTATTGACTCTATAGAAAAGATCATTAGTCACCGAAAAATGTGGAAATCTTTTTTCAGCATCTGGTTCCTGAGGTACCCCGTTCATAACAGCAACCTGCTCTCTCGCATTTTTGAGAGTGGGGTCCTGTAATTGTGCAGTCCCAAAATTATCGCTAGACACCTCTAAGTCTAGTATATTTTGCTCAGTGGGAGGAGTCTCCTCCTCCCCAGCCAGGACCTGCAAAGGAAAACAATCATTTTCATCCTGCACATTTTTATCATTCACAGTGGACAAGGCAACCCCCTTAGAGGTATCCTCAGTCCTTTTGGGGATTTTTCTTTTTTTCCAAAGAGCCCAGAATAATGGAAAATCGCGCCCCAATATTACATTATGCATGAGGTTTTTAACCACACCCACTTCATATTGTACGGTGCCTTGTTCAGTCCCGACTTTAGCCAGCACTATAGGGTACACTTTTGTATCACCATGTATGCACACAACACTCATATGCTTTTTAGACTCTAAGTCCCCAGTCACCAGGCTAGCATGCACCAAGGTTACAAGGCTTCCTGAGTCCATTAACGCTTTAACAGGAAAGTCATTGATTGTGATGTTGCAGATTTGCGGTTCAGTCTCTAGTCCAGGAACTGCAGCACAAGATGGTTCCGCAAATAGCGACTGACGCCTGCTAGCGTCACATTCCATGGGTTCAGAGGTAAGAGGGCAATGGGCCGACACGTGTCCCGCCTCATGGCATCTCCAACACTGGATAGGGCCTGGTCTCTTTGGCAAGGAGTCCTTTTCAGAGCCCCTTAGCCACCCGGGACCATCACCAGTCTTTTGTCCCTGAGACACCACTTGAGCCCTTTTCCCCCCATCAGCACCCCTCCACACTCCCCCAATAGATGGAAGTCTCTTACCAGCTGACGGCACAGATCTGGCGCTCCGGGGAGGTGAAGATGCTGCAGGAACATCACGGAGGTAGTCCTCAGTCGCCTGGAACCTCTCCACAAGGTTGACAAGTTCGTTTGCATTCTTAGGATCACCTTGTCCCACCCAGCGTTGCAAGTCAGTAGGAAGGGCTCGGAGGTAGCGATCCATCACGACCTTCTCTAGGATTTGTGCAGGAGTAGAAGTGTCTGGCTCCAACCACTTTCTTGCCAAATGGATTAGGTCATACATCTGGGACCTCGCTGATTTGTCCAGACTGTAGCTCCAGTTGCGTACCCTCCGGGCACGGACTGCAGTAGTAACTCCTAGTCGGGCAAGCATCTCCTCTTTTAGCCGAGTATAGTCCTTAACCTCTTGCTCACTGAGGTCATAGTAGGCCTTTTGAGGTTCACCTGTTAAATAGGGCGCAATTACCTCTGCCCACTCAGCGGCTGGTAACTTCTCTCGCTCAGCCACGCGCTCAAATACTGTTAGATAGGCCTCAACATCGTCCTCAGCAGTCATCTTTTGCAGCGCTTTCTGCACAGTCCTTCTCCCAGAAAAAATCTCTGGAGCGGCTCCCTCCATTGTGGGTGGATTAGCAACCACAGGCGCCTCTCGATTTACTATCAGGTGCTCGATAAGTTGTTGTTGGCTTTGGCGCAAAGCTTGCAACTCTTCCTTATGCATCCGCTGTTGTGCAGCCATCATCTGCTGTTGTGCAGCCATGGACTGTTCATGTCGTCTATTGGCCTCTGTCTGCGCCTGCTGTTGTGCAGCCATCATCTGCTGTTGTTCAGCCATGGACTGTTCATGTCGTCTATTGGCCTCTGTCTGAGCCTGCTGTTGTTGCAAACTCACTTGCATAAACTGCTTCAGCATCTCCTCCATGTTGCTGGACTGTTTTTGGAGTGTAGTTGCAGCTTTCACCCAGGACATCAGCAGCTGTAGCCAAGTCTGTCCACACCGTTGCCCCTAGCAACCGCGTTGCCCGCTACCTCCACCAATTGTAAGGGATCTTCCCGGGGTAGGGTGTGTTTGGACACAGTTCACAGCAGACTTGGAATTTGATAAAGCAGATCTTGGCGTTTATTCGTGGTACAAACAGTCCAGCAAACAAAATATACAGCAACACCGTGCTTTCTAAGTACAACAAAAATAAAAGTCCTAGCCCGGCTGGGCGCTTACTAACAGGTTCTGCTCACCTATCTGACACTTACAAACACAGCGTCTTTCACCTGGATATCGCAGGGTGAGTTTTAGCTCCAGCAGTGGCTGTGCTTGCAGCTTCCTTCAACACACAGATTGTTCATTCCCTGGCTGAGGAGCAATCACCTGCAGACCCTACAGAGCCTTTAGCTTCCCAGGCTAATTAGGATCCAAGCTCACCTGATCCCAAACCCAGAACTGGATCGGGGGATGTGGAATGACAGGTCCCTCTACCAAACCTACCTGCCATTCCATATAAACCCAGGCCCGGCAAAATTAAATAACAACTCAGCAGCATATCGCTGCTGAGAAACTGATCCATCCTGGATTTACCATCTCACACTGTGTAGCAACCTAGGTGAGATGTACACCCCCTCGATCACTTCTCCAGTGACATGTCTACAAGGAGTTTAGGGATTCGGAGTTGGACACTTTTTCTGATGCTGGAGTTGATGACCTCTTTGAGACAATGTCACAAGAGATGCTCTGGGCTAATGCGGATGATGTTGCCACAACCTGCAGTGTCTCCGGTTGGTTGGCCCTAAATTTGGGGAGTGTAACGCCATGGGCGAAAACCCCAACCACTATAGATTTGACTCTACCCAAACCCGTGAACTTGCATGTACTTAAGAAAAGCTCTGATGCCCTGGTGCGCAAGTCCCCTAACTCTTGTGTGCCTCCCAGCGATGGGAATTCCAGAGCTCTGCCTAAACATGCACGGTCTCAGCGGCTGCTTAACAAGCCGGTAGTAACTGAGTATGGGTTAGAGTTCCCGTATGTGCCCAAGGAGATCATGGACGTGATCGAACAGAACCACAAGGAATGGTACGCAGAGGAGGTCTGGAACGACCTGAAAGTTCCAAAGCCATTCAGGAAAAAAATATTTTCCCTAGACATGTACAAACACTTTACTGGGTGCCTCCAACACTGAAGCTACGGAAGGCACATCTATGCAGACAAGGTTGTCATTTGTAGACCGGGAAGGGACAATGTGGTCTATTTTATAACCACCGTAGATGCTCAAGGGAAATCATTTACTCTATCCCAGGTTCTACTGGTAGATGAGCTATCAGAAGTTTGCCTTTAAAAAAAAAAAGAAAGAAAGAAGAGACATTTTCCTTTCTACTTGAATTCAAGGACTGTGGGTAGTCAGTTAGATATTAGGTTCCCAAAGAAACTACACATCAAGATTTCTACGCACCACAGTACTTGTTTAAAGGGAAGGACTGGCACTTATGACTCTCGCCACTAGGTGGTGTGGGTCTGCAGAAAAAAAAATGTTTTAGTCTTCTGGCTCGCTAGCAAAAGTTTTAAGTTTAGAAGAGGGGGACTCATCGTTTATGTGATGAGGACTTGCCTGCTAAGAACAACGTGTGTTTACTGTTTTATATGTGTTTTTCTACAGGAGAGCATCTATCAAGCTGCCGGGGAGTGGGTGGTATAGATAGATAGGAATTGGGTTGCATGATGTGTAACTTGATTGTGTTTACTGTTAAGTGTTTTATATTGCTCAAAGTTCTTTGTTGTTTTTCCTTCCCTTTCCCCATTCCAACTCTAAAGGTCAAGTACTCGATTTTTTTTCAGGATTAGAAGTTTTTAAGTTTTTTTTCCTTTCTTTCCCAGGCGATGAGGACATCGTCTAAAAGGGAAGGGGGAGTATGTAGCGCCGACTCCTGAAGAGCACGCACTATGTGTTTTTCTCTAATGTTCCTAGAACCGCAGTTTGGTTTTGGGTTTAATTATACCAAATTCTAGTTTCAGTACCAGTCTGGCCGGATTGCACTGTGTTCTGCTTGGCCACAGGTGGTGCTGTCATCACTGGCAGTTGTGAGATCACAGTTCAGCTGGGCGCATTGAGTGCCATTCCTTCTCAGAACCAACCCAGTTGGTGTGCATGCTGTGCATTCTGAGAGAGGGTACTTAAGGTACTGACATTAGGTGCTTCTGGGTTCCGGTCCAGAGGATTTTTCTGTCTGTTTGGTCCTGGTCCTCCTGACCAGCCCCCATGGCTCTCGTGATCCATCCAATTGCGAGTCTCGGGGCTGGGTAGCCCGAGGCAAAATAACTGGAGGGAGGATTCGGAGGTGGTCCGGTGCCGTCTCATCTGTGGAGAGGCCCAGCAACTGAAGAAGCAACCAGGGGAGGATTCTTCGGGGAAGGCTATGCAGAAGGCTGGCTACTCAGAAAGAGCCTGGAGGCTTAGTTGAAAGACCCCAAGTGAATTTAAACTTGTACGGTATCGCCGAACTGGCTGCAAGATACTGGTACCGTATGAGGGCTCTCTAAATTTGTCTACACCCTTCAGTTTACTACAAGTGTTCTACAACATGTCTGTGGCAGAGACTTTATTCAAACGTTCCATATGCAAGTCTGTGGCAGAGGCTTTGCTTTATCTGAACACTCTATCGGCTGCTAGGCCTAGTGAGAGGAGGTCTATCCGGTAGCAGTGAGGATCCAGTTGTGAATGGCTATTCTCTGGGTTGCTATAGGGAGAGACTACCTACTTTGAATAAGTTCCAAGAGTACTTGAACTTTCTACCCAAAACCCTCTAACCCTCATTGAGAGACTGTTTTGTCGGGGGGTGGAGCCGGCAGCCGGAGCGCATGGTGGTGTGAGAGGAGAGCTCCGTCACAGCGGACTTTACACAGCGGCTCACAGCGAACCTGCATGCCCACATTTGGTATCCCTTGGTAGGGGAATACCTCAGGCACACATCGGAAGACATGAGTAAAACAAAGGAGCGAGAGGGGCCACGTAGATTGACCGACTTCTTCCCGCCGGCGACGAACAGAGAGGCCCAAGATGGCGCCCGCGAAGGACGCGGCGCGGCGCACTCCCCGGGACATGCTGCACACGCTGATCGACAGGACATGGGTGAGTCGCATTCCTCGCTCTCTCCGCTGCCCCCCTCCCCGTCCATAAGCCCAGTTAAGCAGAAAAGAAGGCTGGGGGAGAAGGGGGACACCCAGGCAGCTGCAGACTATGAAGGGGAAGACGTGGAGGAATAATCCCTAGCTACACAGCAGTTAGATGCCTTCCCCACATCAGGGCAGCCTATCTTGGACACCACCATGAAAGAGATGTTACAGATTCTCAGAGGGGCTTTGCAACATGACATGGCTGCGTTTGTACGCTCCACTAAGACAGAGCTATCAGCAGTCAAGGAAAGAGTAGAATATGTGGAATGTAAAATGGAGGAATTCACACTAGCACACAACGAACTGGTTGATGCTCACTTTGATGTTGAGAATGAAATTAAAGCTATGCGCCTCAAAATGGCGGATATTGAAGACAGGGCACGCAGAAACAACGTGAAATTCAGAGGAGTCCCAGAGACTGTTAAACCACCTGACCTTACTGCCTATCTTCAAAAGATTTTGGTTGCCACCCTGCCTGAGTTGGGGCCGGCAGATCTTATTATTGACCGAGCGCACAGACTGCCCAAACCCTCATTTCTATCCGAGCAGGTCCCCAGAGATGTAATCGCACGCATCCACTTCTTCCATGTAAAGGATCAACTAATGCGATTCGCCAGACAACACCCGTCTCTTCCAGATCCCTTCACAGGGATTGCTCTTTATGCAGATCTCTCACAAGCTACACTTGCGGCTAGGCACAACCTAGTCCCCATCACCAAGATTCTGCGTAACCATAAAATTTTATACAAGTGGGGCTTCCCAGCTAAACTTATCTTGGAAATGCATAATGAAACACATGTGATTGCTTCCATAGAGAAAGGCATGGATCTTCTCAGAAAGTGGCGCCTCCTTCCAACCAATGGTGAAACGGCGGACCCGGATCCCCTTCAAGACAGAAGGAACTATCATCGCCTCAATAGAAGAAACAGATAAGTACAAGTTTGGCTTCATAGTGATGTACTGTTGAGATTCCTTCTCGCGACACTCTCTTGCCCTTTAAACAGGCTCTCAACCAAGTGCCTACACTGTTGCAGTTATATAACTAGGCATCGGTTCACTTAAGCACCCGCTGAACGGCTACTAGTGTTTGTTTGCTTTTTTTTCCCTCCTTTTATTATTGCAGGATGAATCCTGTATACAGTTCACTGGACCTTTCTATGGCTGTTTTCCCCAAGTTGCTTACTGACCACTTGTGGTCTGACTCCCAGTTACAAACTCCCCAACTATATCTGTTCGTGTCCCTGACAGGTACTACCCCTCTGAGCGTTACTAAAGGAACCTTGGCTCTACTCCTACCATCTATACTTGAATGGCAACGAATAGCATTTCTCCTTTGGAATGAACATTAAAATTATGTCTCACAATGTGAGAGGCCTTAACAGCCCCCATAAGCGTAGATCACTCTGGAAATCCGCTATCGACATGCACTGCGGCATCCTTTGCATACAAGAAACGCACTTTCCCAGTGCTAACCCACCTAGATGCACACATGGCAAATTCCCCCATGTATTTACTGCTAACGACCTGAAGAAAAAAAATGGTGTACTAATTGCTGTGAAGGACACCGTCTCTTTCTCTTTGTTGCAAGATTACATGGACCCCCGTGGTCGGTATATTATATTGGTTGCTGAAATTAATCATACTGTATACACGCTGGTAAATCTATATGCACCAAATGTCAGATCTGCACGCTTTGTCTGCAAAGTCGTGCAAAGGGCGAAATCTTTGCAAAGAGGTAGTCTAATCATATGTGGTGACTTTAATATGGTACTGAATGCTGATCTTGACTCCTCCTCTGTGGCCCTCAAGCAGCGACCCTGTCTAGATGGCTTTTGCCATAATGAAAGACTTTTTGATCCCTGGCGCTGCACCAGAGCCACGGAGAGGGACTACACGTATTATTCTGCAATGCATGATAGCTACTCGAGGATCGATTACTTCCTCACGGATATGCACACTTTACAAAATGTGGTTAGATCGGATATCCACAACATCACCTGGTCAGACCATGCGCCTGTGACACTTGAAGTTGTGGACTTTAATAAGACTACTACCAGACCACTCTGGCGTAACAATACCTTTCTCCTGTCTCGCCCCATTATTAGGGACGAGATAGAAGCAAAAGTTAAGGAGTTCTTCCAATTAAATGATACTGAGGAGGCCTCCCCAGCCATGGTATGGTGCGCTCACAAGGCCTTCGCTCGAGGTGTCCTCATACAGATTGCATCGAGGGAACGCAAAAAGAAAACCCATCGCATAACACAGCTCCATAATCAAATTGCTGAACTAGAGAGCCTACACAAAAACCCGACTTTAACTTCCCCCACCATATTACAACAGCTCACTCAATGTCGTGAAGATCTACGACAAGAGATTAAAATGGACCACGACTTATATTTTAAAAGATTGAAACTATCCTATTATTCACAAAATAACAAGGCAAATAAACTACTAGCTTCTCAACTTAAAAAACGGCAGGCTAAATCTAACCTACCATTCATCAAACACCATAACTCACAACAGATTTTTCGCAATCCTAAAGACATTGCGAACGCATTTAAGGACTACTACCACTCATTATATAACCTTGATCAGGACCCTGACACTTACCAGCCTTCTGACACAGAAATTGACCAGTTCCTTCATAACCTAAATTTGCCAAAAATATATACTCCCACACTGATTGCTCTAAACTCCCCCATTACATGTGAGGAAGTGACCACAGTAATCAAGATGTTACCCATGCATAAATCCCCAGGGGCAGACGGCTTTTCGGCCGAATACTACAAGGCACTTACGACAACTCTAACCCCCACACTAACGACTGTTTTCAATACTGCTATGTCCACAGGCTCCTTCCCCAAGGAAATGCTACAAGCTGTCATAGTTACGATCCCGAAACCAGGCAAAGACAACTCCCTCCCCCAGAACTTTAGGCCAATCTCCCTCTTGAATTCCGATTTAAAAATATATGCTAAAGTACTAGCGAATAGACTTATGAATATTACCCCTACTCTCCTAGGTTTGGATCAAGTGGGCTTTGTCAAAGGCAGGCAAGCACCAGATGGGACAAGACGGATGATCAACCTCCTACGATACGCTGAAGTTAACAACCTCCCTAGTGTATTTCTGGCCCTAGACGCAGAAAAGGCCTTTGATAGGGTTAACTGGCCATATCTATCTAAGACGCTACAAAAGTTCGGGTTATCAGGTCAAATCCACACAGCTATCATGTCCTTGTATTCCCACCCATCAGAAAGAGTTTACAACTCGGGCCTTCTCTCTGACCCTTTCAACCTCACTAACGGCACGAGACAAGGGTGCCCACTGTCCCCCATAATCTTCTCGCTTGTCATAGAACCATTAGCGGAGAGTATCAGGAGCGCTACATCTGTAAAAGGAATTAAAATAGGTGCAGAAACCCATAAAATAGGACTGTTTGCTGATGACGTCATTCTCACTGTCACGGATCCTCTCCCATCCCTTTCTGCAGTCAAAAATCTGATAAGTAATTTTGGAAAAGTATCCTTTTATAAGGTTAATACTAATAAATGCTATGCTATGGGGCTGCACGTATCACCGGGAACCCAAGACCACCTAAAACATATTTTTCCGTGTAACTGGAACCCTCCCTCGATCACATATCTAGGTGTACAGCTTTCCCCCTCTGCTTCTGATACTTACCTTCACAACTATCCTCCCCTACTAAATAAACTAGCTGACGAAATGAATCATATAGCTAAAGCTAACCTTTCCTGGGTAGGAAGAATAGCAGCCTATCAAATGCAAATATTGCCTAAACAACTATACCACTTCAGGACACTACCAATCCCTATACCCTACAAGTTCTTTGCCCAACTAGTAAAACATCTAAACAAATTTATATGGGCAGGCAAAAAACCTAGAATAGCCTTAATGAAACTTTACAAGCCTAAATACCTTGGTGGGATGGGACTCCCTAACGCACAAGATTACTACCATGCAGCTATCCTGGATCAAATGAAATACTGGTTCTCCTGTCAATCCGACAATAAATGGTCGGACATAGAACGCACTATCACCCCTGGCCACGATCTTCCAGCTCTAGCTGTAGCAGCTGGTGTTCACCACAAACCAGCTACCCCCAACTACCCCACTGTACAAGCCACACTCCAGGCCTGGTCGGAGCTCACTCGAAGGAAAATCACTGACATACCGATGAGCAAACTACAAATACCCTTAGCAAGCTACCAATATCTCATACCCAACTTCTCAACACATCATTGGAAACAATTAGGCAATCACTTTCTTGTACCCCCCGACGGACAAAGAGACTTAGCAGATCTATACAGACTACACCAGATTAAGCATCACAATGTGTCCAATGCAACTAATCCTGTAGAAATTCCGCAAGCACTGTGGGATTTCCTCCTAAACAAACGCCCTAATTGCAGGAAGGGGATTTCACTATTTTATAGACTAGCCAACCCTCTGTACCTGAACTCAAAATTGCCCTGCAAGTTACACTGGGAAAGAGAACTGGGGAAGGAATACTCATTCTCGCAATGGCATATAGCGCTAAAAAATAATGCGAAATCCTCTGCCTGTATAGACCATTGGGATAATGCCCAGAAAATACTCCACAGATGGTATTTAACTCCGCTATGCATCCATAAAATGCACACGGACGCAACCCCTCTATGTTGGAGGAATTGCCAGCACACTGGGAATCTCCTCCATGCATTATGGAACTGTGAAATTATCACCCCATATTGGAAGAAGGTTGAATCCTTGATCAGAGAAATCACACAATCCGGGTGTGCTCTCGACCCGGGATTGGCGCTCCTCAGCCTTTCAATAGAACAGTTCCCTCCAGTGTTACGAAAAATAGTGGTTAATATTCTTTATGCTGCCAGAATTTCGTTGACAAGGCACTGGAAGTCCCCCCTGCCCCCTTCCTTAGAGGAAGTAATATCCAGAGTAAACAACCTATATCTCATGGAAAAACTGTTAGCATACAAAGAAGGAAGAACCCCGGGTTTCCATAAATATTGGGAGGCCTGGGATTCTTCCAAATATGCCTCTCCACGTTAGTGATCTAGACCAAGGATATACATGTTGAACCTTATCTTGGAACTAAACTGTCATAATACGGAATATGTTACATCCAGATGAACTCTTAGTAGAGATAATCTCTACCATTCTAATCCAGGAGTAGTACCCAAGGACGAAACCGTATCTTTAATGTATTTAAGTTTCTTGTTTACTGTTTTCCCTATGCAACATGCACAAGTTTTGCTGTAATAATTAGCGAATCCATTGAGATGCATACTTACCTGAGCCATCAACCTTGACCCTCAGTAAGGTCATAGGTCAAGTGTTAAGCCTGCTCACAGTGTGAACCCATATGGGGTGACAGGCTAGGCCTCCTAGAAGGCCATCTGAGGTAGCAACTCTATGATAGCAATAATAGGATACTGTGATGTTATTGCTTTTGAGTATGCGGAAGACTGTGTTAAATGTGTACAACACTGTTATCTGTCACCATGTATCACATTTCATCTTTGTACCCTGCAAAACCTAATAAAAATCTTTGGTTAAAAAAAAAAGAGAGACTGTTTTGTCTACTCCTTTTTGCAAATAAAAATCCTTAAATTGGATCCAGTGTCAGTTTCTACAATCCTTTGGGCCATCAACCTCAGGAAACCCCTAGACATACACAAGGTCAAGAAGGTAACGGTAAGCCCAATAAAATCAGCAGCTTCTTTGGGGGTCAGTGCTATAGAGGGAAGGAGGATTTGTGTGTGTATGTGTGTGTGTGTGTGTGTGTGTGGGGGGGGGGGGGGTGGGAAGGGTGCGGTGGTGCTGGGGGAAGGTTTGGATTTAGAGGGGAAGAAAATTTGTACAGGAAGGAGGGTTTGTCTGGGGGGGAGGATTTCTGAGTGGGGGATTGGGCAGGGCAGAGGATTTGTGCTGGAAGGAAGGGATTTGGGGAGGAGGATTTGTGCTAGAATAGGGAGAGGATTTTTGCTGGGAGTGGGGATTTAGGTGAGCGTGCAGATTACTACCAAACTTTTTTGCTGAAAGGGTAAAACGGTAAGGGTGTTGTAGGGGAAGTTTTGCACCCTACTGACCTTCACACTATGGGGTTGATATACTAAAACTGGAGAGTAATGCCGCATACACACGAGTGGAATGTCCAACAGAAAAAGTCCGGCGGAAGCTTTTCATCGTATATTCCGATCGCGTGTATGCCTCATCAGACTATTTTTTTTCGAAAATTTGGACGGACCTAGAAATAGAACATATTTGAAATATTTCTGATGGAACCAATTCCTATCGGGAAAACCGCTCGTCTGTATGCTGTTCCAAAGGACCAAAAACAACGCATGCTCTGAAGCAAGTAGGAGACGTAAACGCTCGGTGTGGTAAAACTAGTGTTCGTATTGGAGCTAGCACATTCCTCACGCTGCTAATTCTGTGATCTTTTAATGCAGCACATTCTTTTCTTCTTTATAATGCTAGAAGAATGAAATTGTTTTGCTGTTTGTCACAAAATTATTTCTTCTTTATTTATCATAATCTCATGAATAACATTGTATTATTTAAAAGCCAGATTTCCATAATAATGTTTTCAATTATTTTTTATAGTCCTCTTTTATTTTTTTGGGATTAATTAAAATTTATTTTCTAGTGATCTCCATATAACTTTTTTGTGTGTCAAGTTACCACAATAACATTATTAGCTTGTATTTTTTATTGACCTCAAGGAAGTTGGTGTCCCTTGTTAATTTGACATTGTCTTTTTGAAATGTACCTGCCTACTCAAAAACAAACTGCCCATTTTGTAGTAATACACATAGGCAAGTATTTTCTGAAAATAAAATATCCATTTATTCTGGGTAACAAAATAAAGAGGAAGGCAACGCTGGAGAAACTTTTGGAATTTGTGAAGCCTTTTGGCCCCCAGGGCACACATCAAGTCTGTGGAAAAGAAAATTGGAAGCTTGGGGATTCCATATAATTTGGAGCCCAATCTGGTCCAGGAATCCCAGAGATTAGGACTAGCAGTAGAATACTATCTGTCCCCAGGCTGTGATACTACACCAGCCTGTGTCTTCTGTCAGACTAAGCTCAACCCAGGTCATAATTTTCTTCTCTTCACTGCAGCCTTCCCTCCACGCTTCCCTGCAGCCTTCCCTATACCCTTCCCTGCAGCCTTCCTTGGAGGCTGTGGCTCTGGTGGTTGACTTGTGGCAGGAGGAGGAGGAGGAGGATGGGCTTGCTCATATATGTGGCTGTTCTCAGTCAGCTGGCCCCTCAACCCCTTCTGAAGGGCCTCAAAAATAATTCCCTCACAGAGGAGGCATTGACCCATTTCCAATTCCAGCAACCTGGTGGCTAGATAGCAGCCATAGGACTCTTCAGCATTGGGGGGCTCCTAAGGACACTGCTTGCTTCCCTAATGAGGCCCAGTGCTGCCTCCTCTGTCATCGTCCCCTTCCTGGGCCTTTTGGTGGTAAGGCAGAGGGGAGGCACCTGGGATTGGGTGAGGCTCCTACGGGGCCCGCTCACCTCCTGGCTGCCACTGGACATGGCCTCCTCCTGGCTGACACTTTCCAGATCCTCCTCCTGGCCGAGCTCATCCTGTGTATAAAAAAGGAACATAGTTTTAGGTTTTGCTTCATCAATTACACACTATTTTCAGCTCGTGACTTGCAAATTCAATGTTAATAAATAGAAAAGACTATCATTCTGACCCCAATATTTTTCAAGCTGGTCACAAACATTTTTGGCCACTACTTTCAATTGATATGTATACATAATTTTTTGGATAAAATCATTAATTTGTAATCAATTATCACATCTAGTTAACATCATTAATATTAGGACAATGTGCTGAAATAAAGTGCTTATCCCAATATAGGCCTCAATCTTGAAGCAGTATAGGCCACTGATGTACCAAAGTTAAGATTTTACCTTCGTTAGAACATTCGTCCTCCTTCCTCAGCATAACACGCGTGTTACTTTTTATATACACTGCGCATGTGTTGCCGCATTGCCCGCCCCCGACATTCTTTCTAGTGTATTTCCTGCTCCTTCTCTTCGGCACGCAGTAGGAGACACAGCAGGTGTGTGATTGCAGTAACGAGGAGTAGGAAAGCCCAGAGGCCAAAGCATCCCGATCCTGGAGCTGGTGATTAAGGGCTACAAATATGTCCTTTCTTGAGATGGTGGACATCTTGAGGAGGAACGACTATAATGGCAAGAATGGACCGTACACCAACCCGAATGTGAGGCCAAAATTATGATGAAAGTTGTGAAGAATCTGCACACAAATTTTGGGGTACGATGATCAAAGGAGCAAATGAGGAACTGCTGGTCAGACCTGAAACTGAGGGAGCAGGATCAGTATAGGAGGATCAAGAGAGTGCTTAGAAAAAGTAAGTAGTTGTTGTGTGTTACGATTCTTTATTATTACTTGCATGCTGCACCATGTGATTTTCTTTACTGTAGGACATTTTAAAATGGCAAGTTTCAGGTTAGTAGGCACAGTAATCGGTCGTAGGAAACATTGTTCGCTCATTGAATACAATGTTTTGGGCAGATACAGGTTAAATACATTTGGTCATGCCTAAATATCCGTGTGCTAAAGTATACCTTTTGTTTCCTTCTCATAGGGGACCAAAGACCTGGAGGACACCTCTCAACAGAGGACACCAGGAACCCCCCCCACTTGAGAAAGAAGGGGAACTCCAAACACCACACCTCGAGGATCTGGAGGAAGGAGAGGTGGAGGAACTTGGCGAACTTGTCACCACAACAGGTGAGTGTCTAACACCCCAGCTTCAGGTAACATATGTATGCCTGCATATTTATAAGACATGTTTTTCCAAAACATTTTAGGTGATTTGCTGGAAGAGCAAGCTCAACATTTCACAAGTGCAAGTGCACAACTACTAATCCAGGACCTCATGACATGGAATCGTGAAATCAACATCATAAGTAAGAATGAGCCGAACACCTTCTGTTCGGTTCGCACCAGAACCTGCGAACAGGCCTAAACTTCGTGTGAATTTTAGAACCCTATTAAAGTCTATGGGACTCGAACGTTCAAAATCTAAAGTGCTAATTTTAAAGGTTAATATGCAAGTTACTGTCCTATAAAGTGTTTGGGGACTTGGGTCAGGCCCCAGGGGACATGGATCAATGCAAAAAAAAGTTTTAAAAGTGGGAGTTTTTTCGGGAGCAGTGATTTTAATAATGATTAAAGTGAAACAATAAAAGTGTAATATTCCTTTAAATTTCGTACCTGGCGGATGTCTATAGTATGCCTGTGAAGGGGAGCATGTTTCCTGTGCTTAGAACTGTCCTTGCACAAAGTGTAATTTCTGCAGAAAAAAAAAGTCCTGAAGGGTCCGGTATGGATATTTAGGGGAACCCCACGTCCATTTTTTTTTATTTGAGGCGGGGTTCCCCTTAATATCCGTACCAGACCTGAAGGTTTGGTATGGATACACAGTGTGCACACAGTAAAACATTTGCTAATCAACAATGTGTGGCTTCTTCTTTCAATGCTCAATACCGTTTTTTTAAGGAAATTTGTGTTTATAGTGACAATGGGCCTTATTTACTAAAGGAAAATCCACTTGGCACTACAAGTGCACTAGGAGAACCTAGGATACAGCCAAAAACAAACATAAGCAATAAAGAAAAATCAGGATTTTATCAGATAATATTTTTTTTTATTAAACTTTTTTTAGACATTATCTGGCATAGCAATGGCCCCCCTACCCATAAAATAATTTACATATTTCTCATGAACTTCATGGGTGCTTTGGGGGGCCAAGCCATGATGGCCAGTATCCAGGCCTGTCAGGGGATTCTCTGCAATAAGTCCGGCCTCAGGCCCAACTGAGGCTATATCATTTTGGGAATTTTGTCTTAAATAATTGTGCAGTATGCAGCAGCATAGGGTGATATGATTGATCTGTGGTCCACTATATGGATTGCTGTCAGAAACAGGCGGAACTGGCTGGCCATTATCCCAGAAAGTATTGTCAATGACTCTTCTCGTTCTGGCCAGCCAGTAGTTAAAAACCCTCCTCTCCGGGGTTAGGGTCCTTTGGGGTAATGGCTTCATCAGATGCTCACCCAGACCGAAGGCTTCATCTGCAATAAAGACGAAGGGGAGTCCTTCCACGTTATCCACATCAGGTGGCAATACCAGACCACCAGTCTGGAGACATTGGTAAAACTCCATCTGGGCAAAGACTCCTTCATCCGACATCCAGCCATTCTTCCCCACATCCACATAGAGGAACTCATATTATGCTGACACCACTGCCATTACCATTACACTATTAAACCCCTTATAGTTATAATAGTAAGACCCCGAATGGGGTGGTGGCACGATGTTGACGTGCTTCCCATCTATAGCCCCTCCACAGTTGGGAAAGTCCCAACAGTCAGCAAAATGGGAGGCCACAGTCTGCTATTCCTGTGTCGTTGAAGGAAACTGTGGAGTCAAACAACAAAAAGTACTTTTGCACATAACATTGCAAGCAGATTACACAAAAAACATTCTTGCACAACATCAGTATAACATTTATTTTAAGGAGTATTTAAAGACAAAAATATAAGGCCCACGTATCAGATTCCTCACCCCCTCTGATAGCCCATTGATACAATTTCGGGGGGGGGGGGGGTTTGAGGTGACTTTGGGAGCCAAAAATAAAAAAGCCTCCAGCACTCTGCCTGAATTTAAGGACACACATAACATTTTGTACACATTTTAGGAGGGTAAAGGTTTCAGGTACAGCACTACAATAGAGCTGACAAAATACATTGTTAAGGGACTAGGCTATAGGTGTATATGGGCCCAGGATAGCCTGCTGGGGAGATTAATGAAGGCAAATATGCATGTAGGCCAAAAAAGGAGCATTAAAAGCTTACAGCATGCATGAGGATAAATGGGACATGCACATCATATTACAATCATGGTAATTAGGGAATGATGAAAGAAATACAATACATTAGCAAACATTAAATACATATAATGTGATGTTAAAGGATAAAACTTACCTTAATATAGTCCTTCTGCATGACTTGAATGATGGCAGAACAGGTCTCTGGAATAATGACCCCCAGAGCCTGGGGGAGATGCCTGTAGAGAACTTGAGGTTCTGTAGACTTCTCCCAGTCTCCAAGTACCGCAAGGTGGCGACTAGCCTCTGCTCCAGAGTGATGGCTTGCCTCATGCAGGTATCCTGCCTGCTGATATAAGGGGCGAGCAAAGCCAATAGATGGTGAAAAACGGGGTCCATCATCCGGAGAAAGCTCCTGAAATCATCAGGATTATTCTCCTGGATCTCACGCGGCAGAGGCATATGTGAGAATTGGTCACGCTGGAGTAACCAATTCTTGGACCATGAACTCCTCCTCGCCCTGTTCATGGACTGGGCTTGGGTCAAAGTATAAACCCCAACACCAAGCCCTCACACAGCACGAACTGTACGACGAGTATGTAACCGCAACATGGCTTCAAAATGGTCGGCTGTTCAGAACGATTTTAACCAAACGCTAGACCAGGGATGTCCAAACTTTTTTCAAAGAGGGCCAGATTTGATGAACTGAACATGCGCGAGGGCCGACCATTTTGCCTGACATTCTTTGAATCATTAAAATTCAGTATAAGTCTGTTCGTTCGAGCACTAATACACTGCCCAACAATAATTCTCTTGCCTTTGTGGCTGTGTGTGGTGAAGAGATGAACTCAAGTGTATTATTTGGATACACCGTATTTATTGGCGTATAACACGCACCTTCACTTTAAGAGGGAAGCTTCAGGAAAAATTTTTTTTTTTAAATAAAGAACTGTGAAGAAAAATAAGGGCCAGTGCCCATCTGCAGACCCACAATTGCCAGGAACGCAGAGCCCACCATTGCCAGGAACGCAGAGCCCACCATTGCCAGGAATGCAGCGCCCACCAGTGCTAGAAATTCACTCACCATTGCCAGGAATGCAGCCCCACCATTGCCAGGAATGCACCCACCATTGCCAGGAATGCACCCACCATTGCCAGAAATTCACTCACCATTGCCAGGAATGCACCCACCATTGCCAGCAATGCAGCCCCACCATTGCCAGGAATGCAGCCCCACCATTCCACCATTGCTAGGAATGCAGCCCCACCATTGCCAGAAATGCACCCACCATTGCCAGGAATGCAGCCCCACCATTGCCAGAAATGCACCCACCATTGCCGGGAACGCAGCCCCACCATTGCCGGGAACGCAGCCCCACCATTGCCGGGAACGCAGCCCCACCATTGCCAGGAATGCAGCCACCATTGCCGGGAATGCAGCCCCACCATTGCCAGGAATGCACCCACCATTGCCAGGAATGCACCCACCATTGCCGGGAATGCAGCCCCACCATTGCCAGGAATTCACTCACCATTGCCAGGAATGCAGCCCCACAATTGCAATTGCCAGGAATGCAGCCACCATTACCATCAGTGCAGCCATGGAGGGCAGGACGAGAGCCAAACACATCCTACAGGAGAATTTCCTGTTTAGACAACGGCCCCTTTAAGAGAAAGTCCCGCCTCCTCTGATGGACAGAACAGTCGTCCAATGGCAGAGATGGGACTTCCTATTACAGCTGCCGTGTAAACAGGAAATTCTCCTCCTGTGTGCACGGCACTCGTCCTGCCTCCTCCCTCTGAGGCAGCAGGACTATATATCTTTTGTGACCCCGGCGCTGGGAGATCGCCGGGGGCCACAAAAGATGTATATGTTTAACCACTTGACCACTGGGCACTTAAACACCCTTAATAACCAGACCAATTTTCAGCTTTCGGTGCTCTCGCATTTTGAATGACAATTACTCAGTCATGCAACACTGGACCTATATGAAATTTTTGTCCTTTTTTTCACACAAATAGAGCTTTCCTTTGGTGGTATTTAATCACCGCTGGGTTTTTTATTTTTTGTGCTATAAAGGAAAAAATACCGAAAATTCTGTAAAAAAATGAATTTTTCTTTGTTTCTGTTAGAAAATTTAGCAGATTAGTAATTTTTTCTTCATAAATTTTGGCCAAAATTTATACTACTACATATCTTTGGTAAAAATAAATACAAATTGGTGGATATTATTTGGTCTTTGTGAAAGTTATAGAGTCCACAAGCTATGGTGCCAATATCTTAAAATTGATCACACCTGAAGTACTGACGGCCTATTTCAATTCTTGAGACCCTAACATGCCAGAAAAGTACAAATACCCCCCAAATTACCCCTTTTTGGAAAGAAAACATTCCAAGGTATTTAGTAAGAGGCATGATGAGTTTTTTGAAGTTGTCATTTTTTCCCACAATTCTTTGATTTTTTTTACTTTTTTTTTTTTTCACAAAAGTGTCATATTATCAGGTTATTTCTCACACACAGCATATGCATACCACAAATTACACCCCAAAACACATTCTGCTATTACTCCCGAGTATGGCGATACCACATGTGTGAGACTTTTACACAGTGTGGCCACATACAGAGGCCCATAATGCAGGGAGCGCCATCAGGTGTTCTGGAGCACCCAGGACAATTCTGACATTTCTCTCCTACATGTAAAAATCATCATTTATTTGCTAGAAAATTACATAGAACTCCAAAACATTATATATGTTTTTTTAGCAAACACCCTGGAGAATACAATGGTGGTCTTTGCAACTTTTTATCTCGCACGGTATTTGCGCAGTAATTTTTCGAATGCTTTTTTTTGGAAAAAAAAACAGTTTTGGGCTTAAAAAAAAAAAAAAACAGTAAAGTTAGCCCAATTTTTCCATAATGTGAAAGATGAAGTTACGCTGAGTAAATAGATACCTAATATGTCACTCTTCAAAATTGCACACGCTCGTGGAATGGCGCCAAACGTCGCTACTTAAAAATCCCCATAGGCGACAATTTAATTTTTTTTTTACTGGTTATATGTTTTGAGTTACAGAGGAGGTCTAGGGCTAGAATTATTGCTCTCGCACTAACGTTCGCAGCGATACCTCACATGTGTGGTTTGAACACCGTTTTCATATGTGGGCGGGACGTATTACGTATGCGTTCGCTTCTGCATGCGAGCACATGGGGACAGGGGCGCTTTAAAAAAAAAAAAAAATTTTATTGTTCATTTTACTTTATTTATTTTAGTTTGACATTTTTTCCCCCAAAAATAATTTTTTTGATCACTTTTATTCCTATTACAAGGAATGTAAACATCCCTTGTAATAGGAATATGGCATGACAGGTCCTCTTTACAGTGAGATGTGGGGTCAATAAGACCCCACATCTCACCTCTAAGCTGGGAAGCCTGAAAAAAAAAAAAAAAAGATTCTGTCTTTGATCGTATTAGCGATTCGATAGAAGCACCGGAGGGAGGGGGGGGGGGGATGTCTATGGCTGGGTATTGCAGGGTATCACCGACTATGGCTGGGTATCTCAGAGTATGGCGTTGCAGAGTATTGCATTGCAGGGTATTGGCGGGTGTTGCAGAGCATTGCAGAGTGTTGCAGGGTATTGGCGGGTGTTGCAGAGCATTGCAGAGTGTTGCAGGGTATTGGCGGGTGTTGCAGAGCATTGCAGAGTGTTGCAGGGTATTGGCGGGTGTTGCAGGGTATTGCAGAGTGTTGCAGGGTATTGCAGAGTGTTGCAGGGTATTGCAAAGCGTTGCAGAGTGTTGCAGAGTATTGCAGAGTGTTGCAGGGTATTGCAGAGTGTTGCAAGGTGTTGCGAAGTGTTGTAGGGCATTGCAGAGTGTTGCAGGGCGTTGCGGAGTGTTGCAGGGCGTTGCGGAGTGTTGCAGGGCGTTGCAGGGTATTGCAGGGCGTTGCAGGGTATTGCAAGGTGTTGCAGGGTATTGCAAGGTGTTGCAGGGTGTTGCAAGGTGTTGCAGAGTGTTGCAGGGTATTGCAGAGTGTTGCAGGGTATTGCAGAGTGTTGCAAGGTGTTGCGGAGTGTTGCAGGGTATTGCGGAGTGTTGCAAGGTGTTGCGGAGTGTTGCAGGGTATTGCGGAGTGTTGCAAGGTGTTGCGGAGTGTTGCAGGGTATTGCAGAGTGTTGCAGGGTATTGCGGAGTGTTGCAAAGTGTTGCGGAGCGTTGCAAGGTGTTGCGGAGCGTTGCAGGGTATTGCGGAGCGTTGCAGGGCATTGCGGAGTGTTGCAGGGCAATGCAGAGTGTTGCAGGGCAATGCAGAGTGTTGCAGGGCAATGCAGAGTGTTGCAGGGTAATGCAGAGTGCTGCAGGGTAATGCAGAGTGTTGCAGGGTAATGCAGAGTGTTGCAGGGTAATGCAGAGTAATGGGGGTATTGCAGAGTAATGCAGAGTAATGGGGGTATTGCAGAGTAATGGGGGTATTGCAGAGTAATGCAGAGTAATGGGGGTATTGCAGAGTAATGCAGAGTAATGGGGGTATTGCAGAGTAATGCAGAGTAATGGCAGGGTATTGCAGAGTGTTGGCAGGGAATTGAGGGGTTAATTTTCGGTGCGCAGCGATGTGGGCACTGCAGATGCAGCCCACATCGCTGCTGACACCGATCTCTTCCCCCTCCGCTGTACCGATCGGTACAGAGAGGGGGAGGGAGGAACCGGCGTCATAACATGACGCCGGTTTGTTTACAAGTGATCACTCCGTCATTTGACGGAGCGATCACGTGGTAAATGGCCGCGCTGAGCGGCCGTTTACCGTGATTCGTGATGCGCCGGGTCCTGTGGACCCGGCGGTCACGGATGCTCTCGAGTGCGCGCCCCAGGGGGCGCGCGAGAGCAGAATTCTGGGAGGCCGTTAATTAACGGCCTCTCAGAGTTAAACAACCGCTCTGAAGCCGTTAATCGGCAATGGGCGGTTGTTAAGTGGTTAAATAACCAGGCGGGCCATTCAAAACCGGACCGCGGGCCGCGATTGGCCCGTGGGCCGGACTTTGGACATGCCTGCGCTAGACATTTGCACACTGAAATATTTTGTTTTGGAATTTTGTTTTCGTCCGAAAAATTATTTATTTACTTACTCCCGAAATTCGTTTTTATTAATTTTGTTTTTCTTAAAAAATTGCATTCGTCCGAAAATCCAAATGAATTAAGGTCGAATCTGTCATTGAAGGCTTATGGTGTCTGTCGAATGTTCAAAGACGATTCGACGGAGCAGCTAAACTGTATGACTCCGTATAGTTTAGCTGCTCCATCAAATCTTCTTAGAACTTTCGACAGACACCATAAGCCAAAGATTCGACGTTTGTATGTTTTTTGCTGCTTTGTCGAATCTTTGTCGTTCATGTTGAATGTATACAGTTCAAACAGAAAATGGACTGGTGATAGTGATCACTGATCAGACAGGTAACAATATGGGGTATATAGAATATATATAGAATCTCAATCTATAATATAGAATCTATAATAATAAATCCCCCCCCACAACACGGGCAGCCTTTGAGGCTATCACAACACTAGCAACATTAGTATCACTATCAAGTTCACAACACTAACACAATAGCAGCAGATTATTATGAAAAAGTTAAGTTGAACTGTAGCTTGCTTTACTATTGTTCCTCTGCTGTGCTTATGCTTAATTGCTAAATAATTCAGGTTCTCTGACAAACGGACCAGCTAAAATTGACTGTCTTCTGAAATGATTCAGTGTGTGTGTCTCTCTCTGCTAACAATCGTAAGTGAAAGTAAGTTGGCTGTATGTGGGTACTTTGTTCCAGGGGTCAAGTCCTGGGGAAAAAAGTGTGGGAACTCCCACCCAAGATCCACTCCCACACAAAAAAAAGAAAAAAATAGGACATCGGGGCACATCAAGGCACGGGGAATATCAGGGCATGGGACACATCAGGCCACATGGCACATCAGGGCACATTATGGGGCACATCAGGGCACGGGGCACATCAGGGCATGGGGCACAGGGCACATCAGGGCATGGGGCACATCGGGGCACATTATGGCCCATTATGGGGCACATCAGGGCACATTATGGGGCACATTGGGGCACATAGCACATCAGGGCACATTATGGGACACATAGCACATCAGGGGACATAGCACATAAGGGCATGGGGCACATCAGGGCATGGGGCACATCAGACCACATGGCACACCAGGGTTTGGGGGAACGTTGGCACATTATGGCACATCAGGGCACATTATGGGGCACATAGCACATCAGGGCACATAGCACATAAGGTTGCGGGGCACATCAGGGCATGGGGCACATCAGGGAACATTATGGCACATTATGGGGCACATAGCACATTAGGGCACATTATGGGGCACATAGCACATCAGGGCACATTATGGGGCACATAGCACATAAGGGCACTGGGCACATCAGGGCATGGGGCACATCAGGGCACATTATGGGGCACAGTGGGGCACATAGGACATCAAGGCAGGGGGCACATTACGGCATGGGGCACATCAGGGCACATAATGGGGCACATAGGACATCAGGGCAGGGGGCACATTACGGCATGGGGCACATAATGGGGCACATAATGGGGCACATAGGACATCAGGGCAGGGGGCACATTACAGCATGGGGCACATAGGACATTGGGGCAGGGGGCACATTACAGCATGGGGCACATCAGGGCACATAATGGGGCACGGTGGGGCACATAGGACATCAGGGCAGGGGGAACATTACGGCATGGGGCACATCAGGGCACATAATGGGGCACAGTGGGGCACATAGGACATCAGGGCAGGGGGCACATTACGGCATGGGGCACATCAGGGCACATAATGGGGAACAGTGGGGCACATAGGACATCAGGACAGGGGGCACATTTGGGCATGGGGCACATAGCACACCAGGGGACACATTATAGGGCACATTACTAGCCAGTATGCAGAGTAGCGCAGGAAGCGTTTGGCTGTAGTAAGTTCTCCCTCACTTCACTCAGCGCTGTTCGCTCCTCGGCGGCCCCTCCTCTCTTCTCGTCTATCCCCATTGGCTTGTGACATCATCTAGGATAGACCATAGATGAGAAGAGAGGAGGGGCCGCGAGTGAAGTGAGGGAGAACTTACTACAGCCAAATGCTTCCTGTGCTACTCTGCATACATCTCATTCGGGCGGCTCTAGTCCTGCAAAGGGAACGGCGTTCCCACTGTGAAAATAGTGTAGGGATGCCATTCCCACGCATTCCCGCAGGACTCGAGCCCTGCTTAGTTCTAGCTATTGTACAGCTCCTCCTCTTTGATTACAATCAGCCAAGAACATTCATCATCATCATTATTTTTATTTTACTTCCTCCAGCCAATTCCAGCAATGATCTTTTCTCACTATGTCAAATCTTTTCTCCCTATGCCGAATCTTTCCTCTCTATGTCAAATCTTTTCTCTTTATGTAGAATAATCCTGGACTAATAGAGTTAAGGTTAGGCACATTCAACCAGAGGTTCGATAGACACAGATTGTTATTGTCAGCATCATATCGAATCTCCTATCTACAGCGAACTGTTGTCACAACGAAACCGATTATAAAGCATTTGTTTATGTCAGATCTTTTTTCTGATTCTGCACTTTCGTTATCTTTGTTAAATCAATAACGAAAATACCTGAAATTCGGAAGAAAATGCATTTGGACGAAAACGAATGCACATGTCTACCAAACGCACTGAAGAACAGCAAGGCCTGTGAAGAGCGAGCTGAAAATCAGCAACGAGTGGACAAGAACAATGAAAAACAGATATGAACTGACTGTACGCACTGAAGACCAGATAGAAACCCACAAGCACAAACTGAACAGCAGTAAAATAATCTGAAAAAGCTGGAGTCTGAAAAGCGCAAATCATCTCTAACCAAACTTCTACTAACACGAGATTAGCAGAAGGAGCACAAAAATGGCTTTTGAACTTCCTTTTTCTAGTCCCGTCGTATGTGCTGTACGTCACCACGTTCTTGACGATTGGACTTTGGTGCGATCATGTGTACGCAGGACAGTTTCATTGGAATTCCGTTGGAACTTCAGAACTTCAGAGTTTATTCCGACAGGAAAACCGGTCGTGTAGACAGGGCATAAGGATGAGCTCAGGCGTGTTTGCAAACATGTGCAGAGCCCACCAGAAAGTCAGCACTGGGGAGCGCTAATCACAAGCAGTAAGACATTTCCCGATCTCTGCAGCTGCCCATTGGGACAATGTCTCACTGCTTGTGATTAGCGCTCCGCAGTGCCGACTTCCTCTTGGGCTTCCTCTCAGACTCTCTAAAGCAAACAGCTTTTAGAGAATACAGAACCAAGTATCATCTTGTGCTAGCTCTTGTGATTTGGATGGAATTTGTTAATGATAACAAGAAAAGCAGTAAAATAGAGTGCAGTAAGCAACAATAGGCCCCACCCCAACAGCAGTAGACCTCCCCAGCAACAATAGACCTCACCCCAGCAACTTTAGATCGCCCACACACAGTTAGACTTCCCCCCAGTAACAATGGACCCCCTGCAACAAAATACCATCCCAGCGACAATAGACCCCCAGCAGCCGGCATCAATCAACTCTCCAAGAGCCAGCAACAATAGACCTCTCCCTCAACAGTAGATCCCTCCCAGCAACAATTGACCCCCCCAGCAACATAACACCCTCCATTGGCAACAATAAACCTACCCAGCAAAAATAGTCCTCCATACAAAAACAGATTCCCCAGCAGCCAGCATCAATAGACCCTCCAGCACACCCCAGCACTCCTTGCTATTACTTACATTCATTGCCGGAGGTGCTGGAACATAAGGAGACTGGCAGAGTTAGAAAACACTCATCTCCTTGGTACCCTGTAACTCGCAAATGGCACGTACACACGATCGGACTTTCCGGCAGACTTGGTCCGGCAGGCAATCCGCTGGACTTTGCAGCGGAGGTCCGCAGGACTTTCTAAACGGGCGGACTTGCACACACACAAATGGACTTTCCGCTGGACTAGGTCTGCTGGACTTCCTGCCGGACTTTTGGTGGAGGTCCAAAGGACTTCCAAATGAACGGACTTGCCCACACATGGACTAAAGTCCGTTAATTTTGAACATGACTCCAGGTATGACGGGACTAGAGAAGGAAGTCAATCTCGCCGCTTTCATTGACACCTTGTGAGCCCCGTTAAGGGTAATTTTTTTTGGATTTTAAAAAACGGTGTGGGGGTCCCCCCAGATTCCATACCAGACCCTTATCCGAACACGCAGCCTGGCTGGTCAGGAAAGGGGTGGGGACGAGCGAGCACCCCCCTCCTGAACTGTACCAGGCCGCATGCCCTCAACAAGGGGGGTGGGTGCTTTGGGGAAGGGGAAGCTCCTTGTCCCCATGTTGATGAGGACAAGGGCCTCTTCCCAACAACCCTGGCTGTTGGTTGTCGGGGTCTGCGGGTGGGGGACTTATCAGAATCCGGGAGCCCCCTTAAATAAGAGGGCCCCCAGATCCCGGCCCCCTACCCTATGTGAATGAGTATGGGGTACATCGTACCCCTACCCATTCATCTGGGGGAAAAAGTGTCAATAAAAAAAAACACACCACACAGGTTTTTAAAGAAGTTTATTAGGCAGCTCCGGGGTCTTCTTCTGACTTCGGGGGTCTTCTTCTGACTTCAGGGATCTTCTTCCGACTTCTCCGTGCTTTCCAGTTCTTCTCGCCGGTGTCCTCCAATCTTCTGCTTTTTTGCTGCTCTTTTGCTAGCGGAGGAGCCCGGCTTTTTCCTTCGCTGTCGCCATTTTCTTCTTCTTCTTCTTCCCTCTTCTGTTCTTCCGATGTTGACACAGCGCTCTTTCCCACTGTAACCAGCATACAGACGAGCGGACTTCCCGACAGGAACTGGGTCCGCTGGACTTTCGGCGGAACTTTAGGCTAGTTTGTTTTAGATGTTTTAAATCTAGGTCCGCCGGACTTTGGGGAAGAAAAAGTCCACTGGAGTCCACACATGATCAAATTGTCAGACGGACTCTGGTCCGCCGAACCAAGTCTGCTGGAAAGTCTGATCATGTGTACATGGCATAATTCTTTTTGCTTACCTTTATGGCACTTTAATAATTTTGGCATTGTGTTTATTTAAATTACAGTGACTCAAATTTTCAAGTGATTACTTCCTTTTTAAAGCACAAGTGCAGCCAAAAAGAAAAAAAAAATCAGCACAAGGGGCATACAGTAACCTAGTCAGTAGCATGCGTTCCTTGTGGCAATGCCTCTTCTTTTAGGGACAGACAGCTGCTGGAGAGTAAAATGCATTGGTTTACCTGTCTGGCAGCTGCCTGTTCCGACTGCATTAGGGGATGATGTCACTGTAGAGCAGCTCGATGCCCTGCTGTACAGTGACATGTGATTCTGTACAGCTCGCTGTGATAGGATGCATGTCTGCATTTTAATGCAGCTCCCTGAAGCACAGCTCTGGGCTGTGTTGCAGTGTGAATAGTACACACAGAAAGCAATCTGCGTTTTAACAACGCCAGTCACCACACAGTATGAATTGGCCCTTAATTGAAATCCTCCTCCATCTATGAACCAACCCCCCCCCCCCACCCCACCCACTGTCATAATCTTCTGGTGCTGCGGGGGTTAATTCAGGTTCTGTTACCATAAAATATATTTATAGCTACATATAGTTATAACTTATAGCTACACTGCCTTCAAAAAAGTATTCATACCCCTTGAAATTTTCCAAATTTTATCAACCATAAATAGTAAATGTATTTTATTGGGATTGTATGTGACAAACCAACACAAAGTGGCACATAATTGTGAAGTGGAAGGAAAATGATAAATGGTTTTCAAATTTTTTACAAATAAATATGTGAAAAGTGTGGCGTGCATTTGTATTCAGCCCCCTGAGTCAATACTTTGTAGAATTACCTTTCTCTGCAATTACAGCTGCAAGTCTTTTTAGGGATGTCTCCACCAGTTTTGCACATCTGGAGAGTGACTTTTTTGCCCATTCTTCAAAAATCGCTTGCGCTCTGTATGATTGGATGGCGCGTACACACGACTGGACTTTTTGACAGCAAAGGTCCGACGGAACGAATCTGTCAGACATTCTGATTGTGTGTGGGCTCCATCGGACCTTTGCATGCCAAAAATCTGACAGACTTTAGAAATAGAACATGTTTTCAATTTTCCTGCTAGAACTCCACCGGACTCAGTTCCTAGCGTATTAGAAACCCATTAGTCTGTATGCTGGTCCAACGGACCAAATAAAACTATAGCACCTACCCGCAATAATGTTTCCAACGCGATCCTATCGTGCTGGTTCTCAGTGACAGGATAGGACCTCTTTCCGACAACCCTGGCCGTTGGTTGTCGGGGTCTGTGGGCGGGGGGCTTATCGGAGTCCGGGAGCCCCCTTTAATAAGGGGTTCTTCTTCCGACTTCGGGGTCTTCTTCCGACTTCTTCGCACTTTATGGTTCTTCTCATGCTCTCCGGCCTCTTCTACCGCTCTCTGGTTCTTCTGCCGGGCTGCTCTGCTATCTTCTTCCAGCTCTTTTGCTGAATGCTGTGGACACGCTGCGTATCGACTTATGGTCACATGGTGACCCCGCCCCTTATGACGTCACAGTCTCAGCATGCAGCGAGACTGTGACGTCATAGTCTGGACGTCATAGTCTTTCTGGCAGACCTAGTCTGTCGGAAAGTCCGGTCATGTGTGGGCAAGTCCGTTCATTCGGAAAGTCCACCGAAATTCCGGCGGAAGTCCGTCGGACCCTAGTCTGCTGGAAAGTCTGGTCATGTGCACACTGCATTAGTCTTGCCACAGATTCTCAATTGGATTTAGGTCTGGACTTTGGACTTTGGAAGTCTGGACTTCGGCCATTCTAACACATGAATATGCTTTGATCTAAACCATTCCATTGTAGCTCTGGCTGCATTTTTAGGTGTTGCCCTGCTGGAAGGTGAACCTCTGCCCCAGTCTCAAGTCTTTTGCAGACTCTAACAGGTTTTCTAATAATCTTGGTCTCATCAGACCACAGTACATGGTTCCTGTAATGTCCTTAGTCTGCTTGTCTTTAGAAAACTGTTTGTGGGTTTTCTTGTGCATCATCTTTAGAAGAGACTTCCTTCTGGGACAACAGCCATGCAGACCAATTTCATGCAGTGTGTGGCGTATGGTCTGAGCACTGATAGGCTGACCCCCCCCCCAACCTCTGCCCCAATGCTGGCAGCACTCATACTTCTATTTCCCAAAGACAACCACTTGGATATGATGCTGAGCACGTGCACTCAACTTCTTTGGTCGACTATATATATATATATATATATATATATATATATTGTAGTCAGTCTTCACTTGAAAATGCGATAATCCTAAAAACCAAGACCTGCGGTGTGCTTTGGCCTAGTTGGTCTGTAAGTATGAGTGAGAACCTGAAAATGATCGACAAAGGATCTGATGGAGGAGGAGGAGGGATATATAGCCCTCAGACTCCTCCTACAAATCCAGGCTAGCTTGTGGCCAGTCTTCTAACTTGTAGTCAGAGTCTTCACTTGGAAATGCGATAATCCTAACTACCAAGACCTGCGGTGTGCCTTGGCCTAGCTGGTCAGTATTCCTAAAAGAGGGAAAAAGGAGACACGAAGTAGGTGTGATGTGAAAGCTTGTGATGTGATGTGAAAGAAATGAAGGGCCAGCAAATAGCAAAAACCTGGATGACTACAAAAGTAACAGCTAAAACAGGAGGAACTCCAGCACCCCATGTACCTCATGATAAAAGAAGGGACCCCGTGTTCGAGACCCACAAAAGTTGCCTCCGATCCTGATGAATATCCAGAAAAGGGTTTAGAATATGAGCATAAAATGGAAGGTGAACCAGGACATGAGAACTAACTGTTCATAGTGAGAGGATGCATGGGGAAGGGAGAAAAGACCTGACCAGAGGAATATTGCAGAGAAGGAAGTATACTTAAATCCAACACCATTCCTGTGGTACGGTAATGACCACGAACCCCTGGCTTTTCCGTCTATGCTAATCATGGAGAAGTTGTAAGCGTAGCAAAAGGGAATTGCCTAGAGCACTAACTGGTAACTGTGCCAAGGGTAGGAGACAGGAAATCTGAAACACCACTGGCAGGTAACACGTAGCCGTGCCAAAGAGAACATCTCTGACTACCCTTTATCATGGCTTAGAGAGGGTGAGCTGCAAAATGCACAGAGTGACAGGAGTTTGTAGGGGCCTGAAATGCTGGTCACCTGATAGATACTTGATAGATTTGGCAGATGGCCAAATTGCAGAGGCAATATGCAGCAAAAGCCAGAGACATGAATCTATGAAAACTTCCCACCCTTGGTAGAAGCCCGCGGAATACTCTGGATAAAAATCCATTGGCCAGATTGATCACCTGTGACCAGGCTAGCCGCCAGTTCCACATGCCTCTGTGAATAAATACCAAGAACACCTGCAGGAGCCAGGGTCACAGCTGACACCTCTGCTCTTGCTGAATGATCCTGTCTAACAATTGTAGCATGGACGTTAAGAGCGCATAAAGTAACGCATGAATTTGGGTTAAGAATCATTCATAGAAACATGTTCTGTGCTGGTGGATGGAAGAGATTGGGACGGAGTTGGGAATAACAACCTAAAAAAAATACTGCCCCCCCTCAGCTGAGGCCGGGAAAGGGGTACACCAGTGTTAAAGTCAGCTATGAGTTTGGTATAGTTTCATAGTTTCATAGTTAGTAAGGTTGAATAAAGACATCAGTCCATCCAGTTCAACCTGAGTGTCTACAATTGTCCCTATCCCTGTACATTACACACTCACATTGGTCCCTACCCTCAAGGAGCCAACAATCCACGGTCAACATTCATATACAAGGGCCAATTTTGGACAGAAGCCAATTAACCTACCTGCATGTCTTTGGTTTGTGGGAGGAAACTGGAGTACCCGGTGGAAGTAGAGTTGTGGTTGGGATTTGAACCAGGGGCCCTTCTTACTGCTAGAGTGCTAACCACTACACCACTGTGCCGCCCACCACTACACCACTGGTATGGTCTCACCCCTACCTGATGGGGTGCTACCATTCACTGAACCCCCATGCGGCGATGGAGAGATGAATGAAAATTTGCCCTGATCTAAGGAAACACAAACTAGAAAAATGAGAACAGACAAACAAACCATGAACAACAACACTCCTCCTTACCTGACAAGTATGAGGATGCAGGTGCAGAACTGACAAGACCAACAGCATGTGAATGTGAACCTAATGACAACACCACCATCGTGTATGCAGTAAGCAAGCCCAAGCAATCTGCAGCGCCAAGGGAGGTAATTAAAAACAAACACTCAGGGCTGATGTACCCATAGTGAGTAGTAGTAAAGGTGTAACGGTTAATGTGCATTTGTGACGTATGGTATACGGGCGAAAAGATTGTCGGATAACAATCGATAAAAAACCAAAACCTCAGCCCGTATGGATCCGTAGACGTGACAGACCCTGGATGTGAGCACTAACAGAAATGCTACGAACGAAATGCTACGAAACAAAAGGTGGGTAGTCGTACAAGTATAATGAAATGAACGTGCATCGTATGATGTATGTTATATGGGCAAGAAGATTGTGGTCAACAAACATTTAAAAACTAGCCCGTATGGATCCATAGACATGACAGACCCTGGATGTGAGCACTAGCTGACAGGAATGCTACGAAAGAAATGCTACGACAGGACAATGCTACAAAAGAAAGATACACAGGAAACTGCTACGACAGGAAAAAGCTACGATGGGAAAATCGCTATGAATGAAAGCTACACAGGAAAACGATACGACAGAAAAAAGGCTACGAATGAAATGCTACGTCAGGAAATGCTATGAATGAAAGCTACACGGAAAATTGCTACACCAGGAAAATGCTGCGACAGGAAAATCGATATGACTGAAAGGTGCGAGTGAAAGCTATAACAGAAAAATGCTATGACAGGAAAACACAACAACAGGGAAACACTACGGAAAAAAAGCTGCGACAGGAAAATCGATACGACAGGAAGATCGGTATGACAGAACTGCTACGACAGGAAAATCACTACGACTGAAAAACTGATTTAAAGCTACGACAGGAAAATGCTATGAATGAAAGCTATACAGAAAAATGCTGCGGCAGGAAAATCGATACGACAGGAAAATCGCTACGACAGAACTGCTACAACAGAACTGGTACGACAGAAATGCTACAACAGAAATGCTATGACAGAAATGCTACAATGAAAATGCTACACATGAAATGCTATGAATGAAATGCTTTGAATGAAAGCTTTCAACGAACAAAATGACACAACAGAAATGCTACGATGGAAAAACTGCGACAGGAATGCAATGCACGACTGATGCTGACAGATTTGTAAAAACCCAGCCAGAAACTGAACAGATCTAGTATTAACCTCTGTCATGCAGTAGTGTACTCGGGGCACTGCTTGATACCAGAATAAAATTCTCACGCCCAGTTACATGAATCAACTCCCAGCAACTCCCCTGGACCTCCAATGACAGACCAGCTGGCTTCTCTGTCCCCCTCACCAATGTAAGATAGAAAAACATAAATAATCAACAAATATCGCTTAGGAAAGTGAACTGCAGCCTCCCTTAAAACCACACCAAAGTGAAGCAAAGAAAAATATACAAATAAACAAAGGGATAGTGGCGCTGTTCTAAAATAATAAAAATAAAAGATGTGCCATATACTCAAACGGCATATATATCCCACCGAAACCTCTAAAAAGTTTTGTATATTAAAAATATACTATAAATAAAGTGCTAGTATCATGGAGATATTAAAGTGCATCAAATATATAAAAAGTGCAATGGCATATAAAGCACAAGAAAATCCGTGTAAAATTATGAAAAACACAATATGAATAAATCTTAGAAAAAGTGTGATAAATCAATTATATACAAATCATATGTAAATTAATATATATATATACCCTCCCAAAGTGCAAAGAAAAATAATTAATAAATTAAATATATAATAAAAAAGTTAATAAAGTGCATAAAAAATACTATGAACTTATCTATATATATAATAATAAGGTGCAAAAATAATGAATATAATGTCCACAATAAATGAATTGTCCAAAATGTGAGTCTCCAGAGAAAAAAGATGATTAAAAAAGAAAATGTGTATTCAAAAAATAAATAAAATTAAAAATCTTAACAACAGCCACCACAGTCCACAGGTGAAAGAATGTGCGAATACAGCAGGGAGAAAAGGTGACTTTAGTGCTCCCAGAATTTGGGAGGTCCCCTGGCACTCCGAGGTATAATATCCCTACCTATAATAGATTTTCCCCTCTTAGGGAAAGAGGACAACAAACATCGCACCAGAATAGAAGGGAGCGCAGAAAGGATGGGGATTTTTTCCAGGGGAGACCAAGGGAGAGACTCCCTGGAAGATGGAATACCAGAGTCCCTTACAGGGCACCTGGATGGAGGAACCAGCAAATGGATCAGAGTGGTTTTCGGAGGAGGAATGGACCTCCAGGGAATATGGACAGAGAGGACATGATGAATGGGAATCGAGGATCAGCAGATGAATATGAGGAATGGATGGTCCGGGAATCCAGGAAGGGATCAGGAGTCCTTTTACAGAGACATGGAAAGAAACAGACGAGAGGAAGACGGGGAGGGAAGAAGAAAAAGAAAAAGAGAGTACTAGGACAAGGGATTTTTAATTTAAGTAATGCTGTTTTTACTGATGAAGAATTACGCATTTTGGATTTAGGCCTCAAATTTGCACTTGATAAAAATATGGTTAAATTTGCTGTTTATATTGATTTACAGAAGTTTATTAGGAAGTTAAACATAAAAAAAACACTTTGCTCTCAATGAGAATATGGAGTTAGAGAATGATGTTTCAGAATTTACACATACTAACCTCAGGAACAATTCTATTATGAACCCCAAAGTTCCAGGAGATCAGTGTATAGGGGCATTTAAGAAGATGGTTGACAGTGATCTCAGCAAACTAGAAACAAAGAATGCCAAAGGTGGACACATCTGGAAAATTATTAAATAGTTGGGAAAAAGGAAAAAAGTTGTGATCCGCTCCACCGACAAGAGAGGAGGGTTGGTTATTTTAAATAAAGAGTATTATGAAATAGAAATGGAGAACCTCCTTAAAGTTTCAAATATGTATAAAAAATTGAAAGGTAATCCTAAACCCCAATATGGGAAGAAACTAAAAACTTTTGTAAACAAAGGAAAATAAATTGGTATTCTTAATAAAAAGGAAGCCAAGTATTTGGTGCCAGAAACCACAAGAACCCCTGTAATTTACTATCTACCCAAAATACATAAGAGATTAGACAAACCACCGGGTAGACCTATTGTAAGTGGAATGGATTCACTTTTTCCCAGACTAGGGGAATATATCGACTCATTTTTGAAATCCCTTGTTAAGAAAGGGAAGTCTTACCTGAGGGATTGTACACAACTTATCAATGAACTGCAACAAATTAAAGGTGCGAATCGCTGTCTTTTGGCAACGATAGATGTGAACTCTTTGTATACCAGTATTGTGCAGAAGGATGGATTAGAAGGAGTAGAGAAAGCCTTACATGAAGGTACTGACCTCCGGCAGGACATTATTTTTGGCAATGGAGAGTAACTATTTTTGGTACCACAAGGAATATTATGTCCAAACCAATGGTATTGCCATGGGTGCCAAATACTCCCTAAGTGTGGTAAATTTATTCATGGACATGTGGGAGGAGCGTTATATCTATGGCAGGGAATGGCCTGAGATTAGGTTTTACAGGATCGCAATGGGTATATACTCACCTCGAGTTGCCACTATCCGAGGTGGAAAGAGGATATACCCAAAGGGCAGCTCCTAAGAGTTCGGAGGATCTGCTACAATATGGAAGATTACCAAATACAAGCAGATGCCCTGATAGAGAAGTTTGTGGACAAAGGTTACACAATTGATCCGTTACTCAAATTGAAGAAGGAAATAGAAAAACTGGATCGTAATTCATTACTGAAAACTAAAGAAAAATTGAACAATAGCCATCAAATGAATGTTGCGTTCATCACTGGGTTCAATAGGCAATACAAGTCAATAGAACATATTGTTAGGAAGTACTGGCCTATATTAAAATCTGATAGGATTTGGGGCAGAATACTTACAAAGAAACCGCGTTTCATCTACAGAAAAGCCCCAACTCTTAGGAACCATTTAGTGAAAAATTTGATCAACCCTCCTAAAACTGTGAAGTTCTCAGAATTAAAAGAAATTTTTTTTCAAATGTCAAAGATGTTTAGCCTGTCGGGTGAGTAAGAAGCAAACGAGGAAGAAAACTTCCTTCAAATCAAGATCGGGGAAGGAATTTGATATCAGATTTAATTACTTGTAATAGCACCCACATGACTTATGTCATCGAGTGCCCTTGTCGGTTGCAATATGTGGATAGGACGACCAGGCCTTTATGTGTTCGTATTAGAGAAGACATTAATAATATAGGTAATAAGTGGTTTTCCGAAACAACCTTTCTAGGCAAATTTCATAATAGGGATCCCTCTGGCCTAATTTTTTATGGTATAGATATTATAAATGATCACTGGAGGGGAGGTAATAAGAAGATCCGGGTATCCCAAAATTAAACTAAATGGATTTATCGTTTAGGCTCTTTGGTTCCAAGGGAGTTGAATGTTGATATAGATCTTAACTGTTTCTTATCCAATTTTTAATTTTCGATTTTTCTAGTTTGCATATTTTTAATGTTACTTTTTATAAGGGTCATCACCCACTTATAAGCTAACATTCCCTAGTATCTGGGCATTCTATGTGTGCCTGATATCATATACCTATTTGTATGTATATATAAGTGTTTGTGTATACATAACATCAGTTAATTTTTTATTTCTCATACACATAAGTAATACAATAATTTATTTATTTATATATAATATTTATTTTACACATATGATTTTTTAGTGATACTTGATTTTTTTTATTTCCTTTGGATATTTATATATTTTTTCTGCATGGATCTCCTGCTTACTAATATTTCCCCTACTTGGTACCATCTATATATTTATATATATTAGTTGGGGCGGTTGCTATTTTTTTATTGGCTTATTTTGAGGTTTTTCACCATACGAATCGGTTGTTTTATCTATTATTTTATTATTAAATTATTATCTTAAATCTATTATATATATATTTAGATTATATTTTTTGTTGTTGATTATTATATTTTTAATTTAATTTAATGAATATTTCCTGTAATTGTTATATGTTGGCTGTTGGAAACGACGCATGGTGCCGTTGTTTAACCATCCACTAGATGGTACAAGGGTTAGATATTATGTTTACATTAATTCAGTGGTGTGGTGACTAGTGGTTTTCCCATCCTTATTAGGATTTCCATCAAGCAAATTAGCTTCCCCTTGATTGGCTATTGCGGCCTCTCCACTCGCTTTATATTGTGTATGGTGTACCAATGTGGCAGTGCCTCCGATGACGTCCGTATGATGAAACGCATAAGGTGGGACTTCTCCTGGTATGCAATACGTCACTTCTGGCAGTTTTCAACTTCCGGTTGTGGTTAGCCCAGCCATGGAACGTACGCCGCGCCGGCCATGATTACCGATTACTGAGCAGTTTTTTTGTATTTGGTCAAGGACAGTTTGGTCCCCGCTTGTATACTACATATATAATTTGTCTTTTTTTTATAAATATAAATTTTTAATGGATTCACAGTATGAGGCCTATCCTTTCCCATATATGTGGATTGCCCGCTGCGGACACTACAATGTGTGTAAGGATTACCTACTGCTGATACATTTCTGTGGAGAGAAAAGCCACTGTTGGTCTTATAAACACCTGGACCCCAGAGATATCCAGATTAGAGGGATACCAGTTTTGGGATAAGGAGTTTATATACCTGTTACCCCATCTGGGGTGAGGCGCTCTGGTAAGTGCATATACAAGAGGGGGAAGCTGAAGAAGGAGGGGAGCACTGAAGTCACCTTTTTTTCCCTGCTGTATTCACACATTCTTTCACCTGTGGACTGTGGTGGTTGTTGTTAAGATTTTTATTTTTATTTATTTTTTGAATACACATTTTCTTTTTTAATCATCTTTTTTATCTGGAGACTCACATTTTGGACAATTCATTTATTGTAGACATTATATTCATTATTTCTGTACCTTATTATTATTATATATAGATAAGTTCATAGTATTTTTTATGAACTTTTTTAACTTTATTATTATATATTTAATTTATTAATTATTTTTCTTTGCACTTCGGGAGGGTATATACAGTATATATATTGATTTATATATGATTTGTATATAATTGATTTATCACACTTTTTCTAAGATTTATTCATATTGTGTTTTTTCATAATTTTACACAGATTTTCTTGCACTTTATATGCCATTGCACTTTTTATATATTTGATGCACTTTAATATCTCCATGATACTAGCACTTTATTTATAGTGATATTTTTCATATATATACCTTTTTAGAGGTTTGGGTGGGATATATACACCGTGAGTATATGGTGCATCTTTTATTTTTATTATTTTAGAACAGCGCCACAATCCCTTTGTTGATTTGTAGGTTTAGATAGAAAAACATGCCAACTGAAAAAATAAACCAAAATAAACTCTCCCCCGAAAAGATGACACCACTGCCATGGAACAAGCTAACTATGGTAGCTACCTCCAAACTACCCCTGCTGTGCATATACCAGAATTCCCATGGAAGCTGAGTTATAGTATATGGCCTGGCCCCAGGGATGGAGGAATGCTAAGAACAGGCAGACTCCCCTGTGAATGTATGGATCCCCCTGAGCAGACCTCCCCCTGCGTAAGGGCGGACACCCCCCGCTATGATCAGCTGACCCCCCCGCTGTGATCTGATCGACTGACCCCCCCGCTGTGTTTGGCTAAACCCCCCCCCCGCTGCAATGGTGGGTTAATTAATAAATTGTGGGCTCCAGTCTGTTTGACTGGAACATGCATCATGCGATAGAGCCTGACATGCAATAGCTGCACAAATCCTGCTTGATTCTATCAGAATGTGACATCCTCGACGCTGATCTACATTATGCGAGGGGTCATATGAAAAGCCTTTGAAGGTCTTTGTGTGGTCACACTGTCCTCTTGTGTCCTGCTTCAAAAATGTTACATGTATCCAATTGATTATGATTGTCAACCACGTAGACGTGAACCTAGTGTTTAGAGCTAAAGTCATGATCCACCAGGACAAGGGGTGTCTAGTTGGGTGGATAGGAGTATGGGTGGATCCAGGGAAAGAGCTTGCTTTCCTCATGTGGAAGGTTTAGTTGGAAGAGTTATTGAATGGATTTGGGTAAGAGGTTCTGCCTCAAAAGGGTCTGCTTCACAGGAATAGAAATCTCATTGTCAGCACAATCTGTCACCAAAGTATACTCTACATGATTAAAGTATATATGTGCAGGAGAGCGACTAGATTCCGAGGGAGTGCAGGAGGAGAGGAGACTAGGAGGAGCTGGAGTACAGACAGCTGGAGGGCCGGAGCTCAGCCCACAGCCGAGAGCCAGAGGACACAGGCGCCCCCCCTAAAACTGGTCACTGCACAACACTTCTGATGGTATCAGAGAGTGTGATGTTCTCTGGCCACTCTCATTTTGACTTCCAGTGAAGGATTCCCAACTGACAGCGGAGATAACAGAGCCGAGGAGAGTAAGTTGGAGGTGACATGCTGGCTGCAATAAATAGAAGAGGAGCTTGGGCTGCACGGAAAGTGTCCGGATCTGTCCCCTCGCAGCACTATTATTATTATACATGATTTATATAACGCCAACAGTTTATGCAGCACTTTACAATGTATGGGGGGCAACACAATTACAGTACAGTTCAATACAAAAGATACAGGAGGGCCCGCTCGTAGAGCTTACATTCTAAAGGGAGGGGGTGGTGGTACAAAAGATAATAGCCTCAGAGAATGATTTGATGTGGGGGTGGCTCTGGGACAGTTATTAGGTGGGTGTGGGAGAGGCTTCCCTGAATAAATTTGTTTTCAGGGATTTTATAAAGGTGGACAGGGTAGGGGCTGATCGGACAGACTGAGGCAGGGAGTTCCAGAGGATGGGAGAGGCTCTGGAGAAGTCTTGAAGGTGAGCATGGGAGGAGGTAACAAGGGAGCTAGAAAGCAGGAGGCCCTAGGAGGAGCGGAGGGGACGATTTGGGCGATATCTCCAGATGAGGTTGGTAATGTAGATGGGGGCGATGTTGTGGATGGCTTTGTATGTTATGGTTAGCATTTTGAATTTTACACGGTGGGGTAGGGGAAGCCAGCAAAGGGATTGGCCGAGAGGGGCGGCAGTCATGGATCGATTGTGGGAAGTGTAGGGCAGCATTTATAATAGACTGAAGGGGGATAACCTGCTTAAGGGTAGGCCATTAAGGAGAGAGTTGCAGTAGTCAAGGCGGGAAATAATCAAGGAGTGAACAAGTTGCTTTGTGGTGTCATTAGTCAGGAAGGGTCAAATTCTGGTGATGTTGCAGAGGTGAAGGTGGCAGGATTTAGCCAGTGATTGAATATGGGGACTGAAGGAGAGGTCAGAGTCAAGGATTACACCCAGGATCCTGGCATGTTTGGAGGGACCAATGGTTGTGTTGTTGATATTAATGGTGAAGTCACGGGGGGGGAGTCTGGAAGGAGGAAATATAACAAGTTCAATTTTAGAAAGATTGAGTTTGAGGAAGTGGTGTGACATCCATACTGATATGTCATTCAGTAAGTTTGAGATCTGTGAAGAGATCGAGGGGGAGAGTTGAGGAGTGGAGAGATAGATCTGGGTGTCGTCGGCATAGAGGTGGTATTGGAAACCATGGGAGGTTATCAACTGGCCCAGGGAAGAGGTATAGAGCGAGAATAGGAGGGGCCCAAGGATGGAACCTTGGATACCCCAACAGAAAGAGGAAGGGGAGCAGAGGAGACGGAGTTGTAAGTGACACTAAAAGTGCACTGACATAGGTAGGAGGAGAACCAGGATAAAGCAGAATCGCGGAGGCAAGGGAGTATAATTTGTTGAGGAGGAGCAGGTGGTCAACTGTGTTAAAGGCAGCAGAGAGGTCTAAAAGTATGAGTATGGAGTAGTGGCTCCAAGGTTATTGGTGAGTTTTATTAGGGCAGTTTCAGTAGAATGTTATGGGTGGAAGCCAGACTGCAGGGGGTAGAGAAAGTTGTTGTCCATGAGGTAGCGACTCATTTGGTCATGGACAAGGCATTCGGTGAGCTTGGAGGCAAACGGGAGCAGGGAGATGGGTTTTAAGTTGTTCAAACAGGTGGGGTCTAGTGAGGGTTTTTTGAGTATGGGGGTAACCAGTGCATGTTTGAGCGGGGAAGGAAAGGTGCTGGAGGAGAGGGAGAGGTTGAAGATGTGGGTTAGGTAGTTGAGGATAGAGTGGGAAGGTGGTTGCAGTAATTGTGAGGGGACAGGGTCCAGGGAACAGGTAGTGAGGTGGGCCATGGAGAGGAGTTTATTAACTTAAAAAAGAGGAGAATATTGAGTGTGGTGTTGGACCTGTTGTGTTGGGTAGGGGAGGAAGTTGAATGCTGGATATCGCCTTGCGAATTTTGTCGATTTTGCTATTGAAATGGTTGGCAATCTGTTGAGCGGTAAGAAAGTTGGTGGGTGGGGGCAGTGGGGGGTGAAGTAAGGAATTAAGGGTAAAAAAGAGTTAACAAGGTTTGGATGAGAGGGTTTTGATGAGAGTGTTGTAATAGGTTTGTTTAGCAGTGTGGAGGATAACACTATGTGGGGAAGCTGCCCCCCCCCCATGCCAGCGTGACTTGGGAGAACGGATGCCCCCCCCTCCACCTGGCGTGAGTACCAGGAAAAGCAGGCAGGCGGACCCCTCGATGATGCTGGATAGAGCATGGAGAAGCGGGCGGCGGCCCCCTCGATGGTGCCGAATTGAGCATTGGATGCGTGGGTGAACGTTCCCCCCATGGTACCCTATGTGAGCACTGGGAGAGGATCTGCTCCTGCTAATTACCACACTAAGGAACCCGGAAGTGCGTGGGCCGTAACCCAGAAATTACCCGACGAAGGATCTGATGGAGGAGGGGGGATATAGCTCTCATCCTCCTACAAATCCAGGCTAGCCTGCGGCCAGCCTTCTAACATATATTATATACAGTGGGTATTGTGACAGTACAGTTCCCTGTCCTAGTAATTGTCGCCCAGGGTTCTCAAATAGGCAGGTTGAGGGGCTCCAGGGGTATTTAATGTGGAGGAATCTGTTTCATCAGTTTCCTCAAAAGTTTGTAAAATTCACTTGGGGACCTGGAACCCGGAGATTCTGTAGCGTCATGGGTGGGATGGAATCTCCAATCCTGGGACCGGGTTTTTGGAACAGCCAGGCGTCTGGCTGGTTGATTGAGCAGGTGGGTCCTGGGCTTATAGCAGAATTAGGATTATGGTTCTGGGCTTCACCCAGAGAGACAGGAGGTCTCCAAGAGTCCAGAGAGTGCAGGTGTGCACTAGTGAAAGCCAGAGACCCAAGTCTGAGGATCAGAGCAGTGAGGGGCTGCTTTCTAGATAGACACTGTGTATGTGTTAAAGCTGTGTGCATCTAAGGAGACAGATGAGAGCCTGAAGTGGAAGGCCTGAGCAGCAAGGAAGCTGAAAAGAGGTACAGTAGTTGTACGGGAACCCTATTATATGGCCAAGAGGGCTAAAGTGTAAAGCCTAGGTAGCAGTGCTGCAGGTGGCTTGGCATTTTTCATGTATTGTTTTTGGGAGAAGAACCCCTGTGTGGGCAACCAAGTGCATGTATGAACTTTTTTTTTTTTTTAACAAGAATTTTTTTTTAATTTATGTTTCAAAAAAGAAAAATAGAAAACAAACATGCGTCAGCAGGGTAGATACATATTATGTGGAAACAGATAATCAAATTGCAGCACATATAGAGCACAGACATTTCTTAACAGTGTGTAGAGTCACTAATCATTGCAGTATAGATTACAGAACCTCCCCGAGACCTCCCCCCTCAATACAAAAAACCACAGAAAATAACAAAAAAGGGAATCCACCCCCCCGCCCCCCAATCCCCCTAGCCTAAGCAATGGTCAAATGCTTCGCCTCAACCCATGCCGCCCAGATCTTTCCGAATTTCCCAGGGCAGTTCCTGACCAGATACGTGAGTTTGTATAGCGGCGAAGCCGCGTTCACCAGGGACTGCCACAATTGTTTAGTAGGAGGGAGAGGTTGATTCCATTGCAATAGTATTGCTTTAATCGCGTAGAGTGTAGTGTAGAAAATAAACAGTTTCTTCCCCCAGCAGATTTCCAAAAAGTCACAGATACCCAACAGGAGAGGTAGCGGGCTAAGTGGGATCGTAAGCTCCCCCACAGCATTAATGTCGGCCAGGACTCCCTTCCAAAATCCCACTACCCCAGGGCAGGACCACACCATGTGAAAAAAGTCAGCATCGTCTTCGTTGCATCTAGGGCAGGTAGTCAATCGGTCAGGGTAAATCCTTGCCAGGCGTGCCGGTGAAAAGTATACCCGGTGGAGGAACTTCAATTGTATAAACCTGTCCCTTGCAGAAATCGCCAGGGTCAGGTATTGCTGCATACCCTCCTCCCAGTCCTCCTCAGTAAGTTCCGGAATGTCCCTGTGCCAGAGCTCAAACAAATGGGAGATCCTAGTCTCGTCCTGTACGGTCAGCGCGGTATATATCGTGGACATTGTGCGCGTCCCTCCCCCCGCAGAACCAAGCGCCTCCTCCACTGCAGACACCCCTAGAGTCACTCTGGATGGGAATTGAGACCGGAAGGCGTGTCGCAACTGCAGAAATCTGAAAAACATATGATTCGGGAGGTCTCTGGCCTGTTTAATAGCATCGAAGGAGAGTAGCTGCCCCTGAGATACTATGTCCCCTAGTGTTGTAACTCCATGCCTGGCCCAAACAATCGGATCAGGGATGGACTGAAAATGGGGCAGGCGGGGGTTCCCCCAGAGGGGAGTCCCCGGGGCCCACACTCCTGAGCCCACCAACTGATTGTTCACCAGTTCCCATATCCTAAGAGTCGTGCGCATCGGAAGAGTTATCCCGGGGTTAGATCGGGGGCCCCCTATGGATCAGGTTCCTTAGTTCCGCATAAGAGCCCAACAACGCCGCCTCCAACGAGGATGCAGGGTTGACTGGGCCCTCGGAGAGCCACCACCTAATAGTCACTAGGACTGCCGCCCAGTAATACTTCAGGAAACAGGGTAATGCCAAACCGCCACGCACAAGGGGCCACTGGAGGGTTGTTCTAGCTATTCTAGGGGGCTTACCATTTCAAACGAAGGACGAGATAATGCCATCCAGTTTCTTAAAGAATCTAAGTGGAATATGGACTGGGGTCTGGCGGAAGAGGTAGGTAAACCTAGGAAGAACCGACATTTTAATTAAATTGACCCGTCCCACTGGCGAAAGCGGCAAGGACCTCCACACATTACACCTCTTGGTCAGCTGGGTGACCACCGGACTCAGGTTAAGGGTAATAAATTGTTTCAAGTCTCTGTGTATTTCCACCCCCAGATATCTAAATTGAGAAACCCTCTGCAGTTGCCCATCCACCCGGGAATCACCCGCACCATCATGTAGTGGAAATAAAGTCGATTTCGCCCAATTTATTCGTATACCCGAGAACTGTCCAAACCGGTCGATATGCGACAATGCCGCCTGTAGGGAGGCTCCGTCATCCCTGAGATACAACAAGGTATCATCAGCGTATAACGAAACCTTTTCCTGCAAAGGACCCCGGACAATGCCCCGAACCTCAGGAGCGGAGCGGAGGAGGGCCGCCATAGGTTCAATTGCCAGTGCAAAAAGCCCCGGGGACAGGGGGCACCCCTGCCTGGTTCCCCTGTGGAGGGGGAAGAGCGGGGAGAGGACCGTGCCCGTGCGCACCCTAGCCGTGGGAGCTCTGTACATTGCCCTGACCCAGGAGATAAAGGCTGGACCGAATCCAAACCTACGGAGGACTTCCCACAAATAGTCCCACTCCACGGAGTCAAAGGCCTTCTCCGCGTCTAGGGAGGCCACAACCTCCTCCTCGCCTTCTGCATCCCCCGAGGCCAAGACAGTGAAAAGCCTGCGAATATTAATATCTGTCCCCTTCCCTGGCATAAAGCCAGACTGATCCTCATGGATCAAGGTAAGTATAACCTCATTCAGTCGCCTGGCAAGGATTTTGGTCAGCACTTTCGCGTCCGAGTTGAGCAGGGAAATAGGTCGGTATGACGAGCACAGCTGGGGGTCCTTCCCAGGTTTAGGGATCACCACTATAATGGCTTGTGCCATAGATGGAGGGAGATCTCCCTCCCGGAGGGACGCGGTAAGCATATCGTGCATTCTAACTGCCACCTCCTCCAGGTAGTGTTTATAGAATTCCGGGGGTATCCCATCCTCCCCAGGGGTCTTCCCCGGCTGCATGGACCCCAGTGCAAGTCGGACCTCCGCCAGAGTGATCGGGGAGTCCAGGCCATCCCTGGCCTCAGAAGTAAGGGTAGGGAGTGTCACCCCCTCTAAAAAAGCACTTAACGCCTGCGGTGAGTACCTCACCCTTGATGAGTAAAGGGTGGAGTAAAACTCTGCAAAACAAGCGTTAATGGCAAGGGGATCCGTCACCAATGTCCCAGCACTATTCTGTATTCGAGGGACAGTGGAGATTGGGGCCTGCTCCCTAGAGATCCAGGCCAACAACCTCCCCGTCTTTTCGCCCTGTTCAAAAATCCTCTGCGTCTGAGCCAGGTGACGTTTGCTTGTCTTAGCCACCCTAAGCAGCACCACCTCCCGGTACGCTACTTTCATATCCTGAGCCGTGAGCGGGTTAGCCGTGAGGGTGAATCGGGTCTCCAGGTCTTGGGCCCTGGCTTCTGCCTCCTCTACCGTGATCCTATCATTCCTACGCTCCCGGCCAATGGAAGAAAGGTAACACCCCCTCATATATGCCTTGAAGGCATCCCAGACCATCCCCCCAGAAGCCGTGCCCACGTTGGAGGCCCAGAATCCCCGGATTTCACCGCCCATCTCAAAGGCAATAGTGGGGTGTTCAATCCAGTACCTTGACAATCGCCAGAGTCTATCCCGCTGAGGGGTAGAGGTCTGCAATGTACACAACAGTGGGGAGTGGTCAGAGATGCCCCGAGGAAGTAACTCTATTCCAAGAACCCTGGGAAGCATCAGGGCACCAGCGTAAACAAGGTCAATACGGGAGAGTGTGTTGTGGGAGGAGGAGTGGCACGTAAACCGGCGATCTGATGGGTGTTTCCACCTCCAGACATCCTCCAGCCCAAACACCTGTGCCCAGCGAGAAACTGGAGAGTCTGTAGCCCGGTCAGGCGTCAACCTATCCAGGGAAGGATTAGGAGGAATATTAAAGTCCCCTGCTATAACTACATTGTCAGTATGAAATTGGGCGATCAGGGCAGTCAATTTATGTAGTAAAGACAGGCTCGCAGGAGGAGGCATATAGAGACCCACCAGCACCATCTCTATCATATCTATTGTGGCGTGCACCAGCACGTATCTCCCGTCCTTATCTGTAACAATTTCAAGAGGCTCAAAATTAAGGGACTTATGGACCAGGATGCTAACCCCCCGGGCATAGCCGGAATATGTGGCATGATAGTGGTATCCCACCCAGGGCCTCTTCAAGCCCATAATCCTTCTCCCCACTAGATGCGTCTCCTGAAGGATACAAATATGCGGAGCATATTTTTTCATGTAGTCAAACACAAGAGAGCGTTTAATCCTCTGGTTAAGCCCCCTAACGTTCCAGGAGAGGATCTTCAACGGAGCCATAACCTGGAAGGGCAGGGGGGACCAACGGATATGACCGCCTGACCAGGGTCAAGGCACAAATATCTCATCGTAAGCAATGCAATGATATATACTGTACATTCGTTATAGTAGCGCTGTCCACAACAGAAAACATATAAGCATGTAACAAAAAAACAACAAAAAAACAGAAAAAAACAGAACTCCCCTCCCTTCCCACCCCACACCCCAGAAAAACAGCCCCAGGGTGTTTGAGAACCCAAACCAAACTTAATTAAACCCATTTAAAGGAGAAATCTCCAGTGGGGGCGGTGCGTACCAACCAGCACACCTAGGACAGAGTCTCCTGCGCAGAGTAAACAGACTTCAGCGCAGCCGCTTCCTGGAGGCAAAACAAGTTAAAGGGGAACAAGCAATAGTATAGGTGACGCCTCAGATTGAAGTACAAAGTTCTCTTGGAGTGTTCCAAGGGCCCATTCTTAGTTGCAACTCGTCCAGCAAGGAGGAGACAAAAACCAAAAAAGCAAAAACTTGGAAAAAAAAAAGAAAAAGGTTAAGAGGATGAAGCAAAATCGGGGGGAAGAAAAAAAGGGTACAGCTCTGAGAGCCAGGGCTGTCAGGGTATCGAGGTCCGGCATCACCGGTACAGTATGTCCACGTCCAGAGGTAATCATACAAACCCCCTCAGGCATAACCCAGGGGAGGGGTAAGGCCATTAGGCCCGTAAGACAGTAATATGGACCCCCCCCCCAGGAAGCATCAGAACATCAGGTCAGCTCCTCGCCCCCTGCCCAAAACTACTAATGGGAAGGAGGGGGGCATTCTAACCGGACCTCCAAGTTCAGAGACGGAGGGTCAGAGTCGGGGGGGGGAACCGATCCGCTTACCACTGGGCAAAGCTGGTGATGCGTGTGGACCTCAGTCAGGTAATCTCCATCCAGGATTATCCTTGCCGGGGAAGGGAATCGACCCATCTGGAGGCCTCACTCGGGGAGGTAAAGAAGCGAACGGATTCTCCATCAAGCACTCTGAGTTTCGCGGGGAACATCATGTTGTACTTGAGACCTTTGGTGCGCAGCTGGGCCTTGACTTGGTCGAATGTCCTGCGTTGCCTTTGCGTCTCCACGGAATAATCAGGAAAGAGCATTAATTTAGCGTTTTCAAAGCGCAGGTCGCCCACCTTCCTCGCCTCCCGGAGAACCAGGTCTCTGTCTCTAAAGTTCAAAAGGCGGAAAATAAATGTGCGCGGCGGGGCTCCCGGCGGGCCACGAACCGACGGCATTCTATGCGCTCGTTCCACCACAAAATGAGGAGAGAACACAGCGAGCGGGAGAAGTGTGCGTAGCAGACGTTTGGTAAAAGCTTCGTTGTCTCGGCCCTCCGACCCCTCCGGCAGGCCCACCAACCGCAGGTTATTCCTCCTGTTCCTGTTCTCCTGGTCCTCTGCCCTGGATTCCAGCGCCTTCACCCGCACCTGTAGGGTGCAGAGGGAGGCAGCATGGTCGCGGGTAACATCTTCCACGTCTCCAACCCTCCGCTCCGCCTCGGTAAGCCGCTCCCGGTGTTTATCCATATCCCGCCGGATAAGCCCCATGTCGAGCTGTATCTGCTCTATCTTAGTGGTTAGGGTAGTCTGGCAGCCTGTAATCGCTTGCATAAGAGCCTGGAATTGTTCAGCACCCAGTGGTGGCATGTCAGCTTGGTCCGTCTGAGACGCCATGTTGGTGTGGGCCTGCCCGCGTGCCGCGCGGGTTTGTAGCGGGGTTCCCGGTGCTGTGTGCTTCTTCCTATGGGAACCGGAGCTGCCCCTGCGCATCCCCGATCCTCACCACCGCTTCACCGGCCCCACAGGATAGGTATATGTCCCTAATTGCCGGATAAATAGCCTGCCAGGTGCGGAGCTCTCTTCCAACACGTCCTAGCTGGTTGCCATCTTGGCCACGCCCCCCGCATGTATGAACTTTATTTTGTTCCTTTTAATAAAAGTGGGCTTCCATGCCCTTAAACTAAAGTTCCTGTTCGCTGTGAACTTACTGAAAGGGCTTCTACCACTGAGTTAAACATTCCCCAATGTTACAGTATATAAAAGAATCACCCCCCCCCCCCCCTTAAAATAATCACATTTTGTTGTTATGTAGCCTGAAATTAAGACAGACACAGTTTTTGTTTTATCCAGCTGTATATGCACTTGTTGTCTCTGGGCATAGCCTCCCTCAGCAGCCGTGTGCCTTGCTCAGGCTGAAGGGGAGACCATTCTACCCAGGAAAGTTAACTTTGGATTAAGTATTTAACCGGCTTTGGAAGCACTACTAAAAGTAATACTCAAACAGACAGTACTCCTTTATAACTGACTCTGTGAGTGCTGCTTTATAACTAGCTTTGTAAAACATTATTCACAGAGCCAGGTATAAAGCATTACTCACAGAGCCAGTTGTAAAGCATTATTTACAGAGGCAGTTATAAAGCTATTTGGCTTAAAAATAATTAATTTCTAAGGCCTCTGCATATCATATATCATAAAGTTGTGGACAGGCACAAGTCAGGAGATGGATACAATTTTTTTTTTAAATGCTTTATCAATGCCTAGAAGCACAGTGAAGTTGATTAACCACTTGACCACTGGGCACTTAAACACCCTTAATAACCAGACCAATTTTCAGCTTTCGGTGCTCTCACATTTTGAATGACAACTACTCAGTCATGCAACACTGGACCTATATGAAATTTTTGTCCTTTTTTTCACACAAATAGAGCTTTCTTTTGGTGGTATTTAACCACTTCAGCTCCGGACCAATAAACACCTTAAGGACCAGAGGTCTTTTTGCAATTTCGCACTGCGCTGCTTTAACTGGTAATTGCGCGGTCATGCAATATTGCACCCAAACGAAATTTGCGTCCTTTTCTTCCCACAAATAGAGCTTTCTTTTGATGGTATTTGATTGCCTCTGCGATTTTTTTTTTTTGCGATATAAATGGAAAAAGAGCGAAAATTTTGAAAAAAAAAGATATTTTCTTCTTTTTGTTATAAGAAAAATCGAATAAACTAAATTTTAGTCATACATTGAGGGCAAAATTTATTCAGCCACATGTCTTTAGTAAAAAAAATGTCAATAAGCGTATATTTTTTGGTTTGCGCAAAAGTTATAGCGTCTACAAACTAGAGTACATTTTCTGGAATTTACACAGCTTTTAATTTATGACTGCCGATCTCATTTCTTGAGGTGCTAAAATGGCAGGGCAGTACAAATCCCCCCCAAATGACCCCATTTTGGAAAGTAGACACAGCAAGGAAATTGCTGATGGGTATGTTGAGCCCATTGAATATTTATTTTTTTTGTCCTAAAGGGATTGAATAATGACAAAAAAAAAAAAAAAAAAAAATTTTTACAAAAAGTTGTCACTAAATGATATATTGCTCACACATGCCATGGTTATATGTGGAATTGCACCCCAAAATATATTCCGCTACTTCTCCCGAGTATGGGGATACCACATGTGTGGGACTTTTTGGGAGTCTAGTCGCGCACGGCACCCCGAAAACCAATCACCACCTTCAGGATTTCTAAGGGTGCAAATTTTTGATTTAACTCCTCACTACCTATCACAGTTTCGAAGGCCATAAAATGCCAAAATAGCACAAAACCCCCCAAAATGACCCCATTTTGGAAAGTAGACACCCCAAGCTATTTACTGAGAGGCATGTTGAGTCCATGGAATATTTTATATTTTGCCACAAGTTGCGGGAATATTACAAACTTTTTTTTTTTTGCACCAAGTTGTCACTAAATGATATATTGCTCACACATGCTATGGGCATATGTGAAATGACACCCCAAAATACATTCTGCTGCTTCTCCTGAGTACGGGGATACCACATGTGTGGGACTTTTTGGGAGTCTAGTCGCGCACGGCACCCCGAAAACCAATCACCACCTTCAGGATTTCTAAGGGTGCAAATTTTTGATTTAACTCCTCACTACCTATCACAGTTTCGAAGGCCATAAAATGCCAAAATAGCACAAAACCCCCCCAAATGACCCCATTTTGGAAAGTAGACACCCCAAGCTATTTACTGAGAGGCATGTTGAGTCCATGGAATATTTTATATTTTGCCAAAAGTTGCGGGAAGATTACAAACTTTTTTTTTTTTGCACAAAGTTGTCACTAAATGATATATTGCTCACACATGCTATGGGCAGAAGTCAAATTACACCCCAAAATAAATTCTGCTGCTTCTCCCGAGTACGGGTTTACCACATGTGGGGGACTTTTTGGGAGCCTAGCCACGTACGGGACCCCGAAAACCAAGCACTGCCTTCCGGATTTGAATATAAAATGCTACCAAAAAACCTGTTAGCGATGGCAGGGATCAGGCCTGACTCTGCGATCGCTGCAGTTATGTGTTTAGTGTTTTGTAAGTGACAGTGATCGATCGATACTGCACTTGGGTGGGCTGGGCAGAGGGGCAAAACGCAGGTGCTAGCAGGTATCTGGGCTGATCCCGCTAACAATGCGTTTTTTTGGAACCCTAAACTGCTGGGGACGCTAGTATAGATCTGATCAGATCAGATATTGATCTGTTCAGATTCTATAGCACTACGGGAGGTGTATGCTTTGCGTGTGGGTGTTAGCGGTACTGGCACTAACCTAGCGCTGCCTGGGGCGACGCAGACCCTGACCCTAAAACCTAATTGATATCACCCGCTGGGTGATCAGGGGGTTAAACCTTTATTGGGTAATAAATGGTGGGTGCCCTGATGCTATAAAAAACAAACTAACCAGAGTCACCCGTAACACTTATACGGTGATCAGTGGTGAAAGGGTTAACTAGGGGCAATCAGGGGGTTCAAATTTTTATTAGGTAGTATATGGGGGTCCCTGGCGCTATATAAAAACCTGACGGGGAACCTAAATAACTAACTGGCTAACCAGCGTCACCAGTGACACTTATACTGTGATCGCTGGTGAAAGGGGGTGAAAGGGTTAACTAGCAGCAATCAGGGGGTTAAAACCATTATTGGGTAGTATATCGGGGTACCTAGCGCTATAAAAACCTGGCGGTGAACCTAAAAAAATAACTAGCTACCTAGCGACACTAGCGACACTGATGCAGCGTTCAGAAAAATTATCGCTTAGTGACACTGGCAAAAGGGGGTGAAAGGGTTAACTAGCGGAAATCAGGGGGTTAAAACCATTATTGGGTAGTATATCGGGGTACCTAGCGCTATAAAAACCTGGCGGTGAACCTAAAAAAATAACTAGCTACCTAGCGACTGTAGCGACACTAATGCAGCGATCAGAAAAACGATCGCTTAGTGACACTGGCAAAAGGGGGTGAAAGGGTTAACTAGCGGCAATCAGGGGGTTAAAACCATTATTGGGTAGTATATCGGGGTACCTAGCGATATAAAAACCTGGCGGTGAACCTAAAAAAATAACTAGCTACCTAGCGACACATGCAGCGATCAGAAAAATGATCGCTTAGTGACACTGGCAAAAGGGGGTGAAAGGGTTAACTAGCGGCAATCAGGGGGTTAAAACCATTATTGGGTAGTATATCGGGGTACCTAGCGCTATAAAAACCTGGCGGTGAACCTAAAAAAATAACTAGCTACCTAGCGACTGTAGCGACACTAATGCAGCGATCAGAAAAACGATCGCTTAGTGACACTGGCAAAAGGGGGTGAAAGGGTTAACTAGCGGCAATCAGGGGGTTAAAACCATTATTGGGTAGTATATCGGGGTACCTAGCGATATAAAAACCTGGCGGTGAACCTAAAAAAATAACTAGCTACCTAGCGACACATGCAGCGATCAGAAAAATGATCGCTTAGTGACACTGGCAAAAGGGGGTGAAAGGGTTAACTCTAGGGGCAATCAGGGGGTTAAATCTTTATTGGGGGGTGATAGGGGGCTACCCTGGACCTAACACTAACTGTCCTGACAGTTTTTACTGTCACAACTGACACTGAATGCATTGATCAGTAAAGAAATTATCAATGCAATCAGTGACACTGTGACTGGGGGGGGAGGGGGGGCGGGGGGGATCGGGGGGGGTTTGTGTGCCTGTGTGTACCTACATGTCAGTGTAGTGTTGGTGCACACTTACTATTAGTCTTCTCCTCGTAGTCCGGTCAAAAAGACCGTCCCGAGGAGAATGACATCACTTCCTCCTTCCTGTGTAAACAATACACAGCGGGAGGAAGCTTCTCATTGGCCAGGAGCGATCCAGAGGGGGTGGCCGAAAACAAACGGCCATCCCCTCATCACGGAGCACTCATGGAGCGAACTGGACCGCCGTAACCAGCGGGAGGGGGTCCGATCGGACCCCCCACCCGCTGGAAGGCAATCACGTACATCTACGTGATTGTGCCTGCCTGTGCCATTGTGTTGACGTACATTGGCAATACGGCGGTCCTGAAGTGGTTAATCACCGCTCGGTTTTTTATTTTTTGTGCTATAAAAGAAAAAATACAGAAAATTCTGTAAAAAAATGAATTTTTCTTTGTTCTGTTATAAAATTTAGCAGATTAGTAATTTTTTCTTCAGAAATTTTGGCCAAAATGTATACTACTACATATCTTTGTTAAAAATAAGTACAAATTGGTGGATATTATTTGGTCTTTGTGAAAGTTCTAGAGTCCACAAGCTATGGTGCCAATATCTGAAAATTGATCACACCTGAAGTACTGATGGCCTATTTCAATTCTTGAGACCCTAATGTTACCGGCCTCAAAATGTGAATTAAGAGAGCCGATGGTTGTAGACGCGATGAGATAAGGTGATCAGCTTGGCGTGGACTGCAAAGAATCACACAAACAGCATGAGATATGACCACTGACTTTATGGCTGGAAGTAGTTTAATTTTTACATAACAATACATCTTTTACATTTTTATAGTCACATGTTTATAACCATTAACAATATATAATACCGATTTTAACTAAAGTATTTTAAAACGTAGTTACAACAATGAACATTACTAAATTTAATAACATATATATCCCTGTTATTCAGTGTTATAGATAATTATCTTTATCTCTCTGGTACACTTTAAGTGTGCAATAATCATACTAGCAATGCATTGCTTTAATACAAATATTATCATGGTAGTATTTTTTTTTAACCACTAGATGGTGCACATTGCATGTCTGTATGATGCAATACATAAGCTTTACATACAATAGGTTTTTTTCTATATTAAATAACAGAAAACATGTGCTTCTATAAATCTATGCAATTTTCAAGAAATCAGGTTTAAATATACCTATTTAGAAAGGTTTAGTGCTGATAATAGACATTTGTTCTGACTAATGCAGTATTTTCATGTTCTTATGCACTTTTCACTTGTTTCTGACACATGCTGTTCTAAACTTCTAATTACAGCAAAACTATAGCATAAAATCTGCTGAGACTTTTTCTGCATCTGCTCAAGATGTTTAGGAATCTTTCTATCACAGGTTAATACAGATTAGGAACAATTTAGAGTACATACCTGCAAAGAATCACACAAACAGCATGAGATATGACCACTGACTTTATGGCTGGAAGTAGTTTCATTTCCAGTCACATGGTGTGTGACCTTATATAGACTCTGTTTGTGTACCTTCTCTGCCATCTACTGGTTATTAATAGAATAGAAGGGACATGTTTAGAAATATAAGAAAAAAAATGAATATGTACTTTGCTTTGGGGTGTCTGTTTTGTGACCATATAAACCCCAGTCCGTCACACTCTCCCCTCCTTCAGTTAATGGCTCCCGACATTAAACTCAATTGGTATCTGAACACTATTTAGTGATTTAAGTAACCCAAATAGGTACTTGTTGCCACCAAGGAGCTACGTTAACTACCTGGCATGTCCTGGGAGTAGCTAGCATTGTAGGAGTTTGTATGGTGTGAATCTGACTTGGTATGTATCTTGGCTGACCTAGTGTGTCATATGTAAAGATCTCTTTAGGCTTAGCTTGTCTGGTAGATCTTCTGACAGGAGTTGAGTCTTCTCCATCAACATCATTTTCCATTTGCATATCTTGGTTCACAGGTAAGTCTTGACTTAATGAGGGTAATTCTGCAGTGTCTAGTCCCACCATGTCTGTAGCCCAGATTTGGTCGCCAACTACTGTTCCATCATTTTGTTCTTGTTCAAGATTGGGTGTGGTAGTTGTAGGATAGAACTCTTCAGTAGAAACTCTTAATGGGATTTTCTGTAAGTTTTGAGAGTTTGGTTGAGACACAACACAATCATAACTTTCTGTAGTCTCTGGTATATAAGGATAATACCATCTTTCTTCATCTGAACATTCCTCCTCCTGGTCCACATCCATTCTGGTATCCTTTCTGTTACTTGATTGTCTTTGTTTCATCGGTACTCTTGGAATGTGTCCTTCAATTGGTAGGTCATTTACTGGTAGTAAAAGATTTCTGTGCAGTACTCGAATAGTCTTTTTACCACTTTCAGGCTGAATTTTATACACAGGCCCATCTTTGATTCTTTCTACCACTTTGTGTACTGATTCCAGTATGAACGAAGTTTACCAGGTCCTCCTCTTTCAGAGAGATTTCGTACTAAGACCCGATCACCCGGTTGAAGAGGTGCTCCTTTTATCTTTTTGTCATAGTACTTCTTCCCTTTAGCAGATGATTTTTTGCTATTCTCGGATGCGATTTTGTAAGCTTCTTGCATTCTAGATGCCCATTTCTGAGTAAATGTAGGTTGACTTTCTGATTCCTTTTCCAAATTTAGGTTGAGCATTAGGTCAATTGGCAAACGAGGAGATCTTCCATACAATAGAAAGAATGGCGAGTATCCTGTGGCTTCATGCCTGGTGCAATTATATGCATGAACCATATGTGGAAGATGTTCTTTCCAATCTGACTTTTTCTCTTCCTCTAAGGTGCGAAGCATCTGTAACAAAGTACGGTTCAGTCTCTCCACTGGGTTACCCTGTGGATGGTATGGAGTAGTTCTTGAATGAGAAATCCCTGCCAATCGTTGCAATGTCTAAAATAAGTTGTTTTCAAATTCTCTTCCTTGGTCATGGTGGAGTTTCTCTGGATAGCCAAAACGTGGTATGAAATCTTGAAAGATCTTTTCTGCCGCCGTTTTTCCAGATTTGTTCTTAGTTGGATACGCTTGTGCAAAGCGTGTGAAATGGTCAACTATTACAAGTATATACTCATATCCTCCTTTGCTTTTCTCCAAGTGAAGATAATCAATGGATACTAACTCCAAAGGTGAACTGGTAGTAATCGAACCCATAGGTGCTCTTTCGGTGATATTTGGACGCTTTTGTTTGATGCAGTTGCACTTCTTCAGCACATATTCATCAATGTATCTTTGCATAAATGGCCAGTAAAATCGTTCACGTGCTAGGTGGGTTACCTTCTCAGTACCAATGTGACCCATGTCATCATGAAGATTTCTTAAGACCAATGGTTTTAACTTTTCTGGTAGAACTAGCTGTTTTCGGGTTCCAGAGTGTCGGTAGAGGATTCCTTCATCGACTCTGAGTTTATTCCATTCATGTATCAAACGTCTTGTTTTGCTGGTCATACTCTCCTTTTCTTTGTGGTTTGGAATCCAGTCGTTCTCCTTAAGCCAGACCACTTCTCTAATGTTGGTATCGTCTTGTTGTAATGCTCTGATATTCTCCTGAGTCATTGGGCAGATTGTCTGTCCTTTCAGCAATTCTTCGGCCACATCACTTTCTGAGTGAAGAGTCAATGAAGCCACCCATAATGCCTCTTCTTCGTCAACAGCTTTGCTCCCTTGCCACATAGCTGACACAACCTCAGATGGTACAAGCTCTGTGTACTCACTCAGATTCTTTGTGAGTTCCACCGGAAATCGTGACAGTGTATCTGCGTCTGCATTCTGTTTACCTGGCCTGTACTTGATATCGAAGTGGAAATCAGCCAACTCGCCAACCCAGCGATGACCCACAGCATTCAGTCTGGCAGTACTCAATACATATGTCAATGGGTTGTTGTCTGTGTAAACGGTGAATGTTGGAGCGTAGTACAAGTAATCTCTGAATTTGTCACAGACTGCCCACTTGAGAGCTAAAAACTCAAGTTTACCAGAGTGAAGATGGTAATTGCGCTCTGCTGGAGTCAATGTTCTGGAGCCAAACCCAATAACACAAAGTTTTTCTCCTTGTCGTTGGTATAGTACAGCACCTAGGCCTTCATTGGAAGCATCAGTGTGTAAGACGAAGGGTAAGTCAAAATCAGGGTATGCTAGAATTGGTGGATTGGTTAGCATGTCCACCAGTCTGGATACTACAGCTTGATGTTTGGGTGTCCATTGAATCAGTGTTTTAGATGGCACTTGTGCTTTGTTCCCGTTTTTCTTTGTAGATTCCATCCGATTGTTTTTGGGGATGGATGTAGCAGATTCTTTCTCAGTGTTCTGCAAAAGTTCATACAGTGGTTTAGCAAGTCGAGAGAAATCTTGAATGAAGGACCTGTAGTAGCTCAGGAATCCTAACAAAGATCTGACTCCTCCCACTGTTTTTGGTTCTTTCCTTTTCAAATGTAATACCGCTTCAAGATCTTTTGGGTCAATTTTTATGCCTTCTTCTGACACCATTCGTCCAAGGTATCGAATCTGTCGTTTAAAGAGTTCACACTTCTTCGGTCTAAGTTTGATACCATGCTCACGCATTCGACTAAGCACTTGCCTAATATCATTGACATGCTCCTGAAAAGTTTTGGAGTAGCAAAGTACATCATCCAAGTATGGAGAACAACATTTGTCTCTGATGCCCTCTAATACATTCTCCATGCATCTCTGAAAAGCTGCTGGGGCATTCGTTAATCCAAATGGAATACAGTTCCACTCCAGGAGTCCCCAGGGGGTGCTGAAAGCCATCAGATGTCTGGAGTCTTCATGCACAAAGCCTTGATGATACGCACTACCCTGGTCCAGGATTGAGAACCACGTAAATCCTCCTAAGCTATCCAGCAGATCTTGTATTCTGGGTAATGGATGTCTATCTGGGATAGTCTTTCGGTTTAACTCCCTAAAGTCAACACATAGTCGTAGGCTACTGTCCTTCTTTCGAACACAAACAACTGGTGATGAGTATGCGGAAGAAGATTTTGTTACCCAACCTCGGTCAAGAAGGTTTTGGATATATTCTTTCACTTCTTTGTATAGGGGTTTCGGTATCGAATTGTAGCGTTTCTGGACAGGAGTTTCATCTTTCAGATTTATCCTCAGTTTCAGGTTAGGGATGCATCCTATGTCTCCCTCATCTCGAGCAAAGACATCTGATTCATCATATAACATTTGTCTCGCTATCTCCTGTTCTTCTTCTGAGAGATCTTCCAAATTGACAGGTGGGTGCCACTTAACAGGTTTGTTAGTGGGTAGCTGATTTCCAGTGTCCACTTGATTCAACTGGTTTACATGAAACACCCTTTTCTTCTGGTCAATTCCCTTTCCATCGTCTTTGTTTGGAGACAATGGTAGAATCTCAACTGCTGGAGAAATGGTACCCAATACTGTTCTGGGTGGAAGGTAGATGTCATGTTGAGCACGGTTCAGTATAGGTATCTTCACCAGTTTAGAGAACCCATTTGGCACATCTACCACTGAAGGAAATAGTTCAAGTCCTTCCTCGACTGGATATTCGGGAAGTGGTTCAAATGGCATGATTCCTCCTTTCGGCCATGCTCTAATTCTGCATTTGACTTCACAGAGCTCGCCTCCTTTAATCTGGAGTCCCTTCTTCCCCACTTTGACCATACGACTATCGAATATTTCTCCTGGGTCAGTTGCTTGACTGACAGCATTGACAATGTTATTCGCTACACTCTGTCTGACTTTCATAGCTTCACTCAGCAAGATAGTCAGGTTTTGGGTGCTGTTTGGTCGGTCACGGTTTTCTCTGATCAATTCTTCGATAACATTAAACCCAAGAATTGGATTGTCATTACAGCAGTCACTCACCAGCATTGGCACATAAATGGCTGAGTTTCCATGTCCACTACTTTCGAATTCCAGGCAGACTTCAATCCACCCGATGAATGGAATGATAGAACCATTTGCAGCTGTAATGGATAAGTTGTCATCACAAAGTAAATCTTGTATGTGCCTAATGGAGACGCTGGGTAGAAACTTTTCTAACCATGCCTTCCCGACAATGCTGACCTGAGCTCCTGTATCCATCAACATGTCAACCGGTACACCATTCATCTGACATGACAATAGGCATTTTCCTCCAATTAATTGTGCTACGTGTTGTTTGGAGAATCCATTCTCTTTTGGGAGTGTTCTAGTTGACCGGTGGGTGAATACCCTGTTTACCTTAGCATGGGACAGATCATTTGAGGTGGTCACTGGTTGTCCCTTTCCTAGTGACCGTCTATCGTTTCCCCACTGCCTTCTTTTCTTCAAGCGATCAACCGCTCTGTGTCCTGTCCAACCACAGTAGAAACAATGGTAGCAGTTCTGACTCTCTCGTTTAATGCAATCATCACGCCTGGGCTTGCAGTGAGTTGTATCTGGAACTTGAACATTGGTTAGTGGCTTAGTCATTTGGTTTCCAACAATAGGAGTTTGCTTCATCATCTTTTCCAGGTTCTTTGTGAGAGCAGAGACCTGTGTTGTTAGTTCCATTAATGCAGTGTGGTTTGCTTTAACATCTCCCTCAACTCTCTGTTGCAAGGTGTCTTTTTCACTATTACCTGGTGTCTGTGATGAATGAACAGTAATAGGTTTATGTTTGGGTGCACTGTTTAAGCGTCTCTGCCTTTCTGTTTCCTCATCAACTGATCTGGTGACTTGCTCTATGATAAAGTCATCCGTTACTGTCAAATCAGACACATAAGGCTTGATATCTCGTCTAACATTAGAATTTTTCTAATTTAGTCCCTGATACAATGTATGAAGGAATATGCCTTGCACCAGTTTTTTGTCATAGCTAAGCTCTTGCCTATCATGTTGTGATGTAGACAGAACTTTTTGTTTTAACCCCACTAGCCTGTAAACAAATTGTTGTGCTGTTTCTCTTTCTTGCTGGATAGCATTGCTAAGGTCCTAAAATAACTCATTACCACTTCGTTCTCTCATATGTGACTTCAAAAACCTTTTCAATTCAGCAACAGTAAGATCATCTTTGTCAGTCAACATATCTTTAAAATGACCAGGTTTGATTATTCTCAACACTGTGCGTATAATTTCAGATTCAGGGAATTTTTCTGTTAGACCCTCGTCAATTTGTCTGCACGCGCTACTGTAACTCATGTCCGAACCATGATCTGAAATTACACCACCATGCATTTTAAATTCTCTATGTGGCAATAAAGCAACAACATCAGTTAATCTCACCACCTCCGATACCTGTTCAGTCCTTGCAGTTCCACTACTTATTTTTTTTGCAGCGGTTGCAATGTCCACAGTTGGTGTACTTTCCTTGTTAAGTTTTAGTTCATTGATCTTGTCTTGGATGATGAGTAGGTAAGACATACCTTGATCTTCCAACTTTTCCAGCTGATCACTTCTCAAGTAGTCTTCAATAAATTCAACAAGTTCCATTTCATTGGTACCAGTCACTGATGGAACGTCCACGTCTCTTTCATCTTCCAGCGTAATAGCGAGGCTATGCAGCTGTTCTTCATTAAGCAGATGAATTTGTTTCCGGATATCCCACATCAGCGCACGATGAGGAGACGCCATCTCTGTTGCAATCTGAAGACTTGCACTCACAAGGCAGACGACACTCAGGACTATCCTTGTAGCTCTGTAGCAGGCTCACGCTTGTCTCGCGCTTCCTTCTCACTGGTAACAGAACGAATCCCGGACGAGCCCCCAAAATGTTACCGGCCTCAAAATGTGAATTAAGAGAGCCGATGGTTGTAGACGCGATGAGATAAGGTGATCAGCTTGGCGTGGACTGCAAAGAATCACACAAACAGCATGAGATATGACCACTGACTTTATGGCTGGAAGTAGTTTAATTTTTACATAACAATACATCTTTTAAATTTTTATAGTCACATGTTTATAACCATTAACAATATATATAATACCGATTTTAACTAAAGTATTTTAAAACGTAGTTACAACAATGAACATTACTAAATTTAATAACATATATATCCCTGTTATTCAGTGTTATAGATAATTATCTTTATCTCTCTGGTACACTTTAAGTGTGCAATAATCATACTAGCAATGCATTGCTTTAATACAAATATTATCATGGTAGTATTTTTTTTTAACCACTAGATGGTGCACATTGCATGTCTGTATGATGCAATACATAAGCTTTACATACAAAAGGTTTTTTTCTATATTAAATAACATAAAACATGTGCTTCTATAAATCTATGCATTTTTTAAGAAATCAGGTTTAAATATACCTATTTAGAAAGGTTTAGTGCTGATAATAGACATTTGTTCTGACTAATGCAGTATTTTCATGTTCTTATGCACTTTTCACTTGTTTCTGACACATGCTGTTCTAAACTTCTAATTACAGCAAAACTATAGCATAAAATCTGCTGAGACTTTTTCTGCATCTGCTCAAGATGTTTAGGAATCTTTCTATCACAGGTTAATACAGATTAGGAACAATTTAGAGTACATACCTGCAAAGAATCACACAAACAGCATGAGATATGACCACTAACTTTATGGCTGGAAGTAGTTTCATTTCCAGTCACATGGTGTGTGGCCTTATATAGACTCTGTTTGTGTACCTTCTCTGCCATCTACTGGTTATTAATAGAATAGAAGGGACATGTTTAGAAATATAAAAAAAAGAAGGAATATGTACTTTGCTTTGGGGTGTCTGTTTTGTGACCATATAAACCCCAGTCCGTCACACTAACATGCCAGAAAAGTACAAATACCCCCCCAATGACCCCTTTTTGGAAAGAAGACATTCCAATGTATTTAGTAAGAGGCATGATGAGTTTTTTGAAGTTGTAATTTTTTCCCACAATTCTTTGCAAAATCAAGATTTTTTTTACTTTTTTTTTTTCACAAAATTGTCATATTATCAGTTTATTTCTCACACACAGCATATGCATGCCACAAATTACACCCCAAAACACATTCTGCTATTACTCCCGAGTACGACGATACCACATGTGTGAGACTTTTACACAGTGTGGCCACATACAGAGGCAGGGAGCGCCATCAGGCGTTCTGGAGCACCCAGGACAATTCTGACATTTCTCTCCTACATGTAAAAATCATCATTTATTTGCTAGAAAATTACATAGAATCCCAAAACATTATATATGTATTTTTAGCAAACACTCTGGAGAATACAATGGTGGTTGTTGCAACTTTTTATCTGGCACGGTATTTGCACAGCAATTTTTCAAATGCTTTTTTTTGAAAAAAAAACAGTTTTGTGCTTAAAAAAAAAAACACCCAATTTTTGCATAAAGAGAAAGATGAAGTTACGCTGAGTAAATAGATACCTGACATGTCACTCTTCAAAATTGCACACGCTCGTGGAATGGCGCCAAAAAGTCGCTACTTAAAAATCCCCATAGGCGACGCTTTACATTTTTTTTTACTGGTTATATGTTTTGAGTTACAGAGGAGGTCTAGGGCTAGAATTATTGCTCTCGCTCTAACGTTCGCAGCGATACCTCACATGTGTGGTTTGAACACCGTTTTCATATGTGGGCGGGACTTACGTATGCGTTCGCTTCTGTATGCGAGCACATGGGGACAGGGGCGCTTTAAAAAATTTTTTTTATTATTGTTCATTTTACTTTATTTATTTTAGTTTGACATATTTTTCCCCCCAAAAATTTTTTTTGATCACTTTTATTCCTACTACAAGGAATGTAAACATCCCTTGTAATAGGAATATGGCATGACAGGTCCTCTTTACAGTGAGATATGGGGTCAATAAGACCCCACATCTCACCTCTAGACTGGAAAGCCTGAAATAAAAAAAAAAAGATTCTGGCTTTGATAGTATTGACGAGTCGGTAGAAGCACCGGAGGGCAGCGGGAGGGGGGGATGTCTATGGCTGGGTATTGCAGGGTATCACCGACTATGGCTGGGTATTGCAGGGTATCTCTGAGTATGGCTGGGTATCTCCGAGTATGGCAATTTATGGCAGAATATTGCAGAGTATTGGCAGGGTATTGCAGAGTATTGGCTGGAATTTTACTGCAGAGTATTGGTAGGTACTGCAGAGTATTGGAGGGTAGTGCAGAGTATTAGCTGGTATTGCAGAGTATTAGCTGGTGTTGCAGAGTATTGGCGGGTGTTACAGAGTATTGGCGGGTGCTGCAGAGTATTTGCGGGTGTTGCAGAGTATTGGCTAGTGTTGCAGAGTATTTGCAGGTGTTGCAGAGTGTTGGCGGGTATTGCAGAGTATTTGCGGGTATTGCAGAGTATTACAGAGTATTTGCGGGTATTGCAGAGTATTTGCGGGTATTGCAGAGTATTGCAGAGTATTTGCTGGTACTGCAGAGTATTGCAGGGTATTGCAGAGTAATGGCAGGGAATTGAGGGGTTAAATTTCGGTGAGCAGGGATGGGAGCACTGCAGATGCAGCACACAGCGCTGCTGACACCGATCTCTTCCCCCTCCGCTGTACCGATCGGTACAGAGAGGGGGGACGCCGGTTTGTTTACAAGTGATTACTCCGTTATTTGACAGAGCGATCACGTGGTAAACGGCCACGATGAGCGCCCGTTTACCATGATCCGTGATGCGCCGGGTCCTGTGGACCCGGCGGTCACAGATGCTCTCAAGTGCGCACTCCAGGGGGCGCGCGAGAGCGGAATTCTGGGAGGACTTCATATGAGTTAAACAACTGCCCTGTAGCCGTCATTCGGCTATGGGCTGGTTGTTAAGTGGTTAAGAAATAGAAGGTATTTGGTAAAACACAGACCCTCACTGGATCAGGATGCCACTCTAAACTGGATTTAAAAAACCAGGAACAAACTGTTCAGAGAGGCTACCAAGAGGCCTACGGCAACTATTGCCGCGTACACACGATCAAACAATCCGGTGGAAAAGTCCGGCAAACTCAAGTCCGCCAAACAATCCCCCCGTGTGTAGCCTCCGGCATACTTTTTTGACCCGAAAGTACGGCGGACTTAGAATGCCGTGTTGCACTCCAATCTTCCCGCCGGACTCGCATTTCGGCAGACAATCCGACCGTGTGTATGCCAGTCCGCCGTACTTTTGAAATGAGCAGACTTTTCCCGCCCGGAGAAAAGTCTGCTCATTTTGAGCAGGTCTCCAGGTAGGCGGGGCCCGCGAAGGAGACGTCGCTGGCCCCGCCGCCTGGTATGGACTTAAAGGGGAACCCCAACGCCAAAAAAAATCGGCATGGGGTCCCCCCCAAGTCCACAACAGACCCTTGTCCGAGCACGCTACCCGGCCGGCCAGGAAAGGGGGGGCGAGCGAGCGCCCCCCCCCCCTCCTGAGCCGTACCAGGCCGCGTGCCCTCAACATGGGGGGTGCCTTGGAGAAGGGGGGGCGCGCGGCCCCCCCACCCCAAAGCACCTTGTCCCCATGTTGATGAGGACAAGGGCCTCTTCCCAACAACCCTGGCCATTGGTTGTCGGGGTCTGCGGACAGGGGGCTTATCGGAATCCGGGAGCCCCCTTTAATAAGGGGGCCCCCGAATACCGACTCCCCACCCTATGTGAATGAGTATGGGGTACAATGTACCCCTACCCATTCACCTGTAAAATAAAAGTACAAAAAAAACACAACACACGAGATAAAATACTTTATTGCACAGCTCCAGGGGTCTTCCGTCTTCGGGGGTCTTCTCGCCGGACTCCTCCGCTATCTTCTTGTAGCTCTTTTGCTAGCGGAGGAGTCCGGCTTTCTTCCTCGCCGCCGGCCTCTTCTTCCGACTTCGGGGGTCTTGTCCCCCTCTTCGGTTCTTCTGCCGGGCCACCGCGCCTTCTTATAGCTCTTTTACAGGCGGTGGCCCGGTCTTCTGTCGCCGCCGCCGCCTTCCGTTCTTCTTCTTCTCCAGGAGATGTTGACTCGACGATCTCTCCGGCCGCAATGCCAGGGACGCGCTGCGCTGCCACTTATATAGGGACAAGGGGCGGTGTCACATGGGTTTATGTCACATGGGTTGGTGTCACATGGTGACCCCGCCCCCTTACGATGTCACAGTCCCGGAGGATGCTGGGACTGTCGCCATGTGACATCAACCCATGTGACCAACCCATGTGACATAAACCCATGTGACACCGCCCCTTGTCCCTATATAAGTGGCAGCACAGCGCGTCCCTGGCATTGCGGCCGGAGAGATCGTCGAGTCAACATCTCCTGGAGAAGAAGAAGAAGAAAAACGGAAGGCGGCGGCGGTGACAGAAGACCGGGCCACCGCCTGTAAAAGAGCTATAAGAAGGCGCGGTGGCCCGGCAGAAGAACCGAAGAGGGGGACAAGACCCCCGAAGTCGGAAGAAGAGGCCGGCGGCGAGGAAGAAAGCCGGACTCCTCCGCTAGCAAAAGAGCTACAAGAAGATAGTGGAGGAGTCCGGCGAGAAGACCCCCGAAGACGGAAGACCCCTGGAGCTGTGCAATAAAGTATTTTATCTCGTGTGTTGTGTTTTTTTTGTACTTTTATTTTACAGGTGAATGGGTAGGGGTACATTGTACCCCATACTCATTCACATAGGGTGGGGGGCCGGTATCCGGGGGCCCCCTTATTAAAGGGGGCTCCCGGATTCCGATAAGCCCCTCGCCCGCAGACCCCGATAACCAACGGCCAGGGTTGTCGGGAAGAGGCCCTTGTCCTCATCAACATGGGGACAAAGTGCTTTGGGGTGGGGGGGCCGCGCGGCCCCCCTTCCCCAAGGCACCCCCCATGTTGAGGGCACGCGGCCTGGTACGGCTCAGAAGGGGGGGGGCTCGCTCGCCCCCCTTTCCTGGCCGGCCGGGTAGCGTGCTCGGACAAGGGTCTGTTGTGGACTTGGGGGGGACCCCCACGCCGATTTTCTTCGGCGTTGGGGTTCCCCTTTAAGTCCATACCAGGCGGCGGGGCCAGCGATGTCTCCTTCGCGGGCCCCGCCTACCTGGAGACGCGTTCGAAATGAGCGGACTTTCCTCTGCGTGTGTGGGCGAGTCCGTTCATTTCAAAAGTAGGGCGGATAGTACGGCGGACTTAGTACGCCGTATTAGTCCGCTCAAAAAGTGCCATGTGTGGGCAAGTAGCCCGTTCGGAAAGTCCGACGGACAGTCTGGCGGGAAGTCCGCCAGACTAAGTACGTCAGACATACCGCTACGTGTGTACGCGGCTTATGAAGCAGTTGCAGGAGTTTATGACAAAGAGTGGTTATTGTGTGCAACGATATCACAAATTCTCCAGAAATGTGGCTTGTATGGAAGGATTGCAAGAAAAAATCCACTCCTCAAGAAAGGTCCCATGCAGCCTTGACTGAGCTTTGCCAAAACGCACCTTGAAGATTCTGAAGCCACATGGAAAAAGGTGTTATGGTCAGGTGAGACTAAAATGTAACTATTTGACCTCAACACCAAACAATATCTCTGGCAGAAATCCAATACAGCTCACCATCCAAATAACACCATTCCTACAGTAAAGCATGGAGGTGGTAATATCCTGTTTTCTCTGCAGCAGGAACTGGAGCACTTGTCAGGATAGAAGGAAAAAACGGATGGGACAAAATACTGCCAAATTCTTGAGGAAAATCTGCTGCCCTCTGCCAGACAGTTGTCAACAGGAAGAAGGTTTACCTTTCAACATTACAATGAATCAAAGCAGACAGCAAAAATGAGCACACAGTGGTTGAAGTAGAAAAAGGTTAATGTCCTTGCATGGCCTAGACAGAGCCCAGACTTAAACCCCATTTCAAATCTGTGGAATAAGTTGAAGACTACAGTCCACAAACGACCTCCATCAAAGTTAACTGATTTTTTTTTCAAACATGTTGGTGTTATATCTTTCATTTTAAAGTTATAAATTGCAGTAAGTTGAATAAATACAGCTGGATAAAACAAAAATGGTGTCTGTCTTCATTTCGGGCTACAAAGCAACAAAATGTGGTTATTTTAAGCGCTTCAGTACTGGAAATTTTTACCCCCTTCCTGCCCAGTAACATTTTTAGCTTTAAGCGATGTCATACTTTTAATGACAGTTGCGCTTTCATGCAACACTGTACCCATAAGAAATTGTTATCTTTTTCTTTCACAGAAATAGAGCTTTCTTTTGGTGGTATTTTATCACCACTGGGTTTTTTGTTGTTTGCTAAATAAACAAACAAAAAAAAACTGACAATTTTGAACAAAAAAATTATTTTTCTTTGTTTTAAAAGTCCTTTTGGAAATGAGACAATTCAAGGTATTTAGTAAGAGGCATGTCGAGTTTTGAAGTTGTAATTTGTGTCACAATTATTTTGAAAATGAAGAAATAAAAAAAGTCCCTGACCCTTTCCAAAAATGCAGTGGCCAAAAAAAAAAACATAGCTGTGAACATGTCGCATAGGAAACCCTGTTAAATGGACTGTAGGGTGTTTCTGCAGAAAAAGATAGAGGTATGAACTAGGCCCTAGTGAGAACAGTGATCACTGATTGATTGCATTTCATTTAAAAAATGTGCATCTTGATGTGGGTGGTATGTAGGAGGGTAGATTGTGCAGGGTGTGTGCTAATGAGGTCAGCTGGTCAACTCCTTCCTGTGTCATAAAGTCCATCCAGGAAGTAAGGCAGAAATAATGGAGACGTTTTAGTAATCAGCTATGATTACAGTGAGGTGAGTGCGTAGAATATGTGGAAAGCTTTGTTTTTTCTGCAAAGAAGTACATTAATGCTATATTGGTACATAGGGGAGCTGGAAAAAAAAAAAAAAAAGGTGAATTAGCCTTTAAAATATTGTATGGTGGTTTTATGTTTGCAATATTCAAAAACTGTTTTTCTTAATCCATTTTCACACATGTTTATCAGACACTACTAATGCCTTTTAAAAATACTGTGTCCTAATAAAAAAAATTCTGAAGGAATACTTGTTCTTGCAAAGTGACCAGGTTAAGTCACATTAGGGTGAGTGCATTTCTTGCTACCTACAGTATTTATCGTCTTCAACCTAGATTGTGTAAAATAAGGAAATTTATTTTTATTATTGTATATTATATTTTTTTATTGATAGGCTAAAGTTTTGTGGCTGCACAGCCACAAAGATCTATAAGGGCCGGTTCACACTGCAGGCGATGCGAGGCGACACCGACTTGCCTCGCCGCGACCTCAGCGGCAACTTGCAGATGACTTCTGTATAGAAGTCAATGCAAGTCGCCCCGAGGTCGCCCGAAAGTAGTACAGGAACCTTTTTTCTGAGTCAGAGCGACTCGAGTCGCTCCTCTCAGAACGGTTCCATTGTACAGAACGGGGGCGACTTGTCAGATCGAGGCGAGGCGAGTCGTGTCGCCTCGCATCGCCCGCAGTATGAACCGGCCCTAATGGTACCAGTATTTCCATCATAAAAATATAATTTAACTAGCTTCATAGACTAATATGTATTGCATAGACTTTTTTGAAATTTCTTATAACTTTTACCCTTAAGGGCAAATAAATTTTAAATGTGAAATTTTAAATGTGAGAGCCTGATTAAACAAATTGTAGTATTTATCACACAAAGTATAATTTGCAGAAATGTTTGTGATCCAACAATCCATAATTTATTTTTGGCTGCTTTTCTTGACTACAGACACTTCTTACTTAATGATCGAGTTCCTTTCCTATGACTAGGTCATTAAGTGAGGAGCATCTCCTACCTACCAACATTATAAGCATACTGGACTGGTAGAGTGTTTGCATCAAACATCTTTTAATATCACCAATTGGTATAGTTATAAATGTGTATACAGTAGTGTATTGCTTACTGCTGTTTGCATGACCCAAGTCCTCATACAGCATACAATACCAAGCTTGTATGAGGACTTGGGTCATGCTTGGAGAGCTGGTCATAAATCTGAACAATCAAGTCTGTGTGTGGGTAAAAGTTCTAAACTGCTCTAAAAATATACAATATTCTAAAGCTTTAATAGTTCCTCTTGTAATTTAAGAAATTGTAAATTGAACATAAGTTCTAGGATTTTGATGGATGTTTTGTCCTGGCCGGGATACGAATGTGCAAATCATATTTTCTTCTCTCCTCATTATTCCTTATTGGTGAGTTTTTATCCACAAAACTTTGCCTATAGCAGTGAGAAGATTGTAGTAATGTGGACACAAGAATACATTTAAGGCCGGTTCACACTGGTGCAACATACTTTCCGACTTTGGGAGCACATGTCAGATGACTTGTATAAATCAATTGTTCCCTAAGAGAGCCAGAAAATTTTTTGTGTGTATACTGCGCTTTGAGACAACAATCTACAGTTAAGCAGCCAACACAGCTGAAGACAAAAAACATGAAGATACAAAAAACAAAGATTTGTTTAGCCCTATTCTGTAGTACAAAAGCATAAATATGCGTGAAGACATACATATATCAATATATAGAGAGCTAGGTTTAACTCATGTACAGTGTATAAACCCAAAAAATAACCCAAAAAATCTTAAAAATTATTCACTGAAAAATATTGTGATAACTAGTTCATAACCACTTTTTAAAGTGCAAGTGCCACTGCAGTCCAAAACCAGAAAATTCCAGTACCCAATTTACATGAACTCTTCAGAAATAAGACACCACCACCACCGTGAAAATGGAGGAGGCTTACCAGAAGGCTTGGACTTAGCTGGGCTTATGCCCCCCAAGTGAAGCAGGCTTGTATATAGAACCCGGCCCGGTAGATATAGACAATCCCCTGTCTCAACTCTAATCACATACCGACAGAGCATCAGTTAGCAGATAATGGATAATTTTCCAGAAGCATCAAATGGAAGGCGGGATAGTAGTATTGTATATAAAACCATGTAACTAAAGAGCTAACATAGCGTGATACCGTCACATAAAGAAATTTTAATGTAAAATATATATAGAACACTCACATTTCAGGAGTATCAATCAGCATATAAACATGTGCAAGCGATGTCTGCACGGAGGTCCATCCGACGCGTTTCGACTACAGAGTCGTCATCTGGGGTGTGGACCTCTCCAACAGCATCACTTATAAAGAGATGGTGACCCCAAGTTGCTCATTATGCCGGAACACTTCCGCCGGATGTCACTTCCGTTTCGAACTCGGAGGGACGTGATATATATTTAGGCTCATTCAAATTATAATCAAATTCACCTTAGATGCCGAAATGTATAAGAATAAGAGGCATTTATGCATATTCCTGGAAATTTACCTCAGAGTCTGAAAACGTTACTTCCTTAACAATGCTGGGCTCATAACCTAAAAGGGTGGTGATGAATGGGGAGTACTCGGAATGGTCAGGGATGGGAAGTGGGGTCTCCCAAGGTTCTGTGCTGGGACCAATCCTGCTTAATTTGTTAATAAACGACCTTGAGAATGAGGTAAATAGCTCAATGTCTGTATTAGCACTCAGCTAAGCAGGGCAATAACTTAACCTTGCACGAAGATCTGAACAAATGAATGGGGTGGGCAACTACATGTCAGATGAGGTTTTTCTGTAGAAAAATGTAAAATAATACATTTGGGTGGCAAAAATATTAATGCAATCTACTCACTAGGGGGTAAACCTCTGGGGGAATCTGGGATGGGAAAGGACTTGGGGTCCTAGTAGATGATAAGCTCAGGAATGGCATGCAATGCCAAGCTGCTGCTAACAAAGCAAACAGAATATTGGCATGCATTAAAAAGGGGATTAACTCCAGGGATAAAGCAATAATTCTCCCACTCTACAAGACTTTGGTCTGGCCTCACCTGGAGTATGCTGTCCAGTAGAGATGGACGAACTTCCGACGGGACGTTTCGCGAACGCGAACAAAAGTTCGCGAACCGCAAAGTTTGCGGCGGGCACCATTGATTTCAATGGCAAGTGAACCTTAAAAACCTACAGGTCATATTTTCAGCCACAAAATACTTACTAGCTGTGCACACATAGTCCCACCACATGGCCACTGACATGGAGGAGAGGAAAGGTCAGGGTAGGCTATGAAGAGGGTGCAGTAGATGATCACCAGCACAGTGATAGAGAGCACTGACACCACCACCGTGATAGAGAGCACTGACACAGCACCGAGATAGAGAGAGAGCACTGACACCAGCACCGAGATAGAGAGAGAGCACTGACACCAGCACCGAGATAGAGAGCACTGACACCAGCACCAGCACCGAGATAGAGAGAGAGCACTGACACCAGCACCGAGAAAGAGAGCACTGACACCAGCACTGAGATAGAGAGAGAGCACTGACACCAGCACCGTGATAGAGAGCACTGACACCAGCACCGAGATAGAGAGCGCTGACACCAGCACTAGCACCGAGATAGAGAGAGAGCACTGACACCAACACAGAGATAGAGAGAGAGCACTGACACCAGCACCATGATAGTGAGCACTGACACCAGCACCGAGATAGAGAGCACTGACACCAGCACCGAGATAGAGAGAGAGCACTGACACCAGCAAAGGGATAGAGAGCACTGACACCAGCACCAGCCCCGAGATAGAGAGAGAGCACTGACACCAGCACTGAGATAGAGAGCACTGACACCAGCACCAGCACCGAGATAGAGAGAGAGCACTGACACCAACACTGAGATAGAGAGCACTGACACCAGCACCATGATAGAGAGCACTGACACCAGCACTGAGATAGAGAGCACTGGCACCAGCACCAGCACCGAGATAGAGAGAGAGCACTGACACCAGCAACGAGATGGAGTGCACTGACACCAGTACCAGCACCGAGATAGAGAAAGAGCACTGACACCAGCACCGAGATAGAGAGCACTGACACCAGCACTAGCACCGAAATAGAGAGAGAGCACTGACACCAGCCCGAGATAGAGAGAGAGCACTGACACCAGCACTGAGATAGAGAGCACTGAAACCAGCACCGAGGTAGAGAGAGAGCACTGACACCAGCACTGAGATAGAGAGAGAGCACTGACACCAGCACTGAGATAGAGAGCACTGTGAAAGAGAGCACTGACACCAGCACCAGCACTGAGATAGAGAGAGAGCACTGACATCAGCACCGAGATAGAGAGCACTGACACCAGCACCAGCACAGAGATAGAGAGAGAGCACTGACACCAGCACCGTGATAGAGAGCACTGACACCAGCACCGAGATAGAGAGCACTGACACCAGCACTGAGATAGAGAGAGAGCACTGACACCAGCACCAAGATAGAGAGCACTGTTGCTCCTGCCCAACCCCTACCACCCCTGTGGAAGGGCCTGCCTCTTCCTCTGCCTGTCGTTTTTTAAATGATTCTGTGACAAAAGTCTCTAGAGAAGTGCAGTATGTATGTGGAAGAAGGTATATAACACCCCACTTCAATCTGACGTTTTTTGGGGACACCGGTCTATCAGACCAGTTATAATACTTTTTTTTATTATTGCGTTTGTCACTCTTTGTAGTATCGCTGCAGAACTGCTCAGCAGTCACAATGCTGCACAGTGGAAATGCACTATACTATGCTTTCTATATGTGCAAGTATTTTATATGTGTTTTACACACCTATATACTGCACACCAAATAGTACACCTATACCAGTCCTTAAAAGGACCTTTGTGGACCTAGTAGCTAGTGATTTGCAGACTGTCCCTCAATCCCTACACTGATAAAAGACTGCAGCAGAAACAAGCAGTAATCTGCAGCACAGCAGTGCACCAGCACCCTATATATTGTACACCTATACCAGTCCTTAAAAGGACATTTGTGGACCTAGTAGCTAGTGATTTGCAGACTGTCCCTCAGTACCTACACTAATAAAATACAGCTGCAGAAACGAGCAGTAATCTGCAGCACAGCAGTGAACCAGCACCCTATATATTGTACACCTATACCAGTCCTTAAAAGGACCTTTGTGGACCTAGTAGCTAGTGATTTGCAGACTGTCCCTCAGTCCCTACACTATAAAAGACAGCTGCAGAAACGAGCAGTAACTGCAGCACAGCAGTGAACCAGCACCCTATATATTGTACACCTATACCAGTCCTTAAAAGGACCTTTGTGGACCTAGTAGCTAGTGATTTGCAGACTGTACCTCAGTCCCTACACTGATAAAAGACAGCTGCAGAAATGAGCATTAATCTGCAGCACAGCAATGCACCAGCACCCTATATATTGTACTCTTATACCAGTCCTTAAAAGGACCTTTGTGGACCTAATAGTAATAGCTAGCTAGTGATTAAACTGACTGTCCCTGCTCCACACAGCATTCCTGTCCCTACACTGACAAAAGACAGGTACAATCACCAGCACAGCAGTGCACTGAACCCTATATACTGTACTACACCTATACCAGTCCTTAAAAGGACTTTTGTGGACCTAATAGCTAGTGATTTGTGTCACTACAGTCTCTCTCTGCTCCACAGAGCGTCCTGTCCCTACACTGACATAAGACAGAATGTAAAATGGCCGCCAGATCAGGTCTATTTATAAGGTAGGGGGAATGTCCAATTGTCCATGTGCTGAAATGTCTCAATTGGCTGTTCTGTACCCCATGATGGATGTGTCATTATGGGTCAAAGTTCTTTCACACTATAAACACATATACGGCCGGGCAAACAGCGCCAATTGTCTGCCGGACACGCAAAATTTGCCGCAAACCGACCGCCGGGCGAACCGCTCGGCCATCCCTACTGTCCAGTTCTGGGCACCAGACCTCAGGCAGGATGTACTGGAAATGGAGCGAGTACAAAGAAGGGCAACAAAGTTAATAAAGGGTCTGAATTATATTAGTTATGAAGAAAGGTTGGGCACGCTGAATTTATTCTCTATGGAGAAGAGACGCTTGAGAGAGCATATGATTTTAATTTACAAATACCATACTGGTGACCCCACAATAGGGATAAAACTTTTTGCGCAGAAAGGAATTTAATAAGACACGTAGCCACTCACTAAAATTTGAAAAAAAGAGATTTAACCTTAAACTGCATAGAGGGTTCTTTACTGTAAGAGCGGCAAGGATGTGGAATTCCCTTCCACAGGCTGTAGCTTCAGCGGGGGGGGCATCGATAGTTTAAAAAAACTATCAGTTAAGCAACATACAGGGGTATACAATGTAATACTGACATATAATCACACAGATAGGTTGGACTTGATGGACTTGTATCTTTTTTCAACCTCACCTACTATGTAACTATGTGACTCAGATCAATGTGAAGAAAAGGGACAGCAGGTGGTGACTGGATAGGATACAAACATACCAGCAACTCCTTGTAGAGGTTTGGGATTCTTTCGGAACTAAAGATAAAGAGGAAAACAGGGCACCAGGTCAGTTTTACGAAAAGACAACAATACTTTACTTCAATATCCACTAAAGCCGCGTACACACGGGCGGACTGTATGGCCAACTTAGTCCGTCAGACAATCCGACGGACAGTCCGTCCTACTTTCGAATGAACGGACTTGACCACACACGATGAACAAACAGTCCGTCGAAAGCTTGCGCGATGACGTGTACAGCACGTACGACGGGACTAGAAATAGGACGTCCAATACACAGCAATGCAACCTTTCGCCGTGTAAATCCTTTCTGAGCATGCGCCATACTTAGTCCGTCCAACTAGCCTACTCACGAGCGGACTGTCCGCTGAAACCAAAGTTGGACGGACAATATTACGGAAATTCCGAAATACTTAGTCCGCCAGACTGCACGCTGAAAAAGTCCGCTGAAGCCCACACACGAGCGGACTGTCCGCTGAAATGTGTTTCGACGGACTAAGTTGGCCAGACAGTCCGCCCGTGTGTACGCGGCTTTACAGCTGAGACTGACAGCATCAGCAAACTCCAAAAGACTCTCACTGCTGAAAAGCCGAAGGTGGACACACCCAGAGGTTGTTTCTTCACCGGATGTGTCCACCTTTGGCTTTTCGGCAGTGGGAGTCTGTTGGAGTTTGCTGACGCTCTCAGTCTCAGCTGTCTTCACCAGAGAGTCTGGACACCCACAACAGCCACAGTCCACCGTGTCTACCGTCCCGGATCATCACACTCAATACCACAGCACCTCTACATGCAGTTTGAAAGCTTCTTAGAGGTAAGTGGATAATGGAATAAAGTATTGTTGGTTTTACTTACACTGACCTAGCACACTGGCTGTCTCCTTTTTATGCTACTCAGTTTCAGGTTGTGATAGAGTTCTTGCAGAAAAATCGAGAGGTGTTTTCAGAATTCCTTGGTTGAACTTAAGTAATTTACCATGATCTAATTGGGTACCTGAAGCTCAGAAAAAAGCTATTTCAGGGGTCAGAGAGACAAGGTTAAGTTCTATAGTGTTCATCCCTAAGCTGGGTGGAAGTCTAAGCCCTTGTACACATGGTCAGAGATTCCAACGGAATGTGTCCTATTAGACCGTTTTGTCAGATATTCCGACTGTGTGTGGTCTCCATCGGACTGTTTCCGTCTAAATATCCGACGGACCAACTTTTCCAACTTGCCGGTAAAATTTTCCGACAAAATGCTCTGATCGGACATACTCCGATCATGTGTAGCCTACTCAGACGGACAAAGTGCCACGCATGCTCAGATCAAATTCCTAGACCAAAGCTATTGGCTACTAGCCTGAACATAGTCCCATCGTAACAAAATAACGTCATCACGTTATGTACAATCAGATTTTCCGACAACTTTGTCTGACCGTGTGTATGCAACAGTTTCGGACAAAATCCGTCGGACAAAATCCGTCTGACAAAATCCAACGGATTTGGTTGTCAGAATGTCCGACCGTGTGTACAAGGGTTAAGGATGTGCAGCGACCTTGAGAAATTAAATATCTTTTTTAGAGATTGTCAGACACTACCGGAGGTTTGTGCCTTACTTTGCTAATCTAGCAGCAGGGGCGGACTGACAACTCATGGGGCCCCCCGGGCAATAGGAGATTATGGGGCCCCCAGGCAATCGGAGATTATGGGGCCACAAACTACACACACACACACAGAATACAATCACACAGTATACACAGACATGTTTCTATTGGCTAAGAAGGTACTGGAGAGGTGGGGCAGCTATAATCTCAGGATTTTTAGACCAAAAGGATGTCGGTAAGGGACATTTCAGAGACAGATGTAAAAAAAAAAACACAGATTTTTACATACTGTCCCTGGTTTTACTGAGGCTGGCAACCCTGATGGGGCCCCCTAGTGGCCCGGGGCCCTCGGGCAGTGCCCGAGTGGCCAAATGGTCAGTCCACCCCTGTCTAGCAGTTCCATTTATTGTTCCCACTAAAGAGAGCAAGTATACCATTTTGAAATAGAATGTGTAAAGGATCAGTTTTAACCACTCCCAACTTCAGGTAAGAATTCCTTTGTACAAACAGATGCCTTTGATGTTATCCAGGCTATACCCTGGATACACACCAACGTGATTGAAGTCCATTTGTTGAATATTCAATGCAAACAATGACACACACCATGGTTGCAGTATCCGTAACAGAGGTGGACTAGTTTTGCACAGTTACACTGTGCTTACTCTGTGCTTACTCATCACCTTGAGGTGTGCTACTGACATTCCTTAAGTAGCGCCCCCCCCACAGGTGTGGGTGGGTATCCGTAGACGCACCACCTGTCCCAATTACATATAGAGCTGCATATTCAGAACCAGATTGGGGGAGGAAGAAAAATGACACACATTATCTCATTTTGTTTAACACTAAGCACAAGAATAAGATTTACCTGGAAGTATCAAATGCACATCAATAAAAGCTGATCACCCCCTAGCTATCTGAAGAAGCCCATTTGAAAATAAATACCAACAGACAATTGACCATGACAGTACATGTAAAACCATCAAACAAGTATAGATATAACAATATAAAGATATTTGAACAAAAAAGAAGAAAAAGTATCATATATGTATATATAATAAGAGGAAAAACTTCAAATAACACATAGTACGGAAAAAGTAAGAAGAATAAGACTAAAAATTGCATATAAAATCATGAATAATCTTCTCTATATAGAGAAAAATCATGAGTGCACATATAAGCATCATATATTAAATTAACCTCTTTTTTTTTAATGCATATGTGTTTTACGGTTATAAAATAATCAATGGAAGGACTGATTTGTAAATAAATTGTAAATATGACATTGATCTCACACTGACCTAGACATCGAGGCAAAGCCATGCCAAATATGGGACTATGTGTACTATACATGTGAACTCCCACCTTCCAGATCATTACACCAAAATGGTATATGGATATATATATAAATTATGCTCTCCATCAGACAAAATACAAATACAGATACTGGAAGGGATGGAAGAATGAACTAGTAAACAAACATGGAGCAAATGCAAAGATAAAGCAAAACAGAGTATATTATAAACTACAGTACCTGCATAAAAGATGTACTGTATATTGTGCACTTGATACTTCAAGTTTAATCTTTTTCTTTTGCTTATTATTAAACAAAATTAGATAGTGGGGGTTATTTACTGTACTAAAGGAAAATCCACTTTGCACTTGGAAGTAAAGTCGCTGTAGATCCAAGGGGGACATGCAAGAAAAATAAAAAAACAGCATTTTAGCTTGCACATGATTGGATGATAAAATAAGCAGAGCTTCCTCTCATTTCAGATCTACCTCTTAGATTTAGTGCAACTGCACTTGAAAGTGCACTTTTAGTGCACTTTCAAGTGCACTTGCAGTGCAAAGTGGATTTGTCTTTTGTAAATAACCCCCAGTGTGTGTAATTTTTCTCCCCCCCCCCCCCCAATCTGTTTCTGAATATGCAGCTCTATATGTAATGGGGACAGGTGGTGTGTCTACTGATAACCACCCATACCTGTGGACACCAGTGTGTGTGTGTGTGTGTGTGTGTGTGTGTGTGTGTGTGTATGAGGGGGGCTACTTAAGGAATGTCAGTAGCACACCTCAAGGTGAAAAATTAGCATAGTCTAGCTGTGCGAAACTAGTCCACCTCTGTTCTGGCTACTGCAACCATGGTGTGTGTCATTGCTTGCATGGAATATTCAATAAATGGACATCAATCACGTCAGTGTGCAGCCAATTTCTTCCTTCATTCAGTCTTCTATGGCAGACGAGCCAGGGCTTACACACATATGAGGAGTCTCATACTATTCCTTGTGCCTGGAGTTTCTCACCTGGAGTGTCAATTTTCCTTTGCTGTCTATATCCTGGATACACCGAGGGGGATGTCTAGTTCAAAACCAGGAAACCTTGTGGAGGACTGTAGCTTTTCCCTTATTGAAAATTGCTAAGTATGGTAACAGAAAGTCGCAGTCTTTTACATCTTTATTAACAAATTGTTTTATCATACCTACCAGCGTTCTATTGCCCTTCAGTTTGGGGTGGTACATTTCTGTATATAAGAGTCATTTTCAGTATCCAACACAGCTATATAGTTACATAGTTACATAGTTAGTCAGGTTGAAAAAAGACACAATTCCATCCAGTTCAACCATTAAAAAAAAAATAAACAAAATAAAAAATCCATTATACCCAATTCTATACCCACAGTTGATCCAGAGGAAGGCAAAAAACACCAACAGAGCATGCTCCAATTTGCTACAGCAGTGGAAAAAATTCCTTCCTGATTCCCCAAGAGGCAATCGGATTTTCCCTGGATCAACTTTACCTATAAATGTTAGTACCCAGTTATATTATGTACATTTACGAAAGTATCCAGGCCTTTCTTAAAGCAATCTACTGAGCTGGCCAGAACCAACTCTGGATGGAGTCTATTCCACATTTTCACAGCTCTTACTGTGAAGAAACCTTTCCGTATTTGGAGATGAATTAGATTTTTCTCTAAACGTAAAGAGTGCCCCCTTATCCTCTGTGTTGACCGTAAAGTGAATAACTCAACACCAAGTTCACTATATGGACCCCTATATATTTGAACATGTTGATTATATCCCCCCCGTATTCTCCTCTTCTCAATAGTGAATAAATTCAGTTCCTCTAATTTTTCCTCATAGCTGAGCTCCTCCATGCCTCTTATCAGTTTGGTTGCCTTTCTCTGCACTCTCTCCAGTTCCCCCGATATCCTTTTTGAGAACTGGTGCCCAAAACGGAACTGCATATTCCAGATGAGGTCTTACTAATGATTTGTACAGGGGCAAAATTATATCTCTCTCTCTCGAGTCCATACCTCTCTTAATACAAGAAAGGACTTTGCTCGCTTTGAAAACCGCAGCTTGGCATTGCATGTTATTATTGAGCTTATGATCTACCAAAACCCCCAGATCCTTCTCCACCATGGATTCCCCCAGTTGTACTCCCCCTAGCATGTATGATGCATGCATATTCTTAGCCCCCAAGTACATAACGTTACATTTATTAACATTAACCCTCATCTGTCACATTCAGGGCATTCAGAGTAAGAATCGTTAACCACTACTCTCTGAATTCTGTAATTTAGCCAGTTTTCTATCCATTTACAAACTGATATTTCCAAGCCTGTAGACCTTACACATGAGCCGTGTGTGCGGAACTGTATTGAACGCTATTGCAAAATCCAAGTATACCACGTCCACCGCCACCCCTCTGTCCAAGGTTTTACTTACCTCTTCATAAAAAGAAATCAGGTTTGTCTGACAACTTCTGTCTTTCATGAATCCATGCTGTCTGTTGCTTAAAATGTTTTTTTTCCAGCAAGAACTCGTCTATGTGGTCTTTTATTAAACGCTCCAGTATCTTCCCAACTATAAAAGTTAAACTAACAGGTCTATAGTTATTGGTAAAGACTGTGTTCCCTTTTTAAATATAGGCACCACGTTCGACCTGCGCTAATCCAGTGATACTATTCCCATCATTAATGAGTCCCTAAAAATTAAATACAATGGCTTTGAAATTACAGAACTCAATTCTTTTAGGATCTGTGGGGCTGTATGTAGTTACCTTGAACATGAAAGTGTTTGTTGGCCTGTCACAATGTTCACAGGAACGCCGATATGGGACTATGTGAAACAACACTTTTGCTATAAATTAAGAGGGATTGCTTCTGCATACCAATTGGCAGAGTCAAGGACTACAAATATTTGCGGCGGCACTAGGGATGGGCGAACTGTTTGACTGGTGGTCGGTTCGCAGTGAATTTTGCGTGTTCGCAATTCGCCCGATCGGCGGACTATTGCCACTGTTCGCCCGGCGGACATATGTGTTTACAGTGTGAAATAACTTTGACCCATGATGACACATCCATCATGGGGTACAGGAGAGCCAATTGAGACATTTCAGCACATGGACAATTGGGCATTCCCCCTATCTTATAAATAGACCTGATCTGACGGCCATTTTACATTCTGTCTTATGTCAGTGTAGGGACAGGACACTGTGTGCAGCAGGGAGAGACTGTAGTGACACAAATCGCTAGCTATTAGGTCCACAAAAGTCCTTTTAAGGACTGGTATAGGTGTAGTACAGTATATAGGGTTCAGTGCACTGCTGTGCTGGTGATTGCAGCAGCCTGTCTTTTGTCAGTGTAGGGAGGGACAGGACGCTGTGTGCAGCAGGGACAGTCAGTTTAATCACTAGCTATTACTATTAGGTCCACAAAGGTCCTTTTAAGGACTGGTATAGGTGTACAGTATATAGGGTTGTACACGTATAATATACTTTCTTCCAAATATAGAAAGAATATTATACTTGTATACTGCCCGATTCTGCAGCTGTAGGGACTGATGGACAGTCTGCAAATCACTAGCTACTAGGTCCACAAAGGTCCTTGTAAGGACTGGTATAGGTGTACAATATAAAGGGTTGTGGTGCACTGCTGCTGACTGCTACCCTATTCTGCAGCAGTCCTTTATCAGTGTAGGGACTGAGGGACAGTCTGCAAATCACTAGCTACTAGGTCCACAAAGGTCCTTGTAAGGACTGGTATAGGTGTACAATATATAGGGTGCTGGTGCAGGGCTGCTGACTGCTGCCCTATTCTGCAGCAGTCCTTTATCAGTGTGAGGACTGAGGGACAGTCTGCCAATCACTAGCTACTAGATCCACAAAGGTCCTTGTAAGGACTGGTATAGGTGTACAATATATAGGGTGCTGGTGCAGGACTGTGCTGTAGATTACTGCCTTATTCTGCAGCAGTCCTTTATCAGTGTAGGGACTGAGGGACAGTCTGCAAATCACTAGCTGCTAGGTCCACAAAGATCCTTTTAAGGACTTGTATAGGTGTACTATTTGGTGTGCAGTATATAGGTGTGTAATACACGTATAAAATACTTGCACATATAGAAAGCATAGTATAGTGCATTTCCACTGTGCAGCATTGTGACTGCTGAGCGGTTCTGCAGCGATACTACAAAGAGTGACAAACGCAATAAAAAAAAGTATTATAACTGGTGTGATAGACCAGTGGCCCCCAAAAACGACAGATTGATGCGGGGTGTTATATACCTTCTTCCACATACATACTGCACTTCTCTGGAGACTTTTGTCACAGGGTCATTTAAAATATGACAGGCAGAGGAAGAGGCAGGCCCTTCCGCAGGGGTGGAAGGGGTAGGGCAGGAGCAACAGGCTTGAGCCAAAGTGGCAAATTGCAGAAGGTATGTGCGATTACGTGAAAGGACGCACCAGACTTGGTTGAGTGGCTCACTCAGCCTTACTCTTCTGCACCCTCCTCATCCTCTCGATCTGCACCCTCTTCTTCACTCTCTGCTATGTGCACCCCCAAAGACACTACCACCAACACCACCACCACCATATACTGTAACTTCCGCTGGAGTCACAGGAATTATTTTCCGATCCATATCAAGACATTTCCGATGCGCAGCCACTCTTGGCATTGGATCAGGAAGAGGAGGTAGCAACAATCAGCACTCAGCAGTCTGACGGCAGTACCCAGATCAGCCCAAGAAGGAGGTTGGTCCCCGCTGTTGCTGCCTACTCTGAGATCTCTAATTATAGCGGTGGGGAAGGTGACGTCGATAATGACGTGTCTAGTGATGTCACATGGGTGCCCACAAGAGAGGAAGAGGAGGGGAGTTCAGAGGGAGATATGGACCAGCAGATAGGGAGGAGAAGCAGGAAGAACTTACATTGCACAGGAGGGACAAATCAGACTGCTAATGTATCAGGAGCGAGGCATCAACCATGTACGGTCACATCTGGCGCTCCCAGGGCGCCGGCACATGGCTCCGCAGTGTGGACTTTTTTTAACGTGTCTGCTGCTGACAATAGTGTTGCCATCTGCAATCTTTGCAGTCAACGCATAAGTCGCGGTAAGCCCAACACTCACCTAGGGACGACCGCTTTAAGAAGGCAAATGAGCTGCCATCACCGAGCCCAGTGGGAGCAACGGAACACACAAAGCCACACTCCAGGCTCTCACCGTCCAACCTCGTCTTCTACTTCTCCTTTCCTCACAATTGTCCTCCACTCCATCTTCCATCATGCCATCCTCACGTTTTTCTGCAAAAAGGCAGGCTTCTGTGGGCCAAATGTTTGAGCATAAAAAAATGATGACGCCGGATAACCCTCTTGCCCAATGGTTGATGGCTGGCTTGTCAGAACTGATAGCCCGCCAACTACTGCCATATAAACTGGTGGACTCGGAGGCCTTTCGAAAATTTGTGGCCATTGAAACACCACAATGGAAGGTCCCAGGAAGGAAGTATTTCTCACATAAGGGCATCCCAGAGCTATATGGCCATGTTTAGCGGCAAGTGAATGTATCTCTCACACACAGTATTGGTGCCAAGATACATCTGACCACAGACACGTGGCCTAGCATACACGGCAGGGAAGGTATATCACTTTTACTGCCCACTGGGTGAACCTTCTGACAGCCATCAAGCATGTAACCCGTGGCACCCGTGTAGATTTGGTTTTACCACCAGGGATTGCATGCAGGCCTGGCTCTTCTTCTCCTCCTCCTACTCCATCCTCCTCCCTCTCCTCCTCGGCTGACTTCTCCTTTTCCGCTGCTAGCGTCTCTTCCTCTGCGCCGCCCAAGCTCCCCAGAACCTATTCGACATGCAAGGTGAGACGTTGCCTTGCTGTGCTGCGTCTGTTGTGCCTGGAAGCCAAGAACCACACTGGCCCTGCACTCCTTTCAGCTTTGTATTCACAGGCAGATCAGTGGCTAACACCGCTCAATTTGACAGTTGGTAAAGTGGTGTGTGACAACGGTGCCAATCTGCTTAGCGCATTAAAACAGGGCAAAATTACACACGTGCCATGCATGGCACAAGTCTTAAACTTGGTCGTGCAGCGATTTGTTGTCAAATACCCTGGGGTCCAAGCAAGAAAAATCTCTGCCCATTTCAGAAGATCTTACACGGCCATGGCTCGCCTTTCTGACATTCAGCGGCGACACCATCTGCCGGTCAGACGTCTTATTCGCGATTGCCCGACGTGATGGAACTCAACCTTCTATATGCTTGATAGGCTGCTCCAGCAGAAACGTGCAGTTAACTACCTGTACGAACTCTGCTGCAGAACAGGTTCTGGGGAGCTTGATTTTTTCACCGCGCCAGTGGCTGCTCATGCTCGATGCATGCAGACTTCTGCGACCATTTAATGATATCACCAAACTGGTCAGTTGCAGCCATGGTACCATCAGTGACATCGTACCTTATGCCTTCTTTATGGAGAATGCATTGTATCATGTCATTGATCAAGCTGTGGAGGAGCAGGAGCGGGAAGATGAGGAAGTTGCAATGCTGGATGAATCCCTGTTGTTGTGCGTGGATGGGGAGAGGAGAACGAGGAGGACGACATTATCCTGGATGATGAGCAGGAGCAAGGCCACCACACCGCTTCCAGTTTAGTGCAAATGGGGGCCTTCATGCTCCAGTGTTTTAACAGGGACCCTCGTATAAAAAGCATAAGGGTCAAGGACCAGTACTGGGTGGCAACGTACTTAGACCCCAGTACAAACACAAAATGGCAGAAATGTTACCACCATCACAGAGGGCTGTCAGAATGGAGCACTTCCAGGGCTTGCTTAGAGAAATGCTGCATTCTGCTTTTGCGTGCGCTGGCAGAGGAGGAATTCCCACTCCCAGAGAAAGAGTTGCGGGTACCAATCCAACAGCGCCTGCAAGAAGAGGGCGGTTTGAAGATGTGTTGGTGACTTCTGATATGAGGTCATTCTTTCAGCCGACCCATCGACAGGTGTCATCCGGATCCAGCATCAGGGAACGCCTAGACCGCCAGATGTCCGACTACATTGGGTTAACGCCCGATGTGGACGCTCTGAGGAGTGATGAATCCCTGGACTACTGGGTGGGCAGGCTTGACCTCTGGCCAGAGCTTGCCCAATTTGCAATGGAACTGTTGGCTTGTCCCTCGTCCAGTGTCCTGTCCGAAAGGATGTTCAGCACAGCAGGGGGGATCGTGACTGATAAGCGCACTCGCCTAGCTCACGACAGTGTTAACTACCTCACATTTATAAAAATGAAGGAGGCATGGATCTCAGAGGAATTCAACACATGGGACCAGTAGACCATGTATATCTCTATAATTGATTTATTTAATCGAGCACACAGACCTTTTTTCTACCTTTGGTTCACTTCCTTGTACAAAAAAAGCACACCGTAATATATGCCCGTACCCTCCTGTTTAAAGAGGTTGAGCGGTGTCATATTTTTGGGGCCCAGCAGTGAGTTGCTGGTATCAGTGCTGCTGTCAGTGCTCTCTATCTAGGTGCTGGTGTCAGTGCTCTATATCACGGTGCTGGTGTCAGTGCTCTACATCACGGTGCTGGTGTCAGTGCTCTCACGGTGCTGGTGTCAGTGCTCTCTATCTTGGTGCTGGTGTCAGTGCTTTATATCACGGTGCTGGTGTCAGTGCTTTATATCACGGTGCTGGTGTCAGTGCTTTATATCACGGTGCTGGTGTCAGTGCACTCTATCACAGTGCTGGTGTCAGTGCTCTATATCACGGTGCTGGTGTCAGTGCACTCTATCACGGTGCTGGTGTCAGTGCTCTATATCACGGTGCTGGTATCAGTGCTCTATATCACAGTGCTGGTGTCAGTGCACTCTATCACGGTTCTAGTGTCAGTGCACTCTATCACGGTGCTGGTATCAGTGCACTCTATCACGGTGCTGGTGTCAGTGCTCTATATCACGGTGCTGGTGTCAGTGCTCTATATCATGGTGTTGGTGTCAGTGCACTCTATCATGGTGCTGGTGTCAGTGCTCTATATCACGGTGCTGGTGTCAGTGCTCTATATCACAGTGCTGGTGTCAGTGCACTCTATCACGGTGCTGGTGTCAGTGCACTCTATCACGGTGCTGGTGTCAGTGCACTCTATCACGGTGCTGGTGTCAGTGCTCTATATCATGGTGCTGGTATCAGTGCTCTCTATCTCGGTGCTGGTGTCAGTGCTCTATATTATGGTGCTGGTGTCAGTGCTCTCTATCTCGGTGCTGGTGTCAGTGCTCTCTATCTCGGTGCTGGTGTCAGTGCTCTATATCATGGTGCTGGTGTCAGTGCTTTATGTCACGGTGCTGATGTCAGTGCTCTCTGTCACGGTGCTGATGTCAGTGCTCTCTATCACGGTGCTGGTGTCAGTGCTCTCTATCACGGTGCTGGTGTCAGATCACTCTATCACGGTGCTGGTGTCAGTGCTCTATATCACGGTGCTGGTGATCATCTCCTGCACCCTCTTCTTAGCCTACCCTGACCTTTCCTCTCCTCCATTGCCTTCATGCGCTCCTGAGTCCTGAATTGTCAAAATTTCACATATAAAAAAAGAATGCTTGTAGTTGTCGATCCCAGATTCACTTCATACATGTGTTATGTCAGTGGTCATGTGGTGGGACTATGTGTGCACAGCTAGTAAGTATTTTGTGGCTGAAAATATGACTTGTAGGTTTTTAAAGTTTGCTTACCATTGAAGTCAATGGGGCCCGCTGCGAATTTTGCGGTTCGCGTTTGCGAAAACGTCCCATCGGAAGTTCGTCCATCTCTAGGCGGCACAGCTGAAACTGTGCAATAAATTGACATTGAACTAAATTTACAATACTCTATTATTATTTCAGATACTTGTATAGTGCTGTCAGTTTACGCAGTGCTTTACATATACATTCCCATCAGTCCCCACCCTCAAGGAGCTTACAATCTAAGGTCCCTAACTCACATTCATACATACTAGGGCAATATAGAAAGAAGCTAATTAATCTACCAGCATGTCTTTGGCCTGGAGGAAACCCATGCAGGCACAGGGAGAACATGCAAACTCCAGGCAGGTAGTGCCATGGTTAGTATTTGAACCAGCGACCCTTTTTGTTGTTAGGTGAAAGAGCTAACTACTACACCACTGTGCCACCCAACTCTGTAACTGCTTTGTAAATACTAGGTCAGAAGACTGTTGCTTTATTCACTCTTGTTTTTTTCTAACCCTAAGTGACCGCCCAACCCATGAGAATGGGTTAGATCTAACACAGTTCTTTTATGAGACTGGGGAACCATATTCTACTCCACAACTTGCTTTCTTTCCTGCTTCACACAAAACAGTAGGCCAGGGTATATAGCTCTCAGCTGTCCCTGATTTGGAGGGACTGTCCCTGATTTGGAACAAAGTCCCTCTGTCCTTCTTTCCTTCTCATTTATGCCTCATTTTGCTAAAACTTTTTATCCACATTCTAAATTGCTGCATTTGTAAGTTTCAGAAGCCAATATAAAAGGAAAAGTAGTGGTAAAAAAGAACTTGTGGGTTTAACTATTCATTTTTTTTATATAATTCTCCTTTAAGGCAGGGGTGTGGCCTATACCAACATACTTTTGCTAATAAGTGTCCCTCATTCCCATCTCAAAAAGCTGTGAGGTATGCATGGTATACTGCAAATTGGGCATATACCAGACTCATTTTTGGTCCTTGAGGCACTGTTTATCACCTTTATAATTTTATATGTGTTGCACCCTTGTCCTAAACAGGGCTGCTAGAAAATGTATTGGTGCTAGGTGGTAACTAGCCTGGCTCATTTGTAGTCTTGGATTAAATGATTTTGTGCTAAGCTTGAGTTTAACTGTGATTTCTCCCTTCTGTCTATAGGTGGCACAGTTGCATTTGGCATTAGAATGATAGATTACAGTGAGTGAATTCAGGTTATGAGTGAATATGCTTTTCTCAGCCAATCAGCAGGAGTTTCTTTGGCCGCTGAGGCTGCTGGGATAGTCAATTTATTCAGAGAGAGTCCGGAGATTGGGGTTGTTTCTACCCGGGCTGTGGCCTGGGTGGGTGTTTGTGGAGCAGCAGCTGAGGTGTAGGCCTGAAGCCTGAGGCCTAACCACATGTAAAGAGGCTCAGCCTGAGGGGAGCCTGATTTTTGGCAGGAGGCAAGGGAGAGAAAGCTGCCAGAGGGACAACCACTCTTGTTGCCGTAGGCAAGTGTAAAGGGATGGAGTTCTGAAGGAGTACCAGAGCAGACGTTTCATCAGCCGGGGACTGTGAAGTAAGTGGGAAAGCTTCAGGAGAGAACTCATCCAAGAACTACAGCAGGTAGCTGTGAGTAAAGCTTGAAGGAGTACAGTGGGTAGCTGTAAGTAAAGCTTGAAGAGAAGTACAGCTGTGAGTAAAGCTTGAGGGATCCAGCGGGTAGCTTTGAGTCCAAGGAACCCAGCGGGTAGCTGTGGGTGAAGCTTGAAGAATACAGCGGGTAGCTATGAGCTAAGCTTGAGGATCTACAGTGGGATACTGTGAGCAAAGTTTTTGCTATCAGAGACAGCAGTTGCTATGAAATACAGATTGGCACATTCAGCTTAAAAGTCCTTAGCTTAAAAAGCCCTAATAAAACTCTCTTTGTTCATTTTTAAAAGTGACTGGCACCCATCTTTCCACTATACACTACACCCACCATGTTTAGTAACCTGCATCCTGAGGAAGAATCCTCCCTGACTCTGGGGGTCACCACCAGGCCTCTGGAGAAGGGGGAAAGCATTACATTTTGGTCCCAATGTGGGGCTATTTTTGCTGTGGTCGCCCCTGGCAACAGACTGCAACTACAGAGAATTTTCATCTGGCACTGTGAGAAAGTAGCAAAAACGATCTGTGTGCCTCAGAGACTGTGTTATTATCCTTCTGAACCATGTGGGGATGAACCAAAGTGTCTTTTTTGCTCTTGGGAGAGTGTCAGCCTGGTCTTTTATTAATTTACACCAGTGCTGAAGGGGTTAAGGCAGACTCCACAACAGTTTTAGCCAGGGGGAAGAGTTGCTGCTCTGCAGAGTAGTAGACAGAAACAAAGTTGTGTGCACCGCCATCACGGATCCACGTGCTACAATACGGCTGCCAAGAGAGAAGAATGGCATGTCTCGGAGTTTCATGGGAGATTGGAAAGTTCATTGGTCCTAGCGAGCTGAAAGGTACTTACTGACACCGGAGTTCTGTCAGAAACCATGAATCAGACTGAGACAGAAGTACAGTTAAATCACACTTGTTTAATAATAATAATAAAAAAAGTAAACAGAGTAAACGTAGTCAAAACATAGCCAGAGTTCAGGAACCAGAATGGGTAGTCAGACAAGCCAAAATATCAGGGAGCCAGAGATGAGCATAGTAGAACAGCAAGCAGGATCTGGGGCAATTGGGCTTCTATGTCCAAAGTGCGCTGGATTGGCTACTAATGTCCAGCCCTGGGTCACCTGTGGGCACTGCGGGGAGCCGCTTCTGGAAGTAGGCTATAGGTGGATTGAATCAAGTATGTCATCACCATTGCTCTGGAACCTGCTCTTGTGGTTCCTGCCACAGTTACCCTGTCTGCTGAAGTTGCTGCTACTTCGGCTACCATGGCTGCTCCAAGGCCAGGTGCATCAGTGATCTCCCTGGGCTTCGGTCGAGTCTACCTACGTTCCTTGATTTTGGAACCTCCCAGGGGAGAAGACTAATGAGCTGGGTAAGCCTGAGGTGAGTGAAGGCAGTATGTCTGTAGGGACTGTAACATCTGTAGCCATACTACAGTACTTCCCTGTCTGATCTGCAGCTCATACCTGTACCCATGTTTACCTGTTCCGGAGATCCAATCTATTTCCTGTTTTGACCTGGCTTGTTTGACTTCTGTTATTATGACACTGGCTTGCCTTGTGGCTATGTGTATCTCTACATTTAATTGATATCATGTTACCAAACCTTTGCCTGTATACTGACCAGTCTCTGTTTTATCATCTGTTACTGAACATGGCTTGTCTGACTACGCATCCAGTGTCTCCACAGCTCTGCATTTTCCAGTTGCCTGGTTCCTGAGCTCACTACATCTGCTGTTACCTGCTAGTCTACACTGGGAATTCTTCAGTTGCACAAGAGATGATCCAGAAACTCAGTTCTTGTGGCCACTGCTCATAACCAGGACCGTTTTTAAGGCAGGGCAAAAGGAGCAACTTCCCTGGGCCCCATCATTGTAGTGGGGCCCAAAGCAGCTGCTTCATACTTGCCAACTATCCCAGTTTAAATTCCCTTATCCCTTGAAGTTTTAGTCCTGTGCTATGTCCCGATATCTCATTGTAAACTTCTGCTGCTGCTGCCCAGCTCTGCCCTATTGTCATGTGCAGATGACTCACCTGCAGACCCTGTGTTTACATGTAAATAACCTGCATTGATATGTAAATAGTTGTGGACTGTGGCATTGATATGTAGATAGAGGCAGAATTCATATGTATATCATGTCCCCCCGAGGTCACATCCACCATTACTTCTGCTGAATGCTGCCCACAGAGGAGGTAAGGGAGCATGCTTGAAAGTCCTGCCTATAACTATGGTCATTAAGCCTAACATCAGCCTGTTCTGCAAAAGTAAGCAAATTCTCAAAGCATGTGGAGAGCGAATTTGCATGGAAGAGGGGGCCCAAGAAAATGTTTGCCCAGGGTCCATTAAATATTAAAGACAGCCCTGCTCATAACATTGGTGGTCCTTGAGCCAGGGTTGTACGCTAAGCCTTCCTGCTACATGTCAGGCTCACCCATCAGCTACATGACAGTATCAAACAGCCTGTCTGAGTCTGCAAGTGGGAAGTCCGCCTCCAGATATGACATGTACCAGTATCTCACTGCCCTGACCCAAGCTGTCCAATCCCTGCAGGATGGCTACATGCTATATAGTTACATAGTACATAGTTAGTGAGGTTGAATAAAGACACCAGTCCATCTAGTTCAACCTGAGTGAGTGTCTACAATTGTCCCTATCCCTGTACATCACACACTGACATCAGTCCCTACCCTCAAGAAGCCCACAAACCAAGGTCCCCATTCATATACTAGGGCCAATTTTGGACAGAAGCCAATTAACCTACCTGCATGTCTTTGGAGAGTGGGAGGAAACCAGAGTACCTGGAGGAAACCCATGCAGGCACAGGGAGAACATGCAAGGTAGTGTCGTGGTTGAGGATTCTAACCAGTGACCCTTCTTACTGCTAGGCAAGAGTGCTAACCACTAATCCACTGTACCACCCTGTACCACTGTGCCGCCCTATATTATTGATATTGCATAGTCCACTGTTACATGTGTTCTTCATAAACTCTGCGTTCTCCTCAGATGAGGAGAAACAGTATCTCAATCTTGTACAGTAATGTTAATCTTTTTTTTTTTATCATGTAAATATTAGATAGTTAGACCATAAGGTTATTGCTTATCGCATTTCTACTTGTTATGGTGTGGAAGGCCACACGTACTTGTACATGTTATTTTCATCTATTTTGTGTGGAATGCCACACATATTTGTTATTTAAAGTTCATCCTTCCCTATCCACTTTTGCCAGGACATCCACTCGCAGTGTTGAGAGCATGTGTTTTGCAGACTCCAGGGACGTAGTCTCCTTGACGGGTAGATTGAAGCACCTTTGTCCTAAACAGGGCTGCCAGTCATTTTAGTGGTGCTAGGTAGGAATGAGCTTCGAGATTGAGTCGAACGTAAGTTTGCTGAGCAGCAAATTTCATGGGGTGTTTGCAGAAAATTCGAGCACCCCATAATAAGGGGGTTAAGGGGAGCCCTATGACAAAGTTAAGAAAAAAATGGCATGGGTTCCCCCCATCCATACCAGGCCCCCACACCATTTAAAAGAAATAAAAAATTGGCGTGGAGTTCACCTTTATACACATACCAGATCTGAAGGGGGGGGGGGAACCCGTGTGGTTTTTTTAAATAACTTTTTTATGTATATTGCCAGGATCTGGCAATACATTACAGCCGTGAGCAATTTTAAATTACATTTTTTCTTTTACAAATGTCATTTTGCTGCAGTAATTTTCTAAACATGGGACAAATGCGCTACTTTACAGGCAGACTAAGCGGACCCCCAGGCACGATATTTAAATAATAATATTTAATTGTTATTATTTCATTTTAAGCATTCTTAAAATCACTGCTCCTGAAAAAAAGGCCATCTTAAAAACTTTTAAAAATTATCACTTTTGATTTTTTACTTTCGTGTCCCATAGACTTTTGCATGTTCGCACAAATTTTTTGTCTGTTTGCAAGTTCTGGTGTGAACCGAACTAGGGAGTGTTTGGCTCATCCCTAGTGCTAGGTAATAACTAGCCTGGCTAATTTGTGGTCTTGGATCAAATGGTTTTCTGCTAAGCTTGAGTTTAACTGTTATTTATCTCTTCTGTCAATAGGTGGCATTGTTTCCTTTGGCATTAGAATGATAGATTATAGTGAATTCAGGTTATGAGTGAATATGCTTTTCTCAGCCAATCAGCAGGAGTTTCCTTTTGGCCGATGAGTCCAGCAGGTAGCTGTGAGCTAAGCTTGTGGATCTACAGTGGGATACTGTGAGTAAATTTGTAGTTATAGGAGACAGCAGTTGCTATTAAATACAGATTGATGCATTTAGCTTAAAAACCCTTATTCTTTATCGTTGTCTACCTAGTTCCATCTTTGTTCAGAGAGTCTGCAAAGTTGCTATTAAATTTGCCTAAGGGTGTCCTGTGCCCAACCCCTCTCTCCCCCTGTTCCTGTTAAGAAAAATAAAACTGATAATTTTTAAAAGTGACTGACGCCCATATTTCCACCTTGCATTACACCAACCAAGCCTAGTAACCTGCTCCTGAAAAGGAATGTCAGCCCTCCCTGACTCTGGGGGTCACCAACAGGCCTCTGGAGGTCGGGGTGAGTGCTACATTTTGGCTCCCAGCATGGGGCTCAACATTATTTTTGCTGTGGTCGCCCTTGGCAACAGACGGCAACTACACAGAATTTTCAAAGAAACAGCAGGTCCTTAAGTGCTAAAACTGACAACCATAGAGATCCATTGTCATATTATATTAATATTTCAAAAGATGGCTAGAACCCAGTGCAGCTGCTAACTCCTGGAGGGAAGTAGCAAACAAAATAGACAAAACTGCAGCGCTCAATGGGACCAGCAATAAACTATCATTTGGAGCACTTCAATCCTGACAGAGATTTGCTTGTAATCAGTTTGATTTCATCTTTTTATTGCCAGTTGGTGTTTTCAATTGTGATGTGCATCCAATAAACAAACTTGATTGTTTATATTATCCACAACAATCTTTTATTGCTGGTCCCATTGAGCGCTGAATTTTTGTCTATTTTACCCAGAATTTTCATCTGGCTCCGTGGGAAAGTGACAAATACTATCTGTGTGCCTCAGAGACTGTGCTATTATCCTTGTGAACCATGTGGGGAAGAATCAAAGTGTCTTTTTGCTCGTGGGAGAGTGTCAGCCTGGTCTTTTGTCACTTTACGCCAGTGCTGAAGGGGTTAAGGCAGACTCCACAACAGTTTTGGAGCGATGCTGGAGAAAATAGATGGGTGCTGAAGTCTCTAAAGAGCTGCTGGACCAATCCCTTGGCAGAGGAGGAGACAGAAATGCAGTTGTGTGCACCACCATCATGGATCCATGTGCTACAATCCACCTACCAAGAGAGAAGCATGGCGCATCTCAGAGTCTCCATGGCGGATTGAACTGTTCCTGTTAAGAGAAATAAAACTCTCTTTGTTTATTTTTAAAAGTGACTGGTACCCATCTTTCCACCTTGCACTACACCCACCTAGCTTAGGAACTTGCACCATGAGGAGGAATATTATCCCTCCCTAACTCTGGGGGTCACCACCAGGCCTGTGGAGGTTGGGGAGAGTGCTAAATATGCATTTACAGAACTAGGATTCAGCAATTCTGTGGCCCAAAAGCTCCCTGGCCACTGTTAAATCTGATATTTTTAACATGGGGGTCATTTACTCTGACCTCCCAACCATGGCTGCTAGGGGAAGCTTGTTTGGTTCCTCTAAGGTAGGTTTGACAACAACCCCCTCACATTCAGGCAAATTGGTACCATAGTCATGCCTCCAGCATAGAAAACGTGTTCTTATTGGGCTCCCCCCAGTGGCCAAACTGTAGTTTACCATCTAAGTACATAATACTGTGTAGCAATGGTTGTCCCTGTCAGGATCCCATTCTTCCATCATCCCTCATCCCTGAGGAGGAGAATACAGGTGCGTCCTGGAAAGTCAGTCATCATTTTGAGCCACCATCTTGGGCACACTACAGAACACTCATCCCGTTGTTGCAGCATCACTGGTGAGCACAAGGATTCATAATTACTCAGCATCTACCACACATATAGCAGCTCAGAAATGCTGTTTATTGTATTATTTTATGCGTAATACTCTATATTTTCTTTTAAGTTTTTTTCCAATTTCACCCTTCCTGTTCCTCATAATAAAGCTTCAAGATTTGCATATACACTCACGTTCATTGAAGAAGAGGAGGATGTAGCTGCATGTCAGGCTGCACATAGGCAACAAGGTACCATGTGCCAAGGACAGTCCAGTGAAACATCGTTAATGTAGAAAGTGAGTGTCAGGCATTGTACACACGGTACAAAAAGCAGAAGGGAGAAGTCGTAAGATAGGCTGTCTGCTGATTTTCAGATTGTTAGTACGGTGCTTTCGACAGCCAATTTGACTTTCATCAGACAAAAGCTGGATATGCAGGCTATAAAATTTTTGGTGGATGTGAACTCAACATGCGATTTTCGGATGGTCAGTACAGAAATCGTCACACAAGTCAAAAGTGCAAACACGCATGCTCAGAATCAAGGAGCGAGCCACAAGAGTTAGGTGTTGTAAACTACCGATCGCAATCTAGACTTAACATTCATGACGAGGCAGCTGATGAAATGTCGAAATGCAGCACACATTCTTATTTTCTTGAATGGGATAATAATGAAGCTGCTTTGCTGGTGGTACTGATGTAGTTATGCCAAACGTATTTTAAAAGGCATTTGTTTTGTACAATATGAAAATCGTGAATAAGCGCTCACAAAACTTTTACTAACTTCTACTAACACGAAATTAGCATAAGGGGCCCAAAGGGTGGCGCTTGAGAAGTGAACTTCCTCTTTATACTCTCACAGTACGTCACTACGTTCTTGTTTGGCAAACAAAAATTTGAGAATAGTTAGTATTCTAGACAAAATCCTGCATACGCGCGTTTGACAAAAATCAGATGCTCGGTCATCCAACAATCAGATCGTGTGTACAAGACCTAAGACCCCCATATACACTATTTGATTTTCTGCAGATTTTTCAGATATACCAAAAGCAGCTAATCATTGGTTGTTTAGGACGCTGGCGGCCTCCGCATAAAAAAAAACTCTTCTAAATGCTGGATATCGGCATTTGGCAGTGTTTACAAGAGTTTAGTAGCATTTAGGAGCTGTCAGCATTCTTAATGCCAAAACATTGCTGCTGCCTATTGCACTAAAGGCTCCTAAAAGCCTGGACATGGACACATAGAAAACATGGAAAGGTGTTTTGAAGCTTAAAAAAAAACGCACACACGGTGCAGTAAAAATGCCCTGTGTGCATGAGGCCTTGAAGGGACTGGGGGAGCTGGACACCCAAGGTTTTCTACCTTAATGCAGAGAATGCTTTGACATGAAAAGTCTTCTACCTTTGCAACTACTTTAAGTGAACTTGTATCAAGAGGAAAAATGTAAAGGTAAAAATGAAAAATTAACTCCGGGGTACAAAAACTGGTTCAAGGTGTTTTTAACATTTGTCGCCCAAACCACTTTAATTGATATATATATATATATATATATATATATATATATATATATATATATATATATATATATATATATTCTTCTGTGGACTCTATGTTTCTGAAGTATACTGTATATTTTTTGTAACTTTTGTATGGTGTTACTGGATTGTCTCCAGATATATGATAGAAATGGTTATATTATATATTATTGTGGAGTACAGTCTGACCTAGTTTTTTATTGGTTGGGTTTAGTGTGATAGTTTAATATATACTGGTGACTTCTTTCATTTTTGTACACGTTTACAGTATAGAATTGCATGGGACTTTTGGGTTTACTATTGTCCTATTACAGTGATGTCCAGGCCGAATAAAAAGTACAGCTTTACAAAATGCAGCATCAGGCAGTAATCGGCACACCAATCTTTAATGGATTTTGTTTTACAAGGCAAATGGCAAAAAAAAAAAAGTCTTAGCCTGTGCTGATGAATCTCCCATAGTCTGTCAAATGTTAGATTTAAACTAGGTCTTCTTTAAACAAAGTCAATGCACAGAATTGACATCAGCCCAGATTAAGGAGTATGAGTTCATACTCGCATATTCAAGAAATAACAAATAACATAATGATAAAGGAATTCAACCTTGATATTTACCTTCTGCACTTCTTTTGTATTTTCATCAATTGTAATTTTTTCCATGGAAAATGCTTGACAATTCTTATGGAATTTATTTTTCCTTATTTCTGACTGCAAAGGAAACAATAATATTTTTGAAAGGATTTCTACATTGTACATTGTAAATTGAAATAGTTTGAATTCATTTACAACTCCAGAGGTATTAAGAGGACCACAATTATAAGGTGCACTTGAAATTGCACTGAAAGTGCACTTGGAACTGCAGTCTCTGTAAATCTGAGAGGTAGATCTGAAATAAGGGGAAGCTCTGCTGATTTTATTATCCAATCATGTGCAAGCTAAAATGCTGTTTTTTATTTTCCTTGCATGTCCCCCTCAGATCTACAGCGACTGCACTTCCAAGTGCACTTTCAGTGCAATTTCAAGTGCACTTTGCACTTGTAGTTTGCACTTGTAGTGCTAAGTGGATTTTCCTTTAGTAAATAACCCCCTATGTGTCCATGCACACATAAACTGTCAGAAGCACTTAGGGACAGTAGAAAAAAATGTCAGCCTGTGCATCCAGGAACAATAAAAACAAAGAGTAAAAACGCCAAAAACACAACCACATTTTACGTTTTTAAACGTGGGAAACTGTGCAATAACGGTCATGCAAAAATGCGTCTAAACGCAGCTAAATGTGTCAAGCCGCGTTCAACATTTTTAGAGTGTTTTTAAGGAGAAAGGGAGAAGGTGCATGAAGAAACCCAAAAAGCCACAATTGGATCACCCGGAATAGTGTGTCCTCTGGCAAATTTAGGGGGTAAATGATCTTACCGGATGGTGTGCACACACATGCCAGCGGCAGTGGGTCAATCAGGCAGAAAATACTGAATAGGTAAACTCTGAGATGGAACACTGGACCTCCTACACCGGAAGTTGAAGCTGAAGCTCTGCTGGAAATCGTCCAAAATGTAAATGGTAGAAATTGTCCAACGTATGGATCAGCAAAAACCTCAGATGAGCAGTATAAGGATCATGGAAAGAAAAAACCTCCATATGGTGTAGATCAAACGAGTAGAAATGTATTAAAAAATAAAAGCATTGGATGATATGTGTACATGTGATCACAGAGCAATGTGGGGAGCTGGACTAGCAAACCAGATGCATTCCATCCCACTGGACTTAAACTGGGGTATTAGCCAGCTCCCGCCACATTGCTAGCTTTTATAATAAAACATAATTACAATGAGACCTCAGAGAACAGTGTGGCCCTGTCCGTGGTGCCCAGATCCGGAAGCATGGGCGTTGGCGTGAGCTGCACGCCTCATTCTGAGGGCCGTTGGGTGCAGCAATGCCAATCACGTGACTCTACGTGTGAAATCCGAGCCTCGCTATGCTGACCAGCCATGATGTATGACACGTCTATAGCGAACGTCAGCACCAAGCCTCGGTATAGACTCAAAAGCCTCATTATGAGTTAGAAAGTTATAGTGACCAATAGTAAATGGCAATATGCGTTCCAAGCCTCAATCGAATATAAGGAAAAAAGGTGTAATATTAGTAAGAATCATGGACAAATCAAGTGGTTAGCAATTACATCTAAAAGAGAGGAGGATGTCTCACATTGAGATACCATAAATTGGTAGACATTATGTGTACACTAAAAAAATGCATACAAAAGGGATATAAAAAACAGCTAAGCTTGATTAATAATAGCATTTATATCCCAATCAATTTTCATACCGAATGGGGAGTAGGACTTGAGCTCATGTATCCAGAACGTTTCAAGTCTGGAGACCCCTGGTAGACATAAATCCCCCCTCCAATGGGGGATAAATTTGTCAATGATTTGGAACTGAGTTCCAGTGGAGTTTTTGTTATAATATTTTGGACAATGATGGGGGACGCTGTGATTGCGATGACCCTTCTTGATGCTGGCTAAATGCTCATTGACCCTCACCGAGAAAGTCCTGATGGTGCATTCCACGTATTGCTTTTTACATGGGCAGGCACAGGTCGTAAAGTGTTTCATATGGTAGGTATGTTGAGTGGTAGTGGATGTAAATCTATCTGTTTTACGTCTCCCACAGGTGTTATGCAAACATACATTTCACCCGCAGCAGGGATGATACTCTTTACAATGTTGGAAAAAGAAAATTTCGGGGGATCGATGATATTCAGCGCAATCTGTCCTTGTATGGACAATGCACCTCTATAAGTAGCCCCAGCACGTTTTGGGAGGATTGGTTCCAAATATTTATAATTCTGAAGGACCTTCCAATGTCTATAGAAAATCTTGTTTATTTGCCTGTGTTGGATAGAAAAAGTGTTAAAAAAAAAGACCACCTATATTTGTTATCCACAGTGGGTTTGCGGTGGTTTTCAAGTAGTGTGTTCCTATCAACCACAGAGGCCTTATTATAAACAAAAAGTACTAATGCGCTCCACCTAACCGATATAAATACTAACTATCTAAGGATGTGGAAGCTGCCAGCATAAATAGTGATCTCAGCACCAATAGATAAATAAAAATAAAAATATATATGCGGCGCTACCTAAGTTATTAAATACAAACCAAATAAAATAATTTACTAAAGTGCGAAAACTGCAATAAGTTGCAGACCAAAAGTGCAAAAGTGTATCCACCTCACTATAGTGGTATAATGTGCAATAATATGCCAATAAATATAATACATCTAATATAAAATAATATAATGAATGAAAAGTCAATAATCATATACGTGCATAAATATCCAAAAATCCATATGTGAAACACATTACAAAAAATTAAAAAATGAAGATGCTTAGTAAGCAATAATGTGCCAAATACAATAATAAATAGTGATCATCAAGCAAAAGTCCATGCAGGTAAGTAGTGACCATAAAGCAAAGTCCATGCAAAAAAATATATAATAGCTTCCAATGCGTGACACTCCACCACAAACTTCAGTGCTCAACTTGTGCACCACCAGTTTCCCCCAGCCTCTCACCTCAAATATATAGCATTAAAGCGCTGTATATAAACAGATGCCACTCCGTCCTTATCCGTCCAGCCTCAGATCTATAACGCTGTACGTGTATAGGTATCACTTCCCCAATTTCTCCACATGCATCCAGTTAATAAAATGGTACATAGGGAATGGAAGAAAGACAAGGGGGGCTCCCATGTGAAGTATCAAAACACAGCTTTAAAGAGGAAGTAAACCCTTTCAAACCACTTCGACCTACAGGTAAGCCTAGATTAAGGCTTACCTGTAGGTCCAAGCAATATCTCCTAAACCTATATGGTTTAGGAGATATTTGCCCGAAAATGGGCACCGCTGTCTACGGCGCATGCGCCGTAGACAGCGGCGCGCAGGCGCACTAAACGCGGCAAGTCCAAGAATGGAGCTGCCTAATTTGTCGACTCCCGTGCGCATGCGCGGGAGTGACGTCATCGCGGCTTTGCCGAATGGCAGCGGCGGAGCTGAGAGACGCGACTCCCGTGCGCATGCGCGGGAGTGACGTCATCGCGGCTTCGCCGCTGTCATTCGGCGGAGCTGCGAGACGCCACCAGCAAGATGGATGCGGCGGACTACAGGGGACAGCGGCGACTTCGCTGGCTCCTGTGTCAGGTAAGTGACACATAATGAGCTACTATGCGATGCATAGTAGTCCATTATGCTTTACCTTTGCAGGGAAAAAAAGAGGAAGTAAACCCATCAGGGTTTACTTCCTCTTTAATAAAACAATATCCACACTTACATGTAGGCAGATAACAGCGAATTCGTAGCAACACCGACTTCCGGTCTCGGCCGCAACCGGAAGTAATATGTGTAACACCTAGCTCCTTCCCTAAACAGAGGCCTTATTGATGCCCTTATCTAAGTCAGTGGATCGGTTGCCCTTTTCTAAGAATCTTCAGAATTTGAGACTGAGAATGGAAATGTCACGTACCTTGGAGGAGACTGAATTGAAAAGGTCGGCCTCTCTTGTATCTCCCACCCAGGCCCCACTGGGAGTGGAACAGAAGGAACCAAGGGCCAGGAGGAACATGAGTGCCTGCAGCTGTGGACCCGGAGCCTTGCAGCAGAGGAAGCGATCTTGGACAGGCAGGAGAGCCGTCAGGACAGGATGGATCATCTTGTACCAAGGATCAGCTGGTCTTAAAACGGAACTCTGCAGGAACAGTGGAACTGGAATGTGCGGTGTAGTTAAGTCCTTGATAGGCTTGCAGCAAGAGATTGCAGAAGGTCGCAGGACCAAGGTAGCAGACAGGTGCTAGGATGGACAGAAACGAGAGCAGGGTCTTGAGGGAAGCCAGGTTTGGCAGCAGGCGGAAGATGAGGTACAAGGCAGCAGGCAGAGGCGAGGTCACAAGGATAGCCAGAGTCAGGAGCCGGGGATCAGAGCAAGAACAGGATCCAGGAGCAGGGTCAAAGAAAGCCAGGTTCATCAGGAGGTATCAGGCAGAAGAACAGCGGGTGCAGAGTAATGGAGGAGGAACTTGAGGTTCATGATCAGGGAAGGGGTTAGCCATAGATCATTTTAAAAGGGAAACGTGAATCTTCAAACTTTCAAACGTGCCGGCAGGTTAAGCTTGAAGGCAACAGCATTAATTCTCTTCTTTACTGGGAATGGGCCAATGTACCTTGGTCCCAGTTTTTTAGAGGGACAAGCCAAGTTGAGGTTTGTAATGGAGAGCCAAACTTTATCCCCAGGTTTAAGGTCTAGATTATCCCTTCTCCTTCTGTCATAGAATCTCTTATTATTTTCTTGGGACTTTGTGATGGTTTCTTACAGTAGTTGGTTGTTGGATCTCCAGAATTCCAGATGATCCTGTACTGCTGGGACTGAAGATTCCTGGGGCGGTTGTACAAAAGCTGATTGGTAGATCGACCTATGTACAACCAGCCTGCCCATACATGGATCGAAATTCAGCTGGTCCCTGCTGACCTGGTCAAAATTCCATCTATGTATGACTGGCTTTACTCACAGTGGAGTTTGTAGATTTGTAGAGATTCATAATCCACTGCATAAAAAAAGGCACAATCTTCTCTTATCCATGATGATGGTCTGGTGTAGATGTTAATAAGGGACTCCATGCGAGTAACAAAAAAATGTCCTTGAGGAGGGTCTGGTATGGATGTTAAGGGGTAAAAAAAACAAAATAACAAAAAATAGCAGAATGGGGTCCACCACAGATCCCATAGTAGACCCTCATCTCACAATACAGCCTGGCAGGCTACATGCCCTCAACATGGGAAAAGTTCCTTGTCAGGGGGGAATCTGGCAAAGCACATTGTCCCATATTAATCAGGGGATGGGTCTCTTTACCACAACCCTGGTGCAATGGTTGTGGGGGTCTGAAAGCAGGGGTCTCATTACAATCTGAAAGCCCCCTGTTTGTAGACCCCACAACAATAAGGGTGCCCCCAGATACCTCCCTTACTCATTCACATAAAAAGTAATTAGTAAATAACCACATTTATGTCACTGGCTGCAAAGAATGTGATGTGTGCTGTTACCCACTGCTTTGTTAGCAATCATTGACAGCAAGGAGGCTGTCATGTATAGCAGTGGTATTTCTACTGCTACTATCTTGAGTTTATTTATACTCAGGACAGCCCATGATTATATTATATTTTATTATATTATATTATATTATATTAAAATAATATTTGTACCTGAAAGGTTGCATTTATGCAGAGGAGTTATCTGCAAATGACTCCAGTAAAAACAGGGTCTGTTGGAATAATTACATATGACCAAAAAATGTAGCGCTGAAATATTCAAAATGTGACAGATATAAATCACACTTAAACCCTATTAATTTAATAATATAGGGACCTACTGAAAGACAGCACACATAATAAATGTTATGCTACCTAGTAGGAGAAAAAGACTATTAATGTGCATAAAATAAACAATCTATATGTGAAAAAGTGCAAAAAGTCCAACTAAAGCAAAGTGATGTGCACAATAAGTCCAAGTATCCCATTGACCCAAACCGTGAACAGCCTTCAGTCAATAACCAAAATTTTGCAGAAAAAGGTGGATACTCTTACCAGAGGTGATGGACACAAAATACTCTACAGTAAATGTGTCATACAGGCTTGTATGCGTCACAAATGATTTGTGTACGCTGGATCATGGGTCCCCATCAGAGCAGCCAGGTATCCTCTCGGTTAGCCAACTTCTGGATCGATGCACCAGGGTATGGGATTCCACAGGACACAAAGAATTCCTCGCTGTATCTCAGAGATTCCAGTGTAAAGTAGCTCCAAACGGTTTCACCAAAACACGAAAAGTATAAACACAATGCCTTGCATAGTGAAATTCCACCGTTTGAAGGTTTATTTATAAAAAATGCAAATTACATAAAAAATGACATCCAAGAATCACGTGATCCAATAACTTGTATAAAAAGTAAATAAAAAGCAATATGGGGAGCAGGAAACGCTATCCCGGAGCGTTTCGACCTCTAAGTCGTCTACTGGGGCATTACCTGTCCCCCCCACATTGCTATAATATATATATATATATATCAACTTAATTAGAGAATAACTTACACCTGTGAAAGGCCACCTCTTCCAACTCCTCCTCCATTAACCCCAATGTGTGTACGCTCAACATCACGGACACTATTAGCAATAATGCCCCACCTTTCCAGCATCATCCTCCCCTTGCAGCAAATGGTAAGGCTCCATCCATTTCTATGCAAGGAAAATAAGGGATACAAATCTAATGTAAAATGATGACATGAAATCATAAAATGGCGGCCACGCGTGCTTTCCACCGATATTAGTGAAGACCGGAAGTAACGAGGAATTCTAATCAATAAATAATTTGATATCAAAAACTCATCATTACTACGAATGGCAGATGTAAGCGCAAATACAGTTCGTCCAGCATTCCGCACATCATTTAGAATGATTCAACATAACGAACGCATAATCATTCTATTGACAAGGCTGATAGATCTTAAACAGCTGCCATTCGTAGTAATGATGAGTTTTTGATATCAAATTATTTATTGATTAGAATTCCTTGTTACTTCCGGTCTTCACTAATATCAGTGGAACGCACGCGCGGCCGCCATTTTATGATTTCATGTCATCATTTTACATTGGATTTGTATCCCTTATTTTCCTTGCATAGAAATGGATGGAGCCTTACCATTTGCTGCAAGAGGAGGATGATGCTGGACAGGTGGGGCATTATTGCTAATAGTGTCCGTGATGTTGAGCGTACACACATTGGGGTTAATGGAGGAGGAGTTGGAGGAGGTGGCCTTTCACAGGTGTAAGTTATTCTCTAATTAATTTGATATATATATATATATATATATATATATATATATATATATATATATATATATATATAGCAATGTGGGGGGGACAGGTAATGCCCCAGTAGACAACTTAGAGGTCGAAACGCGTCAGCCTAGCGTTTCCTGCTCCCCATATTGCTTTTTATTTACTTTTTATACAAGTTATTGGATCACGTGATTCTTGGATGTCATTTTTTATGTAATTTGCATTTTTTATAAATAAACCTTCAAACGGTGGAATTTCACTATGCGAGGCATTGTGTTTATACTTTTTCGTGTTTTGGTGAAACCGTTTGGAGCTACGTTACACTGGAATCTCTGAGATACAGCGAGGAATTCTTTGTGTCCTGTGGAATCCCATACCATGGTGCATCGATCCAGAAGTTGGCTAACCGAAAGGATACCTGGCTGTTCTGATGGTAACCCATGATCCAGCGTACACAAATCATTTGTGACGCATACAAGCCTGTATGACACATTTACTGTAGAGTATTTTGTGTCCATCACCTCTGGTAAGAGTAACCACCTTTTTCTGAAAAATTTTGGTTATTGACTGAAGGCTGTTCACGGTTTGGGTCAACGGAATACTTGGACTTATTGTGCACATCACTTTGCTTTAGTTAGACTTTTTGCACTTGTTCACATATAGATTGTTTATTTTATGCACATTAATAGTCTTTTTCTCCTACTAGGTAGCATAACATTTATTATGTGAGCTGTCTTTCAGTAGGTCCCTACATTATTAAATTAATAGGGTTTAAGTGTGATTTATATCTGTCACATTTTGGATATTTCAGCGCTACATTTTTTGGTCATATGTTGTTATTTGGACTTGGTTTGTTTGTATGTTAGCTGCTGGTTTGTGTTACTTCACAATTTCTACTATTTTTATAGGGAGCGCGGTGTTTTCCCCCTTTTCTCTGTTGGAATAATTGTTGTTTCTTAGTGAGCTAACTTTAATTAGCATACCAGTATTAAAGTGGTTGTAAACCCTTATAACACATTTTAACCTACAGGTAAGCCTAGATTAAGGCTTACCTGTAGGTTCTGCAAATATCTCCTAAACCTACATGGTTTAGGAGATATTTACAAGTCCCCGTACGAGGATTCCTTCTGCGCATGCTCCGATGTACTCGGCACATGCGCACTTTAGAAGGGTCACGGCGTGCCTTTTTCATTAAACAACATGCCGTGACTAGCGGCTCCCATGTGCACACGGTGGAGTGATGCCACGCGACTCCGGCCAGTCACAGAGCCGGAGTCCGTGACCCCGGAAGGAAGATGAACGCTTCCAGCCGGTGAGGAGATCGGGGACATCGCTGGCTCCTGTGTCAGGTAAGTGACACATAATGGGCTACTATGCGATTTCATCTCTCTGGGGCATTTGTCAATATATAGTGTGTTTTTAAACTATATTGCCAAAAGTATTGGGACACATGCCTTTACACGCACATGAACTTTAATGGCATCCCAGTCCTAGTCTGTAGAGTTTAATATTGAGTTGGCCCACCCTTTGCCGCTATAACAGCTTCAACTCTTCTGGGAAAGCTGTCCACAAGGTTTAGGAGTGTTTACCGTAGGGGTGGCCCCTTTCTGTTCCAACATGACTGTGCACAGAACACTACATGCAAAGCATGAAGTGCAACATCACAGGGCCATTTATTACATGATGTTTTACACCCCATGGAGAGGGATACACGTTATTGATCAAATTACATCCCTGTTTTGTTTTGTTTTTTACATTTTTAAGAAACTCAGAAATGATAAGCTTCAAGAATTTAACATATTTTTTTTCATGTCTGTTCGTCTTTGATTTCAGTAACTTTTTATTACATTTCAAACTGATAATGAAGTTACTAAACACACATTGTTTAGTTTATACTGCCCCTATTTCTGTATGTGGATGATGGCATTGAAATTATTTTAATAAAAAATAAAACATCTAATTACCTTTTTCCTAATCGATATACAGCTGTCACATGACCCAGATCTTTCTCAGCCTATCTGCAGGGAAACATACGCCGGAGGAACTTCTAGTCGTCTGCTGCTGGTCCCATGTTCAAAATAAAAACAAACAGTCTTTGGAATGCACAGTAAAAGTAAATAAATATTGTCATTAGAGAGCGCATGCGCGGGGTTTCCCAAGATGGCCGCCGGCATCTAGAGCTCCGCTCCACCGCTGCCCTGCTTTAACCACCGGAGCCTCCAGAGCGCCCTCACACTGTACCGGACAGCAGATTCAAGTGGGGGAACACTCAGGGAACCCACGGATGGCGTCCCCGAGCGCCAGAAAGGATTTGTCCGGCCGTATGAAAGCCGAAACCGGCCCTGTCAGTTACGCCAAGATGGCGGCGGCTACACGAGGCCTCCCAGTCACAGCTCCCCAGGAAGTTTCCATAGCGGACCAGGACCAGGAACGGCTGCCTTTTCAAGGTACAGACTGTGCCCCTTTACCATCAGTTAACTCTCCCTCTTCCACTGAGTCTTTGCTGGGGGGATTGAGTGCAGGATATCCCACTACACCTATGAGGGATCCCCATACAGGCATGCTGCTGGCAGTCAGTGAGGCACAGGAAGATTTCCCTCCCCCAACAGACTTTCCTTCCATGATGACTGCTTTCTCACATATGCTTTCCAAAAGCCTAGCTATTCAGGCAAATCAGATCACTACCTCTATACATGCAGATCTGCAGCAAATAGGTCTGAGGCTGGACACTGTGGAACGGAAAACTGACCAGGCTGTATCCCGGATCAATCAGAATTCGGCTAGATTGGAGGAGGTTCAGGACCAACTAGAGACTGCGTTTGCAAAAATCGATGACCTTGAAAACAGGTCGAGAAGATACAATTTTAGGGTAAGGGGGATCCCAGAATCTGAAAAAGAGGTACACAAGGTGGTGAGATCTCTCATAAAGAATTTGATCCCTGACATCCCAGATCGCCATCTGGAACTGGATAGAGCACATAGGGCTCTCCAGGCCCCCCGCTCTGACGGTTTACCCAGGGACATTATAGTCAAGCCGCACTATTACTCGGTGAAGGAGGAGGTCATGCGAAAATCCAGATATGCAGAAAATCTCTCGTTCCAGGGTCACAAGATCCAGCTATTCGCTGACCTCTCCCCATACACTATACAGAGGAGACGGTCGTTTAAACCTTTGCTACAAGTTTTGTTGGACAAAGAAATCGCTTACAGATGGTCGTTTCCTTTGAGGCTGAATTTTTCTTACAAGAACAAAAGCTTTGGATTCTCCTCGTTCCAGGAAGGCGAAAAACTTTTGATTCGACTAGGTCTGCTACAATTGGAACCCACAACGGAACCTTCCACCAGGGGTACCCCAGCGTCAACCAAGAGGCCTCCCCCAGCGAGCCCGCTGCAGCAGATCTGGCTGACACAAAGCTCCAAACGATCCAAAGAAAATCTGCCACCTTGAGACTATTTTAGTTTCTCCATATGGGGATGAACTTCCTCTTTTTCGGGGATCCCCTGATTGTGGCATGGGCCACGAGACTCGGGGGTCTTTTGGGTCTCTCTTGGCCCCCTCCTCTATCTAGAGGGTTACGGGTGGGAAGTCTTCACATGTTCTGAAATATGTTTTGGGGCATTCTTCCCCTCCCTATGTTGTCTGATTTTTTGCTCTCCTTTCGCCATGTATCTTTATAGGGGGGGGGGGGGCTTTGGCATTTTTGCATCTTTGCATTTTTTGTATTTTTGTATTCTTGTATTCTTGTATTTTTTGCATTATAACCTTGGTCCAGGTTAACTTCTTTTAGTTTCAGGTTGAGGTCTCAGGCCTGGCTATTCTGGACTCGAACGACCGGTACAGCGAACTCTTCTCATATCGGACGGGCCTGTAATGTATATGACTTATCGGGGATAATATTAGGTTTACTGGATGTGGTAGCAGGGAATGCTTTAAGGGATATGCATATTTTCATAATCTTTGTTTGCAATAGGCCTTTACGGCCCCTAGGTACTGGTCTGATAAGGGTATGGCCATTTCTCCACCGTCTCTATTTTGGGGGGGGGGGGGGATGGTGGGTCTGGAGCGAGAAATGGGCCATTCCCTTTGCCATAGGTATAGGAGTGCTGCTCCACTGTTAGAATTCTTGAGGGGCGCTTGGTTTACATTTTCGATAGGAGCCCGTGGCAGCTCCACAGTTTATATAGTTAAGGTGGCGGGGCGGTGGTGGATTTAGTGTGCTCCCCCTGGCTCAGAGGTATTGTTTAAGCTTCTGGGCCATTTTCGGGGTAACCTTGTCTGGGGTTGCCCCGTCCATTTACGGATGAGAGTTGGTTGGAGGGGTTCCGACCGCTCGGGGGGGAGGATGGGGACAGGGGGTCCCCTGTATGTATTTTTCTGACAACACAATGGTATTGCAACATGGTTCTCCTCATGCTGCTGTTCTTTCTCCCTATGATTGTTTGTCCCTCTTCTTGTTCATCTCTTTCCTTCTCCTTTCTCCTCATGTTTATTGCAGACAAGGCGACTTTACTTACGACATCCGGCCTGCACTCCTGGACGTTTATGGGACCTATTGGTGGTTCTGGATTCGCCCACAGCGTGGCCCTCTTCATGGGAGCGGTGAGTTCCTGTTCAGTTGCGTGGGTCTCCCCCCTCTGGTCCATGGCTGACACACCTGCTAAAGCGCCCACCCTTAAACTTGTCTTGCATAACACTCAAGGCCTTAACTCCCCACTAAAACGTAGGAAGATTCTAGAACATTACCGATCCATACATGCGGATATTCTATTACTACAGGAGACGCACTTCCCTTCCTCTTTCAAACCCACATTTTTACATCAGCACTATCCTCAGTTCTTTTTGGCTTCCGCGGAAAACAAGACTAGAGGGGTGGCAGTGTGTTTCTCCAAACATATAAACCTCTCCCAACCTGAGATTGTTCAGGACCCCCAGGGTCGATATATTCTGGTTTCGGGACACATAGATGGGGAATGCTACACTTTTGTTTCCTACTATGCACCCAATAAGGGCCAAAGCTCCTTTTTTGCGTCCATGCTGAGGAAGCTACAGAACCGCCTTCAGGGCACGGTGTTTATTGGAGGTGACTCGAATGTAGCATTTGACTTTTCTCTGGATAAATCGGGATCTGGTGGGTCAAAACCCAAGCGTCCATCGAAACAGAGCATTAGCATTGCTCGCATGCTCCACTCAGGTGGTCTGATTGACTCCTGGCGGGATTGGAATCCTCGGGCGAAGGATTATACACATTTTTCGGGGGCCACACCACACCTATGCCAGAATAGATCACATTTTTACGAAACCCCAGACGGTCCCTCTGCTGGTTACTGCAAGGATCTTGGACTCGTCCTTATCGGACCACTCCATGGTGGTTGTAGTGTCCAGGAGACCTATGGGCTCCGGGAGCCGCCCATGTTGGCGTCTCCGGGAATCCATTTTGAGCGATCCTGCACATAGCGCAGTGTTGGAGGCTGCTATTCGAGAATACTTTGAGCTGAATGATACCGGGGAGGTGACGCTGGCTACTTTGTGGGCCGCACATAAAACTGTAATGAGAGGCAAACTGATACAGTTGTCCTCTAATCTCAAAGCGCAACACCGGGCTGAGACTCTCAAACTCACGGAGGAGTTCCGTTCCCTAGCTAAAACACACAAACAGCGCCCTACGGCAGATTCATTAGCCAAATTAGACGAGGTCAAGGCCCGACTGAATATGTCCTTAACTACAGCGGCTGCTCAACATCTTACTTGGACGGGGGCTAAATTCTATGCACAAAAAGACAGGGTGGGCTCACGCCTAGCAGTAAAACTGACCCCCAAGTCACGATCTCAGTCTTTCCCTAAAATCAGGGTTCACTCAGGGGACCTCTCTCAGAATCCTGTTAAAGTCATGGACACTTTTTTGAAGTTCTACTCGGACTTATACAAGCAGGGGACTAGTCCCTCCAAGGGTGCTCGGGAGCGGCTCCTGAGTGATCTCCCACTGCCCAAGCTCTCAGAGGATCACAGGGATCTTATGGAGGATCCGTTCACTCAGGCAGAAGTACTTGACACTATCAAAACGCTTTCAGTGGGTTCTGCCCCGGGTCCGGACGGATTCTCCAACGGTTATTATAAGAAGTTTGGCCCTTCTCTGGCTCCTTATCTGGTGAAAATGTTTAACTCTCTCAGGGATGGTACCGCCATGCCTCCGGACATGAACTCAGCATTTATCTCGGTGATTCCAAAACCTGGTAAAGATGCCAGCGTGGTAGGCAATTTTAGGCCTATAACGCTTATCAATAATGATATTAAGATAATGACGAAAATACTGGCGAACAGGCTTTCAAGCTTTATCTCCCGGTATATCCACAAAAATCAGGTGGGGTTCATCCCTGGGAGACAAGGACCAGACCAGATTAGGCGCGCAGTAGATATTATTTCACTCCTAAAGGCACAATGGGACGGGGGTTCCCCGCAACAGGGGTTTCTGCTGTCCATTGACCTTCATAAGGCCTTTGATTCTATTGATTGGTTGTACCTTACGGATATTCTGGAGAGATGGGGGTGCGGAAAATACTTTCTTAATCTTATATCGGCTCTTTATTCTAATCCTTCGGCTCAGGTGCGTCTGTTGGGCAGATATTCTAACACGTTCGGTATTGGTAGGGGGACAAGACAGGGGTGCCCATTATCTCCGCTTCTTTTTGCCATAGCCATAGAATTCTTTAGACATTGCCTTACGTTCCAACCCCGACATTAGGGGGGTCAGGTGCGGGTCCTGCGAACATAAATGCGCCCTTTATGCGGACGACCTCCTTCTTTTTGTTACTTCGCCCCTGACCTCCATGCCCATCATTAACCGGACTTTATTAGATTTTAGTAAGATTTCGGGACTCCGGGTCAATATGGAGAAATCTTTAGCCCTGAATGTTACGCTATCCACAGATATGCTATCACAACTTTCGAATAATTTTACCTTCTCATGGGCACAATCCCAGCTTCCATACTTAGGAATAAAACTCACTTCCGATATACACACATTATTCAAAGCTAACTATCCCTACATGGCGCAAAAATGTAAAGAGGATTTAGTACGTTGGTCCGGTTGTGGCATCTCCTGGCTGGGTAGGATTAATGCGGTGAAAATGACACTTCTACCGCGTCTATTGTACTTGTTCCGTTCACTCCCAATTCCAGTCCCCAAAACATTCCTTGACAAAATACAAACGGACATCGTGAGGTTTGTCTGGGGGAAGAAAGGCTATAGGTGCTCCTCAGCCACACTCTACCGATTGAAATCTCAAGGGGGGTTGGGTCTTCCTAATTTGTGGGGTTATTATCAAGCGGCACAACTGGCCCAGATATCAATGGCTTTCTCGGGTTCTGTAAAACCGGACTGGTTATTGATGGAACGGCAATCTATTCCCCACCACACAATAGATTTCCTGATGGGTTGTAGCCCCAAACGCAGACCAACGATTCTGGCTCCCACCCTTTCGCTTTCATTGGCGCTTAGCTCCAACCTATTCAAACGGGACTCGTTGATCTCCCCACTGAAACCGCTAACACACATTTTTCATAATGGGGATTTTCCCCCGGGGGAAAATATAGAAGCCTTTAAATGGTGGACGGATAAGGAGTTATACAGAATTGGACACTTCTTTTCCCCTTCCGGCCCTCTTTCTTTATCACATTGCAAGAAGAAACTAGATATGCCCGATTCGGAAATGTTCAGATTTACACAAATCTCACACTATTTGAATTCCATTTGGACTTCCAAACCTCTTCCTCCTTTTATAACGCAATATGAGCAATGGTGTGCGCAGGCCACGGACCAGAGGGGGGGCATCTCCCTGATTTACGCGGCTCTCATGGGGAAGGACAACAAGCCCCCTTATGCTCTCGCATGGGAAGCTGATTTGGGCTGCTCTGGGGAATCGAAACAGTGGTTTGGGGCCTCGATGAGAGCTCACAAAGGTATACTTAATGTTTCTCTAATTGAGGCAGGTATCAAAGTCCTGTTTAGATGGTACTATGTTCCTTCCAGGCTGGCAAAACATTTTCCGGGTTCCTCGCCAGTGTGCTTCAGAGGTTGTGGTCTGGGAGGAGATATGTTTCATGTCTGGTGGTCCTGTCCACGCATCCGCTCCTTCTGGCGGAAAGTGTTTCGTACGGTTAGTTCCATTACGGGGACTGCTGTACTACCACACCCCAGTTTAGCCTTACTAAATCTTTTCATCCCGGCTTTATCCAAACATTTACAGCAATTGGCGTTTTTTGTTTTCCTTGGGGCTAAAATTACGATAGCTAAGGCCTGGAAGAAACACACGGTTTCATATAAGATGTTCAGATCTAAGGTAACATGGATTATGGTGCAAGAACAAGTAGTGGTCAAGTGGCACGACAAAACGGAGAGATTCCAGCTGATCTGGGAACCTTGGGCGACGTTGTGTAATATTTCTCTTATTCCAGGAGTGCAGCCTGGTGCTTTGTCTTCTAGGGCAGGTAGCACTTGATTCGGCTTTTTACATTACGTCTCTTTCTACTCTCCCCCCTTTCTTTTTTCTTTTTTTCACACGTTTTCTCTCTTCTCTTCTTCTTCACCTCCCTTGGTGTATTGGGATGGGCCCCACATGGGGTTCTACTGGAGATGGCAGCGATGTTCTGGGCTGGTTTTTGGCCCAAAATTCCTTTGGGCATCCCAGGCAACTGAACTTTGTAGGGATGGGTGGGGAGTGTCCTGGTCTTGGCGGGCGGGCCTAGCCCTTGGTCTGCAGCTTAATCCCGTTTGGGGCACCAGGGGATCCGTGGCTCGTGTGCTTTGACTAGACATACTCCCCCAAGGGGGCTGAACTGGTTGTTATGGGTACAAGATAATACCAATGTTTTTTCAATGCACTTCCTGTTGGCTTTATAGATTGGTTTTGGTATATTCTGGTCTAGATCCATGTATGTCTAGCTCGGCTTTGCCTATGTACGGGTGGATTTAGCTTGTTTGTATTGAGGATTGTTTATCATTTATGTTCTGATGCAAATCTTCAATAAACATTATTAAAATAAAAATGAGCACTGTAATTAGTATTGTGTCTTTACAGTAATGGAAGAAACTGGAAACAAAGCGGATCTTAGCAAGGATAATAAGAAATCTCCAGATACTTCATAGGATAGGAACCTGGACCTCGATCTTCTCCTAAGGCAAAGATAATGTGCTTTTTTTGTGCATTTTGTTTTTAAATAAGCACTATTGTCATTCTTACTTTATTAGAAGAGATGACAGAAGACAATGATTCAAACAGTTCAGAATGTAAAAATTATTTAATTCTATATGTTCAAGCCAAAAATAAAACCAGACATTGCATAAAAAAAAAAAAAAAAAATATTGTCATTAAACTGTTTTAAATGGGCATACAAATATATAATCAAATCTTTATTATTTTGTGTACATAACATGGTGTGGGTGGATTTCTGCCAGTCACAGGCTGTGTCACGCTCTCCCAGCCTGTGTCTTAGAATAAGAGGGAGGTGATTCCTCCATTAAGCTACATGTTATATCCTACCCCCATTGTGTTTAGCTGGTTGATGAGCATGAAGGAGGAGGGAGGGAAGGGGCTGTCCTTTACCACTGTGTATACGCCCACATGTGTGACTCTATAGTAACATGGGCTGCTCAGATGTGATAGGGAGGAAATGCTCAGCATAGAAACTCACTGAAAACTGAGCATGTGCATGAGTTTCTACCAGAGATGCAAAATTCCTAGCTAAATTGGGGACATGAACAGAAGGTGGAGATAGAGAGCAGCAGGATTAACCAGTTTTTTTGCAGAATACAGAAAACTAATCTCAGTGACTGAGTATGAACAGAATGTAATGCACCAGCAGCACAGACGAGGGACCTGAGAAAAGGAGGATCTGGGATGCTCTGTGCAATCCACTGCAACAGAGCAGATAAGTATAACATGTTTGTTATTTTTATAGGGAAAAAAAACAAGACTTTACAATCACTTTAAATTCTTTTTTGTGATCAAGTAGACAAGTTGAAAGACATTCCGCTCTAATGTAAACCAACTGAACATGCTTTCTCTGTTTGACAAGTGAAGGAAATTTGAGAGTAATAGTTTTACTGCCCCAATGTCCACTATGCTAAACACAATAAATGCTAATGTGTCCACAGGGTGGGGCACACACTGATGGTATTCAGCAGACCACATCCTAATAATTAACAACATGAAATAGTATAGATCAATGAATGCATGGACACTTTAAGGCACTCAGACCCATGGGGGGGGGGGGGGGGCGATTGAGACAAACTGATTTTTATAGAAAAAGACTCTGGATAGAATGCCCCAACACTACACAGCCACCAGGCAAGTATTGACATATAAACCATTATGTGTCTGAGTGTCTAAAAAGTCCAAGTGTTCATTGATCTATTCTATTTCACTATGCACAGCACACCCAACATGCACAGGACAGAATGCACTGAAAACATACAGCACAAGTCCACAAAACACTGGACTTAAGCCGGGTGTACATGGAACAACATTCAGCCAGTTTAGCATCGACCGGCCGAATTTCGATCCAGGTATGTTCAGGGAGGTTGTACAGAATTCTACCTACAGATCGACTTCTGTACAACCATCCCGTAAAATTTCCTCTGCTTGATTAGCACTGACGGCTATAGCCAGTGGTGCTGATCAGTGTATTCTGACAGCGCGGAACTCCCCACACTGTCAGAATACAATGATACAACAGGGAGGATTCCCCCATTTACATTGAGTGCGTGGATGGGGGAATCTAGTAATTTTTTTTTGTTCAATCCCAGCGCCATATACTCCATTTTTGCAGTGTGTGGGGCACACTGCACAGATAAGATTAAATAAAAGTAAGTTCAATAACATTTCCTTGGGCCCCCTTATTTCGATCAGAGGGGCGCAGGGGGTAGTAGAAGTGATGGAACTCTTTTTTTTATTATTTTCTGCAGTGCAGGCGATAGTAGGTTTGTAGTTGTCCACAGACTCCTTGCAGCCCTGGTGGAGTTATTGTATATAGGCAGCTGCTGCTTCTCCCTGAGTGAAACCTAAAGGTAGAAGGTGGGGCAGTGTATGAGAGCTCATAGCAGGATCACAGTTATAAGGGGGCGGCAGTGGCAGACATAAGCCAGTAGGGTACATTTATTTTTTGGTAAGAATGGTGAAACGACAGTACAGTACATTAAGACACAAGCTGCATACAGTGTTTGCACTGTATACTATTACTACTGCTGTCAGCAGATGTGAGTGAATGATACAGCCACAATACTTGTGATTAGGGATGAGCTGAACACCCCCCGGTTCGGTTCGCACCAGAACTTTCGAATGGACCCCAAATTCGTACGAACGTTAGAACCCCATTGAAGTCTATGGGACTCGAACGTTCGAAATTAAAAGTACTAATTTTAATGGCTAATATGCAAGATACTGTCCTAAAAAGGATTTGGGGACCTGGCTCCTGCCCCAGGGGACATGGGTCAATGCCTAAAATGTTTTTAAAAATGGCCGTTTTGGCGGTAGCACTGATTTTAATGACGTTTAAAGTGAAAAAAAAAGTGAAATATTCCTTTAAATATGGTGCCTGGGGGGTGTCTGTAGTATGCCTGTGAAGTGGCACGTGTTTCCCGTGTTTAGAACAGTCCCTGCACAAAATGACATTAAACGGAAATAACACCATTTAAAACTGCTTGCGGTTTTAATGTTATATCTGGTTCCTGCAATATGGTTAAAAATCATTGAGCAAAATGGCATGGGTAGCCCTCCCTGCCCATTACCAGCCCCTTTGGGTCTTGTACGGATATTAAGGGGAACCCCGTACCCATATTAAAAAAAAGGAAATACGTGTGGCCCCCCAGGCCCTATATACTCAAAACAGCAGTATACAGGCGGTGCAAACAAGACAGGGACTGTGTAGGTTTGTTATGTTAAGTAGAATTTGTAATTTTCAACTGGTACATTTTTAAAGTGTAGCTCCAGTCAAAAAATCTATTTTTAAGCTTTTTGGAAAACATAGGGAAGGGTTATCACCCCTGTATAATTAGTTTTGCCGTCTGTCTTTTTTCATCTCACTTGCTGTTGTCTCCTTCCGTTTTCAAGTAGGAGATGTTTGTAAGTTGGATGTTTGAAAGTAGGGGCCTGCCCTATATGCTCTGCAGAAAGGGCAGAACAAGGTGTTGGTTTTGCCACAACATTGTAAGCCCTCAAAGTGACTCTTGGTAGGCGCTGGAGCGCCCTGCTGTGAACGATTATATCAAGAATTGTAATTACATGCCATTGTTGAACAGTGGTAGAAAAATTGACCTTTGGTGGTTGTGGTGCTGGTGCTACAACACTATAAGTCCTCACAGTTACTCTGGGTGGGCACAGGAACGGGCCCTCCTGTGAAATATTATATCAAGAATTGTAATTACATGCCCCTGTTAAACAGGGGCTGAAAAATTGGGCTGCTGGCACTGGTGCTGGTGCCACAACACTGCAACCTCTCCCATATACTCTAGTTGTAGTGCAGGAATGAGCCCTGCTGCAAAGCATTGCATCAAAGATTGTAATTAAACACCCCTGTTAAACAGGGGCAGACAAATTGGGCCTTAGGCACTGGTGCTGGTGCCATGACACTGCAACCTCTCCCATATACTCTAGTTGTAGTGCAGGAATGAGACCTGTTGCAAAGCATTGCATCAAAAATTGTAATTAACCGTCCCTGTTAAACAGAGGCAGAAAAATGGGGCCTTAGGCACTGGTGCTGGTGCCACGACACTGCAACCTCTCCCATATACTCTAATTGTAGTGCAGGAATGAGCCCTGCTGCAAAGCATTGCATCAAAAATTGTAATTAAACGCCCCTGTTAAACAGGGGCAGAAAAATTGGGCTTTAGACACTGGTGCTGGTGCCACCACACTGCAACCTCTCACATATACTCTAGTTTTATTGCAGGAATTAGCCCTGCTGCAAAGCATTGCATCAAAAATTGAAATTAAACACCCCTGTTTAACAGGGGCAGAAAAATTGGGCTGGTGGCATCCCCCAGAACCAAAAATGTTCTTCCAACATATCAGCGGAGGAGGAAGAGGATAAACAATCAACATAACAGGACAGTCACTCAGCATCAGCATAGGCAGTCTTGAAGGGATGTGATATTTCAAAAAAAATTATTCGGTTACATCAGCTTCAGGTGCTTGGTAGCTGTGGGTAATCCAAGACTGATTCATCTTGATGAAGGTCAGTCGATCAACTGAGTCGGTGGACAGGCGCACCCTGTGATCGGTAACAAAGCCACCAGCAGCACTGAAGGTGCGTTCCGAAAGAACGCTGGATGCAGGCCAGGCCAGTAGCTCAATTGCATACTGTGCAAGCTCTGGCCAGTGATCCATCCTCAAGACCCAGTAAGCCAGAGGATTTTCAGCGTGGAAAGGTGTCCAAGTCTGACCTTGCCCCTAGGTATTCCTGCACCATGTAAATCAGACGCTGGCGATGGTTGCTGGAACCGATCATACCTTGGGGCTGCGGACTAAAAAATTGTCTGAAAGCATCGGTCAGACGGCCACCTTCTCCACCGCTCCTTCTGACCGATGCCTCAGCAACACGTTGTCCAGGACCAGAAGTTTGTAACCTCCCAGTCTCTGGGAACGCATTGCACAGACCTTTCTGCAAGGCCTCCCGGAGATGTCTCATCCTCTGCTCCCTCTGCGACGGCAAGATAAGGTTGGCAACCTTACCCTTGTACCGTGGATCAAGGAGAGTGGCCAGCCAGTAATGGTCCCTCTCCTTGATCCGAAGAATACGAGGATCCTTCCGCAGGCTTTGCAGGATCAGGGAGGCCATGCAGCGCAGGTTAGCTGATGCATTCGGTCCGGAGTCCTCTAGGTCACTAAGGACAACATGATCTGCAGCTACCTCCTCCCAGCCACGTACAAGTCCACGGGTTTGTTGGGACTGTAAATCATCCCTACAAGACTGCTGCTGCTGCTGATGCTGAGTGCCAGCCTCCACCTCCATGCTGACACAATCATCCTCCTCCTCCTCTTCATCCTCTTCCTGTGTGATGGGTGGCACAGCAGGAACACTGTCTGGATAAAGGGGGCCTTGAGAGGCAAGGAAGTCCTCCTCTTCCTGCCTCTGTTCTGCCTCAAGTGCCCTGTCCATTATTCCCCGCAGCGTATGCTCCAAGAGGTGGACAAGAGGTACAGTGTCACTGATGCATGCACTGTCACTGCTCACCATCCTTGTGGCCTCCTCAAATGGTGACAGGACAGTGCATGCATCCCTGATCATGCCCCACTGGAGTGGTGAGAAAAAACCGAGCTCCCCTGACCCTGTCCTGGTGCCGTAGTCGCACAGGTACTCATTGATGGCCCTCTGCTGCATGTGCAGCTGCTGCAGCATGGCCAACGTTGAGTTCCACCTGGTGGGCATGTCACATATAAGGCGGTTCTTGGGCAGGTTCAACTCCTTTTGGAGCTCAACCAGCCGAGCACAGGCATTAAATGATCAGCGGAAATGCACACAGACTTTCCTGGCCTGCTTCAGGACATCCTGTAAGCCCGGGTACCTGCCCAAGAACCGCTGCACCACCAGGTTAAGGACGTGAGCCACACAGGGCACATGGGTCAGTTGTCCCTGTCGGAGTGCGGAGAGGAGGTTGGTGCCATTGTCGCAAACCACCATTTCTGGCTTAAGCTGGCGTGGCGTCAACCACCTCTCGGCCTGCCCCTGCAGAGCTGACAAAACATCCGCCCCAGTGTGGCTCCTGTCCCCCAAACAAACCAGCGCAAGAACGGCATGGCATCGTTTTGCCTGCGTACTTGCGTAGCCCCTGGAACGCCTACGGAGCACCGCTGGTTCTGAGGACAGAGCACTGGAAGAGGCCATGGAGGAAGAAGAAGAGGAGGGGGGGGAGGAGAGAGGTGTGTCACAACCAATAATAGCATTTTGGAGGTGTGGTGGCGGAACAACCTCCAACACTACTGCACCTTGTCCTGCATCCTTCCCAGCTGCCAGAAGAGTGACCCAATGGGCCGTGAAAGACAGGTAACGTCCCTGTCCCTGTAATATGCACCTTACCGCTGACCGCCCTGTCCAGCGAGGCAAGGACATTGCCTTCCACATGCCGGTAGAGAGTCGGAATCGCCTTCCGTGATAAAAAGTGGCGTTTGGGGACCTGCCACTGAGGAACCGCACATTGTACAAACTCACGGAAGGGGGCCGAGTCTACCAACTGAAAAGGCAGCAGTTGAAGTGCTAGCAATTTAACCAAGCTAGCATTCAACCGCTGGACATGTGGATGGCTGGGAGTGAACTTCTTTCGCCGGTCCAGCAGCAGGGGCAGGGACATTTGCCTGCTATAATCGGACGTGGGTGTACTGCTAGCAGAGTGCCTGGAAGCACTTGGCTGTGACACACCTAATTCTACACCTTCATTCCTCTCAGAGCAGGTTTCAGAGGGGACTGAAGGTCTAGTGGGGTTGGAGATCCCAGCTGATGAGGAGCAAGGAGAGGTCCGCTTTGTTCTTTGGTGTGGGTCTTTGAGGTACGCTTGCCAACGAGCTGCATGGCAGGTCAACATATGTCTAGTCAAGCATGTGGTGCCCAAGCGGCTGATGTTTTGGCCACTCGAGATACCCTTGAGACATATGTTGCAAATAGCAGGGGTGCGATCTGATGCACTCGTCTCAAAAAAGGCCCACACCAAAGAACTTTTAGAATAACGCGTAGAGGCAGCGCCCTGCACAGGCGGAGCTCTGCGGTGTGATTCAGTCGGTGTGCTGCCCCTAAGCTGGCCCCCAGAGGGCATCCTGCCTCGTTGGACATGTGCCTCCTCCTCCTCTCTCCTACCAGGCACCCACGTGGAGTCAGTGCCCTCATCATCCCCTCCCTCTTCATCGCTGGAGCAAACCTGGCAGTATGCTGCAGCTTGTGGAACATGACTGCCAGATTGCTGTCCTTCTTAAGTATCCCCTCTCTCTGTATTCACGCTACTGCCTTCCTCTAGCTGAGTATCATCATCAGAGCCTACAAAACACATCCTCCTGATGCATGTACCCAACACTGTGCTCAAAGAGTTCAGGAGACTCCTCAGGAGGACGTGGTGGGTCTAGGGAAGGAGTCACTGATGATGACATTGAGAGGAGGGAAGACGATGTGTTGGCAGCTGCTTTGCTAGTACCCTGAGCCTGAGTGAGAGAGGATGAGGAGGATGAAGAGGGCTTGGTCATCCACTCTACCAAGTCGTTGGCATGTTGCGGCTCAACATGTACAGCTGCCAAAAAGGACAAGCGTGTCCCATGGCCACGTGCTGATGAGGATGCACCTCGTCCACGACCAGCACTGTTGTCTCTAGACACAGAGCCTGCTTGCCCTCTTTTATCGGCTCACGCCTGTCTGCCTCTCCTTGCTGGCCTTCCAGACATGGTAATGGCCTGAAGGGAGATGGGAAAACCAGCAATTGGGTAGTGTATATTGTGCTGGAGGCACACACAACAGCCACTAACTCCTGCAGATGGCAGATGGCTCAATTAGAGAAGAGCTATGTAGGGGGATATAACGGTGTATACTGTGGTCAGGGCACGCAGACAGCACGCAGACAGCACGCAGACAGCACGCACAATCTCCTACAACTGACTGCAAGCTCTATTTAAAAAGAGCAAGATAGCTAGCTATATAGGTGGATATAGCGGTGTATACTGGGTTCAGGGCACGCAGACAGCACGCACAATCTCCTACAACTGACTGCAAGCTCTATTTAAAAAGAGCAAGATAGCTAGCTATATAGGTGGATATAGCGATGTATACTGGGTTCAGGGCACGCAGACAGCACGCACAATCTCCTACAACTGACTGCAAGCTCTATTTAAAAAGAGCAAGATAGCTAGCCATATAAGTGGATATAGTGGTGTATACTGTGGTCAGGGCACGCAGACAGCACGCACAATCTCCTACAACTGACTGCAAGCTCGAACATATGTTTGACTCGAACGCGAAGCTCATCCCTACTTGTGATCATTATGATGATGATAATCACACAGTACAGCTTGAACTTCATAATCATCATCATGACAATGGCGATGATCACATAAGAACAGTGAAATTATGCCCTTTTAGCATACCATCCTAGATTCAGTGGACCATAGACCTAAGATTTCAAGTAAAATCCTGGCATCCTGCATATCCAGGATGGAGTCCCACAACCCAGTGTCAGAACATGAATGATGAATGAATTTAGTAGTCACGGTCACTGATGAATGAATTTACTGGTCATGGTCGAATGATTTTACTGGTCACGGTCACTGATAAATGAATATACAGGTCACAGTCGAATGATTTTACTGGTCACGGTCACTGATAAATGAATTTACTGGTCACAGTTGAATGATTTTACTGGTCACGATCGAATGAATTTACTGGTCACAATCACTGACGAATGAATTTACTGGTCACGGTTGAATGATTTTACTGGTCACGGTCACTGATGAATGAATTTACTGGTCACGGTTACTGATGAATGATTTTACTGGTCACGGTCACTGATGAATGAATTTACTAGTCACGGTCACTGATGAATGAATTTACTAGTCATGCTCACTGATGAATGATTTTACTAGTGACGGTCACTGATGAATGAATTTACTGGTCAGGGTCGAATGATTTTACTGGTCATGGTCACTGATGAATTAATTTACTGGTCACGGTCGAATGATTTTACTGGTCACACGTCACTGATGAATGAATTTATTGGTCACAGTCGAATGATTTTACTGGTCACGGTCAATGATAAATGAATTTACGAGTCACGGTTGAATTATTTTACTGGTCACAATCGAATGAATTTACTGGTCACGGTCACTGATAAATTAATTTACTGGTCATGGTTGAATGATTTTACTGGTCATGGTCACTGATGAATGATTTTACTAGTCACGGTCACTGATGAATGAATCTACTGGTCACGGTCACTGATGAATGAATTTACTAGTCACGGTCACTGATGAATGAATTTACTGGTCACTGATGAATGAATTTACTGGTCATGGTCACTGATGAATGAATTTACTGGTCTCTGATGAATGATTTTACTAGTCACGGTCACTGATGAATGAATTTACTAGTCACGGTCACTGATGAATGAATTTACTAGTCACGGTCACTGATGAATGATTTTACTAGTCACGGTCACTGATGAATGAATTTACTAGTCACGGTCACTGATGAATGATTTTACTAGTCACGGTCACTGATGAATGATTTTACTAGTCACGGTCACTGATGAATGAATTTACTAGTCACGGTCACTGATGAATGATTTTACTAGTCACGGTCACTGAGGAATTAATTTACTGGTCACGGCCAAATGATTTTACTGGTCACGGTCACTGATGAAGCTGTTGCCTGGGTACTGTGCCACATGAGTTCAATGGAATTCGTAAATTTTTTTGTGGGGTGGGGGCTGTTTGCAGGGGGGCCCCATACAACATTTTGCTATGGGGCCCTGTGATTTTTAGTTATGCCCCTGCAGTTGATACAGCTCACCCATCAAGATCACCAATGCAGTAAATAGTTTTTTGGGCCAGCTTGGCCCAAACAAACTATTTAATCAGACATTTAATCAGAATTGTGGAGTTAAGCTTTCAAAAGCACATATAGAAAACAATTGTTTTCCATGAGAGCTTTCAGTGACCTGCATACATCTAGCATGGAGAAAAAAAAGGTTACGGCATATAGTATGAACAAGGTGCTACTTTTGTGTGTCATTCCCATGTTGTCCAGACAAGGGATCATCTACACCAGAACACTTCCACACGTTGCAATGTAAGTCATCTCAGACTCTATTTAACCACACCCTTTAAGCCACGCACAATATTTAACGCAGTGTACACCGCACCGACTTTTTCTTTCCTCTGGGTCCAGGGCCCAACTTATGATCCTGCACACAGGCCCACTGAAGTCATAAAACACCCCTGTTCAATCTGCTGGTTAAAGGAAAAAATATGACTCATCTATAGGCTGCCTTACACAGCATAAAACATACAAAGCACAACACACGGCACGAAATGTACACTACACAGAGTACAGAGGGTACACAGCTCTCCCACCACACACACACAGAACATACACAGTACATGGCAGATGCAGTACATTCACTACTTACAACATATACAACTCTGAGTGCATACACAACAAAGAGCAGAAAGATCATGCATTAAGTAACAAAACATATAGTGAACAGTTTAGTCTTGTATGTATAGTTTATTATTGTAATCTATTATCATGTTACAATTTTTTTGACTGTATTACTGTTACCATAATTCCTCATTATTAATTAACAAACAAATACCTAACCCTCTTTAATACTACTGATAATTAATATATAATTCCATGTGAAACGTGATTGCTGTGTAGTACCATCCAATTAGGAAATTGCATCACAAGCAACACATTACGTGCAGGTTTTTTAGGCAAGATAATAACTTTTTAAATAGAATACAATTAGGAAAACAGGCACTTGCAACATTTTACCCATGAAACCTGCAGTTATTCAAATCAAATCATTCAAAACTCTCATAAGGTTTAGTGAGCAAAACATTTATTGGTCCATAAAGTTGGCTGACATTTAGAGTGCCGTCAGCCTATATTAGACTGACATCAGAGTTACATCAAGGAGGTTACAGCAAATTTCATGTTAATGACACTGTTGCTTTGAATTAACGTAAATCAGGCTAATTTCTTTATTAAAACATTAATAATTTAAACAGATTATAGGCTAAACAATGTGTGTCAAACTATTTTAACGTACTATAGGGGTAATTCATTTTAGGTTAGTGGAAGATTGTGCAAGTATTAATAAGGCTCTTGTATGTACATTTGTGTATCATTTTATGAAGACATCTGACATTTAATAAAAACGGTTCAAAGGATGAAGAATCCATTTAGATTCCAGAATCTGTAATATTGCATAGCTAAAAGTTTCACGGAAAAACTGCACATAACATACAATATATATATATATATATATATATATATATATATATATATATATATATATATATATATATATATATATATATGGAAAGGCCAGTATGGTGGCCTGGAATTATGGGTGGAGCCCGGTGGAGTATATAACCAGCCCGTTCGCCTAGCTCCCTCGTCGGTTCCGGTGCGCGATATCTGATACGTCAGAAATCAAGGGCCGACTATCCTCGAGACCTTTCAGTGAGCCGGGTTCGTGAGTTCCACGCTGTTCCGTCCGCCTTAGTGTCAACAAAGCCTTGTCGTTCGTCAGCGTCCGTCTGATTGCCGTCTGAGTCGCTATACTCAAATCGAAATTTTCCGTTGTCGTACAAACACGTCTGGGCCGGCTGTCGCAGGTAGGGCTTCGGCACCCATTTCATTTCATGTGTTACAAAGTCACGTAAACTAGATTCCTGAACTCATGAACCACTCACTTTAGATTGCACGAACGTCTTAACTGTGGCACTCGTATTCGTTACTACATGTCACTACCCCTTCTTCGAAAGAAGCCGTTATCACTTTTCGGTACATACCGTTCGTGCCACCAGGCACCTCGTTTCATAGCACGTCGCTGCAAACCGAACGACTCCCCCGATCATTTCTATGTTCGAATCGATCGAACCGTTTCGAAATTACAGCCGTCTGCTTGTCACGTTAAACTGAGCACTCCGGCCAATGGCAATCTAATGTTGTTCAAAATCATGAAACGGTCGGACCGTTTCAAATCCGAATAAGTTAAGCATTTCAATCATTTCATGCCGTTTGTACTATGTCTGTCATTTCGGTTCATTTCATTTCAATCATTTCAGTCATTTCAATCATTTCGAGTCATTTCAATCATTTCAGTCATTTCAATCATTTCGAGTCATTTCAATCATTTCAGTCTGTTATGTCGGATCATTTCATTTCTACCATTTCTAAAGACATTTCATCATTTCTGTCACTTACCGCGCTCCGATGCGAATCCCGTCGCATCTCCAATGCACCGATTCGCTTCGAAGTGCCCCAGGGTTCGGCCTCATTTCTGTACATGCTCCAGAGACTGAGTCACTCGCAGGTTCAAGCACGGTCCTTGATTCTAGTCTTTGTCATGGCTTTCATTTCTGTCACTTATTACACGCCAATGCGAATCCTGTCGCATGCTGCTATGCACCGATTCGTCCTGGCGTGCCCAGCTGCTACGCCTCATTTCAGTACATGCTCCAGAGACGGATTCTTTTGTGGTAACCGTCAGTCCAGTCGTTGAATGTTGTCTCTGTCATGGCATATCATTTCTGTCACTTATTACGCGCCAATTCGAATCCTGTCGCATTCTGCTATGCACCGATTCGTCCTGGCGTGCCCAGCTGCTACGCCTCATTTCGGTACATGCTCCAGAGACGGTTTCTCTGTTGCAACCATCAGTCTAGTCGTTGAAACTTGTCTCTGTCATGGCATATCATTTCTGTCACTTATTACGCGCCAAAGCGAATCCTGTCGCATTCCGTTATGCACCGATTCGTTCTGGTGTGCCCAGCTGCTACGCCTCATTTCAGTACATGCTCCAGAGACGGGTTCTTTATTGTAAACCATCAGTCCTGTCATTGAATCTTGTCTCTGTCATGGCTTATCATTTCTGTCACTTATTACGCTCCAATTCGAATCCCATCGCATTCCTTATGCATCGATTCGTTCTGGTGCGCCCAGCTGCTACGCCTCATTTCAGTACATGCTCCAGAGACGGATTCTTTGTGGTAACCATCTGTCCAGTCGTTGAAACTTGTCTCTGTCATGGGATATCATTTCAGTCACTTATTACGCTCCGATTCGAATCCTGTTGCATTTGGTTATGTACCGATTCGTTCCGGTGCGCCCAGCTGTTACGCCTCATTTCGGTACATGCTCCAAAGACAGGATTCTTCTGTTGGGTTCATGGGCTCGTCCTTTGATTCATGTCTTTGTCATGGGTTTTCATTTCATTTCACTTATCACGTTCCGGTACGAATAGCCACTTCCGTGTACTAAATTCGTATCGGCGTGCCCCAGGAACGGCCTCATTTCAGTACATGCTCCAGAGTCCGTTTCGTGCTCGGTCGCAAGTTTGTGGCATGGCGATTCAGATCTCTGTCATGGCGGATCCACTCATTTCACGGTCACATACGGCTTCCCGGTTAGTCCAGTTGACTCTTCAATATCGGATTTCTATCGGGGGGCCTTGATCATCAGCCTCATTTCACTATTGAATTGCCTCAAAAGAATTAAAAAGGAAAAAAAAAATATTTTTGCATCGGCGACGCAACCAAGTCACGTCTCTGTTGTCGTACGTACGTTATTCTAAAAGAGCAAATTTCGGTTGTCCATTCATTTCATTTATGTCATTTATCACATTTCCAGTCTCACCTCCACTAGTTAGCTAGACATCTCTCTTTAGGTGTTGGATTCTCAAACAAAACTTCACCTTCATCTCCTCAGGTCAGTCGAGTTCTCAGTAGGTCCAACCTGCACCTGGTCGAACGGTGCCTCCGTAGGTAAGAGAGGGTCATCTGGGAGGGGAACGCTTACGAGCGGTGGTATCCTTCTCTTCAAAATGTTTTCTCAGGAGTCTCCTACGAGTCTTGTAATCCATGTCACCCTCATAGGTTCCGTACAGGAGAAAACCCGGACCCAGTGATTAATAGGCTTACCAAGCCTGGATTTTGCCACCATGTCCCAGGCTGGCAGCGAGGACTACACGGCTCCGTTGTCCCCTTCTCTTGTCTCAGAGAGTGGCAGCCAAAGGTCCTTCAGAGCATGGACCATTCCCAGGCTAACAGCCGAGTTAAGGCGCAGGGGTGTACCCTTTCCAGCTACAGCCAGAAAGACCGAACTTTTTGGGCTCCTCTTTCCTCCCCCAGCCGCGGTTGAGGATAGTGCCCAGCAGGCCTCCCTGGGCTCTATCGCTGCTTCCATCACGCAGCTTCACACTCTGGTGTCATCCCTGACGACCTCAATGTCAGAGGTTCAGAGTCGGGTGGCCCTCCTCGAGACCCGCCCATTCGTTTCTCCTCCAATACCAGCTTCACAAGCAGTGGATAACACCAGCGCAGGTACCCCCGGGTGTACACCAGTAGTGTACCCTTCTCATTTAATATCAGCCAACATCAGGAAGGACATCCTAGAGGGCAAGGACGTCAATCTGGCTTCACTTCTTATCTCCATTCATGAGCTGGCAGAAAACAAAGCTTACACTTGGGGGGACGTGTCGGTGGTCCTCAAAGCCAAAGACCCCAGGCTGGACAGGAAGCTTTCTGTCACCGAGTTCACCTTGGCCTTCGGCATGCTGAGGGACGTCATCTGCTCGGCCTCCCCCGGCAGGAGGGAGGAACTGGATCGTTACCTCCACGTGGTAGTTGACCTGGGGTATAAATACGGCGGTTTTTCATTTTATGACTATCACCGCTCCTTCTCCGCTAAGGCGGCCGCCAGGCTCTCCCAATTTCAGATACCTACTGATTGGAGTGTCATGGACACCGAGTTGTTCTGCCGACACTTCGCGGGGCTGCGGTCTCCCCTCTGTGCCATTTGCCAGTCGGCTACTCACACCGCGACTTGGTGTGCCAGCTCAGTGGCAGCCCCGCCCGTAGACGGTCCATCGACCTCAGGTACTGCCCAGGGCCTACCGGCGCCGGTACGCCTGCCGCAGACAGATAAACTGGGGCGCCCGGTCAAGACCATGGGAGGCGCAGCCATCTGCAACAACTACAACAGCGGGTTGTGCAATTTCAGCCAGTGCAGGCTGCTCCACGTATGCACACGGTGTCATAGAGCTCATCCCAGGCTCATGTGCGAGGTCAAGCAGGCTAAAAGATCTTGACTAAGCCAGGTCAACGTGTTGTGGCTCAGTGTCTACCTCGCCAATCATCCCACCCCCTCACTTGCCACCTACCTAGTTCAGGGCTTTACTCAGGGCTTTCATACAGGACTTGTCTCTCTCCCTCACCTTACACATGAGTGCCAGAACCTGCGGTCAGCAGCCACGGATGTACAGGCCATCGACCAGCTGTTACAGGCAGAGCTAGACCGGGACTTCGTCATAGGCCCTTTCACAAAGCCCCCATTTAACACCTGGCGAGTCAGCCCTATTGGGCTTGTCAAGGGCAAGTTCTCCAATAAACTTAGGTTGGTCTACGATTTGTCAGCGCCTTATTCTTCCTCTGTCCCCAGTCTTAATTCCCTTATCCCCTCTGAGGAGTTCTCCCTTAAATACGCATCCGTAGATACGGCCATCCAGGCCATTCTCAAGTCAGGCACAGGAACATGGCTCTCCAAGGCCGACATCTCGGACGCCTTCAAGCTCCTTCCTATCCATCCATCTCTCTGGTGCTGGCATGGCATCAAATGGAGGGAGCTCTACTATTTTGCCACTAAGCTAACCTTCGGGTCCAAGAGTAGCCCCTGGCTCTTCGACTCGTTTGCGCAGGCTCTCGCATGGATCTTGCTGCACGTAGCCCAGTGCCAGGGAGTCATACACTATTTGGATGACTTCCTGCTGATCGAGTCACCTGGCTCCCTTCCAGGGGATCTGGATAAACTAAGGGTGGTCTTCAATAACCTTAACGTCCCTATTGCTGAGCACAAGGTGGAGGGCCCTGCGCAGGCAATCACCTTTCTCGGGGTCAGCTTAAACACCAGCACTATGCAGGCCAGCCTCCCCCCGGATAAACTAAGCCGCATCAGGACGGTCATGAGGGACTTCACCCGCACCAGAACTTGCACCAAGAGGCAGCTACAGTCCCTTCTCGGTATGCTTAATTTTGCTATGCGCATCATCCCTCAAGGTCGCGCATTCGTATCGCGCCTGTTAGTCCTACTGTCCCATTCACAAGACCCGGAGCACGTCCTCAGCCTGGACCCCGCAGCTATAGCAGATCTTGCCATGTGGGAGGAATTCCTGACGTCCTGGAATGGCGTGTCCCTGTTCATTCCCTCCGTGTCCTCCTCTTCACCGCAGGTCGTGACCGACGCAGCGGCCTCCACGGGTTTTGCAGCAATTTTTGGCCACCTCTGGCTCGCAGCCCCCTGGCCTCCTCAGATACTGGCAATTCCGGGCTTCACCGAGACGTCCTCCCTATTTGAGTTGTACCCCAGCGTAGCCGCTGCCCACACATGGGGCCGCAGTTGGTCGGGTCAAACAGTGACCTTTTCAACGGACAATCTCGCCACTGCGGAAATCATTAACAAAGGCAGGTCTAAGTCTCTGGAGATTATGTCCTTCCTGCGGCGACTGGTCCAGCTCTCGTTATTATTTCAATTTAATGTTCATTGTGCCTTTATCCCCGGTAAATGTAATCGGGCAGCGGACGCCCTCTCCCGCTTTAACTTAGTTTCCTTTTTTGATCAGGTGCCCGGAGCCGGACCAACGTCAGCAGCTATCCCGGACTGGTCTCAACTGACCCTGGATTAACCCCTCACCTAGTAGCCGCAACTCAACTCATCAATCACTCCCTCTCAGACAATACCCGCAAGGCCTACCAAACAGCCTGGAGGGCCTTTAACCGTTTCTTAACATCTCACTCCACAGAGACCTCCCGGGTCAAGCAAGTCCTGGCCTTCATTGCCCATTGCCACTCGGACTTGGCGTTATCCTTTAACACGATCCGGCTACACCTGGCCGGGGTACAACATTTTACGTCCCTCCAGGACCCTGCCGAACCCTCCTTGTTCACTTTCCACGCCATTCGGGCTGTCATGCGCGGCATCCAGAAACGCCAGCCTACGGCCTCCGCCAAACGCCTGCCTATCACAGGAGACGTTTTCAGAAACATGTCTGATATTCTGGCCACTGCACCTTTCGGGCTCCACACTAGTATCATTATACAAGCAGCCATACACCTGGCCTTCTACGGCTTCTTACGGCCAGGCGAGTTTACCTCCAGTAGCCCCTCAGCTCGCATGCTATGCAAGCACCACCTGGTCAGGCACAGAGACCATTTCATCCTACATATAGCAGTATCCAAGACGCAGCAGCTTGGCCCAGGTACGGACATACATTTTTATAAAACCAACAACCGCTGGTGCCCGGTCGCCATTCTCACCCGCTTGTTGACCCTTCTGGCCGATCAACCAGGAACTGGCCCGCTTCTGCCATTCCACGGTAAGCCACTGAATGCAGCCCAGTTCATGGAGCATGTCAGGATACTCCTGGGCATCCTTCACCTCAATCCGGCTCACTACTCCGGACATTCATTTCGTATCGGAGCGGCTTCAACTGCCTCCCGCCAAGGGGTCCCGGTCCACGTTATCAAAAAGTTGGGTAGATGGAAGTCCACCTGTTTTGCCCGTTACATACCCAATCCGCAAGTAGAGATGGCCCAGGCCTTTGTCAAGCTCACCCAGTAACAAACTCGAATCAATAAATGCATTCCCTACCTGTATGTTTTTGCCCCCTTATTTTGGTATACCCTACGTTAGGCCAGGGCACACTTTCAGGTCCATTTCAAGTAAGCGAGTTTATGTTAACCTTGTTTGTCATCCTTATCCGTATCGGTCAGAGGGCTCTGGGCCATAAATGGAAAGGCCAGTATGGTGGCCTGGAATTATGGGTGGAGCCCGGTGGAGTATATAACCAGCCCGTTCGCCTAGCTCCCTCGTCGGTTCCGGTGCGCGATACCCACCCACCCATCCCCTGTCAGGGCATTTCTTAAGCATTATACTCCTCGGGTGAGTACTCATTTCACTCCATTTCATTTTCATTTCATTTATTACTCATTTCTCTATCTAGGGTATGCCCCCTTATTTTGGTATACCCTACGTTAGGCCAGGGCACACTTTCAGGTCCATTTCAAGTAAGCGAGTTTATGTTAACCTTGTTTGTCATCCTTATCCGTATCGGTCAGAGGGCTCTGGGCCATAAATATATATATATATATATATATAAATTCTATTTTTTTTTTATGTAATTGTGTGATGATTTTATACATTACTATGCACCTGTATGGCATTGCTGAGAAAAAAACCTATAGGACTAATCAGCCAGTCACATGGGAATTCAAAATACCCAATAGCATTATCCATGCACAATCACCTGGCACATTCTGATATTCAAAAGCATAATTCAGCATGTATGGTATAGTGTAGCCCCCTGCTGTGAAGTATTCACCAAAGAACTGAAGAACAGGGGAATGCTGACTGCTTTTACAAAGAGTGTAACACAGCCTATGTAGTTACAGTATAACTTTTGGCATGTGGTAAACAGATACTTCTCGATTTGTTAGAATCTAGCTTTACACCTGAAGTTTAATATACAGTACGTGTGTGTATATATACATATCTCAAATTATTAGTTTTTTTTCCCTTGCAATACAGCACTATACACGTTAGTTGTGTGCAATGTTGTGTATCCCATTATCTGAAGATGTCAGCTTCAGCATAAAATCATACCTTGTCACCTTCAAACAGATGCCAAATATTTCCCTCAAATGCTGTCTTACGCCCCAGTGAGAATTAAAGTGCTTGTAAAGTGCATGTCATACTTATCTGAGCTGTGCAATAGTTTTGCACAGACCAGCCCCATCCTCCTCTTCTTGAGTCCCCCACCGGCACTATGGCCCCTTCCCCCTCTGAGAGCTCCCATAGCAATCTGGTACATGCTCGCTCCTGAGCCCCACTCTCTATGTCCATAAGACACAGATAGCGTTGCTCAGCCCTGCCCCCTTCCTCCTCACTAACTTTGATTAACAGCAGCGGGAGCCAATAGCACCTTCTGCTGCATCTCAGCCAATAGGGAGGGAATGAACCGAGAGAGCCTCGGCTCTTCTGCACATTGCTGGATTGTGATCTGGCTTATTTGAGGCATTGTGGGTGGGTTTGCCATAGTACAATGTTCCCTGAACACCCCCCACTTGCCATCTTGACATTGTTGTAGTCTCGGGCTCCCAAGAGGAGCAGAAGAGCTTGGGAACCCCAAAGCAGGGATGCAGCGCAGGGGGGGGGGGGGGGGGGTAATGGTACTGTAAAAATGATCAGGTGGCTCTATCACAACCCAGATCACTTTTACTCAAAGCAAGCTTGTGTGAAGGCAAGCCATGGGCTTGTTTCAACCTGTTAAGATTTTGGACATACTAGATAAAATGCTGAACTAGTTAAATATGTACATTATTGGGACATTGAATATTGCCTTGGCAAATTACCCCCCTTTACAAGATCATCAATTACTAATATTACTTAATATTTCTAACAAATTTCTGCTAGGCATTATTTCTTATACCACAGCATCATTCACCATTATGTAAGTGTGATAGAGAAGAATAGACCTAGGGTCAAATCACTGGACAACCCTCTGCTAGTAGAACCTCTGTTTCTAGAAATGTAAATAGTTTTTCTACTCTTGGCTAAATTTAATCTGAAAATAACCTTATTAAATTAAAATGTTGTCCTCTCTGCCTCTGCCGCCTATAGGCACAGTCTGGGAAATGCAAGCATTTACAATAGTTTGCAAGCGAAGATCCTTTTAAAACCACCTGAACCTAATTTAGACAAGCATTTGCACCAAAAAAAAAAATGGAAAATGTATCAAATACTTGCTGTAATTTTCCTTTCCTGATGGACTCCATGGCAGCCTACGTGTGGGTTAACCCCACCTCCTCTCCAATGCTATAGGACCCCACTCCCATAAATTTGAGCTTAACGCTAGAGAGGTTCCGCAATTAACCAACTCTTGAACAAAGGGTGGGATCTCCGTCTGCCATGGAGTCCATCAGGAAATTAAATGAAGTAAGTATTTGATAATACATTTTCTGTTTTCCTGACAGACTCCATGGCAGCCTACGTGTGGGAAATAACTAGCCAGTCCACACTGATCAAAGAAAAAATTTAATTTAACCCGTCAACTGACAGGACTCTTAAACCAAAGTTCACAGAAGATGCAGGCTCTATACAGTAATGTGACATAAAATAAATAATGGAGGACCATGAGGCCACTTTGCAGATGACTTCTAAAGCCACATGCTGGGCTGCTGCCTGTCACCGCCTCTGGAGAAGCCAAGCCCTTAACTCTATAAGCCTGCTGAATCGACTGGACGATCTAGGCCGCAATCGGTCTGGTCGAAGCTCGCTTTCCTTTGTTACTCCCAGAGTGCAAGACAAACAGGTAGTTGGAGCATCTAAAGGAGAAAGTAGCTTGCAGGTATTCCTTCAGTAATTCACCTACATCCAGAGGATGTGCTTCAGTGGACCTTTGGGCCCTAAATATAGGTATGACAATTTCCTGTTTTCTTATGGAACGCTGAGGTGACTTTTGGATTTGAGTGATGAGGACCACCTGGTCCGGGAAAAAAGTCAGAAATGGTTCTTCATGACCCAAGGACCCGATCTCAGAAACCCTTTTGGCCAAAGTGATGGCAACTAAGAAGGCAACTTTTGCAGAATGGTCCTTGACAGAAAGCGGAGCGTATCCTAAGGTACTGGAGTCAGACAGTGAGTCAAGAACAAGGGAAAGATCCCATTTGGGGAATCTCGCTCTTCTTTGGTGCCTACGTCTTGCTGCCCCACGGAAGAACTGCCAGATTAGAAGATGAACGGCCTGATGGATGAATGGCCTGATGGATAGAGACAGATCTAGGCCAGATTGGAGGAAACTCAGGATATCCTGAAAAATCTGCCCATAGAGGAAGAGAATCCTACGAACTTAGCACATATTCTCCCATAAACCTTATTGGTGCTCGCCTTTCTCGAGCTCATGAGGGTGGAAATCGCTCTTGAAGCGCATCCAAGAGATTCTAGCCTCTCCCTCTCAAGAACCAGACCATCAGTCTCAATGTCGCTGGACAAGGGTGCAGGACTGCCCTCTGTGAGAGAAGGTCTGGCCTGAGAGGGAGAGGCAGTGGGTCCCAGAAGCTGAGCTGGATCAGGAGGAGAAACCATGGCCCGTTCGGCCAGTAAGGTGATATCACTACCACTTCGACCGCTTCCATTTGGAGTCTCTGAAGAAACTTGAAGATGATCAGGAGTGGGGGGAAAGGCGTGTACCCTGTTGAAGTTCCACTGATCTGAAGGTCTGGCTATAACGGTCCTGAGTGTAATACTTCTTGATCTTGAAGTTGCAGGGGGATGCAAATAGGTCCACTTCGGGATTGATTCCCAAAGACAGAATCCATTTGAATGGCTGCACATGAAGAGACCTTCGTTTTTGTCCAACTGTGTGCGAGACAGGAAATTCGCTTGGACGTTCTAAACTACGGGGACGGAAACCGCAGAAATGTTAGCAAGGTTTTTCTGTGCTCAGGACATGATGGGCTCGACTTCTTGAAGCAGGGTGGCACTCTGGGTGCTTCCTTGCCTCTTCACATAGGAGACCGCTGTGGTATTGTCCATTTTCAGTTAAAATTGATTCCTTTTTGAGGAGATGAGTGAAAGATTGGAGGGCACACAAGGCTGCCTGTAGTTCCAGAATGTTTGAGCCCAGGTTGTGAAGACTAGCATCCCACTTGCCTTGAGCAAGCTCTGACCTGCAAAGGGCTCCCCATCTGGCAACGCTGGCATTGGTAGTCACTGTGACCCATGAGACAGGGCCAATGGAGTATAAATACAGAAAAAATTAGCGCAGTACAACCCCTTTACGGAAAGCTGCTGAACACCAAGGATCAATTACCAAATCCCAAAATACAATATATCAAACAGATGGTACAGTGCTCTAACTAAAATAAAACGATTACTAACATATTAAAATTAATTAAAAGTCCAAAATAGCTTTTGTGTCAAAAAGTCCACGTGAGGAATCTTCAGTGGTATACAGTCAGTTCATGCATAAAGTGACTTAGTGCCAAGGGGGGGACCACCACCAATGGTAAAATTGGCTGCTCATCTCATCATATGAACCCTTTAAATTACAGAGCGTCGTATGCACTTAAATATCAACGAATGCTTATCAACTCGTCCAATCGCTGTACTCCTCTCAGACAATATCTGACCGTTCACAAACGAAAACACAGCTTTCTCCCATTCAGAGTCAAATGAACTGACACGTTCATGGAATACCCACACTGGATGGGTATATAGCAGTATTCACATTTCCTCAGACCATGTGGATAGAAAGATAAGCAATAGTGCTCTCCATAGAAAAACGTTTTAATGATGAATATACATAAAATACACACTTACAATAACGAAGCTTCATACGATCGTTAAAATGAACAATGACCGCGGGTGACATCACGTGATCTCCGTCCGTACATTACGTCCCTATGGGCGGGACTTCATCAGCGGACACGAAAACTACGCGACACCCGATTTATATAAATAGACAATAAGGGGTTCCTATAGAAACAGCTCATCCAATCACGCCGCTCATCCGAACGTAAATACGCTTACTGTGAGCACGACGTGATGGACAACCTCTCCATGTTTAAGAAAATTACCATGGTAACAACACATCCTGTCGTGTAGTACGAATCTACACGATAACAGGCAAAGACCTCAGGACAGCCCTTGTGAATTTAAACAAATGTTTCCATGTTAACGGCTCATCCCATCATGCCTATCCACACAATGCAATCGAGCACAACAACGAGCGGAATTTAAAAAAGGAATCATATAATTTGCAAACATTGCCGTCACAACAATGAATCCCTTCCCCATATATATATATTTAATGTAATCAAATAAATAAAAACCGCTTAATGGGTACTCAAACCAATACAAAAGAACCCCATTATTAAACACATTTTTTAATTGAAAAGCATGAACTTTTTTCTCCAAACTTGAGTTTACAAAAGTCCACCTCCTACAGAATGAATATAAAAATGTGTTTCGAACTTAATATTCAAAAACAATTAAGAATATTAAAATGTGTATAATACACATATATCAACGTGACATCACCTGCAGCCAATCAAATACAAATTAAATAGTACTAAAAATACAATAAAAAGTAAACAATAAAATCATCGATCAGTAATAAAACAGTTAATATCAAAATCGACATTCAATCCACCAGGTATTAATACATTGGTCTCATGTATCCAGTAAGATTCCCTACGACTTAACTGGCGTATGAAATTACCCCCCCCCCCTCCAATGTTTTGTGACCCTCTCAATCCCCCAAAACTTTAGGCCTTTAGGGTTTTGCTGACAGAATTGTTTAAAGTGTCGGGACACATTGTGGGTTTTCAAACCTTTTTTAATATTATCAACATGTTCTGCTAAACGCACATGTAAAGGCCTGGAAGTGCGTCCTATGTATTGTAACCCACATTCGCACTCTAACATGTAAACCACCCCGATCGTGTCACATGTAATCAATTGCCAAATATCATATTCCCTATTAGTTGCAGAGGCCAGAAACTTCTTCCGTTTCTTAATGTTGACTTTAGAATGCTTACACGGCTTACACCGCCCACAAGCGTAGAACCCCCCCAAAAAGGAGAACAATCGGTTCTCTGACGGCATAGGGGGGTTAAGAACACTGGGAGCAAGACGGTCCCTCAGAGAGGGAGCTTTTTTATAAATAAACTGTGGACGAGTAGGTAGCACGGGTCCCAAAATTTTGTCCTGCTTTAAAATGGACCAATGTTTAGACACTATCTTTTCAAATTTTTTATGTTGAACATTGTAATCTAAAATTTTCTATTTTGCTCACTATTATTAGTCTCCCTAGGTTGACTGGAGACTAAATTAGTCCTATCAATCTGTTTGACCTTTTCAAATTCTGCCTTCAAGACCGACCTATCATATCCCTTTTGTTCAAATCTGGAGATCAACACTTCGGATTGAGATATATAATCTATCTATAATCTATCTATAATCCTCCCTCCTCGTACAATTATGATGTAACCTAATGAATTAAGATTGGTGATGACAACTCCCCAGGGGGATATAAGCGTTACGATCAGTAGGTGTAAAATAAAACTGCTTCTTCCTCCCAGTAGGCCATAAATAAGTTGGCCACACTGGGAGCAAAATGAGCTCCCATTGCAACCCCTCTGGTCTGTAAATAAAACTCCTTGCCATACCAAAAATAATTTCAGCTTAGGCAAAAGTTTAAACAAGTCAGCAAAAGACATCAGGAATTAGACATTAATAGACATCAGGAATTTTTGCTGACTTGCTTAAACTTTTGCCTAAGCCGAAATTATTTTTGGTATGGCAAGGAGTTTTATTTACAGACCAGAGGGGTTGCGATGGGAGCTTGTTTTTCTCCCAATGTGGCCAACTTATTTATGGCCCACTGGAAGGAAGAAGCAGTTTTTAAACATCGCCCCCCTGAACTGGTTTGCTACCGTAGATTTATAGACAATCTTATTTTGATTTGGGATGGTACTAGATTGTCACTCAACATTTTTATTCAATCATTGGATTCCAATGACAGGAATATTTCACTCACATGGAATGTGAGTCAAGATCATATAGTCTTTTTGGATCTGGAAATCAACAAAGATTTGGGTAACTTCAGGTTGGTTAACCATTTTAGACCTACTGATCGTAACACTTATATCCCCCTGGGGAGTTGTCATCACCAATCTTGGTTGTGCAACATCCCCAGGGGACAATTCATTAGGTTACATCATAATTGTACGAGGAGTGAGGATTATATAGCTCAATCTGAAGTGTTGATCTCCAGATTTGAACAAAAGGGATATGATAGGTCGGTCTTGAAGGCAGAATTTGAAAAGGTCAAACAGATTGATAGGACTAATTTAGTCTCCAGTCTACCTAGGGAGACTAATAATAGTGAGCAAAATTTGAGAATGATTTTAGATTACAATGTTCAACATAAAAAATTCGAAAGGATAGTGTCTAAACATTGGTCCATTTTAAAGCAGGACAAAATTTTGGGATCCGTGCTACCTACTCGTCCACAGTTTATTTATAAAAAAGCTTCCTCTCTGAGGGACAGTCTTGCTCCCAGCGTTCTTAACCCCCCTATTCCGTCAGAGAACCGATTGTTCTCCTTTTTGGGGGGGTTCTACGCCTGTGGGCGGTGTAAGCCGTGTAAGCATTCTAAAGTCAACATTAAGAAACTTAAGAAGTTTCTGGCCTCTGCAACTAATAGGGAATGCGATATTCGGCAATTGATTACATGTGACACGACCGGGGTGGTTTACATGTTAGAGTGCGAATGTGGGTTACAATACATAGGACACACTTCTAGACCTTTACATGTGCGTTTAGCAGAACATGTTGATAATATTAAAAAAGGTTTGAAACCCCACAATGTGTCCCGAAACTTTAAACAATTCCATCAGTAAAACCCTAAAGGCCTAAAGTTTTGGGGGATTGAGAGGGTCACAAAACATTGGAGGGGGGGGGGGGTAATTTCATACGCCAGTTAAGTCGTAGGGAATCTTACTGGATACATGAGACCAATGTATTAATGCCTGGTGGATTGAATGTCGATTTTGATATTAACTGTTTTATTACTGATCGATAATTTTATTGTTTACTTTTTATTGTATTTTTGGTACTATTAAATTTGTATTTGATTGGCTGCAGTTGATGTCACGTTGATATATGTGTATTATACACATTTTAATATTCTTAATTGATTATGAATATTAAGTTCGAAACACATTTTATATGCATTCTGTAGGAGGTGGACTTTTGTAAACTCACGTTTGGAGAAAAAAGTTCATGCTTTGCAATTTAAGAATGTGTTTAATAATGGGGTTCTTTTGTATTGTATTTGAGTACCCATTAAGCGTTTTTTATTTATTTGATTACATTATATACATAAGGGGAAGGGATTCATTGTTGCGACGGCAATGTTTTCAAATATTGATATTATTCCTTTTTTAAATTCCGCTCGTTGTTGTACTTGATTGCATTGTGTGAATAGGCATGATGAGATGAGCCGTTAACCTGGTAACTTTTGTTTAAATTCACAAGGGCTGTCCTGAGGTCTTTGCCTGTTATCGTGTAGATTCATACTACACGACAGGATGTGTTGTTACCATGGTAACTTTCGTAAACATGGAGAGGTTGTCCGTCACGTCGTGCTCACAGTAAGCGTATTTACGTTCGGATGAGCGACGTGATTGGATGAGCTGTTTCTATAGGAACTCCTTATCGTCTATTTATATATCGGGTGTCGCGTAGTTTCCGTGCCTGCTGATGAAGTCCCGCCTATAGGGACGTAACGTACGGACGGAGATCACGTGACGTCACCCGCGGTCATTGTTCATTTTAACGATCGTATGAAGCTTCGTTATTGTAAGTGTGTTTTTTATATATATTCATCATTAAAACGTTTTTCTATGGAGAGCACTATGGCTTGTCTTTCTATCCACATGGTCTGAGGAAATGTGAATACTGCTATATGCCCATCCAGTGTGGGTATTCCACGAACGTGTCAGTTCATTTGACTCTGAATGGGAGAAAGCTGTGTTTTCGTTTGTGAACCGGTCAGATATTGTCTGAGAGGAGTACAGCGATTGGACGAGTTGATAAGCATTCATTGATATTTAAGTTAAGCTATCTTTGGACTTTTAATAAATTTTAATGTTAGTAATCATTTTATTTTAGTTAGAGCGCTGTACCATCTGTTTGATATATTGTATTTTGGGATTTGGTAATTGATCCTTGGTGTTCAGCAGCTTTTCGTAAAGGGGTTGTACTGCGCTGATTTTTTCTGTATTTATATATTGATATTTAAGTGCATACGACCCTCTGTAATTTAAAGGGTCCATACGATGAGGTAAGCAGCCAATTTTACCATTGGTGGTGGTCCCCCCCCCCCCCCACTTTATGCATGAACTGACTGTATACCACTGAAAATTCCTCACGTGGACTTTTTGATACAAAAGATATTTTGGATTTTTAATTAAATTTAATATGTTAGGGACAATGGAGTGTCAGGTGAGCAGACTTCTGCGCTGTAGCCCCCAGAAGAGACTGTTCCTCATCACTGAGGATATGTGAGTGGACTGATTGATGTCCCCTGAATTCGATTGTTTAAGGAACCCTGTTTAAAAAGGGCGTAACCTCCACAGAGACCATTTGACCATGGGGGTTGTAGAGGCAATTGTGCCAACGATTCTTAAGCACTGTGAGGCCTTTAGGCGGGAGGAGCTCAGAGCTCGTGAGATTCTTCCTCGGATGATTGGGATCTTGTCCAGTGGGAGAGAGATGGTGTTTTGCACTGTCTCCAACTGGGCCCCTAAGTATACTAGGCTTTGGGCTGGCTCCAGGTGGCTTTTTTCCAAGGAGCCATCCGAATTTGGACAGAATGGAGATAATTTGCTCACTGTGTATAAACAGCTTCTCCTTGTCCTGGGACAGTAACAGGAAGTCATTGAGATAGTGGTACAAGCGTATACCCTTTGTTCTCATGAGGGCCACCACGACCAGAAGAACTTTAGAAAAGACTCAGGGTAAGATTGTCAGCCCAATGAAGTCAAAGGCACCGACAAATTCATCTCCCTCCAATTCGCTGTCTGAAGAGCCGAGGGAGGCATTATAAGGCTGGAATGAGCCTGGATCCCCCTGTGCCTCATCAGCCACAGAGCCAGATAGAGTGGTGGACTGGCTCTGCGTGCAGGTTGTACCCCATTCCTTTAAGGATTGCTGCATCACACGCTTAACAAGAGACTTCATCTGTTGGTTCTCCATCTCTTTCTCCCCAACCACCTGGGCATAACACAGAGTATGCTTCCAAGAACATGTGCGATACTTTTAAATCCTCACGATGTTCCTTATTCAGCATAATAAAATGGGTCAGGGACTTAATCCCAGCTGTCGCCACAGCCATCCATCGCAGAAAGCCCTCCAAATTTGGATAATACAACAAGCAAAATTCAACTTCCCTAATAACGATTGAAGTGTCCGAAGCTGCACCTTGCTCTTCCCCATGATCCTTCAATTTTCCAACTTGAGCACTCCTAATTTGTCCTCTTGCAAGCGGCATTCCATGGTACCAGAATCCAACACTATACCCAAAAAACTAAGCTCTGGGGTCAGCCCTTGGTCTTTTCCACTGCCAACAGAATACCCAACCTACCCACAATGTGCTGAAATGTAGACAGGAGAATCGTACACACATTGGGTGAAGACAGCCCCACACAAAGGGTAACATCATCTAAATAAGTGACCGAATCCAGGCCCGACACACTCTAACCACCCATTCCAAAAATGAGCTGAACATTTCAAACATGGAGCAGCCCATGAGCAGGCAGCAATCCACATAAAATTCCTCTTGCCAGCAGCAACCCAGCTTTGTTGTCCGGATGAACCGGTAGCAAGCGAAAAGTGGATTCAATGTCAGCTTTTGCCATCAGTGCCCCCTGCCCATATCTCCTCACCCACCTAACAGCTGCGTCAAATGAGGTGTATGACACGGCGCAAGCCTCAGGGTCTATCGAATAATTAACTGAACCCCCTTCAGGGAAAGATATGTGGTGAATAAGGTGAAACTTGTTAGGTTCCTTCTTAGGCACCACCCCCAGAGGTGAAACAACCAAAGTCTTCTCAGAGAACGGACCACCCATGCTCCCCAGTGCAACTTCCTTAGCCAATTTTTCTGAAACCACCCCCAGATGTTGTAAGCTGATCTCAAATTTCTAACCATAGGCGGGATATGTGACAGGGAACATGGAATCCTGAAACCCTCCAAGAAACCTGTGGTCAGGATTCTCGCCACTTCCCGATCAGGGTATCTATTTATAAAAGGTTGCATCCTTTCTCCCTTCACTGGTGTCATCCCTTTTGTAAGCAAACTCAACGGTGCGATTACCTTTTTTAAAGCATCGGGACAGGGGATGTGCACCCCCACATCCAGAGCACTCGTGCTTGAAACGACAGGACCCCCCCAAACTTACAGGACCCCTCATTATACTGTCAGCAGATCCCCCATTTTTTCCGGCCGACAGTCCTGAGGAAGGCGCACTACCCCCCCCCCCCCCGGGAAAAAAAAGCGATCTCGAGCCTGAGGACAGGAGCTGCATCCCAAGGCTGATATCTTTGTGGTCCCATCTGGGTGATGAACGGACAGCTCTAAGCTGATTGAACTGTTCATCATACCTCAGCTACGCTGACCCCCCATAAACCCGATGGGCCTCACCGACGGCATCCATGTAACAGAACAGAGCCGAACAATGTTCTGGGTTCTTTCCCCTATAACGCTTACTATAATGGCAAATGCCTGTAACCAGTTAAGAAACATCAGAGGAATCAAACTGTACCTCCGCTTGTCCTCATTCTTCTTTTTGGAGTCATCCGGCTTCACCCTATCCAAATTAAATTTTTCCAGATGCAGTAAGGAGAAAAACTCCACATACTCACCCTTGGAAATTTTGTCCCAGACTTCTTGTTTCAAATGTGCCCCTAATGGCCCTTCAAAGCACACATACACTTCGCATTTTGACGTGTCTGCGATCCTCGCCACATCCTTCCTACCTGTGATGTTCCTGCTTTGGAACTCACTGCTGCAGCTTCCGCTGGAGGGTCTGCCAGGGCCGTGGGAACCCCTGTGACCAGGGTTGGTGTAGTTTGGGCCCCTGACCCCTGGATTAGATCCCGCAAACCCTCCCAGGAAATCCATCAACTGTGCTTCTGACCCTGAAGTGGCGGGCAATGCGCCTGCCACCCTAGAGGCAGCTGCTGTGGCCGCAGGTGGCTGTGTGTCAGCTCTGCCAGTCCCTGCCGACCCCACCTTTTCCAATCCTAACAAACCACAAAATGCAGCATTTAAAGAAGTATGTAAAACAGGTAACTTAGCGAGCTGACTAGGAATGACACCCGCAGCCGCCAATCCCACCTCCATCGGTGCAGTGAGCCTCTGCGACTCCTCTTCCTCCGAACCAGACAGCTACCCTTCGGACCGTACTTCAGGAGCCTGCGGCACTCTGCAAGCACTCTGCAGCCCCCCAGACGAGGAGGGCCGGGATGCCTGGCGCAGATGAGATCTCCCTCTAACATAGGGCCTGCTTGCTGCTCTGCTACTGTGCATGTCCCATTTTGTGGAGCCCAGGCACGGCCTTCTTCCTCATCTGCATCTGCTCTGCATCCCATTAAAATCTGGCCGTAGTACCCCCCTCAGTTCTGGAGCTGCTGGCCACGTCTGGTGACAGCCGGTGGCCGTGGCTGAACTTCTCCCCACCGAGCCTCCTCCGGCATGGAAATCACCAGGGTGGGGGAGACTGCAAGCTCCTGTACCCTGCAACATGGAGACGAAGCAGGATGGCAGCCTGTAGCCCTGCCCATGAGCTCCACTGGTGTAGTGGATTCCAACCAGGCCCCGCACCAGCGGGCCCCGTAACCAGTAAAATTTTTTAAAGAATCGCCTATGGGGATATTTAAGTAGCGAAGTTTGGTGCCATTCCACGAGTGTGTGCAATTTTTAAGGGTGACATGTTGGGTATCTATTTACTCAGCATAAATTCATCTTTCACATTATGCAAAAACATTGGGCTGACTTTACTGTTTTGTTTTTCTAAAGCACAAAACGTTTTTTTCCCAAAAAAAAAAGCGTTCGGAAAATTGCTGTGCAACTACCGTGAGAGATAAAAAGTTGCAACGACCGCCATTGTATTCTCTAGGGTCTTTGCTAAAAAAATATATAATGTTTTGGGGTTCTATGTCATTTTCTAGCAAATAAATGATGATTTTTACATGTAGGAGAGAAATGTCAGAATTGTCCTGGGTGCTCCAGAACGCCTGATGGTGCTCCCTGCATGTTGGGCCTCTGTATGTGGCCACGCTGTGTAAAAGTTTCACACATGTAGTATCACAATACTCGGGAGTAATAGCAGAATGTGTTTTGGGGTTTAATTTGTGGTATGCATATGCTGTGTGTGAAAAATAACCTGATAATATGACAATTTTGTGAAAAAAAAATCTTGATTTTGCAAAGAATTGTGGGAAAAAAATGACAACTTCAAAAAACTCACAATGCCTCTTACTAAATACCTTGGAATGTCTTCTTTCCAAAAAGGGGGTCATTTGGGGGATATTTGTACTTTTCTGGCATGTTAGGGTCTCAACAAATGAGATAGGCCATCAGTACTTCACGTGTGATCAATTTTCAGATATTGGCACCATAGCTTGTGAACTCTATGCCCACGTACACACGGTCAGAGATTTTGCCAACCAAATCCGTCGGATTTTGCCCGTCGGATTTAGTCCGACGGATTGTGTCTGAAACTGTTGCATACACACGGTCGGGCCAAGTTGGCGAAAAATCAGATCTTTCAGAACGTGATGACGTAATTTCGTTACGATGGGACTACATTCAGGCTAGTAGCCAATAGCTTTGATGTAGGAATTTGATCTGAGCATGCGTGGCACTTGGTCCGATGAAAATGCTCTACACATGATCGGATTAGGTCTGTCCGGCCAAGTTGGTTGGGAAATATTTCCAACATGTTGGAAAATTGGGTCGGACGGAGATTCGGACGGAATCAGTCCGATGCATACCACACACAGTCGGATTATCTGACGACACGGTCCGATAAGACTCATTCCGACAGATTCTCCGACCGTGTGTACAAGGGCTGAAACTTTCACACAGACCAAATAATATCCATCAATTTGTATTTATTTTTACCAAAGATATATAGCAGTATATATTTTGGCCAACATTTATGAAGAAAAATTACTAATTTGCTGAATTTTATAACAGAAACAAAGAAAAATTCATTTTTTTACAGAATTTTCGGTCTTTTTTCTTCTATAGCACAAAAAATAAAAAACCCAGCGGTGATTAAATACCACCAAAAGAAATCTCTATTTGTGTGAAAAAAATGACAAAAATTTCATATAGGTACAGTGTTGTATGACTGAGTAATTGTAATTCAAAATGTGAGAGCACCGAAAGCTGAAAATTGGTCTGGTTATTAAGGGGGTTTAAGTACCCAGTGGTCAAGTGGTTAAATAATGATCCACCCCCTCAGTCTTTCTCAAACCATTCCTCCCCTTGCACACTGTCATGCTCGGCCCTGCACTACTTTCTTCTTTTCGTTCCAGACCTCACTGGACGCTGGTACAAGAACATGAATTGGTGTTGGCTGGTGATCAGAACGCTGGCCTCTCTGACGCTGGTATTAGAACACTGGTACTAGTGTGGCTGGGGAATAGGACACAGGCATTGGCAGACATTGGATTTATAACACTGGTATTGGTGCTGACTGGCAATCAAGACACTAGCACTAGCTGCATTAGCTGACACCAGTATGAGAACACTTGCACTTGTGCTGGTTGGCCACCAGGGCACTGTTGCTGGCTTGCACTGGTACTAGTAAATTTCACTTATGCTGGCTGGATCAAGCTGTAAAGTTCTTATTTTGGTCTTCCAATGCGTGATAGAGAAAAGAGAGCTGGCTGCAAACTGCGGTCTTTCGATGCACTGTGATTGATCAACTTTAGCCTGTGATCCGCTGTGGCCAATGTCAGCACTATCACATGATTATACACATGTAAACATGCACAGGAGCGCAGTTCCAGTATATCCTCCTGGATCAATAGGAATGCAGTCTGTCTGTGTGTATAGTGGGCAGTCTGCAAGTGGTTAAAAACCTGTCACTACGGAAGCAACAGATTCTTATGGAATTACAGCGAGTTTACAGATTAGGAAACTGGCAGTAATGAAGACCAGCTGTGAGCTGGTATGCAGAGGTTTGCCAGCGGTAGGAATGTTGGTGCTGGGAAGCTGTCACATGTCACAACTTCCAGCACATGGCCCTATACCTAGCCCCAGTCAGCTGTTGGCTAGAGGATTCCTGGAAATAGTAGTAATGTCAGATAATAAACAGATTCATGTGCTTGGTGGTATATTAATTAATGGTAAATTCAGCACCGGATAGACTAAACTATGATAAACAAGACTATGATTAAAGGCAAACATTGCAAAACACACACGGTACCTGTGTAAATTCTAGGCTATTACCAGAAAAAAAGCTGCTTGCACCTTGGAAAACTCTGTTAATTTTCCAAAAATGAGCAAGCTTCCAGACATGCAAACCCTATTGCACACATACTTTGTGTTTATTTTGTTCCCTTTCATTTATTCTATACACTGATCAGTCATAACATTAAGACCACTGGCAGGTAAAATGAATAACATTGATTATCTCATTACAATGACATCTGAAAGTCGGTGGGATCTATTAGGCTGCAAGTAAACAATAAAAATCTTGTCCATGAAGCTGATATGATGAAAGCAGAAAAAAATGGGCATTGCAGTTTGATGTGTGTGGGGCCACATACTGGCAAACCAGTCAGGGAGCCCATGCTGACCCATGTCCACAGCCAAAAGCTCTTACAGTGAGCACATGAGCATCAGAACCGAACCGCAGAGCAATGGAAGAATGTGGCCTGGTCTGATGAATCACATTTTTCTTTTACTTCATGAGGATGGCCAGGTGCACGTGCATTGCTTACTTAGGGAAGAGATGACATCAGGATGCGGTATGGGAAGCAAGCAAATGGGTGTAGTCAGTGTGATGCTTTGGGTAATGTTCATCAGGAATGAATGTTACTTTGACATGTACCACCTACCTAAACATTGTTGCTGACCAAGTACACCCTTTCATTGAAACAGTGTATCCGATGTCAGTGGTCTCTTTCAGCAATGCACCCCGCCATGCTGAAAAATCATTTAAGAATGGTTTGAGAAACACAATGAGTTTGAGGTGTTGACTTGGCCTCTAGTGTCACCAGATCTCAATCCAATCATGTATCTGTGGGATGTTATGTAAAAACAAGTCTAATCCATATAGGCCCTACCTCACAACCCACAGGAATTAAAATATCTGCTACTGATGGCTTAGGGCCAGATATCACAGCATACCTTCAGAGGTCTAGTGGCATTCATGTGATGGGTTGGGGTTGCTTTGGCAGCAAGCGGCAGAAGCACTCAATATTAGGTGGGTCATCATAATGTTATGAATGATTGGTATATATTTTATTCACATCCCTAGTGGTCTTGTGGAGAACCTTTATATTTTTATTTTTTCATGTGTCCAGTAACATAAAAACAATACAGTGAGGCTAATCTACTGTAGATAAAAAAATATATATAAATCTTGCACTTATCCCGTTACCACTCTGCGGGAAAAAATTAAACAACCAATTTTGCAATTAACCAGTGCTAAAATTAGGGTAAACGAATGCACATTGTGAAAAAAATAAAAAATACATATATATATATATATATATATATATACAAAAAAAGGGGGGAGCAACAGGCGGGACTTTAAATGAGGCACACGGAAGCAAGAGAGTCAATTTAGATAAAGAACTGATTTTAATAAATTAGAATAATCATATATTACACATATTATTACACATAATCATACATTAATATTTAGAATTTCATTAGAGTATATATTCCAGCAAGGGCTTGATAGTAATTCCATAAGAATCTTCACATTCAATAAATATCAGTTATCTATGGATATGTGGCACAATGAGGTGTCACCTGCAAATAAATAAAAAAATATATTTTTTTATTTTTTTATTTATTTGCAGGTGACACCTCATTGTGCCACATATCCATAGATAACTGATATTTATTGAATGTGAAGATTCTCATGTAATTACTATCAAGCCTTTGCTGGAATATATACTCTAATGAAATTCTAAATATTAATGTATGATTATGTGTAATAATATGTGTAATATATGATTATTCTAATTTATTAAAATCAGTTCTTTATCTAAATTGACTCTCTTGCTTCCGTGTGCCTCATTTAAAGTCCCGCCTGTTGCTCTCTTTTTTAATATATAATTATATATAATATATATTAATATATATATATAATTATATATAATATATATATATATATATATATATATATATAATATAATATAATATAATTATATATATATATATATATATATATATATATATATATTATATATATTGTTTGGATAATTGAACCCGGGATGGAGGAGGGGTTCTGAACGGCCCCTATTAATACCTCATTTAAAGTCCCAAATACCGTTGCTCTCTTTTTTAATATATATATTTATACATTTTAAGAAAAAAGTGTGCGCTAATCATATAAAAAAATTAAACAACAATGTATTAGTCTAAATAAACATTTCACACAATCTTTGATAAAACAAACATAGGTGTTGATTTACTAAAGGCAAATCCACTTTGCACTGCAAGTGCACCGTAAGTGCACTTGGAAGTGCAGTCCCTTTAGATCTGAGGAGAAAATCTGAAATGAGGGGAAGCTCTTCTGATTTTATCATCTAATCATGTACAAGCAAACATGCTGTTTTTTATTTTCCTTGCATATCCCCCTAAGATCTACACTACTACTACTAACCACTACTACTAACCACTTGCCGACCGCCGCACGACGATATACGTCGGCAGAATGGCACGGGCAGGCATATGGGCGTATATATAAGTCCCTGCCTGCCCGCGGGTGGGGGGCCCGATCGGGCCCCCCCCCGGTGCCTGCGGCGGTCGGCATTCGTTCGAGAGCGATCCGGGATGAGGGGGCGGCCATTCATTCATGGCCACCCCCTCGCGATCGCTCTCGACGAATGGAAATCCTTCGTGACATCACTTCCTCTCCTGTAATGTAAACACAGGAGAGGAAGTGATGTATTCTCTCCTCCGTGTCGGTATTTTTCGTTCCGGCACCGAGGAGAGAGGTTCGGTGAGTTGCACCAACACACCACACATACAGTAGAACATGCCAGGCACACTCACACCCCCCCTTTACCCCCCGATCACCCCCCTAATTCGTGGCGTTCCCGCATCGCTCCAGTGTGAACCCAGCCTAATAAGCGATCATTTTTCTGATCGCTGTATTAGTGTCACAGGTGACGCTAGTTAGGCAGGTAGGTATTTAGGTTCGCCGCAACTTTTTATAGCGCCAGGGACCCCCATATACTACCGCATAAAGCCCCCTGATTGCCCCCTAGTTAACCCTTTCACCAGTGATCACCATATAACGGTTACAGGTGACGCTGGTTGGTTAGTTATTTTTTTATAGTTTCAGGGCACCCGCCATTTATTACCTAATAAAGGTTTAACCCCCTGATCACCCGGCGGGTGTCATTTGTGACTGTAATAACTGTTAGGGCAGTTAGGGTTAGCCCCCTTTAGTTCTAAGGTACCCCCCTAACCCCCCCAATAAAGGTTTAACCCCGTGATCACCCCCCGTCGCCAGTGTCACTAAGGCTGGGTTCACATTGCAGCGGTTTGAGAACGGATGTGATTCTCACCGCACTGCAGTGCAAATCACATCCGATCTCTGTGCGATTCGAGTTCAGCCATACAGATAGTATGGCTGAATTCGTGTCGCACCCGCCGCACCCGCCGCAAACTCGCACGGGACCCTTTTTTTGGTCCGCAGCAGAATCGGATCGCATGGGTGTTCACACCATGCGATCCGAGTTTGCAGATCGCACTGCGATTTGCGAACTGATCTGGGGGTGTCATTAACATTTCACTGACACTCCCAGCAGTTCGCATAGGGCAGTGTGAACTGCCGCCGGGAGGCATGCGATGCGGGAACCCGCCGCGGATTCGTGGCGTTCCTGCATCGCTCCAGTGTGAACCCAGCCTAATAAGCGATCATTTTTCTGATCGCTGTATTAGTGTCACAGGTGACGCTAGTTAGGCAGGTAGGTATTTAGGTTCGCCGCAGCTTTTTATAGCGCCAGGGACCCCCATATACTACCGCATAAAGCCCCCTGATTGCCCCCTAGTTAACCCTTTCACCAGTGATCACCATATAACGGTTACAGGTGACGCTGGTTGGTTAGTTATTTTTTTTTATAGTTTCAGGGCACCCGCCATTTATTACCTAGTCTCACTAGTGTACCCCTAAATTTAGGGGTGTCTACTTTCCAAAATGGGGTCTTTTGGGGGGGGTTTGTGCCATCTTGGCATTTTATGGCCTTCAAAACTGTAACGCCCTTAGAAAGCCTGAAGGCGGTGCTTGGATTTCGGGGCCCCGTACGCGGCTAGGCTCCCAAAAAGTCCCACATATGTGGTATCCCCGTACTCAGGAGAAGCAGCAGAATTTATTTTGGGGTGTCATTTCACATATGCCCATGGCATGCGTGAGCAATATATCATTTAGTGACAACTTTGTGAAAAAAATAAATAAAAAAAAAGTTTGTAATTTTCCCGCAACTTGTGGCAAAATATAAAATATTCCATGGACTCAACATGCCTCTCAGCAAATAGCTTGGGGTGTCTACTTTCTAAAATGGGGTCATTTGTGGGGGTTTTGTGCCATCTTGGCATTTTATGGCCTTCAAAACTGTAATAGGTAGTGAGGAGTGAAGTCAAATATTTACGCCCTTAGAAAACCTGAAGGCGGTTCTTGGCTTTCGGGGCCCCGTACGCGGCTAGGCTCCCAAAAAATCCCACACATGTGGTATCTCCGTACTCAGGAGAAGCAGCAGAATTTATTTTGGGGTGTCATTTCACATATGCCCATGGCATGTGTGAGCAATATATCATTTAGTGACAACTTTGTGAAAAAAAATAAAAAAAAATTAAAGTTTGTAATTTTCCCGCAACTTGTGGCAAAATATAAAATATTCCATGGACTCAACATGCCTCTCAGCAAATAGCTTGGGGTGTCTACTTTCTAAAATGGGGTCATTTGTGGGGGTTTTGTGCCATCTTGGCATTTTATGGCCTTCAAAACTGTAATAGGTAGTGAGGAGTGAAGTCAAATTTTTACGCCCTTAGAAAACCTGAAGGCGGTTCTTGGCTTTCGGGGCCCCGTACGCGGCTAGGCTCCCAAAAAATCCCACACATGTGGTATCCCCGTACTCAGGAGAAGCAGCAGAATTTATTTTGGGGTGTCATTTCACATATGTCCATGGCATGTGTGAGCAATATATCATTTAGTGACAACTTTGTGAAAAAAAAATAAAAAAAAATTAAAGTTTGTAATTTTCCCGCAACTTGTGGCAAAATATAAAATATTCCATGGACTCAACATGCCTCTCAGCAAATAGCTTGGGGTGTCTACTTTCTAAAATGGGGTCATTTGTGGGGGTTTTGTGCCATCTTGGCATTTTATGGCCTTCAAAACTGTAATAGGTAGTGAGGAGTGAAGTCAAATATTTACGCCCTTAGAAAACCTGAAGGCGGTTCTTGGTTTTCGGGGCCCCGTGCGCGGCTAGGCTCCCAAAAAATCCCACACGTGTGGTATCCGCGTACTCAGGAGAAGCAGCAGAATTTATTTTGGGGTGTCATTTCACATATGCCCATAGCATGTGTGAGCAATATATCATTTAGTGACAACTTTGTGTAAAAAAAAATATATATATTTTTTTGTCATTATTCAATCGCTTGAGGCAAAAAAATAAAATATTCGATGGGCTCAACATGCCACTTATCAATTTCCTTAGGGGGTCTACTTTCCAAAATGGGGTCATTTGGGGGGGGGTTTGTACTGCCCTGCCATTTTAGCACCTCAGGAAATAAGATAGGCAGTCGTAAACTAAAAGCTGCGTAAATTCCAGAAAACGTACCTTAGTTTGTAGATGTGACAACTTTTGCGCAAACCAATAAATATACAGTTATTGACTTTTTTTTTACCAAAGACATGTGGCTGAATACATTTTGGCCTAAATGTATGACTAAAATTGAATTTATTGGATTTTTCTAATAACAAAAAGTAGAAAATATCATTTTTTTTCAAAATTTGCGGTCTTTTTCCATTTATATCACAAAAAATAAAAATCGCAGAGGCAATCAAATACCATCAAAAGAAAGCTCTATTTGTGGGAAGAAAAGGACGCAAATTTTGTTTGGGTACAACATTGCATGACCGCGCAATTACCAGTTAAAGCAGCGCAGTGCCAAATTGTAAAAAGACCTCTGGTCATTGACCAGCAAAATGGTCCGGTCTGAAAGTGGTTAAATAAATCCCATAGTGGCCATCTAAAAAAAACTTTGCAACAGTGAAAGTCCTTAAAGCGGTAGTAAACCCGCAATTTTTTTTTTTTTAAACCTGCAAAGCAAAAGACATAATGAGCTAGTATGCACCGCATACTAGCTCATTATGAAATACTTACCTTAGAACGAGGCCCCGACATCTGGCCCGATCCACGCCGAGGGAGCTGACATGCTCCCTCGGCGTTTCTTCCGGGTATCGCGGCTCCGGCACTGTGAGTGGCCGGAGCCACGATATCGTCACTCCCGCGCATGCGCGCGGGAGATTTCATTTCGGGCCGGTCGGCCACTGCCGGATTTTCAGGCCGAGAATCCCCTTGTGCGCATGCGCCGCTGCAGTCAGCGGCGCATACCGAGGGGAATATCTCCTAAACCGTACAGGTTTAGGAGATATTTTTTTTACCTACAGGTAAGCCTTATTATAGGCTTTCCTGTAGGTAAAAGTTAAAAATGTGAGTATACAACCACTTTAACGTGAATTTTGATCCTTTTCAGTGATGGGTTAAAAGTGTATATTTGTGTTCATACTGGAATCCATAAGTGCTCAGGCAAATCCCCTCACCACAAATACACACCACTTACCAGAAATCGTGAATCTCAAGTTATAGAGATCACGCACACCTCAATTATTCCAGATGGACTCAGTGGCTAAGTGTCAGAAACCATGAATCAGACCGATACAGAAGTACAGTTAAATCACACTTGTTTAATAATAAAAGTAAATAGAACAAACGTAGTCAAAACATAGCCAAAGTTCGGTAATCTACACAAATACTCAGCCAAGCCAGAAGGTCAGGAATCAGTGTAGTGGAACAGCAAGTAGGATCTGGAGCCAGAAGCCAAGCAAGTCTTTAACAGGAACACAGAAGATAGTCTCTGTGATGTTGACCAAGGCGAAGGCAGAGATCCTCTGGGCTGGACGGCTTAAGTAGGCAGGAATGACAAGCAGGATATCAGCAACAGGTGAGTAACTGTGGAGAGATAGGAGATGGCAATCAGCTGACAGCTGAGCGGCCAGCTCAGAGAAGGAAGGGCTGAGCCCAGCCCTGACACCAAGATGTTTATTCCACTGGCATTCATATGAATAGCTCTATAGAGTCAAATGGCAAGGCAGTCAGCAGGTAATAGCTCCCTATATGCATAGGTAAAATAGGGAAATCTCATAGTGCAATATGTTTAGAAAAGCATTAATTTAAAACACACAGATTACACTTACGAGCCTCCTCTCCCAGTCGAAGCCTGTAACGGGGAAACGCGTCGGGTGGAGCCACATTTGTGGTATTCTACATTTGGCACAAGCAGGCAAGGTGCTGACCGCTGCCGTGTGTGTTACTAATGTGATAACAGCGCTGATTTGTGTCTTCGTTCTCATAAGTGTAATCTGTGTTTTAACTAAATGCTTTTCTAAACATATGCATATGGGGAGTTTTTACCAGCTGACTGCTTTGCCATTTTTTTTTATAATCACTTTTGTTTCTTTATTGAGCCAAATTTCATCAAACAACATAAAAAAACACAATACAGAAATATCTACATAAATCTTTGTATTAGCTTTTCTAATTAATGCAGATTAATGCACAGGATGGAAATGGATCGATGGAAAAACATGGAAATGCACGGGATCCATGATCATATCCTATTCAGAAAGAGAGAAAAAAAATCCACAACAATATATCTACTCATAAACTCATAACCAAAACGAATCGTGCAACACATTGTTCAGTATATGATTAAGAAGGAGCCTTTCCTGCGCCCTATAATGTGTATCAAACCCAATTAATTTTTTTTATTAATTTCAATGTTCCAATCCACCTTTCTGTATGTGCTTTAATTAAGTGTTACCTATCCCACGCCTAATTTATCACTATAAATTATTCTCTTCCTTTAATGACATCAATCATCTCTCCACTGCATTTTCCACAATCCATCCCCCCCCACCCCCTCCATTTCCCCTCTCCAGATGCATCCCTCAGACTATCCACACTATAGCACAGCACTACCCCCCCCCCCCATAGGGTTTAATCTACCCCTATTTCTGTGGAGTAATACAACCACCCTGCCCATGTATCTTTAAATGTATTCTGTTGGTCTTTAACCATATGTAATCATCTCTCTGCTTCCATTGTTCTTTCCACCTCCCTCTTCCAATCCATTATAGTGGGACATTTGGATTGTTTCCAAAATCTGGGTATCAGTATTTTAGCTGAATTTAGCAGATGATGGCATCCCATGGAAGAGAAAATGTAATGGGAAGAATTCTATAGGTCTAAGTGTCATTCCTTTGATCCATGGTGCTATTGCCTTCCAAAATGCTTTGATCTTTGGGCAAAACCACCATAAATGAAGAAATGAACCCATTTGGTTGCATCCCCTCTAGCAATCTGCAGATGGGTACATCTGTGCCAACTGAACCAGTGTACGATACCATCTTATCAAAAATGTATATGACTGTATGTGAGAGCTTATTGAAGTATGGTGTGTGCCCTAATCAATCTCTGAATTTGTTCAGATGTGAAATTATGGCCCATCTCTCTTTCCCATTCTCTAATAAAGTAGGGAATTGTTGTACATTGGGCATTCAGAACTAATTTATACATTTGGGAATCCATGTGGATCTGGTATGTTGGCACACCATAATTAGTAGTTAGTGAGTTCGCTGGCCTTATCTAATGCTTCCACTTATTATGCAAAACCTGCCATTATACAGTGTGAAAAAGTTTTTGCCCCTTTCTGATTATTTTTTTTTGCATATTTGTCACACTAAATGACTCAGATCATCAAACAAATTTTATTATTATACAAAGATAACTCAAGTAAATACAAAATGCAGTTTTTAAAGGATGGTTTCATTTATTAAGGCAAAAAAGATGTCCAATCCAGGGCTGTCTTTTCACATGGGTAAGCTGGGCAGTTGCCCGGGGGCCCCATTTGCCTGGGGGGCCCCACCTGCCCAGTCACCCCAGCCAGGGCCGGACTGGCCTACCAGGATACCGGGAAATTTCCTGGTGGGCTGCCTGCCCCGGGCCCCTTTGAGTTGTGGCTGCAGCGCTCCGCTCTTTTCCTCTCTCCTCCTCCTGTGCATCAAGGAGGTGGCTGGGTCTGTGTTCACCGGCCATGCTGTAGCAAGGTCCAGCCCCCCTAGATCAGCTTGTGTAATAGTAGATTCAATCAATGTTCCGCCTATCACATGAGCCGGTCTAGGGGGGTGGGACCTTGTTACAGTGCGGCCACCGAACACAGTCCCAGTCAGCTCCGTGATACACAGGAGGAGATGACCACTGTGTGTGTGTTTTCCAGGTGATGGTGAGTCTGTATTAATTTTCACAGTGATGCAGCATTGATGGGCACAGTAAGGGTGTAATTGTGGGCACAGTGAAACTGCATTCATGGGCACAGTGGGGCTGTAATGGCGGGCACAGTAAGGATGCAATGGTGGGCACAGTGAAGCTGCAATGGTGGGCACAGTGAGGCTGCATTCACAGGCACATTGAGACTGCAATGGTGGGCACAGTGAGGCTGCATTCATGGGCACAGTGAGGCTGAATTCATGGGCACAGTAAGGCTGCAATGGTGGGTACAGCGAGGCTGCATTCACAGGCACAATGAGGCTGAAATGTTGGGCACAGTGAGACTGCATCCATGGGCACAGTGAGGCTGCAATGGTGGGCACAGTGAGGCTGCAATCATGGACAAAGTGAGGCTGCATTTGATGGGCACAGTGAGGCTGCATTCATGGGCACAGTAAATCTGCATTTGATGGGCAACCGTACGTGATTGTATAGACAGGGCCCCAGTGCACTGTATTGCCCGGGGGCCTATAATGCTGTTAAGATGGCATTGGTTCAAACCTGCATGGCAAGATTTTATTTTGAATAAAAGCACATGTAAATACAGAGATATACTATATAAAATATAAGATAACATTGAAACAACAGGTGAAATGAGACATAGGTTAGCTATAGGTAGAGAGCTGACTTTTTCAGGAGAATTTGATCTATGCCAAGCCCAAAGAACATACCAACTGTCGGATAAGCTAAAGGATAAGCCAGCCTGTTTGATTGAGAATCTCACACCCTCCGACACCCCTAAAGGGAACATACTGTGCCGGAAGGGGAAGATCACGGTCATCACCGACAACATAATCCCCCTTAATATAAGAAGGGGGAAATGTCAAGGCATATAGATCTGAGCTAAGAACTGAAGGGTTAGCAACTCTTAACCCAACCCTTAGCGCCTGAACTGTTCAATTTCACTTCTAGACTATCATAGACACTGAGACAGTAGTAATAATTCCAAGGTCCAGAGTGGACTGAGTGAAGGAAAAGGAAAGGAGAAAGGAGAGAATAGAGAAAAAGGGAATAAAAAAAGAGGGAAGGAGAGAAAGGAGAGGGCAGGAGCAACACTACTCATTCATTTATATTGATATATTAGAAGGGCCAATAGGTATGCCCATCAGTCGAGCCCACGATTCCCAGGTAGATTCAAATTTATTGGTTGTATCTTGTACAATACTGGATAGCTTTTCCTGGGACATTGTCCAGGATATTTTCTTTTTTGCCATTAAGAGAGAAAATCCCAGTTGTTTCCAGGCCCTGGCAATCGTGAGTTTAGCCCCCAAGAGCACAAAATGTACTAATTTACTAGAAGATTTGGAGATCCGTGGGATCGAGGCATGAGAAGGGCCACCATAGGAGTCCTGGGAACTCAGGTCCCCACCAACTCGGCAATTATGTTGAACATTTTTTTCCAGAAAGAACGTATTCTTGGGCACTCCCACCAAATATGAGACATCGTGCCTGTAAGTTGGCAGCCCCTGAAACATAGAGGGTCTACTGTAGGAAAAATGGAAGCCAGTCTGGAAGGAGTGTAGTACCATCTGGAGATCACTTTCAGTCTGGCTTCCATTACAGTGGTTTTAAGGATACCTTTGAAGGATTTGAAACATGCTGACTGCCATTTCTCCAGATTCCATTGGAATTGAAGGTCAGATTCCTAGACCTCCATAAAGGACGCTTTTGAGACAGGAGAAGTAAGTGATGAGTAGATTACCAAGAACCCCCCCCCTTCTGGTCCATAGCTTGACTGTACCACAATTTGTACTCAGTACATTTTGGAGGGAGGGGTTTGTCTTTACACAGGGAATGTAAGAAGTGGGATATTTGGCCAAACCTATATTGTTCAGAGCAGGGAAGAAAGGTTAAGCTTTTTGATGCAGTGCTTTAGGGTGAAGGGGCCAACAGCAGTGAAGAAATGCCCTATCCTATAGAGTCCTTTACCCACCCACCATTAAAAGGCTAGGACATCTTTCCCAGGGGGGAAGTTTGGATTATTGTATAGATGAGTCAGGGGTTTACAGCCTGAGACCAGAGTCAGTGATGAGCGTAGGGAGTCCCAGAGAGCAAAGGATTGAGACAAGGTAGGAGTGAGGATCGAGGGTCTATTTCTTGGGGGGCTCCAAAGCAGAAAGTCTAAAGTAAAGTTAGGGACAGCTTGTTTTTCTATTTGGACCCAGTCAGGTTTCTCGAATCTAGAGTAAACTATTGACAATTAGGCCAATCTGGCAGCCTGGTAATATTTGTAGAATTGGGGTAGTCCCAGACCTCCTTTTTTCCTATGTGTGTATAGGGTCCTTTGAGGGATTCTGTATCCTGCCTTGATGCAAGTGAACTTCAGAATCCTGCTTTGGAAAGATTTGATATGGTCCTTCTGGATGGGGATAGGTAGAGAGTGGAAAATATATAATAATCTTGGGAGTAGTGTCATTTTGATCTAATTTACCCTCGGCAGCCAAGAAATTTTATGTTGGGACCAGGTGTTTAGGTCTGCTTCTAGCTTGCGATACATAGATAGTTACGGCTATACAGGGGTTCAGTCGTAGCTGTCAAGTTAATTCCCAAATATCTAATGGAGGAGTCACTCAATTTGAATTTGAAGGATTTTTGTAAAAGAGCCACAGTGTCGGTTTGAAGGGATATTTTTAGTGCCTGAGATTTAGAATAGCTCACTTGTAGGCCTGATATCCTTGCAAAGGCATCCAAGGTTTGCCATAAGTTGGGAAGAGAGGTTATGGGTGAGGTGAGAAAGAGCATAACGTCATCCGCGAAGAGGCCTCATTTGTGGGTTTAGGATCCGCATGACACACCCTTAATATTCGGGTTTTGGCGAATTGCTATAGTGAGCATTTCTATTGCTATCGCAAATATGAGTGACAAGAGTGGGCATCCTTGTCTAGTCTCCTTTCTTATCATTATAGGCTTGGAATAGTAGCCTTGGAGCCGTATACGGGCTGTGGGATTGGAGTATAGTGCCTGCATCAGGCCCATGAATTACTGGCCGATGCCCCACCGTTCCAAAATGGCAAAAATGTAGAGCCATGAGGCCTTTTGTAGGTCCAACGACAAGAGCATTCCTGATTGTTTAGGGCCCCCCTCCCAATTAGTTTGGAGAATGGGTATTATGTCTATTGCTCGCCTTATCTTATCTGCCCGGGATGAATCCCACTTGATCATTGTTTATATATGTGTTGATGAAGGAGGCAATACGGTTGGCGAGAATTTTGGTTAGAATCTTGACGTTGCAGTTAATAAACGATATAGGAAGATAATTTCCTACTTCTTCCAGATTCTTGTCCGGCTTAGGTATAACTGCAATGTACGTGGTATTGAGTTGTGGATCAAGTGGGTCTCCATTAGTTCTTGTGTTGAAGAATTTTGTTAGATACTGGACTAATGTGTTGGCGAATGCTTTATAATAGGGATTTGACAGGCCATCACGGCCAGGGGCAGAGACAATCTTTAAGGTTTTTATCACTTCCAGCACCTCGTCTTCTGTGAATGGGGCTTTTACGCTGTCTTTGTGTTCTGTTGTGAGCGATGGAATGGAGAGGCCATGTAAATATGAGCCTAATACAGAGTCAGTGTCTTTGCCTGGAATTCTTATTTTTGGCATTATATATGACTTAACTCGGGGTGTTAATTTGGCAGCCAGCATGGAGCCCATAATGTCACCTTGGGTATAAAACCTATGTTTGTTCCAACGGACTTGTTTTTCCTGTTTAGCTGTCAGAGCTAGGCTGAGCTCCAACCTGGCCTTGTCAAGTTGTGATACCATGGAAGGGAAAGTGTTTGATATGTGAAGAGCCCGGAGTTTTGAGTACTTGTCCTCTAACCTCTTTATGTCTGCTTCTCTTTCCCTCTTAATCTGAGATGCCATTCTGATGATCTCCCCTCTAATGTAGGTCTTGTAGGCTGCCCACAATGTTTCAGCCGAGATTTCTTCACTATCATTAAAAAGAAAATATTCTTTCAGAGATTTATCTAGCATTGTGACATGGATAGGGTCAGAGAGAATGGACTCATTGAGTCTCCACTGTCTCTGACCCATTCTATAGTGATGGGATTGAATTGCCATGACAACCATGGAGTGATCAGAGAACATTGTGTCCTTGATATGAGATTTTATAATAAGTGGGATGGAGGGAGTTTGGACTAAGAAGTGATCAATCTTGGTGTAAGAGTTGTGAGGGTGGGAAAAGTGGGTATAGTCCCCTTTTTTTTCCCTCCAGACATCCGCCATGCCTTGGGCATGAACAAGTTTAGCTATCTTGAGGCTTTCGTTGGTTGGGCGGGTAAGTTGATCGGTGAGGTGTCTGGTCTTATCCAGCCCCTGGTCTACTCCAAAAATGGCCGTGCCATCCAGGGATGGGGTGTTGAAGAGATTTCTAAAGAATGCCGCTTGGCCTTTATTGGGAGCATAATAGGAGACCAGGGTATAGAGCTGGCCATCTATTGTTCCCTTAACCATGATGTATCTACCTCCTGGATCTTTAGTATCTGAGATCCAACTAAATTTGCATGTTTTAGCAATCACGATGAAAAGACCCAGTGTGTCATCTCACTGTGAGATGTGAGATGATATGAGAAGGTAAAAATCAGCAACCAAATCGGTTGGGTGCCCTATCCCCCATCAAAGGGATAGGAGGAGGCAGATGCAATCCACTCCGAACCAGGGTGCCCTATAACCTATAGTGCTGTATTTCCTACAGAGACATAGATCAACAAATATACTACAGGTTAGAACATATGTGACGAAAACACAAAAGAGGGGTTTTCCGAACCCCAAAGTCTTTTTGACTTGAAGTCTCCCCCCCCACACCCCCGCGGGATAAGGGTGGGAGGCGGGATTACAGGGTCACCAAACTTTGCTAGGGTGATTCCCGAGCTGTGTTGAATTTCCTGAACAAGAAAAACTATTTCCTGACTAACCCCGGAGTTGTGGGGGAACCACATCCGGGGGAAAAAAAAGGGTGGGTTAAAAAAGGAAACCCACAGTCAAAAGGCAAACTAAATGGGTGACATAAAGAACCAAACTTTCCCTTGAGAGAAGGGAGAACAGTTTGAAGACCTACTCCCAGGTAATGGGAGAAAACCAGTCTACGCAATGATGGGGAGAGTCAAATGCAGAGACGAGTGATTAGATGGGACACAGGTAGCAATGTGATCTTGCGATCATGGAGGTCCGTTGTGAGAAGATCTTCTGGACTTGGTCTTGTTCTAGAGGGGATTCGGGTGAGCTGATCAGAGGAGGAACGTTTGTTGGAGGCAGACGAGGATGACCATGCTTCTATTTCCATCTTCTGAGAAATTATTTTCAAGTTGAGCAGGAGCTTTTCTCCCATGGCAGACAAGAGCGGCTTCAGGGTTCTTCTTCTTTGAATGGTGGTAGGGGAGAGCTCCTAAAGATTTGGACAGGGTAACCTTGGCAGGTGACCTGGGGGAGGGCATGGACCTGTTTCATCACAGCTTCTTTGACAGCATATTAATGCAGTTTGGCAATGATGTCCCTGGGTGAGCTGTCTTTTCTGGGGGACCCAAGGCCCTTATGTACTCTGCCTAGCTCCAGGCATGACGGCGGGAGATTTGGGATCAGTGACTTCATTAAATCCTGCATGATGTTTCTTTACAACGTACCAGTGACCTGGTTGGATAGAATGTAAACCAGTTATTGAGTCAGGGTCTGGAAGGGACTCATGGACCCTGTGATGGATCTTTTGGAGCTCACGTTGCAGTGACTGCACATACCCTGTCAGCTGAGAATGTAAAGATGACAGCTGCTGAGGAAAGTATAACCCTGTTTTTGGTTGGCTTCCGAACAAAATCTCATACAGCGATAACCCGTGAGGTCATCTAGGGGCATTTCTGATGGAGTGGAGAGCTATAGGGAGACATTCGACCCATGGTCTTCCTGTGTCAGCTATTATTTTTGAGATTTTGTTTTTAAGTATTCCATTCAATCTTTCAACCTTACCACTACTTTGGGGGTGATAAGGGGTGAGGGCTTTACATATTTCCACAAATATCTGACCAGTGAAGTGGAAGCCTCGATCCGACTCGATCGTTTCAGGTAGGCCCCAGCGACACCATTTTGGACAGGATCTTCTTGACTGTCGTGGTAGCGTTGGCTTTCAGAACTGGCCATGCCACCAGCCAACTTAAAAACATATCTACACAAACCAAGATGTGTTCGTATGGCCCACTCCTTGGCAAAGCAATGTAGTCTATCTGGATACACTGAAATGGATATTATGTTTGGGGGAGTGTTGTTTGGGTGCTGATACCATTCTACCTGGGTTGTGCAATGCGCAAACCAGGCAGGCTGCTGCAAAATTATTAGCATAGATCCAATGCTCACCCACCTGCGTGCACATAACCATATTTGACTGATGCCCTGGATCATGAGCAAAATGGGTCATCATTGGAAAAAGCGATCTTGGTAGACACCATTTATTACCGACACCCCAGATGTCATCTGGACCTCCCATGGCCCCTAGTGCAGTCCATCTCCTCTTTTCCTGTAATTCCACTTGTGACTGTAGTTTTTTTAAACCCTTCCAGAGACACATCAGAGGGGATGGCTAGCATCAGGGTTTCCCCAAGAGCGTTCCTTAGCAGCTCTATCTGCCAAGGCATTCCCATTGACCTCTTGAGTCCTATCAGTCCTGTGGGCCTTAACTTTTAGGGTGGCTATCTCACACGGCAGGTTGAAAGCAACAAATAACCTGTTGATTAACTCTACATGTTTCACGGGCTTCCCCAAACTAGTCAGAAACCCTCTTGCTTTCCAGATGGGACCGAAATCATGAGCTATCCCAAAAGCGTACCTGGAATTAGTGTAGATATTAATCCTTTGACCTTTGACCTTCTTGGGTCTCACAAGCTCTTGCCAGTGCCCACAGCTCGGCTTCTTGTGCAGACATGTTGGAATTCAATGAACCCTTTTCCACAATTTCACAGACTGTAGTCACTGCATAACCTGTGTGTGGTCATCTGGGGTGTAATACCTGGAACCATCGACAAAAAGGTTCTTAGCATCTGAGATAGGATCCTCCTTCACTGGACTAATGGTTGCTGACTCAAGTTCCATCAAAGAAACACAGTCGTGGTGGCCATCAACATGTTGTCCTTCTAAATTGAAAAGTTGGTTAGAGGTAGAGAGATTAGTATTGTTAGTCTGTAAAATTTGAGTGTTGTTGCTTTTAACACCATTATCTCCCCCTTCTCTTCCTCGTTGAAAGGAAGAAGAGATTCTGGGTTCAGAATGGTGCATCGTCTTAAAGTTAGGTTAGTAGAGGTTACGAGAGCAACTTCATACTTGGTCAGTCTGGCAGCAGAGAGGTGTTTTGTCTGAACTTGATTTAGGATCTCCTGCACTGAATGGGAAGTAAAGAGGTTCAGGGGGAGTTCAAGACTATGTCACCTACCTTCTGCAACAATACAGCACAGACGGCTATGGCTCGTACACAACCTTGTGAGCCTCCAATGACTGGATCTAGGGCAGTTGATAGGTACATGATGGGTCGGTACCTGGACCTGGACGTGTGCAAACGGTCATGTGCAAGACCATGCGACAAGCACATGGTTCCGAACACAACCGTGTGTACACATTCCCACTGCTACCAATGATGCAAGCCATACTCTATTATGGCCCAGTGGGGCATAATTTTGTATGGTTATACTGTGGTTCCCAAGTATGCAGAGCTGCTTACTTATGAGTTTAAATGCAATCGCCAAGGAGTGGCCAGTCCCTTGGTGAGGCATAAACAAACAGATCTGCCATGTCCATGGGAAGGTATCCGTATCCAACGGTCTTTCACCTGCGTTTGTATGTGTGAACACCCTCACATGAGCGTTTTACAGCAAAACAGACACTGTGGGGTATCTGACAACATACATGAATAAATTAATAACATTTCCACAACACTGACAATGAGTCCTTCACATTGCTGTAGAGCAATTTTGGCCTACACTTCTTTGCAAAATTGCTTTGATTCATACACATTGGAGGGTTTTCCAGCATGAATGGCCTGTGTAAAGTCATGATACACCATCTCCATTGGATTTAAAGGGTTTGTAAACTTAGCCCCCCCCCCCATGCAATTTCGCTCTCCACCTTCTCTTAGACATAAAATAAATAGCAGCTAGACTTAAAATCAATTTACTGTATCAGATCAGGCAGTGATTGCGATTGGTTGCCAGAGGTTACAGCATATCATTACTGCTTACTGACTGTTTGCTAGAGGTTACAGAACTCCCTAAGGCTCACTGATTAGTTGCTAGAGGTTACAGCACATTTCTGCTTGTTTATTGACTGCTAGAGATTACTGTACAGTAATACTGCTCACTGGTTGCGGTAGGTTACAGCACATCTTCTCCTCACTGCAGTCAGGCATGATATACCTATGAATGCTGCCTTTATTTACATATCAATGCCATTGGCCTCAGCTATTTACATATGCATGTGACTGCTATTTACATATGAATGCCAGTATTTACATGTAAACACAAGTCTGCGGGTGAGTCATCTGTACACAACAATAGGGCAGAGCTGGGCAGCATTAGTAGCAGCACAGGACTAAAACTTCAAGGGACAAGGGAATGTAAACTGGGATAGTTGGCAAGTATGAGGCAGCTGCTTTGGGCCCCACAACAATGACAGGGCCCTGGGCAACTGCCCCTTTTTGCTCTGCCTTAAAGACGGCCCTGAACGCAGGGTCTGTTCCTGCACCCAAGAAGAGTAACTGTGAAGGCTTACAGTGTTCTAGTGCCACCAAAACCAAAAGCCCAATTTTTGTTTAACAGGGGCATGCAATTACAATTCCTGATATAATATTTCACAGCAGGGCCCGTTTCTACGCCCAACAAGAGTAACTGTGAGGGCTTACAGTGTTCTGTTACCACCAACACCTAAGGCACAATTTTCTTCAGCGTATATAAGGCAGGCCGTATAGTATATATACTGCTGTTCAGAGTATATAGTGCCTGGGGGACACCCACGCCATTTTTTAAATTTATATATAATTTTTTTTGGTATCTTTATCTATATTGCTGGGATCCAACAATATGTTACAGCCGCAAGCAGTTTTGTATGTCATTGTTTCCTTTAGAAATGTAATTTTGCTGTGGCACTATTATAAACATGGGAAAAATGTACTACTTTACAGGCATATTAAGGATACCCCCCAGAAACGATATTTAAAGGAATATTTCATTTTTATGGTTTCATTTTAAGCATTATTAAAATCACTGCTCCCAAAAATACGGCAATTATTATAACTTTTTTTGCATTGATACATGTCCACTGGGGCAGGACCCGGTTCTCCAAACACTTTTTATGGCAATAACTTGCAAATAAGCCTTTAAAATTAGCCTTTAAAATGAGCACTTTTGATTTTTTACGTTCATGTCCCATAGACTTTAACGGTGTTCGCACAAATTTTTTGCCTGTTTGCATGTTCTGCTGCAAACAGAACCGGGGGATGCTCGGCTCATCCCTGTAGGTAACAATACATTTACACAGTAATAAAAAAGTGTAAGAAAAGTGTATTATTTTATAATGTAAATATTGGATTTACTATCATTTTTATTTTACCAATACTGTATATTAATTTTAAATCAAAATTATTGCAAAATACAACGAGCCAATATAATGAATACAATATTTCAATATTTTAATGTTGTTTCGTTAGTGCTAATTTTTAAACTCAATATTGTTAAATAGAACATTTGAAAATAAAATTTTAAATAGTATTTTAACTAATCTTACAACTTGCAGTCAACTTTCTTTCTTTCCTTAAGATCTTCCATCTTCCGTTTTTGGTGAAAGCACTCAAGCAGGTAATGACTCAAAATGCCTTGGGTCACTTGTAAAAATGCTGCTTAGCATAATTCTATGTAATTAATACTAGTTTACCTGCAAGACTGCAGTGACTGTGATGAATTGCTGAACCATATTTCTCAAGTTGTTTTTTTTAAGTAAGCAAGATAACATCGCTGATGGCTCAAAATGATGTGTGATATTAATAGCACTAGAGTAAAGGTTTGTGCACCTGTGTGTACAGCCATGAATGACATTTCTCACACATCGTGAGAAAAGGAATTTTTCTATATATCCATCTTGAAAAAAAAAAAAAGATGTTTTCTGGTAGAGAACCCCATGACATGACAAGACAGGACAATTCAGAAATATGTGTGCTAGAATTGACATTTATTTAGGGCTCCAATTGTTCATTTTCAGTTTTCTGAGACCACAAAAAATGTTACCAGGTTTTTTAAAATAGCATATCACATGTGAACCATGAAGCCCATTTTGACTGGACACACATTTATTGCATTTACCTTTTTTGAGCTATAATTCAATTTTCCATTTACAAAAATGTAAAAGTGTCACTAAACCCACAATTATAAAAAAAAATACCAATAAATTGTGTATTACATGCTGATCATACTCACTCAATCACTATGAGGTTTGTTTTGTGTATTCTGCAGAAAACCTGGTTGATCCTATTGCTCTCTGTCTCCACTTTTGGTTCGTGTCTCCAGTTCAGCCAATTGCAACTGTAGTGGCAAAAAAACTTTATTGATATTACAGGCAGTCCCTAGGTTATAAACAAGAAGGTTCTGTAGGTTTGTTCTTAACCACCTCAATACAGTGCACTTACACTCCCTTCCTGTCCAGACCAATTTTCAGCTTTCACAGTTTGAATGACAATTACTTAGTCATGCAACACTGTACCCATATGAAACTTTTTTCACACAAATGGAGCTTTCTTTTGATGGTATTTAATCACTATTATTATTATTATTATACAGGATTTATATAGCGCTGACAGTTTACGCAGCGCTTTACAACATTGGGGTAGACATTACAGCTTAGAGCTTACAACTAGTTTATTTTTATTTTTTTGTGCTATAAATAATAAAAAAAAAATTGTGAAAAAAATGCCTTGTTCTTTGTTTCTGTCATAAAATTTTGCTAATTAGTAATTTTTCTTCATAAATGTTGGCCACAATTTATACTGCTACATATCTTTGGTAAACATAACCCAAATTAGTGTATATTATTTGGTCTTTGTGAAAGTTATAGAGACTACAAACTATGGTGCCAATCACTGAAAATTGATCACATCTGATCAGGCCTTCAGTACATCAGGTGTATCTCATTTCTTGAGATACTAACAAGTCAGGAAAGTACAAATACCCCCCAAATGACCCCTTTTTTAGAAAGTAGAGATTCCAAGGTATTAAGTAAGTAGCATGGTGAGTTTTTTTAAGTTGTCATTTTTTCCCACAATTCTTTGCAATATGATTTTTTATTTTTTTTTACATAATTGTCATATTATCAGGTTATTTCTCACACACAGCATATGCATACAACAAATTACACCCCAAAATACATTCTGCTACTCTTCTCGAGTATGGCGATACCACATGGGTGAGACTTTTATACAGCCTGGCCACATACAGAGGAACAACATTGAAGTAGCACCTTCAGGCGTTCTACGAGCAAAAATGACATACTGTATCTCATTTCTCAACCACCTATTACACTTTTGAAGGCCCTGGATCACCAGGACAATGGGATTGCCCACAAAATGACCCCATTTTGGAAAGCAAACACCCCAATGTATATTCTATGAGACATAGGCTGCAAATAGGTACTCGGGTACTCTGATGGCCTGGTGACAGGTACTCGGGTACTCTGATGGCTTGGTGACAGGTACTCGGGTACTCTGATGGCCTGGTGACAGGTACTCGGGTACTCTGATGGCCTGGTGACAGGTACTCGGGTACTCTGATGGCCTGGTGACAGGTACTCGGGTACTCTGAAGGGCGGTGACAGGTACTCGGGTACTCATATGGACGTGTGACAGGTACTCAGATGAACTGTGACAGGTACTTAGGTACTGATATGTCCTGCAACAGGTACTCAGGTACTCAGGTGGACTGTGACAGGTACTCAGGTACTCAGATGGACTGTAACATGTATTTGGGTACTCAGATGAACTGTGATAGGTATTCAGGTACTCATATGGACTGTGACAGGTACTCAGATGAACTGTGACAGGTACTCGGGTACTCAGATGGACTGTGACAGGTACTCGGGTATTCAGATGCACTGTGACAGGTACTCGGGTACTCAGATGGACTGTGACAGGTACTCGGGTAGTCAGATGGACTGTGACAGGTACTTGGGTAGTCAGATGGACTGTGACAGGTACTCGGGTACTCAGATGGTCTGTGACAGGTACTTGGGTACTCAGATGGTCTGTGACTAGTAAACGGGTATTCAGATAGACTGTGATAGGTAAACGGGTACTCGGGTACTCAAATGAACTGTGAGTGACAGATACTTTGATGGCTGGTGACAGGTCCTCTTTATTGGGGGGTCAATCAGTGTGTGTTGGTGTGTACTGTAAGTGGTAACGAGATGTTACCGCAATCTCCTCCTCACACACAATCAGTGTTTGAGGAGGAGAACCCGGTAACATCTTGTTACCGTGGTTTGTTGACATTTAGTGGTCAGCTGTGAAAGGATTATTGCCGATCAAGTGGGTAACCAGCTGGCCAATGGCTGTCTACCAGCGTCGGTGATGAGCAGTGTTCCGACAACAAAATACGATCGTTTAAATTCTGATCGTGTGTAGACAATTACGACGGACTAAGTGCCATGCATGCTCAGAATAATTAAGAGACCACAGCTATTGGCTACTGACCCGTTTCTAGTCCCGACGTACGTGTTGTACGTCACCTCGTTAAGAACGATTGGATTTTCCGACAACTTTGTGTGTATGCAAGACAAGTTTGGCACAAAATCCGATGGATTTTGTTGCCGGAATGTCCGACCGTGTGTACAGGGCATTACAGGGGTAAATTTCCCTTCTTAGGTATAGATTTACTCTCACTTCCTGTTGTCTCCCTCTGTTTGTGAGTATGAGCCGTATGTAAGTGGGACGTATGTAACTTGGGGACTGCCTGTATTTTTTTATTTTTTCTCTGTATTCCAAAGGCTGTTTTTTTTTAATAATATATATATATATATATATATATTTTTTTTAATTAAAATCATTAGAGTGCCATGATCCATATACATAAATAGAAGGGACAATGTAAATTAAAGTGATATTAGTGATATTAAAGTCTTGTTTCTTTTTTTTAACACAATAAGCATGTTATACTCACCTGCTCGGTTGCAGGGGTTTTGCACAGAGCAGCCTGGATCCTCCACTTCTCGGGTCTCCCGCTGACACTACAGACACCTCACTCCTGCCAAGTGCCCCCACCTGAGCAGAGCAGCTGCTCTGCATGCCCATTCACATATAGATCTGTGGCTCAGCCCCATCCCCTCTCTCTCCCCATTGGCTGTGACTGACAACAGCAGGAGCCAATGGCTTCTTTCTCAGCCAATGAGGAGTGAGAGTTTCCGGGGAGCTGAGGCTCTTGTGCACATTGCTGGATCGAGAGGGGCTCAGGTAAATAGGGGGGGGGGCTAGGGGGGCTGCTGCACCGAGAAGGTTTTTTTACCTTCATACATAGAATACATGGAGGTAAAAAAAACTTTGAGCCTTTACAACCACTTTAAAAATAGTGTGTGTTTAGTATCACTTTACCAAAATATGACTCAGACACTTTTTATTTTGTTTTCAAAATTTGCCAAAACACAGACCTATGGTTACACTATATGGGCAAAAGCATTTGGACACCTACAATTAATGGGCACCCTATTCCAAAATAATACAGTTATGATGGCCTCCACTCATTTGGCAATGTTTCCACAAGATTTTAGAGTGTGTCTGTGGGATTTTGTGCCAATTTAAACAAAGAACATTTGTGAGGCCAGGCACTGATGTTGGAGAAGAATACAAATTGGCTTTAGAATTCATCCGAAAGGTGTTCAATAGGACAGAAGAAGTCAGGGCTTTGTCCATACCCCTGAAATTCCCCCAAACAATGCTAATCAAACCATGTCTTTCTGGATCTGACTTAGAGCTCAGGGGCACAGTATTGCTGGAACAACTTGTTTCCACATGGCTGGAAAAGTACAGCTGTCTAAAAAGTATTTTTACGGCATGCTGTAACATTAACATTCTGCAGCTTCTATTTTGCAAAGTGTGCCCAGCACTCTTCCACCTGCTTGAAACTTTAACACTAATGCCCTGTACACAGACATTCCGGCGACAAAATCTGATTTTTTCCAAAGGATTTTGGCCCAAACCGGTCTTGCATACACACGTTCGCAGAAAGTTGACGGAAATTCCGATTGTTCAGAACGAAGTGATGTAAAAGAAGTACGTCGGAACTATATTAGAATGTTAGTGTGGGCTGTTGGCGCTACCTCTATTAAATTTACTTTAGCTGCTACCAGATTTGTCTTACATCTATCTAGTGACCCGAACTATTTATGAGATCCTTAAGTAATAGATGACATCAATAAATAAGCAATTCCGTGTCCCCTATATATATGCGCTAGTAGTGCCAATGGTAAGCACTAAAATAGTGTAGTAACACTTAGAGCAGTGTTTCTCAAATCCAGTCCTCAGGCCCCCCCAACAGGTCATGTTTTCAGGTTTTCCATTATTTTTCACAGGTGATTTGATCAGTTTCACTGCCTTAGCAATTACCACAGCCGTTTCATCTGAGGGAAATCCTGAAAACATGACCTGTTGGGGGGGGCCTGAGGACTGGATTTGAGAAACACTGCCTTAGAGGATAGGGAAAAAAAGAAAACCTTAAACCAGAGGCTATGAAAAGTAAAGCACAGATTAGAAAGAAGTAAATAAAAAATAAATAATAAGATAAATCTATATTTGTGCACAACGTTTCTTGCTCTAGGTATAGGGCCCAGGGGTATTCCCCCCCACACACAGTCCTTCTTGTCTGTATACACAGGGGATATCTCAGGACCTAATCACATGATATTAACCTAAATTGAGCTCAACTGTGCAAGGGTTACAAGCTAGTAAAGTACATCTGCAGATTATGGACCAGTATAATGCATAAAGTGTTCCAGTGAAAAATGAAAGATTATAAGGTGCAAAATTTGTGCTAAATAGTACATGAATACAAGATGCAGCAATAATACACGTAATATTAATACTTGTGCAAAAAGACCCTACGGCTCCCAATAAATTAAATTAAATCAGTGCAAAAAAACTTATATCATGTGTAAAAATTACGAAACAGATAATCAATTGCATAAATTGTAAGTTCATTAGTCATCAGCCATCAGATTTGTGGATCCTATGAGAGCATCAAAAAACTTCACAAAAATGTAAAAAAAAGGTGAAAGCGTGAAAAAATAAATAAGTAAAAATAAAAATATATATAAAAATATATATGTGATAGAGATGAAAAATGAAAAAAATGTAATGAAAAAAATGTAATGAAAAAAATGAAAATGAAAAAATGTGGTAAAAATATTTTGTGTATAAAACTAGTCCACAACAGTTCTACTGATAATTTATAATGTTCAACAGCATTCAAGATCCCAGCATATATGTTCTCCACCACTGTGTGCCTTGCTGTTAAGGATTCCACCTGCCAGCTGTGTACTCGACACTCTGCCAAAGCTTCTTTTTTTCTTCACACGGTGATGTTCCTTTTACAGAAAACGATCTGTGGCGAATGCGGTGGTTCCTCAAAGGGGAAAAAAACCAACTCTCATGGTGTAGTATCAGTCACCACAAATTTTGTAAAAAACTTTTACCACATTTTCCCAAACCCTTAAGGGGACTTGTTAAGGGGTATGTGGTACTAGAGAGGAAGTTCATTAACCACTTACAGACCAGACCATTTTGCTGGTCAAAGACCAGACCACTTTTTGCGATTCGACACTGCGTCGATTTAACTGACAATTGCGCGGTCATGCGACGTGGCTCCCAAACAAAATTTACGTCCTTTTTTTCCCACAAATAGAGCTTTCTTTTGGTGGTATTTGATCACCCCTGCGGTTTTTATTTTTTGCGCTATAAACAAAAATAGAGCGACAATTTTGAAAAAAACGCATTATTTTTTACTTTTTGTTATGATAAATATCCCCCAAAAATATATAAAAAAAAATGTTTCCCTCAGTTTAGGCCGATACGTATTCTTCTACATATTTTTGGTAAAAAAAAAATCGCAATAAGCGATTATTGATTGGTTTGCGCAAAAGTTATAGCGTTTACAAAATAGGGATAGTTTTATGGCATTTTTATTAATAATTTTTTTTTTCTTTTTACTAGTAATGGCGGCGATCAGCGATTTTTATTGTGACTGCGACATTGTGGCAGACACATCTGACATTTTTGACACATTTTTGGGACCATTGTCATTTACACAGTAATCACTGCTATATAAATGCAGTGATTCCTGTGTAAATGACACTGGCAGTGAAGGGGTTAACCAGTGGGTGGCAGTGTAGGGGTTAAGTGTTCCTAGGGGTGTGTTACTAACTGTGGGGGGGTTGGGCTTTCATTTAGTGAACACTGATCTCTGCTCCAATCACATGGAGCAGAGATCAGCGTCACTAGTTGCTAGGCAGAATGGAGAAATGCTGTTTACACGGCATTTCCTCCATTCAGCCGTCCCGAGAGACGATCGCGGGTATGCCCGCAGCGATCGAGTCCGCGGGACCCGTGACCGGACTCACCGGGTCCCGACCAGCACGCGAGCGTGCCTCCGGCGGCGCGCTCGCGATGGCAGGGCGGCATTGAAGATTGGACGTACCTGTACGCCAATATGCCTGGCCGTGCCATTCTGCCGACGTACATCGGCGTGCGCTGGTCGGGAACCGATTAAATGCGCAGGAAATTTTTTTTTTTTAGGAAAGTACAAAAAAAATGATCTTAAGCCACTGTTTATTGGAAAAATGCCATATAAGCAAAAAGATTGTTATATAAAAATCAATCAAAAAATTAAAATAATATTAAAATTAAAAAACAATGGAACATACTAAGTTATGGAAGACAAAATACATATGCCTTACAGGAAAAACTTATATTATAAACCTGCTCGACAAATGCTGTTGCTGAGGACATCTATGACGAAACGCGTACAGCGGAACCACGCACACTACGTCACTTCCGGCCTGTCTGATTCGTGGAGCGCAGCTGGAACGCACGTCGCTCACCCACGATATCTCTGGCCATAGCCGGATACTTTTTTCTACATACATTATACATACATACATATATACTATACATTATTTTTAACTTATATCATTTTTATTCATTTTTGAATAGCAATGTTTTGGGGACAATACATCTAGAAATTAGGACTATTAGTTTCCATCGGCACCTGGGATCTAGTTGATAGTTAGATATAATCTTTCATTTTTCACTGGAACACTTTATGCATTATACTGGTCCATAATCTGCAGATGCACTTTACTAGCCTGTAACCCTTGCACATTTGAGCTCAATTTAGGTTAATATCACATGATTAGGGCCTGAGATATCCCCTGTGTATACAGACAAGAAGGACTGTGTGTGGGGGGAATACCCCTGGGCCCTATACCTAGAGCAAGAAACGTTGTGCACAAATATAGATTTATCTTATTATTTATTTTTTATTTACTTCTTTCTAATCTGTGCTTTACTTTTCATAGCCTCTGGTTTAAGGTTTTCTTTTTTCCCTATCCTCTAAGGGTTACTACACTATTTTAGTGCGTACCATTGGCACTACTAGCGCATATATATAGGGGACACGGAATTGCTTATTTATTGATGTCATCTATTACTTAAGGATCTGATAAATAGTTGGGGTCACTAGATAGATGTAAGACAAATCTGGTAGCAGCTAAAGTAAATTTAATAGAGGTAGCGCCAACAGCCCACACTAACATTCTAAAATAGTCATAAGTCACGGACTTTGAATAAAATCTGTGAATCAAAGGGCGGCAGCAACCTTCACGTGCCCCTTTTTTCAGTTTTTTTCAGTCCCTTTCAATAAGCGCAGCTATTTGTATATACATTTTCATGTCGGAACTTTAAATGGGCCAGTGGCAAATAGCTTTCGTCTCGTAATTTATTCTGAGCATGTGTGGCACTTTGTGCATCGGATTTGTCTACACACGATCATAATTTAAACGATCAGATTTTGTCGGAAAAATTTAGATCCTGTTCTCAAACTTTGTGTGTCGGAAATTCCAACGGAAAAAGTCTGATGGAGCCCACACACAATTGGATATTCCGACAACACAATCCGATCACACATTTTTCTGTCGGAAAGTCCGGCCGTGTGTACAGGGCAGTAGGCTGGGTTTACATACAGTATATGTGAATTGGATGCATTTTAAACAAATTTTAAGTATCAGTTTATATTAATTAATATTCTAATATAGTTTATACTTAAAGTGGAACTATAGGCAACCTTTTGTTTTTCATTTTGGATACAGTAGGGTTATAACCCCTGTGAGTTTTTTTTTTTTTTAGCCTTTTGTGTTCCACTGGGGAAATTTACCTTCCTGTCTCAAAGCCAAAACAGGAAGTGAGATGAAATCTCTGCTAGTTAAGGGATTAAATTTGGCCCCCTGGGTCACCGGAAATTTGTATATCTCCTCCATTGGAAGATTTCCCCTCTATTACTGTTCTCTTTTCTTTTACTTTAACTTTCGATGATAATGGTAAACAGGACAAATAGAAACGGTGAATCTCCCTAACAGGGACACAGACAGCAATAAACACCTGACAGGTGTTCTAATTCCTCTCTACTCTATCCAAAACTAAAAACAAATGTCACAATATAGTAGGATAATGTATGCTTTTATCAACAAGCCTCTAGAAAGGGTGAAACATTGTAACATCAAATGCATGTATCTCCCAGCATGATGGATTTTGTTCAATAAATAAAAGTGCAGTCCATTTGGGAAAATAGTAATCCGTTGTAGTCAAAAGGAATGGTGTTAGTGGTAAGCAAAACAAGCAATATTGGGTTTTATGGATATTTAAAATAAATAAAAATAAAAAATTGAAAACTCCAGAAATAATGCCCCAACACCATCAAAGTCTACATGAACCCAATCTTGTTATTTTTTTTCTGGCCGTTCTCAAACCCAGTTTGCAAGCTTTTGGGAAACAAAGGCACTACAGTGCCTTGAAAAAGTATTCATATACCCTTTAAATTTTCCACATTATGTCATGTTACAGCCAAAAACGTAAATGTATTTTATTGGGATTGTATGTGATAGACCAACACAAAGTGGCACATAATTGTGAAGTGGAAGGAAAATGATAAATGGTTTTCAACATTTTTTACAAATAAATATGTGAAAAATGTGGTGTGCATTTGTATTCGGCCTTCCTAAGTCAATACTTTGTAGGACCACCTTTTTGCTACAATTACAGCTGCAAGTCTTTTTGGGGATGTCTCTACCAGTTTTGCACATCTATAGAGTGACATTTTTGCCCATTCTTTGCAAAATAGCTCAAGCTGTGTCAGATTGGATGGAGAGCTTCTGTGAACAGCAATGTTCAAGTCTTGCCACAGATAGCTACATAGTTACATAGTAGGTGAGGTTGATAAAAGACACAAGTCCATCAAGTCCAATCTCAATTGGATTTAGGTCTGGACATTGACTGGGCCATTCTAACACATTAATATGCTTTGATCTAAACCATTCCATTGTAGCTCTGGCTGTATATTTAGGGTTGTTGTCCTGCTGGAAGGTGAACCTCTGCCCCAGTCTAAAGTCTTTTGCAGACTCAAATTTTCCATCTGGATGGTTTTTCCAATGGAATTCTGCTTAAGCTTGGCTTGCATACACACAGTCACACAAACGTTCTCAAGAACGTGGTGATGTACAACACTATGGCGAGCTGAGAAAATGAATTTCAATGCTTCCGAGCATGCGTCAAATTGTTTCCGATCATGCGTAGGAATTTTGCACGTCGGAATTTGTACAGATGATCAGAATTTCCGATGGAAACTTTTTCCGACCAAAAAATAGAGAACCTGCTCTCAGTCTTTTCCTGGCTGGAATTCTGCCAGCAAAAGTCAGATGAAGCGTACACATGTTCAGAATTTCTGACCAAAAGTTCACATCCGACTTTTTCTGGAAGAATTTCTGATCATGTGTATGGGGCTTAACAGGTTTTCTTCTAAAATGCCCTGTATTTGACTCCATCCATCTTCCCATCAACTTTGACCAGTTTCCCTGTCCCTGCTGAAGAAAAGCATCCCCACAACCTGATGCTGCCACCACCATGTTTCACAGTGGGGATGGTGTGTTCAGAGTGATGTGCAGTGTGGATATTTTTTATAACCTAACCCTGCTGTAAACTTCTCCACAACTTAATCCCTGACCTGTCTGGTCTGTTTCTTGGCCTTCATGATGCTGTTGGTTAACTAAGGTTCTCTAACAAACCTCTGAGGGCTTCATAGGGCTTTATTTATACAGAGATTAAATTACACACAGGTGGACTAATTGGGTGACTTCTGAAGGCAATTGGTTCCACTAGATCTTATTTAGGGGTATCAGGGTAAAGGGGGCTGAATACAAATGCATGCCACACTTTTCACATATTTATATGAAAAAAAAATGAAAATCATTTATCATTTTCCTTCCACTTCACAATTATGTGTCACTTTGTGTTGGTCTATCACATAAAATCCCAACAAAATACATTTACGTTTTTGGTTGTAACATGACAAAATGTGGAATATTTTAAGGGGTATGAATACTTTTTCAAGGCACTGTAGTGCCTATCTACCAATGCAAAAAAAGAAAACATCATGTATTAGAAAATCTACATTGCTCTATCATGTCAGATTTCTAACAGCTAATCCTTATATGGCTTCATCCTTGTATATAAAAAAAAAAACATCTCTGAAACATGGGATAATGTTGGTGGGTAGGGATGAGCCGAACACCCCCCGGTTCGGTTCGCACCAGAACTTTCGAACGGACCCCAAATTCGTACGAACGTTAGATCCCCATTGAAGTCTATGGGACTCGAACGTTCGAAATTAAAAGTGCTAATTTTAATTTTAAAAAGGGTTTGGGGACCTGGCTCCTGCCCCAGGGGACATGGGTCAATGCCTAAAATGTTTTTAAAAATGGCCGTTTTGGCGGTAGCACTGATTTTAATGACGTTTAAAGTGAAAAAAAAAGTGAAATATTCCTTTAAATATGGTGCCTGGGGGGTGTCTGTAGTATGCCTGTGAAGTGGCACGTGTTTCCCGTGTTTAGAACAGTCCCTGCACAAAATGACATTAAACGGAAATAACACCATTTAAAACTGCTTGCGGTTTTAATGTTATATCTGGTTCCTGCAATATGGTTGAAAATCATTGAGAAAAATGGCATGGGTAGCCCTCCCTGCCCATTACCAGCCTATTTGGGTCTTGTACGCATATTAAGGGGAACCCTGTACCCATATTTAAAAAAGGAAATGCGTGTGGCCCCCAGGCTCTATATACTCAGAACAGCAGTATACAGGCGGTGCAAACAAGACAGGGACTGTGTAGGTTTGTTGTGTTAAGTTGAATCTGTTTGTAATTTTCAACTGGTATATTTTTAAAGTGTAGCTCCAGTCAAAAAAACTATTTTTAAGCTTTTTGGAAAACATAGGGAAGGGTTATCACCCCTGTATAATTTGTTTTGTCGTCCATCTTTTTTCATCTCACTTGCTGTTGTCTCCTTCCGTTTGCAAGTAGGAGATGTTTGTAAGTTGGATGTTTGAAAGTAGGGGTCTGCCCTATATGCTCTGCAGAAATGGCGGAACAAGGTGTTGGTTTTGCCACAACATTGTAAGCCCTCAAAGTGACTCTTGGTGGGCGCTGGAGCGCCCTGCTGTGAACGATTATATCAAGAATTGTAATTACATGTCCCTGTTAAACAGGGGCAGAAAAATTTGGCCTTAGGCACTGGTGCTGGTGCCACCACACTGCAACCTCTCCCATATACTCTAGTTTTATTGCAGGAATTAGCCCTGCTGCAAAGCATTGCATCAAAAATTGTACTTAAACGCCCCTGTTAAACAGGGGCAGAAAAATTGGGCCTTAGGCACTGGTGCCACCACACTGCAACCTCTGCCATATACTCTAGTTTTATTGCAGGAATTAGCCCTGCTGCAAAGCATTGCATAAAAAATTGTACTTAAACGCCCCTGTTAAACAGGGGCAGAAAAATTGGGCCTTAGGCACTGGTGCTGGTGCCACCACACTGCAACCTCTTCCATATACTCTAGTTTTATTGCAGGAATTAGCCCTGCTGCAAAGCATTGCATCAAAAATTGTAATTAAACGCCCCTGTTAAACAGGAGCAGAAAAATTGGGCCTTAGGCACTGGTGCTGGTGCCACCACACTGCAACCTCTGCCATATACTCTTGTTTGATTGCAGGAATTAGCCCTGCTGCAAAGCATTGCATCAAAAATTGTACTTAAACGCCCCTGTTAAACAGGGGCAGAAAAATTGGGCTGATGGCATCACCCAGAACCAGAAATGTTCTTCCAACATATCAGCGGAGGAGGAAGAGGATAGACAATCAACATAACAGGACAGTCACTCAGCATCAGCATAGGCAGTCTTGAAGGGATGTGATATTTCAAAACAAATTATTCTGTTACATCAGCTTCAGGTGCTTGGTAGCTGTGGGTGATCCAAGACTGATTCATCTTGATGAAGGTCAGTCGATCAACTGATTCGGTGGACAGGCGCACCTTGTGATCGGTAACAAAGCCACCAGCAGCACTGAAGGTGTGTTCCGAAAGAACGCTGGATGCAGGACAGGCCAGTAGCTCAATTGCATACTGTGCAAGCTCTGGCCAGTGATCCATCCTCAAGACCCAGAGGATTTTCGGTGGGAAAGGTGTCCAAGTCTGACCTTGCCCCTAGGTATTCCTGCACCATGTAAATCAGACGCTGGCGATGGGTGCTGGAACCGATCATACCTTGGGGCTGCGGACTAAAAAATTGTCTGAAAGCATCAGTCAGACGGCCACCTTCTCCACCGCTCCTTCTGACCGATGCCTCACCAACACATTGTCCAGGACCAGGAGTTTGTAACCTCCCAGTCTCTGGGAACGCGTTGCACAGACCTTTCTGCAAGGCCTCCCGGAGATGTCTCATCCTCTACTCCCTCTGCGATGGCAAGATAAGGTCGGCAACCTTACCCTTGTACCGTGGATCAAGGAGAGTGGCCAGCCAGTAATGGTCCCTCTCCTTGATCCGAAGAATACGAGGATCCTTCCGCAGGCTTTGCAGGATCAGGGAGGCCATGCAGCGTAGGTTAGCTGAGGCATTCGGTCCGGAGTCCTCTGGGTCACTAAGGTGATCCGCAGGTGATCCGCAGCTACCTCCTCCCAGCCACGTACAAGTCCACGTGTTTCTTGGGACTGTAAATCATCCCTACAAGTTTGCTGCTGCTGCTGATGCTGAGTGCCAGCCTCCACCTCCATGCTGACACAATCATCCTCCTCCTCCTCTTCCTCCTCCTCATCCTCTTCCTGTGTGATGGGTGGCACAGCAGGAACACTGTCTGGATAAAGTGGGCCTTGAGAGGCAAGGAAGTCCTCCTCTTCCTGCCTCTGTTCTGCCTCAAGTGCCCTGTCCATTATTCCACGCAGCGTATGCTCCAAGAGGTGGACAAGAGGTACAGTGTCACTGATGCATGCACTGTCACTGCTCACCATCCTTGTGGTCTCCTCAAACGGTGACAGGACAGTGCATGCATCCCTGATCATGCCCCACTGGTGTGGTGAGAATAAACCGAGCTCCCCTGACCCTGTCCTGGTGCCGTAGTCGCACAGGTACTCATTGATGGCCCTCTGCTGCGTGTGCAGTCGCTGCAGCATGGCCAACGTTGAGTTCCACCTGGTGGGCATGTCACATATAAGGCGGTTCTTGGGCAGGTTCAACTCCTTATGGAGTTCAGCCAGCCGAGCACAGGCATTAAATGATTGGCGGAAATGCACACAGACTTTCCTGGCCTGCTTCACTACATCCTGTAAGCCGGGGTACCTGCCCAAGAACCGCTGCACCACCAGGTTAAGGACGTGAGCTACACAGGGCACATGGGTCAGTTGTCCCTGTCGGAGGGCGGAGAGGAGGTTGGTGCCATTGTCACAAACCACCATTCCTGGCTTAAGCTGGCGTGGCGTCGACCACCTCTTGGCCTGCCCCTGCAGAGCTGACAAAACATCCGCCCCAGTGTGGCTCCTGTCCCCCAAACAAACCAGCGCAAGCACGGCATGGCATCGTTTTGCCTGCATACTTGCGTAGCCCCTGGAACGCCTACGAAGCACCGCTGGTTCTGAGGACAGAGCACTGGAAGAGGCCATGGAGGAAGAAGAAGAGGAGGGGGTGGAGGAGAGAGGTGTGTCACAACCAATAGTAGCATTTTGGAGGCGTGGTGGCGGAACAACCTCCAACACTACTGCACCTTGTCCTGCATCCTTCCCAGCTGCCAGAAGAGTGACCCAATGGGCCGTGAAAGACAGGTAACGTCCCTGTCCATGCCTGCTGGACCATGAGTCAACGGTAATATGCACCTTACCGCTGACCGCCCTGTCCAGCGAGGCAAGGACATTGCCTTCCACATGCTGGTAGAGAGCCGGAATCGCCTTCCGTGAGAAAAAGTGGCGTTTGGGGACCTGCCACATGAGGAACCCTCTATTGTACAAACTCACGGAAGGGGGCCGAGTCTACCAACTGAAAAGGCAGCAGTTGAAGTGCTAGCAATTTAGCCAAGCTAGCATTCAACCGCTGGGCATGTGGATGGCTGGGAGTGAACTTCTTTCGCCGGTCCAGCAGCTGGGGCAGGGACATTTGCCTGCTATAATCGGACGTGGGTGTACCGCTAGCAGAGTTCCCGGAAGCACTTGGCTGTGACACACCTAATTCTACACCTTCATTCCTCTCAGAGCAGGTTTCAGAGAGGACTGAAGGTCTAGTGGGGTTGGAGATGCCAGCTGATGAGGAGCAAGGAGAGGTCCGCTTTGTTCTTTGGTGTGGGTCTTTGAGGTACGCTTGCCAACAAGCTACATGGCAGGTCAACATATGTCTGGTCAAGCATGTGGTGCCCAAGCGGCTGATGTTTTGGCCACGCGAGATACGCTTGAGACATATGTTGCAAATAGCAGCGGTGCGATCTGATGCACTCGTCTCAAAAAAGGCCCACACCAAAGAACTTTTAGAATAACGCGCAGAGGCAGCGCCCTGCACAGGCGGAGCTCTGCGGTGTGATTCAGTCGGTGTGCTGCCCCTAAGCTGGCCCCCGGAGGGCATCCTGCCTCGTTGGACATATGCCTCCTCCTCCTCCTCCTCGTTTCTCCTTCCAGGCACCCACGTGGAGTCAGTGCCCTCATCATCCCCTCCCTCTTCATCGCTGTAGCAAACCTGGCAGTATGCTGCAGCTTGTGGAACATGACTGCCAGATTGCTGTCCTTCTTGAGCATCCCCTCTCTCTGCGCTCACGCTACTGCCTTCTTCTAGCTGAGTGTGATCATCAGAGCCCACAAAACACTGGGCATCCTCCTGGAGCATGTACCCAACACTCAAAGAGTTCAGGAGACTCCTCAGGAGGACGTGGTGGGTCTAGGGAAGGAGTCACTGATGATGACATTGAGAGGAGGGAAGACGATGCGTTGGCAGCTGCTTTGCTTGTACCCTGAGACTGGGTGAGAGAGGATGAGGACGATGAAGAGGGCTTGGTCATCCACTCTACCAAGTCATTGGCATGTTGCGGTTCAACATGTCCAGCTGCCGAAAAGAAGGACAAGCGTGTCCCATGGCCACGTGCTGATGGCAATGCACCGCCTCCACGACCAGCACTGTTGTCTCTAGACACAGAGCCTGCTTGCCCTCTTTTATCGGCTCGCGCCTGTCTGCCTCTTTTTGCTGGCCTTCCAGACATGGTAATGGCCTGAAGGGAGTTGGGTAAAAAAACAGTTGGGTAGTGTATATTGTGCTAGAGGCACACAACACCCACTAACTCCTGCAGATGCCTTTATTATAGAACACCAGAGATAAAGGGGTATATACAGATGTATACTGTGCTGGAGGCACACACAACTTCCAATAACTCCTGCAGATGGCAAGTGGGCTCAAATAGACAAGAGCTATGTAGGTGGATATAGCGGTATGTACTGGGTACAGAGCACGCAGACAGCACGCACAAGCTCCTAACACTACTGACTGCAAGCTCTATTATAAAAGATAGATCACTAGCTATATAGGTGAGGTGAATATAGCGGTGTATACTGCGGTCAGGGCACGCAGACAACAACCACTACACAACAGCAAGATCGAAAATCGTCCAAAAACGATCGGTGTGTACTGTGTTGAAGGTACACAGAACACCCACTGCTTCAGACGCCAACACACTACACAAGGCCGCCGCGCTGGCGGCCTTATATAGTGTGGGGCGTGCACTACACAGCATCTTGCCTGTGGCCAAACATGGCTCTCCTCGCTGCTGGCGCTGCGATTGGCGAAGCATGCGGGGTCACAGTGCATGCTTGGCCAATCATGAGCCAGCAATGCACTGCGCCATCGCAGTGCATTGTGGGCCGTGAGCGCCACACGAATTTGGCGCGAACGGACCAAAATGTTCGGACTTCGCCGAACGGACGAACAGCCAATGTTCGACTCGAACACGAAGCTCATCCCTATTGGTGGGTGTTTCTGTGGAAATTTTGAATAACATTTTGGAAGTAGAATTTGCCAGAAATATTGGGCTCAATTCACTAAAACTAAAATACCGCACCAAAAATCGCAGTAAATTAGTGAATGCAGAATTTGGCAAGAGCAATGCTAATTAATTATTAAACGTTCCTAAACTACCACATGTGTTTTTCCAAAGTATACAAAGTAGCCCAGTCATTAAAAAAAAACACACACACACAAAACAAAAAAGCAGTCCACAAACCATACCAAAAGGGCCTGGTATGAACTTTAAGGGGGGAAAAAAATGTAAACATTGGGTTCCCCCAAAATCCATACCAGACTCTTATCTGGGAATGCAGCATAGCTGGCCAGTACCCACCCTGCCCAAGTACCTTGTGCCCCATGAAGAGAACAAGGGAAGGAGTGTGGGAGTCTGCAGGCAGGGGGCTTATCGGAATATGGAAGCACCATATAACAATGTGGAGATGAGTCACTGGTTGATAGGATGCCGACAGCTACTGGCTCCTTAACAACCAGCTATTCATTTCATACATTTGTTTAATAACGCATGGCTATACCACAACTTATTTAACCATTGTATTTTTTTTTATTTACTCGATTTTGTGAATTGATCTTTAGATCAGTTTATGTGGTATTTAATGTGTATTTCTTTTTTTTTTTTTTTTTTTTGATAAATACTGCATAAACTGATAGTGAGTTGAGTTTTTGAATAATGCATGTGATATTTGGATCAAATGAGTCACGTGATCCAAATATCATATGCGATATTCTTTAGTAAATTGAGCCCATTGGTCTGTACCAACCTATAAATAGGAGATATTTGCCTTGTTTGAATAATAACTTTAGGTGGTCTTCTAGTCCGTTTTTAACACTCCAGATTTATCTTACAAGCTTTGAAATGCTAGCATTGAAATATAATGGACCTTACCAGTCCCTACATGTGATGGCTGCATTTGTTTTTCAGGAAGAACATTTACAGCAAATACAGAAAATACCTTTTGATCTTGGCAGAAATGCAGTATCCTTGTCATAAATGTCCTTGGTATACTGCCTCATTAGGAAAAAAAAAAAAGAGATTCTGCAGAGCGGAGAGAGAGAGACAGAGATAAGAAAACCTTTTATCCCAAAGTAATGACTGCATCCGGTAAAAAAAATATTAAGTTTGATATACATCCCTCTCCTATTTATTTTTCCCCTTTTTTACTCTCCCCCTTCATGTCAGCACTGTAATTACCATTTGTCCAGTTGATCTACTCATGATTGACATTGGTTTATTGATACTATGTTTTTCCAGGATACTCAATATTGTATTAACCACTTTCATCCTGGACCATTTTGCTGGCTTAGGACCAGACCACTTTTTGCGATTCGACACAGCGTCGATTTAACTGACAATTGCGCAGTCCTGCGACGTGGCTCCCAAACAAAATTGACGTCCTTTTTTTCCCAGAAATAAAGCTTTGTTTTGGTGGTATTTGATCACCCCTGCGGTTTTAATTTTTTGCGCTATAAACAAGAATAGAGCGACAATTTTAAAAAAAACGCATTATTATTTACTTTTTGTTATAATAAATATCCCCCAAAAATATATAAAAAAAAGTTTTTTCCCTCAGTTTAGGCTGATACATATTCTGCTACATATTTTTGGTAAAAAAAAATCGCAATAAGTGATTGATTGGTTTGCGCAAAAGTTATAGCGTTTACAAAATAGGGAATAGTTTTATGGCATTTTTATTAATTTTTTTTTTTACTAGTAATGGCGGCGATCAGCGATTTTTATTGTGACTGCAACATTATGGTGGACACATCAGACATTTTTGGGACCATTGTCATTTATATAGCAATCACTGCTATACAAATGCAGTGATTCCTGTGTAAATGGCAGTGGCAGTGAAGGGGTTAACCAGTGGGTGACAGTGTAGGGATCAAGTGTTCCTAGGGGTGTGTCACTAACTGTTGGGGGCTTGGCTTTGTTTTAGTGAACACTGATCTCTGCTCCAATCACATGGAGCAGAGATCAGCGTCACTTGTTGCTAGGCAGAACTGGGAGATGTTGTTTACAATGGCATCTCCTCGTTCAGCCGCCCCGTGAGACAATCACGGGTATGCCCGTGATGATCAAGTCCGCGGGACCCACGACCAGACTCACGTGGGTCCCGACCGGCACCCGAGCGCGCAACTGGCAGTGTGCTCGCGATGGCCGGAGCGGCATTTAAAATTGGACGTATCTGTACGCCAATATGCCTGCTCGTGCCATTCTGTCGACGTACATCGGGAAGTGGTTAACCACTTCCCACCCGGCCAATGTACATATACGGCCGGGTGGGAGCTCTCTACTTCTGAGAGGATGGCGCAATCCCGATGTGCTCGTGTCACCCGGACACGGCGCATCTCGGATCGGCAGGAGGGCTCTGTGATTGGCCCTCCTGATCACATGACGGCCGCGTCCAATCACGGCCGTCAAGTGATGTAAACAAACAGCCGGTTGCTAGGCAATTGGCTCCTTCTCTCCTCACACAGAAGTCATCGCTGAGGAGAGGAGAGCAGATCGCTGCAGCCAGCTGGTGATCAGTGAGTATGAGCTGTTTTTACAGCTTTTTACTAACTGATCACCAGTCTAGTGTAAACACACATCACCACACAGTGTAAACACACATGTCACCACAATACACATGTCACCACACATGTCCCCAAAACACACATGTCCCCAAATAATAAAAAGACATGTCCCCAAATAAAAAAACACATGTCCCCCACATATGTCCCACTAAAATCACATGTTCCAATGATCATCTGCACACATATGTACGTGATCACCTGCACATGATCATTTGCGTACATATGTCCGTGATCACACAAACCAATTATTATACACTTAACGGAATTTTTTTTTACCAAAAACATGTAGCAGAATACATTTTGGCTTAAATTTATGACAAAATTAGATTTTATTGGATTTCTTTTAAAATAGAAAAAAGAAAATATTGTTTTTTTTCCAAATTTACGCTTATTTTGCGCTTATATCGCAAAAAATAAAAAACGGAGTCATGAATAAATACCACCAAAATAAAGCTCTATTTGTGCGAAGAAAATGATAAAAATTTCATTTGGGTACAGTGTAGCATGACCGCGCAGTTGTCATTGAAAGTGCGAGAGCGATGAAAATTGGGCTAGGAAGGAAGGGAGCGAAAGTGCCCTGTATTGTAATGGTTAATGTACACTTTGGGGGTAATTTACTATAGTGAAAATATGCGATTGTGTGGTAATTAGCGCTTAAAATGGCAAATGGCAAATGACCACCAGCGGGGGGGGGGGGGGGGGGGTTGGCGCGGCAGGGAGAGATGATGTATGATGTGAGAGGACGTGAAGAGATAGCGCTCCCCAGCTAAATTCTCCCCTTCAACCTTTCCATCCGGTGACCTGAATATTAATGGTACGTCACAGATCTCTGAACAGGCTCTGCACCAGGTATTTAAGTGACGTTTGATGACTTTAAGTGATTCCGTGGCCCCCGTGGCCTCACCACGGCCCCCATGGTCTTTCAGGATCTTTGGATGCGCTCTGTGGTGGATCTGGTTGTTTAGCTTGCTTCATATTTAAAGAGAAGGAAAAAATATATATGCTGCTTGCTTTAAACGCTGCCTGTGATAATAGCTGCTTATCAGTCATCAGCTGTTGGCTATAGAAAAATACCAGCTGCCACTATCACCATCAATGCTACTTGTTATATAAAGCTGCTTGATATATAAAAAGTAAAGAAGGTGGGATAGGGAGGATAGGAGGAGAGGAAAGGAAGGTGAGGGGAATGGAAGAAGGAAAGACTGTACTGCTGTACAGAATGTTGTATTTACCATCTGCTATAACAGCTGTTTGTTATATGAATAAAGAAGGAAAGGACTGATCAGATGGGACGGGAGAGGGAGAAGGAAGAAGGGAGAAAAAAAAAGAGGGAAAAAGGAAAGAAAAAAGAAACACATCAGCTGCCTGTTTCATTTGCTCCTTGCTGCTAGCTATACCTTCTGTCTGTTATATTGGATACCTATTCTACTTATAGCCTGTTATATTGGACACTTGCTATATGAGCTGCTTGTCAGTTATAATTGCTGATTAATATACTGCTTGTTCACCTGCTTGGTTCAAGCTGCATCCCTGCTATTAAAGCGACCCACCCGGCTTGCTTTCAGCTTTTGAACCTGCTCATAGCTACATTACAAGCCGATTGCTGAGTGGAGGTCTAATTCCATCCTCTCCCCTCACTGATATCTAGGTGATATCAGTGCCTTTTTTTATTTTCAGTCTTGCTGTGTACATTGAAACCATCAGCCACATTTATAATTTTTTATTTTTGGTAGAATGAGGGATAAAGCGAGTGCGAGAATGATACGCAGGGCTAAGAAGGACTTGGGGAATGCAGATCACTCTGGGGACCAGTCTGTAACTGGGGACCAGTCTTTTTAAAGAGAGAATGACAGCCACTGATAAGCACAGTTGAAGATTCCTTAAACACAGCCGTGAACTCCAATAAAAAGTTTAGGCGACAACTATCCATTCATGATTCTCGATTGGAAGACATAGAGAACTATCTTTGTTGGAATAATATTAGAATAGTAGGCCTTCCTGAACAGGTAGAGGGAAACACTCCAGCTGAATTTATAGAGAAATGGCTCATACCTATGATGGGCTCAGAACATTTTCTCTCTTTTTTTTTTCAGGGGAAATAGCTCATAGAGTTCCCACCAGAGGATTCCCGAGGGGGTTGCACCTAGGACCCCGTTCTTGAAAATGATGCATTTTAAAGCTAGGGATATTATCTTTCAGAGAGCTAGACAGTTTTCATATATACAGATGAATGGGTCTAAAATAAGAAAATAAGCTTTCTTCCTGATTTTTCAGCAGCAGTGCAGCGCCAAAGGGCGGGATCTATGGAAGTGAAGCGGCAATTGAGGAAGATGGACCTATCCTATTCTATACTCTTTCCAGCTAAACTAAAAGTAACAGTACAGGGCAATACACATTTTTTGTATCTCCTAAACCAGCGACCCAGTGGCTGGACAACTTTAAATGGTCAAATTACCTCCCCAAAAATAATTCCCCCCCTTTTTTTTCTTCTATTTTTGGGAGTACGAATGGATATTCTGGGAGAAGGGGAGAAAGGAGGAGAGAGCCTTATTTTTTTTGTGGCCCGTTCAATCAGATAGCCCCTATGATTGTGTTTTTGTTTTGTTATGCTGATTATGTCTTTGTATATATTTGTTGTATATGTCTTTGTTTTGTTATGTTAATTGTGTCCATGTTTTTGTATGTTTGTTTTGTATGTCGATTTATGTGCACCTCTCAGAATATTCTTCTGTCTCGCCTTTTCTTTCCCCCACTGTCCATGCCTTTTCCTTCACCTTGACGGGGGGAACACATGAGGGATTGGGTGAGGGGGATGGCGGATTGGGGGAAGTGGAGAGACATGGGTCGGAGTGAAAAATTATGGATTTGTTTTATCTGGTTTGATTATTTTGATTAATTTATTTGAGAATAGCTTGACATAGCTCCTTTGAATGAAGTGCTAATCTCATGGAATGTTAGGGCTCTTGGTAGCCCTTCTAAGCGGCAAGCAGTGTTTACCTCACTAGGGAGATTTACACCCTCAATAATATGCCTTCAGGAAACTAGACATGTGCATTCATTTTCGTCCGAATGCATTTTCGTCCGAATTTCAGCTATTTTCGTTTTCGTTTTGACAAACGATAACGAAAGCACAAAAAACGAAAGATCCGACATAAATAAATGCTTTATTTTCGTTTTCATTGTTACAACAGTTCGATATAAAATAGGAGATTCGACGTGACTCTGACAATAACAATCTGTCTATAGAACCTGTGGTCGAATGTGCCTAACCTTACCTCTATTAGTCCAAGATTATATAGAGAAAATATTCGACAGAGAAAAAAGATTTGACAGAGAGAAAAGATTCTGCAAGTTACTGTCCTAAAAAGTGTTTGGGGACCCGGGTCCTGCCCCAGGGGACATGGATCAATGCAAAAAAAAGTTTCAAAAACGGCCGTTTTTTCGGGAGCAGTGATTTTAATAATGATTAAAGTGAAACAATAAAAGTGTAATATTCCTTTAAATTTCGTAGGGAGGGGGGGGGTTGTCTATAGTATGCCTGTGAAAGGGCTCATGTTTCTGGTGCTTAGAACTGTCCCTGCACAAAGTGTCATTTATGCAGGAAAAAAAGTCCTTTAAAATCACTTGCAGCTATTATGAATTGTCGGCTCCCGTAATACAGAGAACACTCATTGAAAGTCATTGATAAAAAAATAAAAAAATAAATTAATAAAAAAGCGTGGGGGTCCCCCAAATTCAATTACCAGGCCCTTCAGGTCTGGTATGGATATTAAAGGGAACCCTGCCTCAAATTTAAGAAAAAATTTGACGTGGGGTTCCCCCTAAATATCCATAACCAGACCCTTCAGGTCTGGTATGGATATTAAGGGGAACCCCGCGTCAAATTTAAAAAAAAATTGACGTGGGGGTCCCCCTAAAAATCCATTCCAGACCCTTTATCCGAGCACGCAACCTGGCAGGCTGCAGGAAAAGAGGGGGGGACGAGAGAGCGGCCCCCCCTCCCTCCTGAACCGTACCAGGCCACATGCCCTCAACATTGGGAGGATGCTTTGGGGGTCTGTGACCCCTCAAAGCACCTTGTCCCCATGTTGATGAGAACAAGGGCCTCATCCCCACAACCGTGGCCGGTGGTTGTGGAGGTCTGCGGGCGGTGGGCTTATCAGAATCTGGAAGCCCCCTTTAACAAGGGGACTCCCAGATCCCGCCCCCCCTGTTTGAAATGGTAAGGGGGTACAAAAGTACCCCTACCATTTCACAAAGAAAGTGTAAAAAATAGTTAAATAAGACAAACACACTTTTGAAAAATATCTTTATTAAAAAAAAAAAAAAAAAAAAAAAGATTCCAGCGGCGGTAATCCACTCTTGCTATCCAGTGACGGACGGTCATCTCTCCAGCGATGGCTCATCTCATCCAGCTCAGCGAATCCATCCGTCTTCTGTCTCCGCAGAGGAGACACTGCAAGGATTCCGGCGGCCTGACGTTTCTTATATACGGAGGGCGGGGCCACCCGTCACCTGACCCCGCCCCCCTCTGACGCAAGGGGAAACCCGGGGTTCCCTGTGATGTATGGGTGACCCTGCACCCCTCTGATGTAACACAGGCAGGTTTCCGTTACATCAGAGGGGGCGGGGTCACCCATACGTCATGGGGAACCCCGGGTTTCCCCTTGCGCCAGAGGGGGGCGGGGTCAGGTGACGGGTGGCCCCGCCCTCCGTATATAAGGAACGTCAGGCCTCCGGAATCCTTGCAGTGTCTCCTCCGCGGAGACAGAAGAAGGATGGATTCGCTGCGCTGGATGAGATGAGCCATCGCTGGAGAGATGACCGTCCGTCGCTGGATAGCAAGACCACCGCTGGAATCTTTTTTTTATTTTTTTATTTTTAATAAAGATATTTTTCAAAAGTGTGTTTGTCTTATTTAACTATTTTTTACATTTTCTTTGTGAAATGGTAGGGGTACTTTTGTACCCCCTTACCATTTCAAACAGGGGGGGGCAGGGATCTGGGGGTCCCCTTGTTAAAGGGGGCTTCCAGATTCTGATAAGCCCCCCGCCCGCAGACCTCCACAACCACCGGCCACGGTTGTGGGGATGAGGCCCTTGTCCTCATCAACATGGGGACAAGGTGCTTTGAGGGGTCACAGACCCCCAAAGCATCCTCCTAATGTTGAGGGCATGTGGCCTGGTACGGTTCAGGAGGGAGGGGGGCCGCTCTCTCGTCCCCCCCTCTTTTCCTGCGGCCTGCCAGGTTGTGTGCTCGGATAAAGGGTCTGGTATGGATTTTTAGGGGGACCCCCACGTCAATTTTTTTTAAATTTGACGCGGGGTTCCCCTTAATATCCATACCAGACCTGAAGGGTCTGGTTATGGATATTTAGGGGGAACCCCACATCAAATTTTTTCTTAAATTTGAGGCAGGTTTCCCCTTAATATCCATACCAGACCTGAAGGGCCTGGTAATGGAATTTGGGGGACCCCCACGCTTTTTTTTTTTTTTTAATCAATGACTTTCAATGAGTGTTCTCTGTATTACGGAGCCGAACAATTCATTATAGCTGCGAGTGATTTTAAAGGACTTTTTTTCCTGCATAAATGGCACTTGCAGGGACAGTTCTAAGCACCAGAAACATGCGCCCCTTCACAGGCATACTATAGACACCCCCCCCCCCCCCCCTACGAAATTTAAAGGAATATTACACTTTTATTGTTTCACTTTAATCATTATTAAAATCACTGCTCCTGAAAAAACGGCCGTTTTTAAAACTTTTTTTTGCATTGATACATGTTCCCTGGGGCAGGACCCGGGTCCCCAAACACTTTTTTTTTTTTTTTTTACAATAAAGTTTTATTGCTCAAATTCAGAAAACACAAAGATAACATCAGAGTGCAAATCAATAAGCAGCCAATACAGGGCACAAAATGACCAGTAACAGTATGCAGAAACTGAGACAATTTAAAGCATAACATAACACAAAGTACCACCAAGCTTGTATAGGCTGTCTGATCATACTTGTTTCACTGTTATTTAATTGTAGTTTATTTTATGTTGTTTTAGTGTCTTCCATTCAAAAAGGAATAATTGAGGATTAATTGAGGGGTTAGGTGGGGGATGGGAAAGTTGGGGAAAGGGAGACACAAAGAGAAACAAAGGGAGATAGAAGAGAGAAACATAAAGGGTAAAAGAGCAGAAAGAGGCGTAGTAAAGTAGACAGAGTTTACAGACTGGGCCACCCCACGGCCCTGCGAGTCATCTCTCAGTCATACCAACCAGGGGTGAGATTCCATGCCTTAGGGCACGTCTCAATCTCAACCGCCGAGCATTCACCCTGTACTCAAATCCCGAAAAGCAGCAGAATACTTAAACTGGACCCATGGGGACCAGGTCTTGTGAAATGTATCCGCCGTGTCTTTAGCTGTAGTGAGCATCTCCTCCAGAGAGAAAATATGGTTAACTGAGTGTACCCACTCCCTGACTGAGGGTACCGTAGTTAGTTTCCAGTATTTAGGAATCAGGGATTTGGCCGCTATCAGCAGGTACTTAGACAAAGATCTGTTGTATCTGCCCAGTGGCATGTCTGATATGTGCAAAAGACAACACTCCGGTGAAAGAGTTAGCGTGGTGTTAGTAATATTGAGAATTAAATTGCAGATCTCGCCCCAGAAGCTAGCTATCCGGGGGCAACTCCACCAAATATGCAGCATGTATCCCGTTGCCTCCCCGCAGCGCCAGCAGAGGTCAGAGGATGCTGGATACCAACTCTTAACTTTGGTCGGGGTGGCGTACCATTGTGAGAGTAATTTGTATGCGTTTTCCTGTAGCCTGGTGCTTATAGTGCCTTTGTGGGCAAGGATACATGCATTGTGCCACTGTGCATCCGTAAAACGAGTCAGGAGGGCCTTCTCCCATGCATCCCTAAACCTGTCCGACTCCGCGTGGATCAGCTGCTGGAGACATGCGTACATAAAGGAGGTCGTCTTCTCCAAGGGGGCGCCCTGGAGGCAGATCTTCTTAAAGGGTGTAGGGTCCCTAAGCACAGCCTCCTTCCGCACAGGCGCCAGGAGATAATGGCACGCCTGCCTGTATTTCCAAAACGATAATGTTGCCGGAGGGAGGCTACCTATAAGGTCATCAAAGGGAAGAATCTTACCCCACCGTACCAGGTGTGAAGCTAACAACGGGGAGTCAGCAGTGTGTGAGAAGTCATTTGTGGACAGTCCCGGGGGAAAATCCGGATTGCCCCGGAGAGGTGTTAGAGGGCCAGGGGAAGAAGTAAAGTCATGGTGTGAGGTCAGCTTATGAAAAATCCGCAACGAAGCCCCAATGAGAGGGTGTTGTGATAATTCCCTAGGGCATCTGGCCTTCGGGATCCAAGGGGAGAATCGCAATGGAGATCTAGACACTCCCTCTTCTATTGAGATCCAGTCTTTGCTATCTGCATGACAGTTCCAGTCAACTATTCTGGCTAGGTGGGTGGCATAGTAATACAGTTTGAAATTCGGGAACCCCATCCCGCCTGCTGCCTTCAGTTTCGTCAATAGGTGTAGACTAATGCGCGGTCTTTTTTGGGCCCATAGGAATTTCCAAAGTAAGGATTGTAACTGTTTAGAAAAGGTGACTGGGAGTTCGATGGGCAAAGTGTGGAATAGGTAAAGAAGTTGTGGGAGTGTTATCATTTTAATGAGTGCGGCCCTTCCAAACCATGAAAAGATGCCCTGCGACCACCTAGTCAGGTCTAGTTCAATCTGCCTCAACATGGGCTTAAAATTAAAAGAGAAGATCTTGCTTAACTGCGGAGTAAGTTTGATGCCCAGATATGTCAAGGCGTCCGTCACCCATTTAAATGAGGTATTCGATTGAGCCTGCGCCAACACGTCAGGGAGGAGCGTTAGATTCATGGCCTCTGACTTAGTATAGTTAATCTTGAGGTTTGAAATGTAGCTGTATACCAAAAAGGCCTGCAACAGGTTTGGGATCGAGGTATGCGGGTGGGTCAGAAAAAACAATAAATCATCCGCATAAGCAGCGATTTTACAAAATTCTCTGCCCCACGGGAAAACCTGAGATGGAGGGTGTGTTGTTAATCGTGCGAATGAATGGCTCTAGGGTGAGGATAAACAGAAGCGGGGAGAGGGGGCACCCCTGCCTCGTCCCGTTCCTAATCTGCACTGGATCAGACAGGGTCCCATTGATCTTCAATTGGGCAGTCGGATTTTGATAGAGGGAGGAAATCCAGGAAAGCATGCTGGGGCGTAGCCCCACATGAGTGCATGTGGCAAATAGAAAATCCCAAGCCACTCTATCGAAAGCCTTCTCCGCGTCCGTGGACAGGAGAAGGCCCCCAAACCGAGCACTCTGACAGTGGTGGATTAGATTCAAAGCCTTCGTTACGTTGTCCCTGGATTCCCTCCCCGGCATAAACCCTGCCTGATCCGGGCCGATCAATTGGGGCAAAAAGTATCTCAGTCGGTTTGCGATAATTTTAGATAAAATTTTTAAATCCAAATTAAGTAGGGAAATGGGACGGTAGCTAGCACAGACCGTGGGGTCCTTCCCCGGCTTGGGGAGCACCGTTATATAAGCTCCCAAAAAGGTCGTAGGAAGTTGATGGGGCTCTCTTAATGAATTGAGAGTTCTCAAGAGTGGTTTTTCTAACAGATCCGAAAAAGCCTTGTAGTAGTGCGCCGTCAGCCCATCTGGGCCAGGACTCTTACCCGGTTTAAGGCTTTTTATCGCCCCTAATAATTCCTCCGAGGTGACCGGACCCTCCAAGGAATCTGCGTCGTCAGGAGAGAGTGTAGGCATGCCACTCTGAGACAGATAATCCCGGATGATATGGCCTCTCTCTCCGAGCAGCCCCCCAGGTTTATGCTGAGGTGGGATATTGTAGAGGTCACTATAAAACCGGTGAAAGCTGTTGGCAATCTGATCCACACGGTTCGTCAAAGAACCGTCCGCCTTCTTAATTGCCAAAATGTTATTGGCGAGGGCAGCCTCCTTAACCGCCCTGGCCAATAGCCTACCTCCCTTGTCGCCATGTTCATAGTATATTTTTTGTTTTAGAAAAAGGGTGCACTTACTCTTGGTTTCTAGGATACCTTTCAGCTCCGACCTCGCCTCAAGCAATTCCCGGGCCACTAAAGTAGCCCGGGACTGCTTATGTTGGGACTCAAGCTGTGCAATTCTTGAGGTTAGGGCAGCTATCTGAGATTCCGCCTTCCGTTTAAGGGACGCCCCTGCTCTGATAAACTCCCCCCTCATTACACACTTGTGTGCTTCCCAAATAGTCAGGGGTGAAAGCTCCTCCGAGACATTTTCTCGGAAATAATTACGGAGGGCGTCCGTTAGCGTCGGGAGTAGTTCAATGTCAGTCAATAGGGAGGGGTTCAGTCTCCACGTGCAGGGTCTAGGCCTCGAGTCAGAATGCGTCAGGGAAACCGAAACCGGAGCATGGTCCGAGAGGGTCTGGAGACCAATATGAGAGCTCTTGGCATTCAACAGATCCCGTTGCGTAATAAAGATGTAGTCAATACGAGTGTACTTATTGTGAGGTGCCGAGTAGCAAGTAAATTGCAAGTCTATTAAAGTCAGAGAATGTAACACCTGTTTCACCTGTTTCAAAGTACGGTAAGTTAAGCTTGATTTACCAGTGGAAGTGTCCTGAATCGGGTTAAGTGGAAAATTAAAGTTCCCCCCCCAGTAAAATGCAGCCTGTAGCAAAGCTCTTTAATTCAACCACTACTCGCCTACAAAAGGATACGTGTGCACTATTGGGGAAATAAACGTTGGCTAGCGTTAAGGGCGTAGAGCCCCACATTCCCTTTAGGAACAAGTATCTGCCATCGGGATCTGACAGCTGTTGAGTGACCTCAAAACCCGCCGACTTGTGGAGGAGAATCGAGACTCCTTTAGTTTTCGCTTGCGGGTTTGTTGCATGAAACACCCGTGGGAAATTTTTGTTAAATAACCTAGGAATTTGACTAGATCGGAAGTGTGTCTCTTGCAAATATACAAACATGGGTTTTACCTTATTCAACTCAAGGAGGATGGAGATGCGCTTTTCAGGTGTGTTTAAGCCACGAACATTGTGCGATATCAAAGTCGGGCAGGGGCCCAGCATCGAGTATGCCATGGTCGGGAAATCAAAACCCTCCGAGGGCGGCTCAATCTGTGGAGATAAACAAGAAGGAGAAGCAGTGAGAGATGACAGTAAAGAGAAAGGAGAAGGAAAGATGGGGAGAAATCAGGAGAAGAGAGAGGTACAAGGACAAAAATGAGGGTAGGAGAAGGTGGGAGAACGTCCTGTACTCAGGGCGTATCAATTGGGGTGAGTTCTTGCCTGCAGATCTCTGAGCTGCAAGCCGAAAAAAGAGCAGGGAGCGGTACACGCAGCAAAAACCTAACTATACTGCTATGCCCTGTTTGTGGGGTACGTGGGAGGAACACCACAGAAGGGGTAAGTGTTCACAGTGATACCATGAAAATGGCCCCAGTTGTAACAATAAGGAGAATCCCTTAACAAAAAGGTGCATAAAAAGAAATAAAAAAGAAAAGAGGGAATAATAATACAAAAACACAGAGTCACCATAGGGGAGACTCACAGACCCTAATTTAAAGCATAACAAGGCAGAAGAATATTTCCTGGCCGGAAAATAGCAGCCACTAAGTGGCGGGACGTGCAACCTAGAACTGGTAACTCATAACAGCCCAAAAGAAACAAAAAAAGAAGAAAAAACACATATCGTGTCCCTGGAAAACCTCTGGGCAATAACCAGCCAAAACGATCAAAAAAAAAATTGGGCAAAATGAATGGCGTCCCACTGGTCCCTCAAGCAAGGTCCCGGCTCCTGGACTGCCGTGCAGGAAACTGAAGGCGGCCCCCCGTTCCAGCGCCCATCCTGCCGCCTCTGCTCTTCTTCGTGGGGGGTTTGGCAGGGGAAGAGTGGGGAGAGCTGTCCAGACTAGCGTCTTGTGGGGGGTTCCTGAACTCCGTATACCAGTCTGGGAGATGAACGCAGGGGATATTCAGTGCTGCGCAGAAATCCGGAAGCTCCTCTGGGAGCCTGAGTAAGAGTTGTCTCCCATTAAAAGTAACCTGTAGGGCAAACGGAAAATGCCCCTCTCTCGCAATACTTCCAAGAGAGGACGTAAGGCCCTCCTGTTTTGCAGGGTGATGGGTGACAAGTCCTGAAAAAGTGCCAAATCACTATCATTGAATTGGATACGGTCATTCTTCCTTGCTTGGCTGAGAATCTCCTCCTTCAGAGGAAAGTTCTGGAGGCAGCATATGATGTCTCTCGGTGGGGCTGTGTCTGACGGTCTCGCTCGCAGGGCCCTGTGCGCCCGTACAAATTCAATAGGGGTATCGGCCGGGTTCTCCAGCAGGTTGTTGAATATGGAGCGTAGGGCCGAGGGTATCTGGTCGGGGGCCACCGCCTCTGGAACCCCCCTCACTCGAATGTTACACCGCCGACCCCTGTTATCGAGGTCTTCAAGGTGCCTGTTGATGGAAATTAAGTGCGCAGTATGTGAGGCCGTTGTAGCTTCCAGTCTGGGTACCGCCTTGTCCCTCCTATCCTCAGCCCTCTCCATGGTGGCCATTTTTTCGTTCAGTGAGAGGAGGTCAGCTTTAAGGTCGGTAATAGCAGAGAACAGGGTATTCTTAATGTCTGATGCTATGGCGGTCATGTCGCCCAGCGTTAGAGGGTGGTCAGGGTTGCCGTTCCCGCTTACCAGGTCGTCCGTGTTACCTTGGGATCCGTCGCTCATCTCCTCCTCGTCGCCTCGTGGCTGCGCCATCTTGCGCTGAGTGGAGCGGTCAGAGCGGGCCTGCATAAGGAACAAGTCCTGTATATTGCGGGTCTGGGACGAAGCGGATTGTCGCCGCGATCTAGTCCCCGGGTTGTGCCGAGCTTGCTTGCTCATTTTCAGCGTCTGATTCGGTCAGGAAAGACTTTAACGGGCTGTGAGTCTCCGGGAGCTCCTCACTAAGCGGCCATTCCTTCCGCGCGCCAAGCCACGCCCCCCCCAAACACTTTTTAGGACAGTAACTTGCAAATTAGTCTTTAAAATTAGCACTTTAGATTTTGAATGTTGGAGTCCCATAGACTTTAACAGGGGTTCTAAAGTATGCTATATACTAGCCCAGTCGAATCTTCTTTATACATTCGACAGACACCATAAGCCTTAAAGACAGATTCGACCGTAATTCATGTGGATTTTCGGACGAATGCAATTTTTGAACGAAAAACTAAATAAATAAAAACGAATTTCGGGAGTAACTAAATAAATTAAGTTTTCGGACCAAAACGAAATTCTGAAACGAAATATTTTACTCTGCACATGTCTACAGGAAACCCATTTACACTCTGAGATGTTGCATTACTTAAAATAAAATCAGTTCAATACTCAGTATCATTCTACATACTATATACAGTGGTGTGAAAAAGTGTTTGCCCCCTTCCTCATTTCCTGTTCCTTTGCATGTTTGTCACACTTAAGTGTTTTGGAACATCAAACCAATTTAAACAATAGTCAAGGACAACACAAGTAAACACAAAATGCAATTTGTAAATGAAGGTGTTTATTATTAAAGGTGAAAAAAAATCCAAACCATCATGGCCCTGTGTGAAAAAGTGATTGCCCCCCTTGTTAAAACATACTATAACTGTGGTTGTCCACACCTGAGTTCAATTTGTCTAGCCACACCCAGGCCTGATTATTGCCACACCTGTTCACAATCAAGGCATCACTTAAATAGGAGCTGCTTGACACAGTAAGGTCCACCAGAAGATCCTTAAAAGCTACACATCATGCCGAGACCCAAAGAAATTCAGGAACAATTGAGAAAGAAAGTAATTGAGATCTATCAGTCTGGAAAGGGTTATAAAGCCATTTCCAAAGCTTTGGGAATCCAGCGAACCACAATGAGAGCCATTATCCACAAATGGCGAAGACATGGAACAGTGGTGAACCTTCCCAGGAGTGGCCGGCCGCCCAAAATTACCCCAAGAGCGCAGCGACGACTCATCCAAGAGGTCACAAAAGACCCCACAACAACGTCCAAGGAACTGCAGGCCTCACTTGCCTCAGTTAAGGTCAGCGTTCATGCCTCCACCATCAGGAAAAGACTGGGCAAAAATGGCCTGCATGGCAGAGTTCCAAGGAGAAAACCACTGCTGAGCAAAACGAACATCAAAGCTCGTCTCAATTTCTCCACAACACATCTTGATGATCCCCAAGACTTTTGGGACAACATTCTGTGGACCGATGAGACAAAAGTGGAACTCCTTGGAAGGTGTGTGTCCAAGTATATCTGGCGTAGAAGGAACACTGCATTTCATAAAAAGAACATTATACCAACCGTAAAATATGGTGGTGGTAGTGTGATGGTCTGGGGCTGTTTTGCTGCTTCAGGACCTGGAAGACTTGCCGTGATAAAAGGAACTATGAATTCTGCTGTCTACCAAGAGATCCTGAAGGAGAATGTCCAACCATCTGTTCGTGTACTCAAGCTGAAACGAACTTGGGTTCTGCAGCAGGACAATGATCCTAAACACACCAGCAAGTCCACCACCGAATGGCTGAAGAAAAACAAAATGAAGACTTTGGAGTGGCCTAGCCAAAGTCCTGACCTGAATCCTATTGAGATGTTGTGGTATGACCTTAAAAAGGCCGTTCATGCTCGAAAAACCCTCTAATGTAACTGAATTAGGACAATTCTGCAAAGATGAGTGGGCCAAAATTCCTCCAGGACGCTGTAAAAGCCTCATTGCACGTTATCGCAAACGCTTGGTTGCAGTTGTTGCTGCTAAGGGTGGCCCAACCAGTTATTAGGTTTAGGGGGCAATCACTTTTTCACACAGGGCCATGATGGTTTGGATTTTTTTTCACCTTTAATAATAAACACCTTCATTTACAAATTGCATTTTGTGTTTACTTGTGTTGTCCTTGACTATTGTTTAAATTGGTTTGATGTTCCGAAACACTTAAGTGTGACAAACATGCAAAGGAATAGGAAATGAGGAAGGGGGCAAACACTTTTTCACACCACTGTACATCATACTCCAGAGGGGTGTCTATACTTATATCTAATGTATTGGATTTCCCATGTAGACAAATTAAGGAGGATAGTAAAGGTTGATTTTTTTTTTTTTGTATTTGTACATTATCAGGCCGACCATATGTGATTGGAAATATATATATATATATATATATATATATATATATATATATATATTCCCCTGCCATTTTAAATGGAAATATTTCAAGAATATATTTAGTTCATATGTGATAAAATAGATAGTGCATGCCTATTGGTTGGTGATTTTAATAATTATATGGACTCTGCAATAGATAAATATAATATAACGGATAAGCAATCTTCATTGGGACTTACGACCTTTGTCAGATACATAGTGGAATTTAGATTGGTAGATCTCTGGAGAAAGCTTAATCCAACAGGCAATTTTCATGCTTTTCTAGTAGTTATAAAACTCTCTCTAGACTAGCATTGGTAACATATTCTATGCTTCCATATCTTCATGATATTAACTACTTGCAGCCTACCATATAGCAATATGACGTCTGCAAAGTGGTTGCGATATCCTGACCAGACGTCATATGACGTCGCCAGGATATCAAGCTCCTGCGCACCACCGGGGTCATGCATTGCTGCGATCGTTGTTGCGGTGTGTCAGTCTGACAGAGACTCTTTACCACATGAACAGCCATGTCCAATCATGGCTGATCACGATGTAAGCAGGAAGAGCCATTGATCTGCTTTTTCTCACTTGCTTCTGTCAAGTAGAGGAGAGTCGATCGGCTGCTCTTCTGACAGGGGGATCTGTGTTAATTATCAGTGTAGGCCCCCTGAGGATGCCCACACTGGACCACCAGTGAGGTACCCAGGACCACCGGGGATGCCCACCACTAGTCACCAACAGATATGCCACCCATGGCCACCAGGGATGCAATCAGTGCCCACAATGGATGCTAATAATTGCCCAAAGTGGGCATCACTGTTTGGTAGGCATTATTGTTTGGCACTGATTGGCATCCATCAGTACCAGCCATTAATGTACATGCCACCTATCAGTGCCCATGATTGCCACCTATCAGTGCATATCCATGCCGCCTATCAGTGCCCATCAGTGCCCCCTATGTGTACCCATCAGTGCTGCATAATTGGCACAGGATGCCTGGGGCAAATTATGGCTCAGGGGGTTTAGTACATGCCCCACACTATATAAGGCCGCCTCCACGGCGGCCTTGCATTGTGTGTTGCATTGCTCATAGAGAGACAGTGTCTGAATTTCTTTTTAAGCTATTGCAATTACAGTTGGTGCATTGTGCCACCTGCACAGTGTACACCCAAAGCTACCCTAATTGCTGGTGTTCTTCTGATCTTATACCACAGGCAGCTGCTGCAGCAGTTACAGTCAGTGTATTGTGCCACCTGCACAGTGTACACCTGAAGCTACCCCAATTGCTGGTGTTCTTCTGGTCCTATACCACAGGCAGCTGTAGCAGTTGGTGTATCGTGCCACCTGCACAGTATACACCTGAAGCTACCCCAATTGCTGATGTTCTTCTGGTCCTATACCACAGGCAGCTGCTGCAGCAATTGCAGTCAGTGTATTGTGCCACCTGCACAGTGTACACCTGAAGCTACCCCAATTGCTGATGTTCTTCTGCTCCTATGCCACAGGCAGCTGTAGCATTTACAGTCAGTGTATTGTGCCACCTGCACAGTGTACACCTGAAGCTACCCTAATTGCTGGTGTTATTCTGGTCCTATACCACTGGCAGCTGTAGCAGGTACAGTCAGTGTATTGTGCCACCTGCACAGTGTACACCTGAAGCTACCCCAATTGCTGGTGTTCTTCTGGTCCTATACCACAGGCAGCTGTAACAGTTACAGTCTGTGTATTGTGCCACCTGCACAGTGTACAGCTAAAGCTACCCCGATTGCTGGTGTTCTGCTGGTCCTATACCACAGGCAGCTGTAGCAATTACAGTCGGTGTATTGAAACATAAAAAGGGACACTATTCAGAGAAAAGGGCAACGCTGCACACCCCAGAGAATTGTCAAAGATGGAATTTCCCCCATATGGGGTTTTCTAGGCAGCAAATGAATAAAAAAAGTTCTACAAAAGAATTAAGAATAAACTTCTATTTTCAAAAACATTTTAACAAAATATCAAAAGATTTTAAATGGTAAATATTAGAAAATGATTGGTTAGAATAAGAGCTGTGGTACAGGAGATATAAACATTAGAGCACCAGTGCAAGTGGGAGCATTTACAACATATGATAGTATACAATAGTCAAGTGCTACAATGATGGTAAACTGAGGCGTTTCGACCCCGCCAGGTCTTCTTCAGAGGATTTGTACGCTGTAAAAGCTGTAGCATAAATTGAAATATATACTAAAAAGCAACAAAATATAATATACCGTATATACTCGAGTATAAGCCGAGATTTTCAGCCTCTTTTTTGAGGCTGAAAGTGCCCCCTCGGCTTATACTCGAGTCACCGCTGTCTGACTGCCCGAACAGCGTGTCGAGCAGACAGACAGCGGCCATTCTAACTTTCAAAAGCCGCGCCTCCGCCTCCGCCTCCGCCTGTGATAGGCGGAACACTCAATTTCCCAGCAGTCAGTGTTCCGCCTATCACGGACATCGGCTCATCCTCGTACTACGGACGAGGATGAGACGATGTCTGTGATAGGCGGAACACAGACTGCTGGGAAATTGAGTGTTCCGCCTATCACAGGCGGAGGCGGGAGGCGCGGCTTTTGAACAGGGGAATGGCCGCCAGGGCGCCGACGAAGAGCGGCGATCCTGGCATGGGACGACACGGAGGCTCGGGACGGGACGACACGGAGGCTCGGGACGGAACGACACGGAGGCTCGGGACGGGACGACACGGAGGCTCGGGACGGGACGACACGGAGGCTCGGGACGGGACGACACGGAGGCTCGGGACGGGACCGGACGGAGGCTTGGGACACAGGTAGGCTGGACACACAAGGCTGCACGGACACACACACACACACACACACACACACACACACACACACACACGGACACACACACACACACACACACACACACAGGGAGGGATGGATGGATGGACACACACACACACACACACACACACAGGGATGGATGGATGGATGGACGCACACACACACACACAGGGATGGATGGATGGACACACACACAGGGATGGACGGACACACAGGGATGGACGGACACACAGGGATGGACGGACACACACAGGGATGGACAGGCATATCTCACCCTCGGCTTATACACGAGTCAATAGGTTTCCCAGTTTTTTGGGGGTAAATTGGGGGCCTCGGCTTATACTCGGGTCGGCCTATACTCGAGTATATACGGTAATAAAATCTGATCACTGTAAATATATTTTATTATCTTTATAATTACCACTTGCACCGTGTTACATGATGTCTCCTGGACTTATATCATCTGGGTAGAACCCCTCATCAGATCCCACCAAAGGCCCCCGGGCCAGCAGGGCACACCAATCAGGGGGAGCAGCAAAACATCCCGGCGTGGCTTACGAGGAGTCACAACATTATGTTCCCACAATCCCGGGTGGGTAGCTGATGGCGAGAAGCGCACCTGTGGTTAAGCATCAGATATCACCTACATCAGTCTCCTAATTAATATATTGTATTTATCGGCGTATAACACGCATATTCATTTTAAGAGGGAAGTTTCAGGAAAAAACATACATTTTATATAAGGCAGCTAAAATTGAAGTATTGGCGTATAACACGCACACGCTATTTGCACCCAATTTTCATGGTGAAAAAGTGAGTGTAATACGCCAATAAATAAAGTAGGTATTGTCAGTATAATAGACATGACTATCTAAAACTTAATAATAAAAAAGAAAAAAGGGGAAATAAATATGTGTAAAGAAAAACATAAGGACTACATCTCTGAGGAAGAAAAAAAAAAAAGGGACAAGGGAAAGGAAAAAAGGAGAACACGTGAGGGAAAAAAGGGAGGAAGGACAGAAAGGAACAAGTGAGGAATACATAGCAGAACAATAGGGGTGAAATGGGAGTGTAAAAGGACATGAAAGAGAGTGATGGAAGGAAGACGCAAGTGGGGAAAGGAGGGAAAGGAAAATGGGAAAGGGAGAGGAGGAGGGAAAAAAGGGAAATAACTACATGAAAAACTAAAAGGACTAATTGAAAAAATTAAATCCTAAAACATATGTGTAGTACCAGGTGTATGTGAAAAAGAGAAGGAACTCACTGAGTAAAAATATCTATGAAGTGATAAATGTGATGAGAAAATTAAGCAATGTTAAAAAACGAGTGCACAGAAGTGAGTGCTTGGTGTAAAAAAAAAAAAAAACAGAAACCTCCAATACCGCCTTCTAGCATGTGGGTATAGTTGCTCTTGCTTAAAGAAAGCCTATAATAAAACTGTCATACAATCTCGGCATACCCTGCTATCCAAGCCCAAAGTCCAAAACGATTCTGAATCCAATCGCACCCGTCTTACTATGCGTTTTTCACGTCAACATGCGGCCATCAAAAACATCATTCAACGACACTGGAACATTCTAACTATAAACTGTCCTGTCACCATTTGGGGAGGCCACGGGGATGGTGAGCAGTGACAGTGCATGCATCAGTGACACTGTACCTCTTGTCCACCTGTTGGAGCACACGCTTGCCTCTCAAGCCCCCCTTTATCCAGACAGTCTTCCTGCTGGCCCGCCGATCCCACAGGAAGAGGATGAGGAGGAGGAGGAGGAGGATTGTGTCAGCATGGAGGTGGAGCCTGGCACTCAGCATCAGCAGTAGTCTTTTAGGGATCATTTAGAGTCCCAAGAAACCCGTGGACTTGTATGTGGCTGGGAGGAGGTGGCTGCGGATCATGTCATCCTTAGTGACCCAGAGGACTCTGGACTGAATGCCTCAGCTAACCTACGCTGCATGGCCTCCCTGATCCTGCAAAGCCTGTGGAAGGAACCTCGTATTCAGCTGATCAAGGAGAGGGATCATTACTGGCTGGCAACTCTCCTTGATCCACGGTACAAGGGTAAGGTTGCAGACCTTATCTTGCTGTCGCAGAGGGAGCAGAGGATGAGACATCTTCGGGAGGCCTTGCAGAAAGGTCTGTGCAACGCGTTCCTAGAGACTGGGAGGTTACAAATTCCTGGTCCTGGACAACGTGTTGCTGAGGCTTTGGTCAGTCACAGAAGGAGCGGTGGACAAGGTGGCCGTCTGACCGATGCGTTCAGACAATTTTTTAGTCCGCAGCCCCAAGGTATGATCGGTTTCAGCAACCATCGCCAGCGTCTGATTTACATGGTGCAAGAATATCTAGGGGCAAGATCAGACTTGGACACCTTTCCCAACTAAAATCCTCTGTGTTACTGGGTCTTGAGGATGAATCATTGGCCAGAGCTTGCACAGTATGCAATTGAGCTACTGTCCTGTCCTGCATCCAGCGTTCTTTCGGAACGCACATTCAGTGCTGTTGGAGGCTTTGTAATGATCACGGGGTGTGCCTGTCCACCGACTCGGTTGATCGACTGACCTTCATAAAGATGAATCAGTCTTGGATCACCACCAGCTACCAAACACCTGAAGCTGATGTAACCGAAATTTTTTTTTTGAAATGTCACATCCCATCAATACTGCCTATGCTGATGCTGAGTGACTATCCTCCTCCTCCTCAATGATCCTGCTGATAGCTTGGAAGAACATTTTTGGTTCTGGGTGCCGCCACCACTGGGTGCCTAAGGCCCAATTTTTCAGCCCCTGTTTAACAGGGGCATGTAATTACAATTGCTGATGCAATACTTTGCAGCAGGGCTCATTCCTGCTCTCCAACTAGAGTATCTGTGAGGGGCTGCAGTGTCGTGGCACCACCACCAGTGCCTAAGGCCCAAATTTTGAGCCCCTGTTTAACAGGGGCATGTAATTACAATTTTTGATGCAACACTTTGCAGCAGGGCTCATTACTGCTCTCCAACTAGAGTTTCTGTGAGGTGTTGCAGTGTCGTGGCACCGGTGCCTAAGGCCCAATTTTTCTGCCCCTGTTCAACAGGTGCATGCAATTACAATGCTTGATATAATATTTCACAGCAGGGCCCATTCCAGAACCCACCAAGAGTAACTGTGAGGCCTTACAGTGTTATGGTACCAGCACCAATACCACCACCACCAAAGGCCCAATTTTTCTACCACTGTTCAACAATGGCATGTAATTACAATTCTTGAATATAATAGTTCACAGCAGGGCAATCCAGCACCTACCAAGAGTCACTTTGAGGGCTTACTTACAGTAACACCAACACCTTTGGCCCAAATTTCTGCAGAGCATATAGGGCAGGCCCCTACGTTCAAACATCCAACTTACATACGTCTCCTACTTGCAAACGGAAGGAGACAACAGGAAGTGAGATGAAAAAAGACAGACAGCAAAAAAATTATACAGGGGTGATAACCCTTCCCTATGTTTTCCAAAAAGCTTTAAAATTGATTTTTTGACTGGAGCTATACTTTAATGTACCAGTTCAAAATTACAAACAGATTCTACTTAATACAACTAACCTACACAGTCCCTCTTGTTTGCACCACCTGTATACTGCTGTTCTGAGTTTATACGGCCTGGGGGACCCATGCATTTCCTTTTTTTAATTTGGGTACGGGGTTCCCTTTAATATCCGTACAAGACTCAAAGGGGCTGGTAATGGGCAGGGGGGGCTACCCATACCATTTTTCTCAATGATTTTCAGCCATATTGCCAGAACCAGACATTACATTAACCTCCCTGGCGATATGATTATTTTGAATTTTAGGTGCTGAAAGCGGTACCATTATTTTGCATGGAAATTTGGCGTTTTATATTGTAGGCCTGTAATTCTTAGGAATAACTCACTGAAATCTGTTCAAACCAAAGTCTAGTAGACATCCCGGGTAGGATAAAGTTTGAAACACAAAATCATAAATTATAATATAATAAATAACTGTAAATAATAACAAATAATAATATAATAATCATACTTTTTATTCAATACATTTTAGTAAATAATATAATCAAAAACACTGACTTTTTTTTTTGCCAAACAAGGGTGCAATATTGGTAGTCATGTTGCTTCAGTAAACGTCTCTGGGATGGAAAATTTTAAAACATGGTACAGCACAAAGTCCAACATCACAGTCAGGACAGTAGAACCTGGTTTCTTTTCTAATTTTCCTTCCAGTGTCGTCACGCTTAGAGCAGCAAACTACACACATCTTTGTGGGTGCTGCCTTCTTTTCCGTTGGTGAAATGTGGTCCATAAAGTGCCGACCAGTCAAGCGTTCTGGGTTCACAATGCCAGCAGCACGATGGCCAGATCTGTTTACAGAGGTTGGTGTTTGGTGCCTGAGGAATATAAGTTCGGCAACTTTCCAAACAAAGTCCGCATGAACAACAGGCTTGTCACTCTTTGTTTTCAGAAGAATGAAAGCATTCCACAGGCACTGCTCCAGAAGGTGCCTGAAGATTTTTTTATAATATTTTTTCTGTTGCTTCCTCATGGCTGGGTAAAAAATTATGGCCTGGTCAGCTCGGTCAACACCTCCCATAGTATGGTTGTAGTCCATCACGACTTGGGGCTTCATTATGTCTTTTCCACCTTTTGTTTGTACCATGACAGTAGAGGTGTTGTGAATGGTATTCATTAGGCAGACATCTTTTTTGTTTCGCCATCTCAGTGCCATCAATTTGCCTTTTTTTCCAGGCAACTATTTCTCCTGCCTTGAGCTTTTTATTGCCAAAGGTTGGTTGCAAGTCACGCAAGTCACGCCGTTTAGCTCTAGCGGCCCTGTATGCATCTGTCTTATGCTGCAAAAGGAACTCATAGAGTTCTGGAGAACTGTAAAAATTATCTGTGGTTACACAGTAGCCCTGATTCAGCAGTGGTTCAATCAGAGTAGGAACGGAAGCGGTTGCCATTCCATAGTTACCAAATCTTTAATTGAACTTGGTTCCTTTCCCGGTGTAAAGTATGGAATTCCATATGTAACCAGTGCTGGATTCACAGAGCATGAATGATTTTATGCCAAACGTGCCCTCTTGGTCTTACTTTGTAGGCCATCAGACTTTCATCAATACTGATGTCTCTATCGGTTACATAGGTCTTCTGGAAATTTTGCTGAATCATTTGATATAGCCCCCAAATCTTTTTGAGTTTTGGTGCTGGATGAGAAGTCTCGTCAAATTGCTCATTATTCTCAAAGTGCAAATACTTCATAATAAGGGAAAATTTGTACTCCGACATGACGGTGCCAAAAGTTGCTAGCAATTTGTTGGTTGTCCAGTACCACTTCTGCAGGGGTTTCCCAACCACTCCCTGAAGAATTATGAGGCCTAGAAACTTCCAGATGTCCTCCTTGGTTACTGGTTCCCACTTTCTGCTCTTTGCAAACCTCTGATGCTGTCAGGGCTGGCTTAGCCCTTCCTCCTCTGGGCTGGCCGCTCAGCTGTCAGCTAATTGCCAGCTCTCTTCTCTCTCTTCAGTTACCAGCTGTTCCCGATGATGCTCGTCTGGCCTGCCTATATAAAGTCTCCTGCTCATTTCTCCTTTGCCTTCACGTTTGGTCACATCACAAGGAACCATCTCCTGCTGTTGTTTCAAGACTGGCTTGCTGATATCCCACCTGGCTTCCATCCTGCTTGCAGTTGCTCTCTGTGGATCCCTGATGTCTGGACTGGCTGATTACCCGATCTGGTTTATGAACTTTGGACTGGCTGACTACCCGATCTGGCTACTGGACTCTGGCTTGCTTGACTACACTTTTTCCTATTTATCTTTTTATTTTTATTAATAAACAAGTGTGCTTAGATTGTACTTCTGTCTGTGTCTGTTTCATGGTTCCTGACAAATGCGTAGCAGCTTGTTGTTCGTGGTACCGATTTGTCTCCATAACAATTTTTTCTATAACCTCATCAGTCAAAAAAAGGTTGGAGGTATGCCAATGGGTTGTCATCCACATCCACTTTGAGAGCAGGTGCTCCAGTAAATGGAAATCTTTGGGGCGCTGTGTGCTCTGTACCGCAATCAATCGAGCACCAAGTCCGCACATCATTGGGCAAAGTCTCAGGATCATCGCTAAAATCAGTTTCCATGCCTGATGACGAATTTCCCCACTATCACTCACTTCTGCAAGTGATTCTGTATCGCTGTCCCTGTTTTCAAACAGGTCATATGCCGCGCTTGAGGTAGAGGTGCGCTTTTTTGATGCCATGGATGCTCTGCAGTTTCCAGACACAAAGTACAGTAAAACTGCAGGCAAGGGCATTATTTAGTTGTTGGATTTTATTTAGTAATGTAATCCAATAGGATTACAATGTATCAGCGTGTTTGTGCTTTATACTTTTTGAATTTGGTGCTGGTTCCATCTCCCTGCATCGCTATGCTCGCAGGGAACGGAAGCCAGGGCACACAGTGCATCAGGTGGAAGGTCCGGAAGATCCGACCGCCATACACAGCGGGGATACATTGCGGCATCCCAGAGACAAGGTAAGTTATGTCTTTCTGGGTCCAGCGATACAATCCCGAGTGTGGCTCGGGGTTACAGCTAATGGTACAAAAATCTCACCCCGAGTCACGCTCGGGAATACCGTCAGGGGGGTTAAAACCGAAAGCAGTTTGGGGCCCATGCGCGAGGCTCTGCATGGAGGACGTGTTCCACTAGAGCTCCGCACTCCCCGCCACAACATCGGGCTTTTACTACGGGTTTGAGCCACCCTGCAACCCCGCTGTTTCAGCATATCACCTCCGGAACGCACGCTAATCATTTCGGTATGGTCCTGATGAACCACCGAGGCAAGAACAAGTCTAAACCGAAAAAAGGAAGCCCTAGCCCGCGCCTCGTCCAAGATGGCGGCGAAGGCCCTCGCTATACAACGCGCTGCTTCTCCAGACGGAACAGGTCACACCGACAGTGAAGAGGACGAACGCTCGGACGACCACGCTGATGGTCCCTCCGCTATACCACCCTCAGGTATGTCTCAGGTGGACTTTTTATCCCTGATGGAGACCATGCTTCATAAAGCCCTTAAATCCACCTCTGACCAGATAACCAATAAGCTAACCAGGGAAATCAGGGAATTGGGCCAACGTATGTCTGATCTGGAATCTAGAGTGGACGATATTGAACTCACACTACAGGAGCAGGTCCGGGAACAGGCGACCCCACGTGATTAGAATTCCACCCTTCTCTCTCGCCTAGAGGACACGGAGAATCGCTCCCGCAGATCCAATCTGCGCTTGCGAGGCATACCAGAAGTGATTGATGATATACAATCCTTTACTATGGCCCTCTTCCAGGAACTTTCCCCTTCCATACCGATCGAACGCTTGGAATTCGATCGGATTCATAGGGCCCTCACCCGTCGCCAACCTGATGGCCCTCCACGGGATATCATAATTAAGTTTCATTTTTTCCGAACCAAGGAGCAATTACTGGCTGCTGCACGCAATAAAGACAACCTTCTCTTTCAAGGACACACGTATCAACTTTTCCCCAATTTAGCCCCTTTAACGATTGCAAAATGCCGTGCGATGAAACCGCAGCTACAGATTCTGCAACAACACCAAGTGAAATACACATGGCGTTTCCCCTTCGCCTTGCAGTTTTCGTACCAAGGGCAGCAACATTCCTGTACCTCACCTGAAGCTCTCCAGAGTCTCCTGGAATCCCTGCGCCTGGCTGTCCCGTCTCAATCCTCAGAGACGGCCTTACCTCGCACCCCAGCCCGGACCTTGACTCATCCCTACACCGTCACCCTGAGAAGACCTCCACCGGCCCCTTCCTCCGTTCGTAAAGGGACATCAGCTCGTCCACCCCGAGATGTCGCAACAGACGTTCGCTATACTCACCTCGCTGAATCCTGCTATCTACTCTTCTACTGAGTGCCACTGGAGGTACCTTGGCATGAGGTCTTGATCAAATTATTATATCTTTGCCTAACCTCTTATCCGAGGACCAAGGAGACTGTCCTGTGATGGGCCTTCCCCCCTTTTTTTGTTTGTTTAGGGGGGAGCCCATGCAGTCCCCTGTCACCCTTATTATTTCCTAATCTTTCTTTTTTTTTCTTTTTTTTCTTTTTGGTTGTTCCTGTTATATATGTACTGTTACGTGGTCTAACCATTTTGTTCCTCTACTCAGTATTCTATTATTTTGACTGCGTATTGAGTTTGTTTGTAAGACTGCTTAGCTAGTCCCACGATTGCTCATAGCTTGATACTATTTGCTTTACCCGTGTGACGCCTTATTACCGTTTTATGACTTCTTAGACTTGATTTCTAATATCCCATTTGTGGCGGGAAGCTGTCATCGCTTCCCCCTAGTATGGTGTACACACCCTTCAGCTGGCTGGCCGGCTGGGGAGCCTGTGCACTATTTGGTCGGGCGACAGATTCCTGTTCTCCCCTCCATAACGTACCTTTGTCCTTGCCCTACAAATCTCACTTCTCTCCTTCCACTTCTCTATTCTTCTTTTCTTCCTCTTTTCCTTCCCTTTCTGTCGTGTGTCGGTGGCACAGCAGGGTCCTGGGGACGCCCCTAAATATTTCCCCATTACCCTCTCTATGGCCCCCATAAATATACTTTCACTTAATGTTAAAGGCTTAAACTCTCCTAACAAATGGGTCAAGGCTTTCCAGTCTTTCATGTCTCTGAAGGCTGGCATTGTGGCTCTTCAGGAAACCCATTTTTTCTCTAGCACAACTCCAAAATATTTTAACTCCTGATACCCTCAAGTTTTTACTGCCTCCGCACCCACGAAACAACATGGTGTACTGATTGCTATTCATCACACCCTCCCCTTTTCGGTAGTCTCAGAAATTAAAGACCCAGAAGGGTGCTATATTATTCTAGTGGGCCTACTTCAAGATGTAGAAACCACTTTGGTCTCCTATTGTGCCCCTAATAACAATCCCACCCCCATTCTTTTCACATCTACTCCAGGTCCTACGGACCCATTGTAAGGGCACCCTGATTTTATGTGGTGATTCAAACCTAGTCTTGCAACCTCATTTAGACAAGTCCCCCTATGCTCCTGAACAGTAAACCCCTTCCCTACGGTTTCGGAAACAGCTCCAGCAAGCCTCTTTGCTGGACACCTGACGTGAATGCCACCCGTCTAGGAAAAATTACACTTTTTATTCATATCCCCATAAATCCTTCTCCAGAATTGATCACATCTTTCTTTCAGTTGCATCATCCCCGATTTTGATTGACTCCTCCATTCATCCCATACCATGGTCGGACCACTGCGCAGTAATAACCTCTATAGCTTCCCTGATTCCACAATCTAAAGATCGCTCATGGTGTATCAACGAAGCCCTCCTAACCAATCAATCTTTCCTACTAGATATTCAAGTGGCCCTTAAGGACTATATACGAAATAACTCCACTCCTGATATCTCCCCTACCCTACTCTGGGAAGCACATAAACCGGTGATTAGGGGCACTTGTATCTCAGTATCCGCGCACCACAAAAGAGATAAAAAACTCCAACTGGCTAGGCTGGAACAGAAATTCCACCAGGTCTTCCTACAGTTCCAGTCCTCCCCAACGGAACCCAATAGGCTGGAGATGGAAAAATCTAGAGTTGAGTTGGACCTGCTACTGGCTGAATCGGCTGATAAGGCTATCCGTAGGTCCAATCACACTCTTTATATGAAAGCTAATAAGCCGGATACGTTGCTGGCTATGCGCCTTAGACGCCCTGATAGAAACCAGGTCCCCATTAGACTCAAGATAGGTAAGCATGCTTACACAAGTAACCCCATCAAGGTACTCCGGGAATTCTGCAATCGTCTTGAAGCTTTGTATAAGGCTAAATCAACTTTCTATCCACAAGCGGCTGACCGGCTATTTCAAGACCTCTCCCTGCCCTCTGTGACTGTCTCCGACAGGGAATCCCTAGAGACGCCCATTAAGTCGGAGGAAATACTTGCAGCTATTAAGACCCTCAAGCCACACAAGAGACCTGGCTCCGATGGACTCTCTGCCACATACTACAAAAAATTTGCCCCCATTCTGACTCCTCTTCTTTGTAAATCCTTTAACGCCCTGCTGCAGAACCAGACATTTGGCCGAGACACCCTGACAGCTATAATAGCCATGATACCCAAACCCAACACTGATAATTCCCTATGGTCTAATTTCAGACCTATTTCTTTACTAAACCTGGACATTAAGCTCCTAGCCAAAATTTTAGCCCTTCGTCTCAACCCACTGATTGGCAGGTTGATCAATAAGGATCAGGTAGGTTTCATGCCCCGACGTCAAGCCAGTGACAACATCAGACGGGTTGTCTTGCTCCAGCACATAGCCAGGACCCGCAAAATCCCAATGCACCTACTATCCCTTGATATTAGAAAAGCGTCCGATACAGTGTCCTGGCCCTACCTGGACTATATCCTCAAGCGCTGGGGTTTTGGCCCACACTTCCTACAATGGGTGACCGCCCTTTACAACCAACCACAAGCCTATATAAAATACTCGGGTTTCCACTCGGATACTTTTCCCATAGAAAGAGGAACTAGACAGGGCTGTCCCCTTTCCCCCCTTATTTTTGCTTTGACTATTAAGCCCCTCGCTGCCTTAATTAGAACTTGCCCAGACATAAAAGGACTTGAAATAGCTTCCACTTCCCATAAAATCTGTTTATTTGCTGACGATGCACTCCTTTTCGTGACCTCCCCCCGAACAACCCTTCCGAACCTTATTTCTATTTTAGATAAATTCGCAGTTATTTCGGGCCTAGAAGTTAACCAACAGAAATCGAAAGCTTTAAATGTGTCTCTCCCGCCCCTGGAATTGGCCCACATACAAAGTAGCTTCCCCTTTCTCTGGTCCGCTTCCACACTTCCATACTTGTGTAAAACTGACCGGTGACCCAACTGCTCTCTTTCGGGCTAACTACATCCCCATGCTATCACACCTAACCTCACTGTTAGAATCCTGGAAATCCCTTTGTGTATCCTGGTTAGGTAGAATAACGGCCGTCAAGATGACTCTTCTGCCTAAACTCCTCTACCTTTACAGAGTTCTCCCAATCCCAGTTCCGTCCTACTTTCACCGTATCATACAGTCCCGGGTATTCAAGTACATATGGGGTCCAATCAAGCCCAGGGTCCCGAGATCCATCCTTCTCCGTGATAGATGCAGGGGTGGTCTTGGTATACCTAATTTTATTCGCTATTACCAGGCTGCCCAGCTGGCTCAGGTTACCCTGTTCCATGCTACCAGTGAAATCCCCCTATGGGTCAGCTTGGAAGCAATCGAGTTATATCCCTTACTGATAAATAATACATTATGGATCCCGCCCTCGGCTCGTGGCTCCATAACTAATCCTATCACAAAACACTCGTTAAAGGTATGGGACAGGTTGCGTGGCCTCTTTGGGCTGATCTCTCCACATTCCCCTTTACTTTCCTTCTTTGGCCACCCCCGTTTCTATCCTGCCTTTACGGAACCTGGGTCTTTTCGCTACTGGTCCCAAACCGGCCTCCACAGAATACTTGATCTCGTCACTAGTACCTCTCTTAAATCTTTCTCGGTTCTTCAGGGCCAAAACGGTTTACCCTCAACTGAAGCCTTCCGGTACCTCCAAATAGCCCACTTCGTCAAGACAACAATTGGCTCTTGCTCCTCCCTTGCCAATATGTCTTTCTTTGAAAAAATATGCTCCTCGAATCCTCACGCTCCGGGTACCATTTCAACCATCTATACTCACCTAACCAATCCTTCAACCACCCTTCCTCCCTATACTGCGCAGTGGTCCAAGGACTTACAACTGACTCTTGATGTGGAAGACTGGTCCCAAATATGGGCCAATACCAAATCATCCACCCAAAATATAGTGGCTCTGGAGGCTAACTATAAAGTGCTCATGCGGTGGTATCTGGTCCCTGCTAGGATCTCCAAATTTCTACCAAATTACTCTCTGGTATGTTTCCGAGGCTGTGGAGAAAGGGGTACACATGCTCACATCTGGTGGACATGCCCGATAGTACAACAATTCTGGTTAGCAGTATTTCAAATAGCTTCCACACTACTTCACGATACCCTAGCTCCTGACCCGGCCCTAGCACTTTTAAATCATATACCGGGAGACTACACCAAATCCCAATGTCGTCTTCTCCTTCAGTTGACTACGGCTGCGAAACAGACCATCGCCAAAGCCTGGAAAACCCCGCACCTACATATAGCTGAAACTAAACACAGAGTGACCCGAGCCATGATCCATAGCAAGATTGAGGCAACATTACTAGATCGTGTCCCTCACCATTCTCGAATTTGGACCCCATGGGTAGATAACTTTCTTCCTCTAGACTTTGACACAAATCTCCTCGTACCATAAACTCAGTCTATCCTGCAATTAATTAGTCTGACGGCTCTCTGGGGCCCCGTGTGGTCCCGCCGACACTGACTCCCTCTCTCCCTCCCTGCCCCCCTATTTCATGCTACCCTCTTTCTTCCTACTCTGTCCCCCCTCCTCTATTCTTAGCCTATGGCTACAAACTGTCTAACTGTGTTCCTTGTGCCATGAACAAGGCCCGTCTACTGACAATTCCTCTTGCCCTGCGTTTTCCTCTACCCCTACATCGTAGGTTTGCTGTTTCACGTTGATGTTGGTGGGGGGTTCTTCTCCTTCTTACCGGATGTCATATTATTGAATACGCCAATTTACTCCCTTGTTCTAACCTAAAGTGCGCTGACAATGTGCTTAATGTTATGTAAACTCTGTGATATATATGTCATGTTTTCTCTTTTTTTCTTTTTTTGTTGTAATGACGTTAAGCGCCACGTTCGCGGATTTGAATACTTCCGTCTGTAACCTTTATTCTTATGCTATTTACAATAAAAAATTTGAACAGAAAACCGCAAGCAGTTTTAAATTACTTTTTTTTCCGTTAGAAATGTAATTTTGAGCAGGAACTGTTCTAAACACGGAACACATGTGCCACTTCACAGGCATACTATAGACACCCCCCAGGCACAACATTTAAAGGAATATTTCACTTTTTTTCCACATTAAGCGTCATTAAAATCAGTGTTCCTGAAAAAAAGGCAATTTTTTAAACTTTTTTTTGCATTGATACATGTCCCCTGGGCAGGATCCGGGTCCCCAAACCCTTTTAGGACAATAACTTGCATATTAGCCTTTAAAATTATCACTTTTGATTTCAAACGTACAAGTCCCATAGACTTTAATGGGGTTCTAAAGTTTGCGCGAATTTTCAGTCCGTTCGCAGGTTCTGGTGCGAACTGAACGGGGGTGTTCGGCTCATCCCTATTACCTAATAATAAAGCATCAGGACCAGGACATCATTTAAATATTTATGATTGGTAATTACACCGAATTTTATAGAATATACAGATAGGAATATACTCCCTCTTATTGCCAAATTCAGACAATTGAGTAAAACATGGAATGCAAATTTGGTGAAGATGGTGTGGATGCCCCAGATGTTATATGTATTGCATGCTTTTCCTATATGTTTGACGTTACGATTATTTAAGACTATTGATTCGTTTTTAGGACTTTTGTGTGGAAGGGTGCAAAACCTATAATTAGATTAGAAATATTACAACAGCCCATAAATAAAGGGGGGGGGGGGGTGGGATTGCGGTACCAAATGCAAGGTTATACTTTAATCGCATCATGATTACAACATTGGCATGGTTGGGAGGTAGTGGACATGGAGAACCCCACACAGAAGATAATAACATCTACACAAAAAACATCCTTTAGTTCAGCTAATAGTAGCTCACCATTTTTATAATAAAGAAAGGTTCCCTACTTTACACTTGATTCATATGATATGGGAAGCAGTGCGAAATATTACTCAGCATAAGGGGTATACGAAACATATGCCCATGTGGGATAACTTTTACCTTTATGAATTGAATAGACTATTGTAATTTTCAGATTGGAAAAAAAGCAGGCATACTATTTTTGTACCAGTTATATGAAGGGGATGCTCTAATTCCTTTTAATATATTAAAAGACCGCTATCAGCTAGCGAACAATAACTTCTAGCAATGTCTTCAAATATGTCATGCATTACAATTTCAAAGCTCAAAAATCCAAATACAGTATGAACACTCTAAAATTCTAACAAAGGCAGCTTTGGTTGCCTGTACGAAATGAGGATTAATATAAGATCTTTATTGTAACTTAAAAATAATAGAGAACACAAAAAAAACCATAAAAATCGTTTTGCCCAGGGGCAAGGAGGCATAGAAGATCTAGATGAGTTGGACTGGACACTTGAAACACATCCCAGGTGATCTCTCTCACCCTCTCAAAGGCTATCTCAGCTTTTTATCATACATAGGGCTCATTATACCCCATAAAAACTCTATGCTTGGGGAAAATATGCAACACCATATCTATTTAATGGTTCTCTTCTCTACATTCTCTGGCAATGTCCAAAGCTTCATTGTTACTGGGAAAAAATATTTATAACCTTAAATTTACTATGCTCCACTGATATAGCAGGGATGCCCAATCTTGCACTATTGGGAATAATACCCAATGGAGCAATACCAGTAAAGATGCATACTATGTGGATAGGATCCCTATACTTAGTACGTAAAGTTATTTTACAAAAATGGTCATCTGCTGATCCTCCAACCCATAAACAATGGGTTGAGAAACTTAACAATATTCTTAAAAGAGAAAAATGAACATATAAAGCAAAGAGGTACACCCCAAAGGTTTGGTAAAATATAGTCATGCTGGATAGAACCTAGTAATGAATTATGTAATGGTTTATCTAGTAGAGAGGAGTAAAGGTAGAGGAGATAGATGGAAGTAAAGAGTTGAGGTAGAATGGTGAGGAGAAGATGAGAAGAGACTGTGATGCTGCATAGAGGAGGTTGCCATAATCTGATGATTGATATCACTTTGAGGAGTCAAAGCTCAAGCTCAATTTGATGAGTAAAATGTAAAATGTATTCATGCTCCTATTATGTTTTGTTTATTATATGCTAAATTACTTTAATCCAAGAGGTGCAAGGTTTGTTTGGTTTTTGTGTTTCCTTATTTCTTGATACTTAATGTATTAACTTGACATATTTTGTTTGTATGTTTAATAATAACAAAAAAAAATTATTTGATTTAAAAAAAAAAATTGGAAATGGAGCTAATTAGCACCCAAACGGAATTCACAATAGCGCTAGCTAAAAAATACTCACAAAATCAAATTCACTATAGCACCCAGACAACAGATAGCACCCAAACCCTTACTCTTGTTAGTACCTGGAGAATTGCACATGGAAATAATGTTTAGAGCATGATATGATTGCCAAAATGGTACTGAAATATGCATTACAGGCCTACCCCACTTTTAAATACACATTGGGGTTAATTTACTAAAGCTGGAAAGTGCAAAATCAGGCTCACATCTGCATAGAAACGGATGAGCTTCCAGGTTTTATTACCAAAGTTTAAGTGAACAAGCTGGGGTTAGAAGCTCATTGGTTTTTATGCAGCAGTGAGCCTGATTTTGCACTTTCCAGCTTTAGTAAAAAAAAACATTGTGTAATTAAAAGTGGGGTATGTCTGTATATTGTTTAAAGATAATCAGCTTTTGAAGTGTGTGAAAAAGTGATTTCTACACTGAAATATCTTTAAAAGTCTGAGAAGAGATAAATTCCCCATCTCTTTACAACTAGGTGCCAACACAACTGAGCATTCTCATATCTGCAAACTACTCTCATTTTAACTCCCATGGCTTTTTTACAAGGAGCTATAGTAAATACCGAAGTTAGCGCTGGGTTAAAAAGTGCTTTTGGATTCTAATCGATCGATTCTAATGGTACAATTGTAACTTCCCCAAATAAATACTTTTTGTGTTTAGATGCAATGTATTTTTCTCTCAAAGAAATTGTCCTTGCAATAATGTTGCTCTTTCATCATCTATTTTGTTTCTTAACCTCCCTAGCGGTAATCCTGAGTCTGGCTCGGGCTGGGATTTCAGTACCATAAGCGGTAACCCCGAGCCAGACTCGGGATCGCATTGCTGGATACAGGGAGGAGACAGGAAGTAGTTATTTACCTTGTCCACTGGATCCAGCGATGTCCTCCACGCTGTGTGATCGAGCTTTCCTCTGCTCGATTCACACAGTGCCCGAATTCCGCCGAGCTCCGTTCCCTGCGACATTACGGCGCAGTGATTTTAGACCAGCTAGAAAACAGTGATAATAAATTATAATCACTTGCAAATCTAATGACAGCGACAATTCTGCAAATTAGCAAATTTCAGTTTTTTGGATTTGATTACATTGAATAATTGTTATTATTATTTATTATATTATAAACTTTATCATACCCGGGATGTCTGCTAGACTCTGGTTTGAACAGATTTAAGAGAGTTATTCCTAAGAATTACAGGACTACAATATAAAATGCCAAATTTCCATGCAAAATAATTGTACCGCTTTCAGCACCTAAAACCAGAACTAATCATACCGCCAGGGAGGTTAAGATCCTTTCACACATACGGACCTTTCATTTTATCAGTTCACTTCATCCATTTTTCATCAGTTCAGTTCATCTGTTTTATTTATCAGTTCAGTTCATCTGTTTTTCATCAGTTCAATTCTTCAGTTTTTTTTTACTTCAACTACCAATGCAAATACGGATGAAAAACTGACCATTTGTCAGTTAACACCTTTAGGCCCCTTTCACACGGGGCGGATCAATAATGATCCGCCCCGTGATGATCCGCTCACTCAGCGGGGATTGCTCCATTGTCCCCGCTGAGCCAGCGGCAGACAGGGCAGTCTCCTCACACTGTGCAGGGACTGCCCTGTCAGCTCTCCATTCTCCTCTATGGGGATCGGATGAGCACAGCCTGTCCGTCCGTGTTCATCCAATCCGCTCTGCAGACGGATAGAAAAATAGGATTTTCCTCCGTCTGCAGAATCGGACAGTAGCGGAGGTGGACAATAGCGGGTGTCTGTGGATGTTCATCCGCAGACACCGCTATCCCATAGGGATGCATGTATGTCCATATTTCATCCGCAAACGGATGGATGAAATATGGACATACTGTCCGCATGTGTGAAAGGGGCCTTAGAGCTTTCATCCGTTCAAAAAAACAGATGTTGACAGAAGCGGATGAAAACAGATGAAAATAGATGATCATCCATTATCATCCGTTTTTCTATAGGAATGAATTTATGTCCGTTTTCATCCATGAACGGATGGAAGAAATATGGACAAACGGTCCACATGTGTGAAAGGGGCCTAAGAATGCTAGAATATGGAATGTTTTGATAAAATATATTTTTCTCGGTCACTTTCACTTGTTGCTGTCCATCTCACAAAAATCTTTACCCAAACTCACACGGGTGTCTTCACAAACAATACCATTGCCGATGAAAATTTAAAATGAGTCACAATTTTGTGTGTTTTTTATTATTTCCAAGTGATCCTAATTTAACCCCGCAAAATGTGATATGTGTACCATCATCAGAAATAAAAATGTAATTTTCAAAAATAAGAGGGTAACATCACTATTCTACACTCTACACCAAAACCCACCAAATATCACAAAATAAATCAAGAAGAATAACTCCTGACTAATGTAATTCCACCACCTATATGTCCAAAGAAATGCAGTATATGTGTATTTATGTGTAGGCGGGTTCTACATGTGGCAGTTTGGTGGCTCACAGGTTAACACTTCTGCCTAGCAGCGCTGGGGTTGCTGGCTTGAATCCCAAACGTGCCTGTCAGGAAAGGCTGGCTGGGGACAGTGGTCCGTCACCTGTCTGTGCGTGCCTGCGGGTGCCTGGTGTGCCCGTTCGCGGTTGCACGTGATCGCGGTCTCGCGGGTGCGCGCAGGTTACGCGCGTCCGCGTGCGTGCGCGTGCACGGTTACCGGCGCCAGGTGGCTATTTAAACCCAGTTCTCCCTTCAGATCTTGCTGCTTGATCTACAGCGTTCCTGAGACTATTACCTGAATCTGATCTGTTTGTGTATTGACCCGGCCTGACCTGTGACCTTCCCTGCCTTCTGTCTGCCTCTGACCTCCGGCTTGTCTACGACTCTGCACCTGTCTCATCCTCTGGTCCATCCGTGCTTATCCCTTACTGACCCGGCCTGTTCCACGTTCCTGCCTCTGCCTGCAGCATCTGTTCCTGTACTGACTGTCTGGTTTGACCCGGCTTGCCCGACTCTTCTGCGTGCCTGCCCCTGAGTGATCCACCTGTTCCTGTTGGTCTCCTGCTGTCTACTGGTTCCTGTCCGCTGTCACTGTGGCCTGCTTGTCCAGCTACAGTTCCTGAAGTCAGCCTGATCCATCCTCCGGCTGTTGATCCTGCCAGGCACTCCTGCTACCTTTGACTCCCATGCCTCCTGTCACCACCATCAGGGGCCGTGAGTCGGGGACACAAGAGAGGTCTCCTTCAGCATCCCGGGCTTACCACTAGGTACGTGACAGTGCCACTTCATGAAGTTGTCTGTTCTCCCTATGTTGTTCAAACATAACTTGCGACTCAGGGCCTTACATGAATAATGTCTAAATGTAGTAATTATGTGTAAGAGGATTCCACCACCATTGCAAATCTTGCCAGATACACTATCTAGCCAAAATTATTGGGAAGCCTGCCTTTACGCACACATGAACTTTAATGGCAGCCCAGTCTTGGCCATATGGTTAAAATTTGATTTGGCCCACCCTTTACAGCTATAACTGCTTAAACTCTTCTGAGAAGACTCACTCCACAAGGTTTAGGAGTGTGTTTATGGGAATGTTTGACCATTCTTACAGAAGCACATTTGTGAGGTCAGGCACTGATGTTGGATGAGAAAGCTTAGCTCCCAGTCTCCACTATAATTCATCACAAAGGTGTTCTATCGGGTTGAGATTAGGACTCTGTGCAGGCCAATCAAGTCGCTCCATCTAAAACTCGCTCATCCATGTCTTTATGGACCTTGCTTTGTGCACTGGTGCACAGTCATATTGGAGCAGGAAGGGACCATTTCCAAACTGTTCCCACAAAGTTGGGAGCATGAAATTGTCCAAAATGTCTGGGTATGTTGATGCCTTAAGAGTTCCATTCACTGGAACTAAGAGACCAGGAACCCCCTTGAAAACAAACCCACATCATAATCCCCCTTCCACAAAATGCTTAGGACCAGTGCACAAAGAAAGGTCCATAAAGACACGGATGAGCAAGATTGAGGTGGAGGAACTTGACTGACAGAGTCCTGACCTCAACACAAAAGAACACCTTGGGGATGAATTCGTCTAACGCCTGACCTCACAAATGCACTTCTGGAAGAATGGTCAAACATTCCCATAGACATACACCTAAACCTTGTGGACAGCTTTCCCAGAAGAATTGAAGCTGTTATAGCTGCAAAGGGTGGGCTAACTCAATATTGAACCTTACGGACTAAGACTGGGATGCCAGTACAGTTCAAGTGCTTCTATAGGCAGGGACTTGTGACAATATATTGTATATTGCTTGTGAAACTGAGCTTGCTAGCAATTCCGCCTAGCAGGACTGGGGTTGCTGGTTCAAATTCCCAAGCAGCTAATCCTTGCGTTGAAGTTTATATGTTCTCTCTGTGTGGGTTTTTCACCACAATCCAAAGATATGCTGGCATTTTATTTCTCTCCTGTCAAAATAGTCTCTTGTAAGAAAGTTTGTTTTGGACTTTAGATTGGAAACTCATTGCAGCCACGGACTGATGTTAATGTTTGTTAGCACTAATCATACCCAGGGACTTGGACATTTCAAATTGTAGGATTTACACTGCACAGGTACATATGCTTAGAAAAATGTTGGTTTGTTTATGTGCATGAAACTGGACTTAGATCTTTGGCCTGTAGTTGGAGATTTGATGCACATAGCCTAGGGCTAACACAGTTGCCAATAGTATTGTGTTCCTGCTCATTAGCAATGAGCCCGATATTCAAGTCGAACCTAAGTTTGATTCGAACATCGGGTGTTCGCCAAACAGGAAACAATATGCGGTGTTCGTGGCAAATTTGAAAGCTGCCAGAACACTGTTAAAGTCTATGGGACACTAACATGAAAAATCAATTGTGCTAATTTTAAAGGCTTATATGCAAGTTATTGTCATGAAACATGTTTGGGGACCTGGGTCCTGCCCCAGGGGATATGTATCAATGCATACATTTTTTTTTTAAAACGGCTGTATTTTCGGGAGCAGTGATTTTTTTTAACGCTTAAAGTGAAACAATAAATATTAAATATCCCTTTAGATATTGTGTCTAGGGGGTGTTTATAGTAAGCCTGCAAAGTGATGCATTTTTCCCATGTTTAGAACAGTACCACAGCAAAATGACATTTCTAAAGGAAAAATTGTAATTTAAAACTGATTGCGGCTGTAATGAATTAAGTTGGGTCTCGGCAATATAGATAAATCTCATTGAAAAAAAAGAGCATGGGACCCACTACCAGTCCATTACCAGGCTATTTGGGTTTGGTATGAATATTAAGGGGAACCCCGAACCAAAATGTAAAAAAAAATTGCGTGGGGTTCCCCCTAAAATACATACCAGGCCCTTCAGGTCTGATATGGAAATTAAGAGGAACCCTGTGCCAAATTTTTTAAAAAATAGTGTAGGGGTCCCCCCCAAAATCCATACCAGACCCTTATCCAAGCACGTAACCTGGCAGGCCACAGGAAAAGAGGGGGACGAAAGAGCGCCCCCCCAAACCGTACCAGGCCACATGCCATCAACATGGGAGAAGGAATGATATTGTGCATAATGACAAACGCCCCACTATGACTGTTTGTTTGCTGAAATTCTTGTGCATTTTGTCTATCAAAAGTGGGTTTATATGGCCATACTGTCAATGTTGTGTATTGTTCCTGTCTGACCATGCATTCATGGTTTGAGAGTATCTGCTGACATTCTACTCTTTGATCTCATTGCTTAACCACTTGCTAACCTGCTCACGTACATTTATTGAGGCAAGTTGGCTCTCCTGTGTGAACCAACGTGCCTGTACACGATGACCAGCAATCGTTGTGTACAGAGGCAGAACAGGTTACTGTCTATGTAAACATGGCAATTGCCCCATTCTGCCAAATACATGTCAGAGATCTTCTGTTCTCAGTGATCGGGAACAGTGATCTCTGTCATGTCCCAGTGAGCCCACCCCCCTACACTTAGAACACACCCAGGGAACACACTTAACCCCTCGATCGCCCCCTAGTGTCAACCCCTTCCCTGCCAGTGCCATTTGTACATTGATCAGTGCATTTTTATAGCACTGATCAATGTAATAATGTCACTGGTCCCCAAAAAGTGTCATTCAGGGGTCAGATTTGTCAGCCACAATGTCACAGTCCCACTAAAAATCGCAGATCACTGCCATTACCAGTAAAAACAATGAAAAAATAAAAATAAAATAAAGTCCCTAAATCTATCCCATAGTTTGTAGACGTGATAACATTTGCCCAAACCATATAATATACCCCTATTACAATTTTTTTTTACCAAAAATATGTCAAAGAATATTTATCGGCTTAAACTGATGAATCTTTTTTTATTTATTTTTTTGGATATGTATTATAGCAGAAAGTAAAAAAAATAATATTTTTTTCAAATTTGACTGTCTTTTTTTGTTTATAGCACAAAAAATAAACTCAGAGGTGATCAAATGCCACCAAAATAAAGCTTTATTTGTGGGTAAAAAAGGACATCAATTTTGTTTGAGTACAGTGTGGAAAATTGTCAGTTAAAGCGACGCATTCTGTATCGCAAAAAATGGCCAGGTCAATAAGGGGGCAAATCTTTCCGGGGCTGAAGTGGTTAATGATGTACACAGAAATGCAGCTTCCAGCATAACATACTCACCAATGTATGTGTGCAGAATGTGTGGTGGTGGTGGGTGTTATCCTTTGAATATGTGCCTTTTTAAATATTGCGTTGGAATGCTTTGTAAGAATAATGACTGTTAAGTATGTTTCTATAATCTTACAGCTAAAAATGTGTGCTATGAAATGTGCTTCCTGTTATACACTGTGAAAGTAAAGCTGTGTTCACTCTAAGGTTTAGACAAGGTTTAGACAAATTATAGTAGATTGTAAGCTCCTATGAGCAGGGCCCTTAGAGCCCAATTGATAACAGTTTTGCTAAATGTAGCACCGTATATACTGTAGAATATTTTAATGCCAGCAAATCAATGTACATAATTGTGTTTCTGCTGGCAAAATAAAAGTACATTATTGAGGTCTTGTTTGTTGTTCTCTTCTTTTAGTTTTAGGGGGTGGTGGTTTTGGGGAAGTGGAATTTCTTAAACCCATATTATAAGATTATAATGTAGCGGTGGCTCCTGAAGAGCACGCGCTATGCGGTTTTCAAAGTTAAAGTTATGCCTGAACTGCAGTTTGGTTTGGGTACAATTGTCTAAATTTAGACTTCAGCATCAGTCTGACTGGACTGTGAGATGTTCAGCCTGGCCATAGGGGGCACTGTCTCTTCTGGCAGGCATGGAACTATGGTCTGGTTAGGTGCTTAAGTTACTCTCTCTCTGAGCCTGCCCAGTGGGAGTGGCGCTCTCACTGTGCTTTCTGGAAGAGGGTATTTAACCACTTCAGCTCCGGACCAATAAACACCTTAAGGACCAGAGGTCTTTTTGCAATTTCGCACTGCGCTGTTTAACTGGTAATTGCGCGGTCATGCAATATTGCACCCAAACGAAATTTGCGTCCTTTTCTTCCCACAAATAGAGCTTTCTTTTGATGGTATTTGATTGCCTCTGCGATTTTTTTTTTTTGCGATATAAATGGAAAAAGAGCGAAAATTTTGAAAAAAAAAGATATTTTCTTCTTTTTGTTATAAGAAAAATCGAATAAACTAAATTTTAGTCATACATTGAGGGCAAAATTTATTCAGCCACATGTCTTTAGTAAAAAAAATGTCAATAAGCGTATATTTTTTGGTTTGCGCAAAAGTTATAGCGTCTACAAACTAGAGTACATTTTCTGGAATTTACACAGCTTTTAATTTATGACTGCCGATCTCATTTCTTGAGGTGCTAAAATGGCAGGGCAGTACAAATCCCCCCCAAATGACCCCATTTTGGAAAGTAGACACCCCAAGGAAATTGCTGATGGGTTTGTTGAGCCCATTGAATATTTATTTTTTTTGTCCTAAGGGATTGAATAATGACAAAAAAAAAAAAAAAAATTTTTTTTACAAAAAGTTGTCACTAAATGATATATTGCTCACACATGCCATGGTTATATGTGGAATTGCACCCCAAAATATATTCCGCTACTTCTCCCGAGTATGGGGATACCACATGTGTGGGACTTTTTGGGAGTCTAGTCGCGCACGGCACCCCGAAAACCAATCACCACCTTCAGGATTTCTAAGGGTGCAAATTTTTGATTTAACTCCTCACTACCTATCACAGTTTCGAAGGCCATAAAATGCCAAAATAGCACAAAACCCCCCCAAATGACCCCATTTTGGAAAGTAGACACCCCAAGCTATTTACTGAGAGGCATGTTGAGTCCATGGAATATTTTATATTTTGCCACAAGTTGCGGGAATATTACAAACTTTTTTTTTTTTGCACCAAGTTGTCACTAAATGATATATTGCTCACACATGCTATGGGCATATGTGAAATGACACCCCAAAATACATTCTGCTGCTTCTCCCGAGTACGGGGATACCACATGTGTGGGACTTTTTGGGAGTCTAGTCGCGCACGGCACCCCGAAAACCAATCACCACCTTCAGGATTTCTAAGGGTGCACATTTTTGATTTAACTCCTCACTACCTATCACAGTTTCGAAGGCCATAAAATGCCAAAATAGCACAAAACCCCCCCAAATGACCCCATTTTGGAAAGTAGACACCCCAAGCTATTTACTGAGAGGCATGTTGAGTCCATGGAATATTTTATATTTTGCCAAAAGTTGCGGGAATATTACAAACTTTTTTTTTTTTTGCACAAAGTTGTCACTAAATGATATATTGCTCACACATGCTATGGGCAGAAGTCAAATTACACCCCAAAATAAATTCTGCTGCTTCTCCCGAGTACGGGGATACCACATGTGGGGGACTTTTTGGGAGCCTAGCCACGTACAAGACCCCGAAAACCAAGCACTGCCTTCCGGATTTGAATATAAAATGCTATAAAAAACAAACTAACCAGAGTCACCCGTAACACTTATACGGTGATCAGTGGTGAAAGGGTTAACTAGGGGCAATCAGGGGGTTCAAATTTTTATTAGGTAGTATATGGGGGTCCCTGGCGCTATATAAAAACCTGACGGGGAACCTAAATAACTAACTGGCTAACCAGCGTCACCAGTGACACTTATACTGTGATCGCTGGTGAAAGGGGGTGAAAGGGTTAACTAGCAGCAATCAGGGGGTTAAAACCATTATTGGGTAGTATATCGGGGTACCTAGCGCTATAAAAACCTGGCGGTGAACCTAAAAAAATAACTAGCTACCTAGCGACACTAGTGACACTGATGCAGCGCTCAGAAAAATTATCGCTTAGTGACACTGGCAAAAGGGGGTGAAAGGGTTAACTAGCGGAAATCAGGGGGTTAAAACCATTATTGGGTAGTATATCGGGGTACCTAGCGCTATAAAAACCTGGCGGTGAACCTAAAAAAATAACTAGCTACCTAGCGACACATGCAGCGATCAGAAAAATGATCGCTTAGTGACACTGGCAAAAGGGGGTGAAAGGGTTAACTCTAGGGGCAATCAGGGGGTTAAATCTTTATTGGGGGGTGATAGGGGGCTACCCTGGACCTAACACTAACTGTCCTGACAGTTTTTACTGTCACAACTGACACTGAATGCATTGATCAGTAAAGAAATGATCAATGCAATCAGTGACACTGTGACTGGGGGGGGAGGGGGGGCGGGGGGGGGATCGGGGGGCGATCGGGGGGGGATCGGGGGGGTTTGTGTGCCTGTGTGTACCTACATGTCAGTGTAGTGTTGGTGCACACTTACTTTTAGTCTTCTCCTCGTAGTCCGGTCAAAAAGACCGCCCCGAGGAGAATGACATCACTTCCTCCTTCCTGTGTAAACAATACACAGGGGAGGAAGCTTCTCATTGGCCAGGAGCGATCCAGAGGGGGTGGCCGAAAACCAACGGCCATCCCCTCATCACGGAGCGCTCCTGGACCGAATCGGACCGCCGTAAACAGCGGGAGGGGGTCCGATCGGACCCCCCACCCGCTGGAAGGCAATCACGTAGATGTACGTGATTGTGCCTGCCTGTGCCATTGTGCTGACGTACAATGGCAATACGGCGGTCCTGAAGTGGTTAAGATGCGGACGTCATGTGGTTGGGGGTTCCGGTCCAGAATGATGTGCTGACTTCATGGTCCTGGTCCTCCTGACCAGCCCCCAGGAAGGCTATGGCCTGAAAGTTGCACGATTTTGCCCTGATTTTTTTCCGTGATTTTGATGTGACTTGTACTACTTAAGGACTGGGACTATTTTTCAGACTTGGTGTTTACAAGTTAACATAATTTTTTTGCTGGAAAAACACTAATGCCGCGTACACACAAGAGGACTTATGTCCGACAGACCTCCAAAGGAGTTCCGCCGGAGTTCCGACGGAGTTCTGGCGGAGTTCTGGCGGACTTTTCGACCGAACGGACTTGGACACACACCATCACACCAAACTCCGACGGAGTCGAACGTGATGACGTACGACTGGATTCGAATAAGGAAGTTCATAGCCAGTAGCCAATAGCTGCCCTAGCGTCGGTTTTAGTCCGTCGGAGTAGCATACACACGAGCGGATTTTTCGAAGGGGACCGGGTCCGGCGGAGTTCCGTCGGGAAAATTTGAAGCATGCTTCATTTCTAAAGTCCGTCAGACTTTGGCGAATCAAAAGTCCGTTGCAGCCCACACACGATCGAATAGTCTGACGGACTCAGTCCGTCGGAGTTTGGATGTTGAAAAGTCCGCTCGTGTGTACGGGGCATTAGAAACCCCACACATATATATATATTTTCAGACACCCTAGAGAATAAAATGGCGGTCATTGCAATACTTTATGTCACACCAAATTTGCACAGCAGTCTTACAAGCAAAATTTTTTTGGAAAAAATACATTTTTGGATTTAAAAAATAAGACAACCGTAAATTTTTTATATTATGAAAAATAATGCTACGCCGAGAAAATTGATACCAAACATGTCACGTTTCAAAATTGCGCCCGCTTGTGGAATGGCAACAAACTTTGACCCTTAAAAATCTCCATAGGCGACGTTTAAAAATTTCTACAGGTTACCAGTTTTGAGTTTCAGAGGAGGCCTCTCACTCTAATGATCATGGTAATACCTCACATGTGTGGTTTGAACACTTTTTTAATATGCGGGTGCGACTTACGTATGCATTCACTTCTGTGCGTGAACTCAGCTGGATGGGGCACTTTACATTTTTTTTCTTATTTATTTAACTTTCTATTTATTTTTTTCACTGTTCTTTTTAAAAAAAATGTTGGGTCACTTTTATTCCTATTACAAGGGATGTAAACATCCGTTGTAATATAAAAAAAAGCATGACAGGACCTCTTATATGTGAGATCCGCGGTCAAAGAGACCTCAGATCTGACATTTACACATGAATGCAATAAATAAAAAAATAAAAAAGTCTTTAAGACCATTGCGCAGAAGTGACGATTGATGTTGCTTCCGCCATCCTATGTTATGGAGCTGAATGGAGGCCAGCTTTCCCTAACTCGGCTAAAGGCCTTTCAGCGGGAAGGATGCGATCATCTCTGCCGCTACTGACTGCTCTGGTAAGCGGTGGAGATGACCCCGGAGCTCAGCGGGAGTCGGCTCCAGAGACCACTTTTATCTGAAAGCGGAACGCCCGCTGTTGAAGAGGATACCGGGGTTATGGAAGCTATCTGCTGCAATAACAATGGTATTCCACTTCAAACAGCTGACATATAATGACTATGGGCAGTCCAGAAATAGTTAGGAATGCCTGTGTAATCTAGAAGTCTATGGACTTCAAATCACATTGATATTGGACCAAAGTAGCAGGGACTACATTGAAGTCACACAGATATGGATGGTACTCATTGGAAATCATGGGGTATGACTTGTCATGCGACTTTTCAGTCCCAAGTCGCAGGACAAGTTGCACAAATGTTAAAGGGGCCTTAGAGTTCCACCCAAAAGTGGAAGCTCTGCTTAGCTCTCTCCTCCCCCCTCAGGTGCCACATTTGTCACCTTTTGGGGAGTACCCTTTGGGGGTTTTCAAGGGTACCTATCCCCACTTCAGTTGGACCTCACTGCAGCAATGTATGAACTGTTAAAGTGCACAGAGTGCATGCAGAGGGAGCCCTCCCATTGAGGTGGAGCGTTTAGATTAGTTACTATTTTTCTGGCCTGTCAGGCGCTGTGATTGACCATGAACTATGTGGCCTAGTATGATTCAGGAGGGACGGGGGCTCGCTCACCCCCCCCCCCCATCCTGACCTCCAGGCTGCATGCTTGGATAAGGGTCTGGTATGAATTTACAATCTGTGCCAGATTCGAAGAGCCTGATATGGATTTGGGGGGGGGGGGGGGGTGACCCTACGGCAATTTTTTATACAATTTTGGCATTGAGTTCCCCTAAAATCTATTCCAGACCCAAAGGGCCTGGTATGGACTGGAGGGGGGACCGTACACCATTTTTTGCATAATAGTCAATGCCACATCAGCATGAGCATGATTGTTTCCATAACATTAATGGCCCAATGGACTAGAGGCCAGTGCTTCTACTTTAGAAAGCTTCAGGCCTTGAAAGACTCATGGGTTCAAATCCCACAGAGGGTATCATCTACTAAAAGATTGCATTGGACTCAGTGGCATATGCTGAAAAAAGGCAAAGCATTTTAGATTTGTTGATTATATTATATTAACTCGTCAAATGCATGCAATGGTATGTAAGTATTCAAAAATATTATGGTGTGGAATTCCCAAAATCACACACTAGTTAATGGGCAGCTTAAATTTGTGGATTTGTTTATTTAAATTTTCTTGTCCACTGGAAAAATAAACACAGCTGCCTGAGGTGGCTGGTAGGTTGGCTGGGGATTTGAACTCTTAACTCTAGTGCTTCGGAGACATTTGAGGAAGCCACCATGCCATTCTGCTAAGTTCATTGAGAGCTCCATAATAGAGTAGTATGACTAAAGAATGAACATAAATAATTACTGCTTTATACACAGTTGCAAAGTTACATATTAGGTGAGGTCCAACCTATGTGTGTGATTATATGTCAGTATTACATTGTTTATCCGTGTATGTTGTGGTCGTTCAGGTGCTTATCTAATCGATTTTTTAAACTATCAATGCCCCTTGCATAAGCCTCTACGTAGTTTAAGGTATAGTCGCATAAAAAACATACAACAGATATGTAACCGGAAATGTAAAATACATGTAATTTTACAGCATAGCAGATATTACTCTTCAATACTCATTTATAACTTACTCATAGCCTACCCATAGCCTTCTCATAGCCTACTTGAACTCTTAATTGGGCGCTATTATTATATTCATGCTATAGTAAATTACCCCCTTTGTGTTCTTCACATTATCCAGTTATGTCCAATGTGAATTGTACACTGCTTGTATCTCCTTGTCTGTTTATTGAATAAAGACTCTTCTTGTTAAAGATTCATATACATGCGTGGTTAGTTTCAGCAAGTGTTTATATCTCTTTACTCATTACTGAATTCCAGGATTCCCCAATTAATTTGAGTGAACCTAAATCATGCACTATCATTGTGAAATAATATAAATTAGAGCGATTTAAGGGAATGTGTGTTGTTATCTCTGATGTCAACTTTTGGGAAACATATTGTATATGAAACAGATATACATTTTAATTATCTGATTTCTAGCTTAGTGGGAGTGAAAGAATAATGTTTTAGCCTAGTGAAAAAGAATAATGTAAATATCAGATTGCATATGATGGGTCTCTTTATTTATTTTTTTAGCTTAGAGATGTTGCACATTTAGATCTGTTATTAGAGGTTTTGTAATACTTTTAAAACGTAAAATAAATAAATAGATAGATAAGACAAAAAATGCATCTGCAAATCAACTCTTTTAATAAGGAGAAAAGTCAACATCAAATGTTTCCTTTTAATACACTTCTTGGGGCAAGCCTTAAAGCGGTTAAAAGCTGCTGACTTTTTTTTTCTACACCTGTAAGGGAAAAGGCATAATGAGCTAGTATGCCGCATAAAGGGCTAGTATGGACTTAAAGGGGAACCCCAGCGCCGAAAAAAATCGGCGTGGGGGTCCCCCCAAAGTCCACAACAGACCCTTGTCCGAGCACGCTACCCGGCCGGCCAGGAAAGGAGGGACGAGCGAGCGCCCCCCCTCCTGAGCCGTACCAGGCCGCGTGCCCTCAACATGGGGGGTGCCTTGGGGAAGGGGGGGCCGCGCGGCCCCCCCACCCCAAAGCACCTTGTCCCCATGTTGATGAGGACAAGGGCCTCTTCCCGACAACCCTGGCCGTTGGTTGTCGGGGTCTGCGGGCGGGGGGCTTATCGGAATCCGGGAGCCCCCTTTAATAAGGGGGCTCCCGGATACCGGCCCCCCACTCTATGTGAATGAGTATGGGGTACAATGTACCCCTACCCATTCACCTGTAAAATAAAAGTACAAAAAAAACACAACACACGAGATAAAATACTTTATTGCACAGCTCCGGGGGTCTTCTGTCTTCGGGGGTCTTCTCGCCGGACTCCTCCGCTATCTTCTTGTAGCTCTTTTACTAGCGGAGGAGCCCGGCATTCTTCTTCGTCGCCGCGGCCTCTTCTTCTGACTTCGGGGGTCTTGTCCCCCTCTTCGGTTCTTCTGCCGGGCCACCGCGCCTTCTTATAGCTCTTTTACAGGCGGTGGCCCGGTCTTCTGTCGCCGCCGCCGCCTTCCGTTCTTCTTCTTCTTCTCCAGGAGATGTTGACTCGACGTTCTCTCCGGCCGCAATGCCAGGGACGTGCTGCGCTGCCACTTATATAGGGACAAGGGGCGGTGTCACATGGGTTGATGTCACATGGGTTGGTGTCACATGGTGACCCCGCCCCCTTACGATGTCACAGTCCCGGAGGATGCTGGGACTGTCGCCATGTGACATCAACCCATGTGACACCGCCCCTTGTCCCTATATAAGTGGCAGCGCAGCGCATCCCTGGCATTGCGGCCGGAGAGAACGTCGAGTCAACACCTCCTGGAGAAGAAGAAGAAGAAGAAGAACGGAAGGCGGCGGCGGCGACAGAAGAACCGAAGAGGGGGACAAGACCCCCGAAGTCGGAAGAAGAGGCCGCGGCGACGAAGAAGAATGCCGGGCTCCTCCGCTAGTAAAAGAGCTACAAGAAGATAGCGGAGGAGTCCGGCGAGAAGACCCCCGAAGACGGAAGACCCCCGGAGCTGTGCAATAAAGTATTTTATCTTGTGTGTTGTGTTTTTTTTGTACTTTTATTTTACAGGTGAATGGGTAGGGGTACATTGTACATACTCATTCACATAGGGTGGGGGGCCGGTATCCGGGGGCCCCCTTATTAAAGGGGGCTCCCGGATTCCGATAAGCCCCCCGCCCGCAGACCCCGACAACCAACGGCCAGGGTTGTCGGGAAGAGGCCCTTGTCCTCATCAACATGGGGACAAGGTGCTTTGGGGTGGGGGGGCCGCGCGGCCCCCCCTTCCCCAAGGCACCCCCCATGTTGAGGGCATGCGGCCTGGTACGGCTCAGGAGGGGGGGGGGCGCTCGCTCGCCCCTCCTTTCCTGGCCGGCCGGGTAGCGTGCTCGGACAAGGGTCTGTTGTGGACTTTGGGGGGACCCCCACGCCGATTTTTTTCGGCGTTGGGGTTCCCCTTTAAGTCCATACCAGGCGGCGGGGCCAGCGACGTCTCCTTCGCGGGCCCCGCCTACCTGGAGACCCGCTCGAAATGAGCGGACTTTCCTCCGCGTGTGTGGGCGAGTCCGTTCATTTCAAAAGTAGGGCGGATAGTACGGCGGACTTAGTACGCCGTATTAGTCCACTCAAAAAGTGCCGCATGTGGGCAAGTAGCTCGTTCAGAAAGTCTGACGGACAGTCTGGCGGGAAGTCCGCCAGACTAAGTACGTCGGACAGACGGCTACGTGTGTACGCGGCTTTAGAAATCCTGGCAGTGATTGGTTTTTGGGGTGCCGTACGCGGCTAGACTGCCAAAAAGTCCCACATATGTGGTATCCCCGTACTCAGGAGAAGCAGCAGAATATATTTTGGGCTGCAATCCCACATATAACTATGGCATGTGTGAGCAATATATCATTTAGTGACAACTTTTTGTAAACTTTTTTTTTTTTGTGTCACTATTCAAGCACTTGGGACAAAAAAAAAATATTCAATGGGCTCAACATGCCCCTCAGCAATTTCTTTGGGGTGTCTACTTTCCAAAATGGGGTCATTGGGGGGGGATTTTACTGCCCTGCCATTTTAGCACCTCAAGAAATGAGATAGGCAGTCATAAATTAAAAGCTATGTAAATTCCAGAAAATGTACTCTAGTTTGTAGACGCTATAACTTTTGCGCAAACCAATAAATATATACACTTATTAACATTTTTTTTACTAAAGACATGTGGCTGAATACATTTTGGCCTAAAACTTTCAGTCTTTTTCCTTTTATATCGTAAAAAATAAATATCGCAGAGGCAATCAAATACCATCAAAAGAAAGCTCTATTTGTGGAAAGAAAAAGACGCAAATTTCGTTTGGGTACAACATTGCATGATCGCGCATATACCAGTTAAAGCAGTGCAGTGCGAAATTGTAAAAAGGCCTCTGGTCCTTAGGCTGACAATTGGTCCGGGGCTTAAGTGGTTAATGACCAGGCCATTTTTTGGGATGCGGCACTGCGTTGTTTTAACTGACAATTGCGTGGTTGCGCGATGCTGTACCCAAACAAAATTGATGACCTTTTTTTACAAAAAGTAGAGCTTTCTTTTGGTGGTATTTGATCATCTCTGCAGTTTTTATTTCTTGCTCTATAAACAAAAAAAGTGACAATTTTGAAAACAAAAACAATATTTTGTACTTTTTGCTATAATAAATATCCCCAATTGTTTTTAAAAAAAGATAATTTTTTCCTCAGTTTAGGCCAATATGTATTCTTCTACAAACTATGGAAAAGATTTATGGCATTTTTATTATTATTTTACTAGTAGTGAAGGTGATCTGCGACGTTATGGCGGACAGATCGGACACTTCTGACACATTTTTTGGACCATTGACATTTATACAGTGATCAGTGCTATAAAAATGCACTGATTACTATGTAAATGTCACTGGCAGGGAAGGGGTTAACACTAGAGGGCGATCAAGGGGAAAAAAAAAAGGAAGAAAGAGCAGGAGTCCAGAAAGTCCAGAAATTTTTAAAAAGAATGAGGCTCCCGCTAAAATCTTGTTAACCGAAGCAGGACTAAGTTTAACTTGAATTAGAGAGGAAACAAAGCTTAACCACTTGAGATCCGCGCTATAGCCAAATGATGGCTACAGCGCGGATCTCCTTTTCCGGGACTACGTCTATGTGTACGAGCGGCCTGCTCGCCCCCTGAGGGGCACGCGCGGCGCGCTCTGTGATCGGCGAGTCCATGAGACTCGCCTGATCACCGATCCGTGCAAGGGGTCGATCCTGACCCCTTATCACGTGATCAGCTGTCAGCCAATGACAGCTGATCAGGTGACATAACGGAGCCGGTAATCGGCTAGTATTCCTCCTCGCGCTGAGAAAAAAAAAAAGCCGATCACCGGCGGCCGTGATCGGGACATCAGTCCCGATCACGGCCAGCAATGCAAGCGCCCACCTGCCCCCTGCCAGTGCCCACCTGCCCCCTGCAGTGCCACCCTAATAAAAAGTAAGTGCCCCCATCAGTGCCACCCAGCAGTGCCCATAGTGCCACCCAGCAGTGCCCACAGTGCCACCCAGCAGTGCCCACAGTGCCACCCAGCAGTGCCACCCACAGTGCCACCCACAGTGCCCACAATCTGCCTCAAAGGTGCTGCACCCCAGCAGTGCCCAGCAGTGCCGCCCATCAGTGCCCAGCAGTGCCACCTATCAGAGCCACCTATCAGAGCCACCTATCAGTGCCCATCAGTCCCATCTATCAGTGGTACCTATCAGTGCCCATCCGTGCCACCCATCCGTGCCACCCATCCGTGCCACCCATCCATGCCATCTTATCTGTGCCCATCTTTGCCCATCAGTGCCGCCTTATCTGTGCCCATCGGTGCCACCTTATCTGTGCCTATTAGTGCCGCCTTAACTATGCCTATCAGTGCCCACCAGTGCAGCCTATCAGTGCCCACCAATGCAGCCTATCAGTGCCCACCAATGCAGCCCATCAGTGCCCACCAATGCAGCCTATCAGTGCCGCCTAATCAGCGCACTTCAATGAAGGAGAAAAATGACCCGTTTGCAAAATTTTATAACAAACTATTAAAACATGATTTATTTATTTATTTTTTTGCATCTTTTTTTGTTTGTTTAGCAAAAAATAAAACTCTGAGCTGTAACTAAATACCACCAAAAGAAAGCTCTATTTGTGGGAAAAAAATGATAAAAATTTCATTTGGGTACAGTGTTGTATGCCCGCGCAATTGTCATTCAAAGTGCATCAGCGCTGAAAGCTGAAAATTGGTCTGGGACTGAGGGGGGTTTAAGTGCCCAGTAAGCAAGTGGATAAAGCCGTATAAGCATTAACGGAATTGAAAGAAAAGGTTAGACTCTGAATAAAAATTATACCATTTAAACCAGGCTTGTGAGTATTCTTGCCAAGTTTTAGGAGCAATGGAATTCCTTAGATTTGCCTCAATTAGTCCCAAATCAGGCCCCAGAGAAATTCTGGGCATGGGAATCCTTCTTGATCTGCCTCTGGAGCGAGTTCCCGAAAACTCTGGTAGTAAAACCAGGGACACGCTTTGTTTTAAGCCAAATTTTAAAAGTCATACATTGCAAAACCAAAAAATTGAGTAAATGTATTACTAATTGAGATTTTGATGATAGACAGTTTACAGCAAAAATACTCCTTTATTATCCTTATGACGGATAACTCATTTATTCTCAAAAAATGTTTTGCCAAATAGTAATAGCCACCACCACAGGGAATAATTCTAATAAAACCAAATTACAGTTAATATCTGGTGACCTCCAAAACTCAGGCCATTTATTAGCACACCAATGACCATCCAGGAAGGCACCGAAAACAACCGAACCGGATGCATCAGTAAATAAGCGAATACCAAAATCTTTAATGAAATTGCTCTGCCATACTGCAGGACCATTTAAATTAAAACAATCCAACATATTGGAAAAATGATAAAAAACAATATTAAAAAATCATCTAAATAATGGATAGCGCCACCCTGGAGGGAATCCTGTGACAAAACCCACTGTACAAACGTCGAAAAGGCCTCAAAATAATGACATGACTTGAAATAAAAAATTAGAACTACCAAAAAAAAATTCTCTAGGGTATCTGCTTTCAGAATATATATAATGTTTGGGGTGTTATGTACTGTAATCTTCAGGCCTAAATTTTTTTTTTAAACGTGTGCAAAAAATGCAAAAACAGCCCTAACAGTGGAAGGGTTAAAGAATGGGACATTTTTATTGTTTCACTTTAAGCATTAAAAACACTACAAATCACTGCTCCTGGCTAAACTGGTTCTTTAACCGTTTCATGCCCACCCTATAGCCAAAAGACGGCTTCAGAGTAGACGCCATCTGCCGGGAGGCTGTCCCTGGACGTCCTCCATTTTACTTCCGCAATGCGCGCTCATCGGGGAAGTTCTGTGCTGGCCGTGTCCCTCAGACACAGCCAGTCACAGATCGCTGTAAACGGCCATTCACAGCGGCCGTTTACAGCGCGATCAGCCTATCCAATGAGAGATGATCTCATATGTAAGCATATGAGATCATCTCTCAGCGCCGCTCTCCCTTCTCACACAGACAGGCACTGCAACAGCCGTAAGTGAAAAAAAGTGCCCCAGTGCCATCCTCCCCCAGTGCCATCCTCCCCCAGTGCCATCCACCCCAGTACCATCCTCCCCAGTACCATCCTCCCCAGTGCCATCCACCCCAGTACCATCCTCCCCCAGTGCCATCCTCCCCAGTGCCATCCTCCCCAGTGCTACCTGCCCCCAGTGCCACCTGTTAGTGCTATCTGTCCCCAGTGCCACCTGTTGTCAGTGCCATTTGTCCCCAGTGCCATCTGTCATCAGTGCCACGTATAAGTGTCATCGGTCATCAGTGCCACATGTCATCAGTGCCGCATAGTGCCATCTGTCATCAGTGCCACATATTAGTGCCATCTGTCATCAGTGCCACGTATCAGTGCCATTTGTCATCAGTGCCACCTGTCAGTGTCACGTGCCATCTGTCGTCAGTGTCACGCGTCATCGGTGCCACGTATTAGTGCCATCTGTCATCGGTGCCACGAATTAGTGCCATGTATTAGTGCCATCTGTCATCAGTGCCACGTATTAGTGCAATCTGTCATCAGAGCCACGTATTAGTGCCACATGTCATCAGTGCCACGTATAAGTGCTATCTGTCATCAGTGCCACGTATAAGTGCCATCTGTCATCAGTGCCACATATTAGTGCCATCTGTCATCAGTGCCACGTATAAGTGTCATCATTGCCACGTATCAGTGCCATCTGTCATCAGTGTCACGTGTTATTGTCCTGGTGCTCCAGGGCCTTCAAAAGTGTAATAGGTAGTCAACAAGTTAGATGTGTAATTTATGCTCCTAGAACACGTGATGGCGCTCCCTGCATGTTGGGCCTCTCTATGTGGCCAGGCTGTGAAAAAGTCCCAAACATGTGGTATTGTAATACTCAGGAGGAGTAGCAGAATTTTTTGGGGGGTGTCATTTGTGGTATACACATGCCATGTGAGAAAAATAACCTATTACAATGACAATTTTGTGGAGAAAAAAAAAATCTTAATTTTGCAAAGAATTGTGGGAAAAAATTACAACATCAAAAAAGCTCACCATGCATCTCACTAAATACCTTGGAATGTCTACTTTGTAAAAAGGGGTCATTTGGGAGGTATTTGTACTTTCCTGACTTGTTCGGGTCACAAGAAATGAGATCGGCCACCAGTACATCAGATGTGATCAATTTTGTATGATTCGCACCACAGCTTGTAGACTCTCTAACTTTCACAAAGACCAAATAATATCCACTAATTTGGGTTATTTTTACCAAAGATATGTAGCAGTATAAATTGTGGCCAAAATTTATGAAGAAAAATTTATAATTTGCATAATTTTGTCACAGAAACAAAGAAATATGCGTTTTTTTTCAAAATTTTCCGTCTTTTTTCATTTATAGCGCAAAAAATAAAAACCCCAGAGGTGATCAAATACCACCAAAAGAAAGCTCTATTTGTGGGAAAAAAGGACACAAAATTCATTTGGGTACAGTGTTGCATGACTGAGTAATTGTCATTCAAAGTGTGAGAGCACTGAAAGCTGAAAATTGGTCTGGGCAGGAAGGGTGTTTAAGTGCCCAGTAAGCAAGCGGTTAAAAAGCTTTATTTTTTGTTTGCATTGGTACGTTTCCCAGGGCAGTATTCAGCCCCTATGCTATTTTTGACACCTTCTTGCCTATTAGTATTATGTAATCCCCGATGATTACCATGTCTAAATAACATAAATGGTTCATATAGTGAACTTAGAGCAAAGTTATTTACTTTGAGGTCATCACGAAGGACAAAGGGGCACTCTTTGTGGCTGGAGGAAAAGAGGTTTAATATCGACAACACAGAAAGGAAATCACAGTAAGTGCTATGGAAATGTGGACTAGACCTCCACAGGAACTAGTTATGGCCAGATTAGTGGAACATATATATATATATATATATACAGTTCCTTGCGAAAGTATTCGACCCCCTTGAACTTTTCAACCTTTTGCCACATTTCAGGCTTCAAACGTAAAGATATAAAATTTTAATTTTTTGTGAAGAATCACCAACAAGTGGGACACAATTGTGAAGTGGAACGAAATCTATTGGATTTTTGAAACTTTTTTAACTAATAAAAAAATGAAAAGTGGGGCGTGCAAAATGATTCGGCCCCCTTGCGTTAATACTTTGTAGAGCCACCTTTTGCTGCGATTACAGCTGCAAGCCGCTTGGGGTATGTCTCTATCAGTTTTGCACATCGAGAGACTGAAATTCTTGCCCATTCTTCCTTGCAAAACAGCTGGAGCTCAGTGAGGTTGGATGGAGAGCGTTTGTGAACAGCAGTTTTCAGCTCTTTCCACAGATTCTCGATTGGATTCAGGTCTGGACTTTGACTTGGCCATTCTAACACCTGGATAGGTTTATTTGTGAACCATTCCTTTGTAGATTTTGCTGTATGTTTGGGATCATTTTCTTGTTGGAAGATAAATCTCCGTCCCAGTTTCAGGTCTTTTGCAGACTCCAACAGGTTTTCATCCAGAATGGTCCTGTATTTGGCTGCATCCATCTTCCCCTCAATTTTAACCATCTTCCCTGTCCCTGCTGAAGAAAAGCAGGCCCAAACCATGATGCTGCCACCACCATGTTTGACAGTGGGATAGTGTGTTGAGGGTGATGAGCTGTGTTGCTTTTACGCCAAACATATCGTTTTGCATTGTGGGCAAAAAGTTTGATTTTGGTTTCATGTGACCAGATCACCTTCTTCCACATGTTTGGTGTGTCTCCCAGGTGGCTTGTGGCAAACTTTAGACGAGAGTTTTTATGGATATCTTTGAGAAATGGCTTTCTTCTTGCCACTCTTCCATAAAGGGCAGATTTGTGCAGTGTACGACTGATTGTTGTCCTATGGACAGACTCTCCCACCTCAGCTGTAGTTCTCTGCAGTTCATCCAGAGTGATCATGGGCCTTTTGGCTGCATCTCTGATCAGTCTTCTCCTTGTCTGAGCTGAAAGTTTAGAGGGACGGCCAGGTCTTGGTAGATTTGCAGTGGTCTGATACTCCTTCCATTTCAAAATGATCGCTTGCACAGTGCTCCTTGGGATGTTTAAAGCTTGGGAAATCTTTTTGTATCCAAATCCAGCTTTAATCTTTTCCACAACAGTATTACGGACCTGCCTGGTGTGTTCCTTGGTCTTCATGATGCTCTCTGCGCTTTCAACAGAACCCTGAGACTATCACAGAGCAGGTGCATTTATACAGAGACTTGATTACACACAGGTGGATTCTATTTATCACCATCAGTCATTTAGGACAACATTGGATCATTCAGAGATCCTCGCTGAACTTTCTGGAGGGAGTTTGCTGCACTGAAAGTAAAGGGGCCGAATAATTTTGCACGCACCACTTTTCAGTTTTTTAGTTGCTAAAAAAGTTTAAATTATCCAATAGATTTTGTTCCACTTCACAATTGTGTCCCACTTGTTGGTGATTCTTCACAAAAAATTTTAATTTTATATCTTTATGTTTGAAGCCTGAAATGTGGCAAAAGGTTGAAAAGTTCAAGGGGGCCGAATACTTTCGCAAGGCACTGTAAAAGAGCTGGATGCATTCCTAAATGCACAGACTATAACTTGTATAGGCAGGCCCGGACTGGGACAAAAAATATGCCCGGGCATTTTGCATTGAGCAGCGCATGACATGTTAACCGGCCCCTTCCCCACTCTCCTCCCTGACAGATCCCCTGAGAGGGGGAGGGGGAACCCACCAGAGGTGTGGGGGGGGGCAGGGGCGGATCCAGAGTCTAATCTCGGGAGGGGCACTGCTATAAAATATGTTTTTTGGGGGCAATTTATATGGGAAATGGCTGGTATTGGCGCTTCAATCATTACGGCACCATGGTTGTTATGGTGTCAGGATGATTGAAGCACATTATTTCTAATAATACATTGTAATATAAAATTAAATGGTTCAACTCACCATAATACAGAATCAGTGGGAGCCCTAAGGGTGTCATTTGCCATGTCGCCTGCCACCAAATGCGGATTGTCACTTGCCACGTCTCTTGTCACCAAATGCGGATTGTTACTTGCCACGTCACCTGCCACACATTGCGGATTGTCACTTGCCATGTAGCCTGCCACACATTGCAAATTGTCACTTGCCACGTTGCCTGCCACACATTGCGGATTGCCACTTGCAACGTAGCCTGCCACACATTGCGGATTGTCACTTGCCACATCACCTGCCACACATTGCGGATTGTCACTTGCCACGTCGCGTGCCACACATTGCTGATTGCCACTTGCCACGTCACCTGCCACACATTGGGGATTGTCACTTGCCACGTCACCTGCCACACATTGCGGATTGTCACTTGCCACGTTGCCTGCCACACATTGCGGATTGCCACTTGCCACGTAGCCTGCCATACATTGCGGATTGTCACTACCCACGTAGTCTGCCACACATTGCAGATTGTCACTTGCCACGTAGCCTGCCACACATTGCAGATTGTCACTTGCCCAGTCGCCTTCCACACATTGCGGATTGCCACTTGCCACGTAGTCTGCCACACATTGCGGATTGCCACTTGCCACGTAGTCTGCCACACATTGCGGATTGCCACTTGCCACGTAGTCTGCCACACATTACGGATTGCCACTTGCCACGTAGTCTGCCACACATTGCGGATTGCCACTTGCCACGTAGTCTGCCACACATTGCGGATTGCCACTTGCCACGTAGCCTGCCACACATTGCGTATTGTCACCTACTGTGTCACTTTTCTGCTAAGGTGGTCTTTTGTTGAGTCCAGAGTGAAGATAGGCAGCAGAGAGATGATGTAATCTCTCTGCTGCACACAGCTTCCTGCACAGTGAGGGCGGAACTGGAGGGATGCAGGGCAGTGAGAGATGATGTCATCTCCCTGCTCCCCTGCCTGCTGGCTTCCTGATTGGCCAGCAGCCCTCCTAAGCTGCCCAGCTGCCCCCCCTCACCCGTCCACTCAGCGCGGGTACCCGCGGAACCGGCCGCGCTGGCACCCGCGGAACCGGCCGCGCTGGCACCCGCGGAACCGGCCGCGCGAGTACCCGCGGAACCGGCCGTGATTGCACCCACGGAACCGGCCGTGCTGTCATCAGCTGCCGGTATTCTCGAAGGGGGCAATTGACCCGTTGCCCCCCCTGGATCCACCCCTGGGGGGGTGGGAGCAGGAAAGAGCATGGGGGGTTGGAGAGCACAGGGAAGAACCTTGAGAACATGGGGTGGGGCGAGCGCACAGGGGAGAGGCAGAGAACACAGGGAGGAAGAGGAGAGCACAAGGGGGTAGCGTTGAGCATAGGAGCACAGGGAGGGTGGTGGAGAGCATGGGGGGATGTGGAGAGCACAGGGGGAAGCGGAGATCGTGGGGATGATGTGGAGCACACGGGGGGGGCAGCGGAGAGCATGGAAGTGGCAGAGAGCATGGGGGGAGGTGGAGATAATGGGGGAAGATGGAGAGTGTGGGGGGGGAGGTGGAGAGTGTGGGGGGGGGTGGAGAGTATGAGGGGATGGCAGAAAGCATGGGGGGATGGCAGAGAACATGGAGGGGGAGGTGGAGTGTATGGGGGGATGGCAGAGAGCATGGGGGGAGCTGGAGAGTATGGGGGATGGCAAAGAGCATGGGGGGATGGGGAGAATAAGGGGCAATGGCAGAGAGTATGGGGGGGAGGTGGAGAGCACAGGGAGGGTGGCGGAGAGCACGGGGGGGCGAGAGCATGGGGGGGTGTGGAGAGCACAGGGGGGAAGCGGAGATCATGGGGATGATGTGGAGCACACAGGGGGGGCAGTGGAGAGCATGAGGGTGGCAGAGAGCATGGGGGGAGGTGGAGAGCATGGGGGGAGATGGAGAGTGTGGGGGGATGGCAGAGAGCATGGGGGGGTGGAGAGTATGGGGGGATGGCAGAGAGCATGGGGGGAGGTGGAGAGTATGGGGGGAGCAGCAGAGAGAAGTAGGATAGGAGGAGGGGCGGGGGCGGCTGCATATAGAAGAATAATTCTCTCCATCCTCCTCCTGCAGTCTCTGAATGCCTGCTTCTCCTCTACCTCTCGCAGGCATTCCGCTACTGCAGGAAGAAGATGGAGAGAATTATTCTTCTATATGCAGCCGCCCCCGTCCCTCCTCCTATGCAGTTTACAGGGGGGGGGCTGAACTCACGTGTTCTTTTCCGGCACTTCTAGACAGAAGACCGGCTCCAAGGTGTCTGCTCTGGCTCCTCCTCCGGGCCCCGATGGCTGACCTATACAGGTGGCCATGCAGCCATGCAGAGGCCGAAGGCATCTCGTCTAGCTCCTCCCCCCGGCGCTGATGGCTGAGCTTAACTCAAGCCTTGAGCCCCTGGCAGCCCCGGGTGTTGGGTACTGTGGACAGGTGCTGGTACTGCTGTTGGGTACTGCCTACTGGTACTGATGGTTGGTACTGCTGGCGGGTACTGGTACTGCTGGTGGGTACTGGTACTGCTGGTGGGTACCAGTACTGCTGGCTGACATTTCTGGTGGGTACCGGTACTGCTCATGGGTACTGGTACTGCTGGCTGGTACTTGTACTGCTGGCTGGTACTGCTGGCAGTTACTGCTGGTTGGTACTGGTACTGCCAGCTGGTAGTGCTGGCCAGTACTGGTACTGTTGGCTGGTACTGATACTGCTGGTGGGTACTGGTACTGCTGGCTGGTACTGCTGGTGGGTACGGGTTCTGCTGGTGGATACTGATGCTACTGATACTGCTGGCGGCTACTGGTACTGCTGGCATTGCTGGCTGATACTGGTACTGCTGGTGGGTACTGGTACTGCTAGTGGATACTGATACTGCTGGCGGATACTGGTACTGATGGCTGGTACTGCTGGCTGGTACTGATACTGCTGGTGGGCACTGCTGGCTGGTACTGGTACTGCTGGTGGGTACTGATACTGCTGGCGGGTACTACTGGTGGGTGCTCCCTGATTGGGTGGGATTTTAAATGACCATCAACTCCGGACACAAATGGACACAATAATGTACAATTTTTATTCATAAATTACACAATGTACATAATATTATCAGGAAGTACAAATGGGCTAAACAATGTCCTCCTGGTGTATTAATAAACAAACATATATACAGAACAAAATATGATTAAAACAATGCTTGTCCTATATCACCCACACCCGACGCGTTTCCAGTTGCTGATAATTCAGAACCTTCATCAGGGGTGAACAAACTTGATGATATAGCAATCTAGTGAGGTGTAAGTTCGAGGATCAAAATGCCTGCCATTTAGAAAAATATAAGTATGTCTGAAGAGTACTTCAAATGCTATTGAGATGTCAACCAAGTACAGGATGTCCTGCAAATTACTTCCAGATCATTTATACGGATTCTATGGAAAGGGGGGGTTTTGTTTCTATGTGAGACATTAATTGGAACAAACAATGGCTATCTGGATGTTTTAAGTCCACCTTCATGTGTGTGTCAAGCTGAATTAGCATGTATATGACTTGCACCCAGGGTTGCCTTGTCCCATTCCCAGGAAATAAGCCCAAAAGGAAAACTGGAAGCTGTAGTCCAACCACAAATTACAAACGGCAAAGCAGTCCTCTATGTGCGTATATAGGGATTGGACCACTTCACCGTTATTTGACCCATTTTCAGTTCTTTTCTCGTTTACTGGTGGGTACTGCTGGTGGGCACTGCTGGCTGGTACTGGTACTGCTGGTGGATACTGGTATTGATGACTGGTACTGGTGGCTGGTACTAGTGACTGGTACTGGTGGCTAATACTGGTACTGAGGGCTGGTACTGGTGACTAGTACTGGTGGCTGGTAATGGTGACTGGTACTGGTACTGCTGGCTCTGGCACTGCTGGCTGCTGTCCGAGATCACGAGTTCCCATGCATTAGTGTGACAGAAGCATGCAGCTTCAGAAGAGAGCAGAGCCGAAGCTTCCTGTCACAAGCGGAGTACATTTGGTACCACACCGCCTGTGAAGGAGACGGCACTATACAGGAAGCATTGGCTCTGCTTCCTCTAGTGACAGCTCCATTCTTCGCACTGATGCTCGGAGATGGCGGGTCTGGAACCTGCAATCTGGGCTTGCTCACCTGCCATCTCAGAGCAAGACGTGCCAGGCCATGTCGGAGGGTGCCGTGGGCCACATGTGGCCTGCGGGCCAGCGGTTGGGCACCCCTGCTTTATAGGGTTTCCTATACAGTAAGGTTATTTGTCTTCCTATGGATCAACTGTGGTTACTGGGTTCTATATATGGATATTTTTTATGTATCAATAAATTTTTTCCACTGGTTGACCTAGATGTACTTCTGCCTTTTTTTTCCTGACTAACTACAACCATAGCAGGCTGCATGTGTTTTTCACAGGGCCAATTGGTAGATTGCTTCTGGCTGACATTTTTAAATAAAAATAAAAGTGTAATATTACTGGTCAATGGCACAAAAACGTTTTCTTTTTCTTTTGGAAGAGCATGTGAAAGGCATGAGATTACGTAGTTACATACAGCAGTTAGTCAGGTTGAAAAATGATCTAGTCCATTTACTTCAACCAATAGAAAAAATAAAATAAACATAGTAAATATATACCCACAGTTGATTTGGAAAAAGGAAAAGATTGTGAGACACATGTGCAGAGAATTATCATCCCATAACACAACAAGGACCTTTACATCAGCGTCACCAGATTTTAAAAGCCTATATGACATTTTTGTGATTGGGTTTACATCTACTCCATCAAACTATGCTATAGTTCTTTGAATTGCAGTGTTGGGGTACATTATCTTATGTGCCCTACTTGTATGCAGGGCCATCTTAATAACATTATGTATTATGTTATTATTAAAGTAATGTACTGGGGCCCCTACAAGTCTGCCCCAATTTTCACACCTACTCTCATAATTTAAAGTATAAATAGTTGATAGATTTGTTATTAGATTATTTATTTACTAAATTTGATAGGTTTGTGCTGCAACTTCCCTGCAACTGCGTGCAATGCATGTGGTTGTGGTGGGTAATGCAGCATTTTGGGAGTTAAACAAGTGGTGAGGAGCTGACATCACTTCCTCACTACCTGGCAAATGCCTCTAAAAAGAAATCCATGTTTGGATTGTTTTACCGAGGAGAGGCAGCCTTTTTCAGGCTTCACCGCATCGATATATTTAAAAAAAAATGTTTTTAGAACAGAATGGGACTCTGATTGTGTCTTGGAGGAGTATGAAAAAAAGTATGGAGTATGAAAAAAATATATATATATATTTATACAAAAGTAAACAGGTTTTTATTAAAATAAAAGACAAAGTTTAAAATACATTACAGTCTTTAGAGATTCAAATTTTGAAATCAGGGATGTGCTGGTTCCCAACAGGTTTATACAAAAAGTGGCCTACGTGTTTCGTGGGTGAAACCGCTTCATCAGGGCCTTGAGAATAGCACAGATGCTAATCCAAACAAACAAAAAGTTAGTCTGAGAGGTAAGGCTGCTTATATCTAAAACAAACAAACAATAAAAAAGGGCATTGTATCCTATACCTGTAAAGATTATAGGTATAGTATACAATTCCCTTTTTTTTTATTGTTTGTTTGTTTTAAATATAAGCAGCCTTACCTCTCAGACTAACTTTTTGTTTGTTTGGATTAGCATCTGTGCTATTCTCAAGGCTCTGACGAAGCGTTTTTTTCCTTTATCATTGTATTCATTACTGTCATGGTGGTTCGGGTAATCCAGCGGTATATGGGAGACCTGTCCGCAGTATCCCCATGTTAAGAACTAATCGGTATCAATGGGCGCGCGTTAGCGCGAACGGACGCAAGCGGGTGCGCGTTGCTACGAACGGGTGCACTCGGGTGCGCGATGGTGCGAACGGATGCACGCGGGTGCGTGGGGTCACGAACGGGCGCACGGTTACACGCGGGGGCGCACAGACACGCCGTGCGACCATTTTTGGCGCCCAAAGGGCTACTTGAGGAACCTGTCACTGTGCCTCCTTGCTGTCCAGTCTACAGCGTGTCCGGTGTTCCTGCTCTTGCTACTCTGTTTACCTTGATCCCTATTTACCCGGCCTTTTCCTGACGACGTCTGTTTGCTGCCAGCCTTCGACCTTCGGCCTGTCTGACAACGCTTTTGCCTCTCCCTTGGAACTGTTTGCTGCCCGCCTGTTACCGACCCGGCTTGTACCTTGACTATCCCTAGCTATCTGCTGTTCCTGCTTGACCGCTGAGTTCCTTCTGCTACCAGCTGCTCCAGTCTGTCTACTGGTTGTTCCGGCCACCAGCTTCTTCTGCGCTTCAGGACATCTCCTACCCACCAGCTGTTTCCAGTGCCTCTGCCAAGCTCCTGTGAATCACCTGCTGCCTGCTGATTCTGTGGTTCTGTGTCACTCACGCTTCCCCGGAGGTCCGGACCAGTCCTATACTTGCTTGGCACTTGTGCCCTCTGAACTCTAGAGTCCCTGTCCCCATTTTCAGGGGTTCTCGAGCCAGAGGCTCACAAGAGGCCGCTCCCTGCATTCTGGGCTCCTTCACCAGGTACGTGACAGTACTGGACAGCCATGTCCGAGCCCACGCAGGGAGCCTCCCCTATGGACGAGCTTTGCCGCCACTTAGCCGGACTTACTCAGGCGGTGAAGAGCCTGCAGGAAGGCTACGCCCGACTGGAGGAACGTGTCCAGGCCCTATCTGCATCTACGCCAGCCATTCCCGGATCTTCTGCCCCACCTTCGGTGGTGATGATGCCGCCTGAACCCAGGGTTCCTACCCCGGAAAGATTCTCTGGCAACTGGAGTAAATTCAGGGCTTTCCGCAACTCTTGTAAACTTTTCTTTGCCTTGCAACCGAGGACCTTTTCTCTCGAGGCTACCAAAGTGGGGTTTGTCATCTCTCTGCTGGCAGACGAACCCCAGGCCTGGGCCCATCGTCTCCTGGAACGGAAAGATCCATCTCTGGATACCTTGAATACCTTCTTTCAAGCTATGTCACGGTTGTACGAAGACCCTCAGCTAACTGCCACTGCAGAGGCAGCTTTGCGCGCACTACAGCAAGGTCGCAGACCCGTGGAGGACTATGTGTCGGAATTTAGATGCTGGAGCTCCGACACGGACTGGAATAATTCTGCCTTACGATACCAGTTCCGCATGGGTCTTTCAGAGCCTTTGAAAGATGAACTGGCCCGAGTGGGCACCCCTGAGACTCTGGAAGCCCTCATAGATCTATCCATTCAGATAGACAGACGCCTAAGAGAGCGGTGGTGCGCGTTCCTGCGTGCGCTGGTGCGCGCCAGTGTGTGCCCTTGCATGCTCCTGCTGGCGCCGGTGCACGTCGGCGCACGCCGGTGCACGCTGTTGTGGGCGCTTTGGGTGGCGCTGGTGTGTGTGCTGGCGCCCGGGTGCGCGTGCGCACGTGCGCGGCGCTTGGTGCCAATCGGCCTATTTAGGCCTGCTGCTTAGACCATTCAGGTGCTGCCTGATCAACAGCTCCCCGGTTCCTGTTCCGTTGCCCGTATTCTACATTCCTGTTTCCAGATCTCCTGACGACCCGGCTCTCCTTGGACACCTCTGACCTCTGCCTGCACCTGACCTCGGCCTGTTTGACCTCGCTCCTGCCTGCTCCTTCTGTACCTCTGCTGTCCGCCTGTTGCCAAACCCTGCCTGAACCCGGACCTGCCTGCTCAGCTCCTGCTCTGTACCCAGTTTGCCTGTGTCCTACCTACGCACCTGCTGCTGGAAGTTTCCTGCAAGTTCCTGCTCCTGGAGCCATACCACAGGCTCTCTTACCACTCCGCACTCTCAGCCACCTGTCTGCTCTATCAGGGGTTGTAAGTCAGACACGTACGGGAGACCACCCTCTACCCAAGCGGACTCACCAGTTCGGTAAGTGCTAGTCTGACAGTATCAGGCAGCCATGACTGAGTCCGGGCAGGGGGCCTCCCCCATGGATGAATTGTGCAGACATTTGGCTGGTCTGACCCAAGCCGTGAAGAATCTCCAGGAAGGTTACTCAAGGTTGGAGGAGCAAGTTCAAGCCTTGTCCTCCTCATCTAACCCTCAAGGAACCTCTCCCACCGGTCTTTCATCCGCACCCTCCGTAGTGATGCTTCCTCCAGAGCCACGAGTACCTACGCCCGAGAGGTTTTCTGGCGATCGCACCAAGTATCGTGTGTTTCGCAACTCTTGCGAACTGTACTTCGCACTGCAGCCCCGGACATTCTCTCTAGAGGCAACCAAGGTGGGCTTTGTAATATCCCTGTTGTCTGGCGAGCCTCAGACCTGGGCCCACTGTCTGCTGGAGCAGAAATCTGGACCCCTGGATAGCCTTGATAATTTCTTCTTGGCCATGTCTCAACTATATGAGGACCCCCAATTGACTGCGACTGCAGAAGCCGCACTGCACTCTCTCCAACAAGGTGGCAGGGTGGCCGAGGACTATGCGGTGGAATTCCGCCATTGGAGTTCCGACACGGATTGGAATGACTTTCTGACCCCCTTAAGGATGAGTTGGCACGGGTAGGAATACCACAAACCCTGGATGAGTTAGTCAATCTCTCCATTCTGATTGATCGTCGCTTAAGGGAGCGCCGGTCAGAGAGGTCCTCCAGCCACTTCCGTCCCACCTGGGTGCTCCCCAAGGTTCCCAGTTCTGCTGGTCAGTTCTCTTCCACCTCTTCTGCTCCCGCTCTGGAAGCTCCTGAACTGATGCAGCTCGGGTTACTTCGGCCCTCGTTGACCCCTGAAGAAAAGCAGCGCAGACATGCCCACAACCGATGTCTCTACTGTGGGGAACCTGGGCACTATGTCAGGGCCTGCCCCAACAAGACATGTAAGTGTGTTTCCTCTTCCTTCATGTGTGCCTCTGTTCTACGAAAACCCAGTTCTCACCTTGCCCTTCTCCTCACTTTGCAGCTTCCAGGAGGGAGCTTCCCAGTGTCAGCCATCATTGACTCCGGAGCATGCAGCTGCTTCATCGATCTGACTTTCGCTGCCAACCATCACATCTCGCTTCAACCTAAGGCTCAGGGGCTTGCTGTACACCTAGCAGATGGCTCCGCTCTTAGTTCCGGTCCTGTCACGCAAGAGACTGTCCCTTTGCTGGCTACTATGGGCACCTGTCACCAGGAGCACCTACGTCTGGATGCCATCTCCTCCCCCATGTTTCCCATTATCCTGGGGATACCCTGGTTGCAGGCCCACAATCCAAGCATAAACTGGGCCACAGGAGAAGTCAAGTTTCTTTCTGAGTACTGTCAACAACACTGCTTGGGCCAACCAACCAATAATTCCTCTCAACTTCTCTGTTTGGATGTCGATCCGGAATTGCATCAGTCCATTCCTGAACCCTATAAGGACTTTCTGGATGTATTCAGCAAGAAAGGGGCAGAGACTCTTCCCCCCCACAGGCCTTATGACTGCCCTATAGAACTGTTACCAGGCACTGAAGTTCCTTTTGGGAGAATTTTTCCATTAACGGAGCAGGAGTTAGGCACGCTGAAAGATTATATTGATGAAAATCTGAAAAAGGGGTTTATCCGTTGTTGTGAATTCATGAAGAAATACATTTAATATTCGCTGGCAGAGATGAGGGATTTCAGTAGGCCTAAAAAAAGATGGATGAACTATAATGTTGATATTATTGAACTGTGACCTCTTGGAGACCTTTAAAGCAAAGTACAAGATCTCGCAGGTTTTTTCCAAATGTTAAAAGGATTAGTTCTTTTTAAACTTCTACAAAACCTGTGTTGAAACAAGAGCCTGAAACAATGGTATTTTCTGTCACCAAACAAAAAGCTGTTTACTTATTTGTTGGTCAGAGTGAGAAGCCCAAACTTGCATAAGTATTTATTGCATGGAAATAACCCTTAACTAGAGAACCTCATTGTGCGTAAGTAAAAAGATTATTTGGACAATATACAACCCTGCAGATAGCTGACGCCTTATCCAACAAAATCTATTGAAGGACATAACTAACCCATTTAATCATTTATTGGAAGCTCAGAGTTCATCTCAAAACATGCTGTAAGATTCATATACCAGTATCATCCATATTTTTCTAAGCCATTTAAATTATACATAGGTCACAACAGAGATTATAATTTTAGTATCTAATGATCTAAAGAACTGTGTCATAAAGAAATTATATATGAAAGTGTGATTATAAGTAGAAGTGTTTTAGCAACAAATTAGTATTATGAAAAACACATAATCATGATTATAATTGTATAAGAATTTAACCTATGTTTAGATAAACAAATATTGATTGGATACCCGAATTATACATGTATCCATATAGATAATAATTGTATGTGATTTGTTTGATATATATCTAACCTGTGTCCTTTCTAAATGGACTAAAGATTAACAGATATACATTGATATACATATATATCACCATTTTATGCAAGTGATTATTGAAAATTATGTTAAAGCGTATTTTATATTATGCCATAATTCTTGAACACTAGAGATATATTCGTTAGAACATACAGTGGTGTGAAAAAGTGTTTGCCCCCTTCCTCATTTCCTGTTCCTTTGCATGTTTGTCACACTTAAGTGTTTCGGAACATCAAACCAATTTAAACAATAGTCAAGGACAACACAAGTAAACACAAAATGCAATTTGTAAATGAAGGTGTTTATTATTAAAGGTGAAAAAAAATCCAAACCATCATGGCCCTGTGTGAAAAAGTGATTGCCCCCCTTGTTAAAACATACTATAACTGTGGTTGTCCACACCTGAGTTCAATTTCTCTAGCCACACCCAGGCCTGATTATTGCCACACCTGTTCACAATCAAGGCATCACTTAAATAGGAGCTGCTTGACACAGTAAGGTCCACCAGAAGATCCTTAAAAGCTACACATCATGCCGAGACCCAAATAAATTCAGGAACAATTGAGAAAGAAAGTAATTGAGATCTATCAGTCTGGAAAGGGCTATAAAGCCATTTCCAAAGCTTTGGGAATCCAGCGAACCACAGTGAGAGCCATTATCCACAAATGGCGAAGACATGGAACAGTGGTGAACCTTCCCAGGAGTGGCCGGCCGCCCAAAATTACCCCAAGAGCGCAGCAACGACTCATCCAAGAGGTCACAAAAGACCCCACAACAATGTCCAAGGAACTGCAGGCCTCACTTGCCTCAGTTAAGGTCAGCGTTCATGCCTCCACCATCAGGAAAAGACTGGGCAAAAATGGTCTGCATGGCAGAGTTCCAAGGAGAAAACCACTGCTGAGCAAAAAGAACATCAAAGCTCGTCTCAATTTCTCCACAACACATCTTGATGATCCCCAAGACTTTTGGGACAACATTCTGTGGACCGATGAGACAAAAGTGGAACTCTTTGGAAGGTGTGTGTCCAAGTATATCTGGCGTAGAAGGAACACTTCATTTCATAAAAAGAACATTATACCAACAGTAAAATATGGTGGTGGTAGTGTGATAATCTGGGGCTGTTTTGCTGCTTCAGGACCTGGAAGACTTGCCGTGATAAAAGGAACTATGAATTCTGCTGTCTACCAAGGGATCCTGAAGGAGAATGTCCGACCATCTGTTCGTGTACTCAAGCTGAAACGAACTTGGGTTCTGCAGCAGGACAATGATCCTAAACACACCAGCAAGTCCACCACCGAATGGCTGAAGAAAAACAAAATGAAGACTTTGGAGTGGCCTAGCCAAAGTCCTGACCTGAATCCTATTGAGATGTTGTGGTATGACCTTAAAAAGGCCGTAAATGCTCGAAAACCCTCTAATGTAACTGAATTAGGACAATTCTGCAAAGATGAGTGGGCCAAAATTCCTCCAGGACGCTGTAAAAGCCTCATTGCACGTTATCGCAAACGCTTGGTTGCAGTTGTTGCTGCTAAGGGTGGCCCAACCAGTTATTAGGTTTAGGGGGCAATCACTTTTTCACACAGGGCCATGATGGTTTGGATTTTTTTTCACCTTTAATAATAAACACCTTCATTTACAAATTGCATTTTGTGTTTACTTGTGTTGTCCTTGACTATTGTTTAAATTGGTTTCATGTTCCGAAACACTTAAGTGTGACAAACATGCAAAGGAACAGGAAATGAGGAAGGGGGCAAACACTTTTTCACACCACTGTATATAAACAACGAACGTATATTACAGAATTAAAAAAATATTAACTTAAAGAAATAAAACACCAAACACATGTGAGACACCTGGTGGTTGAAGGTGCTATTACCTTAAAATCACGAGACTCCCGGGAAAGCTAACCATTACATGTTGCCGGTCAATGAGGAGGGAACACATACCCTCTGGGCAGAACTTAGTATAATTTTATGATCTTTTTGTTTAAGAGGATATTTAAGAAAATAGAAAGATGGCCATAGAGGAGGAAGAGAGAAAGGAAGAAGAGCTCGGAGCAGAGCTGGGGGGAGAGAGTCAGGGGGAAGCTTAGGGACCCCCCCTGAGAAGGGACACTGGAAGACATGCATGAATACACATTTTACATTCATGAAGATCCCTGCTCCTTGGAACTCGGAGGTCACACAAAGTGATTCCTCTGTAAAAGGATCCATGTTGAAGCCACGGCAGCCATCTTAAAATTCCTGGTAACCAACACTCCACACTAATAGCCATATTGGAAATGGGTAAATATATGTTTATCATCTATTCTATGTTCTCTTAAATATTGATTTTTTGAATATTCTATTATTGAAAATATTTCTCCCGAATCAATAACCGCCTTTTAGATTTTTCTCTAAATTTAATTTTTCATTATAAATTTCTTTTTGCATAGATGCCAATTTTATTGACAAACAAATGTCTAATTTATTTCACATTGTTAACCACTTACTTACCTGCAGTATAGTAACGGTTGGATGTGTGAAATACAGACATTCTGTTTAATTGCCAATTATCAAAAGGTTATTGATTCTACCAAGAAATGATAATGGTGATAATTGTGTCCAAGGTACTACTACGCCCAGTTTGAGGGTGTTTCCAGTAATTGTCAAAATGATCAAGTAATGCAATCTGTATTTTAATATTTCATGTAAATATTTGTTTTCTGTCAACCAATAAATGTAGCTATTTTGTATGATCACTCGTCTCCGTGAATAAGTTTCACATATATAGACTGTGTCATATAGACTGATTCTGTATCTTAAAAATATCTTCGTTAAAAATTACTTAGTAAATATTGTGCGGGAAATTGTCCTTAAAAAGCACAACACCGTCCTTCTACTTCCCCTGCCGGTGCTGGCATTTTCTTCGTCGAAAAAAAGGACCATTCCCTACGTCCCTGCATTGACTATCGGGAATTGAACAAGATAACTGTTAAAAACCGTTATCCTTTACCCCTAGTACCCGAGTTATTCCAAAGGCTGGGGTCTACAGTCATCTTTTCGAAATTGGATCTTCGTGGAGCTTATAATCTAATCCGTATCTGAGAAGGGGACGAATGGAAGACAGCGTTCCGTACTCGTTTTGGGCACTTTGAGTACCTTGTCATGCCCTTCGGGTTGTGTAATGCACAATGCAATGACATTTTTCATGACTACCTGGATCTATATGTATTTGCATACCTGGACGATATCTTAATCTTTTCCTCATCATTGGAGGAACATCGTAGACATGTCCGTAGCGTTTTAGCTCGACTCAGGGTACACGGGCTCTACGCAAAACTCGAAAAGTGTTAGTTTGAACGCCAGTCCATCCAATTCTTGGGCCTGGTTATATCAGTGGAGGGCATCAAGATGGATCCCCAAAAAGTGTCTGCCATCCTGGACTGGCCTGCGCCTGTGGACAAGAAGGGTGTACAGCGCTTCATTGGCTTTTCCAACTTCTACCGGAAATTTATCAGGGGTTTCTCTGCAATTATTGCTCCCATCACCGAACTGACCAGGCAGGGTACCCGATTCTCTTGGACCCCTGAGGCTCAGCTGGCCTTTGAAAGACTCAAGACGCTATTTACTTCTGCCTCTATTCTGAAACATCCGGATCCAGCCTTACCCTTCATCTTTGAGGTTGATGCTTCAGAAATCGCTGTGGGGGCGGTGCTCTCCCAGCGGCAGGGTGCCAAGGCCCTTCTTTTTCCAGTGGCATTCTTTTCCCGCAAACTGTCATCTTCCGAAAGGAACTATGATGTTGGGGACCGAGAACTTCTGGCCATGGAGGAATGGCGTTATCTATTGGAGGGTGCTACACATCCTATCCTGGTCTACACTGACCATAAAAACCTGGAATATTTGAGAACTGCCAAAAGACTTAGACCACGGCAAGCCAGATGGGCTCTTTTTTTCCCGGTTTCAATTCCACATCACCTATAGACCTGGTTCTAAGAACGTCAAGCCGGATGCGCTGTCACGTATGTTTTCTAACCCTGAAAAGACTCGGCCTCCTGATACAATTCTCCCTTCTGGGAACTTCCTGCTCCTCCAAGGGGACCTTATCTCCCGGATCAGACAGGCTTCTGTGGGAATGCCCCCGAGCCCTGAAGTCAGCTGTAGTGAGGGGTTGTTCTGGCATAAAGGCAAAATGGTGGTTCCTGAAGCCTTGAAGGTGAACGTGTTGGAGCTCTGCCACGACCATAAGATGGCCGGACACTTTGGTACCTTGAAGACTGCCGAACTGGTTCAGCGCACCTTTTGGTGGCCTCAACTACTTAAGGATTGCAAGGACTATGTGGACTCTTGTAGCACGTGTGCCCGAAGTAAAAACAGCCGGACACGGGCTTGGGGTCTACTGAAACCTTTGCCTGTCCCTGAGAAACCGTGGAAAATGATTTCGATGGACTTTATCATGGAACTTCCCCTATCCGAGGGGTTCTCTACTATCTTTGTTGTTGTAGATAGGTTGTCCAAAATGGCCCACTTCCTCCCAATGAAGGGCACCCCCTCGGCAATGGAGACGGCCAACATCTTTGTCAAAGAAATTGTAAGGCTGCATGGGGTCCCGGCAAGTATTGTGTCCGATCGAGGTGTCCAATTCACTTCAAGGTTTTGGAAAGCGCTCTGCAGGTCTCTTGCAATTGAATTGGCATTTTCATCCGCTTATCACCCCCAGACAAATGGACAAACGGAAAGAACCAATCAGTCCCTGGAGCAGTACATCCACTGTTTTAATTCTTTCTCGCAAGATGACTGGGTCTCGTTACTACCTATGGCGGAGTTCGCATATAACAACTCCTTGCATTCCGCCATCAACCAAACACCGTTCTTTGCCAATTACAGCTTCCACCCAGCTTTTTTACCCAGTTCAGTTCCAGAATGATCTGTTCCGGCAGTTTCCGAGACATTGGACTTCTTCTCTAATAACAACAAACTCCTAAAGGAGACTATGGCCCGGTCCCAGGAATGCTATAAACGGGCGTTTGACAAGAAGAGACGTGGAGAACTTGTTCTGGCGCCGGCAACCAAGTATGGTTATCCACAGCTAACCTAAAGATGGCCTGTCCCTCCAGGAAATTAGGCCCTAAATTCATTAGCCCTTTCACAGTAAAGAGGAAGATAAATGAAGTTGCCTATGAACTTAACCTACCTGATTCTTTTAGAGTGCACCCGGTCTTTCACGTGACCTTATTGAAACCCGTTACCCCAAATCCCTTTGCTGGCCGCATTACTGGCCCACCCGAACCTGTTATAGTGGACAATGAAGAAGAGTTTGAGGTCGAAGCAATCCTTGATTGTAGGAAGAAGGGTAATGTAACCCAGTACCTCATCAAATGGAAGGGGTATGGCCCTGAAGACAACTCCTGGGAGCCCGAGGGCAATCTACATGCTCAAGAACTTTTGCGGGCCTTCAAGAACCGCCAGGTTTCCAGATCGGCTCACCTGGGCAGCCGGAGTCTGCCCTTAAGGAGGGGGCACTGTCAGGGACGTTACCTGGATGGTCCGGTGCTGCCCGCGTTGGTGTGTGCCGATGTTCTGCTGTGCGTGCTGGGGTGCGTGTTCCTGTGCGCACGGTGGTGCGCGCCAGTGTGTGCCCTTGTGTGCTCCTGCTGGCGCACGTCGGCGTGCGCCGTTGCGCGCTGTTGTGGACGCTTCGGGTGGCGCTGGTGTGTGTGCTGGCGCCCGGGTGCGCGTGCGTGCGGGTGCGCGCGCGGCGCTTGGTGCCAATCGGCCTATTTAGGCCTGCTGCTTAGACCATTCAGGTGCTGCCTGATCAACAGCTCGCTGGTTCCTGTTCTGTTGCCCATATTCTACGTTCCTGTTTCCAGATCTCCTGACGACCTGGCTCTCCTTGGACACCTCTGACCTCTGCCTGCACCTGACCTCGGCCTGTTTGACCTTGCTCCTGCCTGCTCCTTCTGTACCTCTGCTGTCCGCCTGTTGCCAAACCCTGCCTGAACCCGGACCTGCCTGCTCAGCTCCTTCTCTCTACCCAGTTTGCCTGTGTCCTACCTACGCACCTGCTGCTGGAAGTTTCCTGCAAGTTCCTGCTCCTGGAGCCATACCAAAGGCTCTCTTACCACTCCGCACTCTCAGCCACCTGTCTGCTCTATCAGGGGTTGTAAGTCGGACACGTACGGGAGACCACCCTCTGCCCAAGTGGACTCACCGGTTCGGTAAGTGCTAGTCTGACAACAGGACTGACCAAGCAGGGTTTAAAGTTCCAATGGACTCCCGAAGCTCAAGAGGTCTTTACAACTCTGAAAGACTTGTTTATCTCAGCCTCAGTCCTAAAGCACCCCGACTCGACCCTGCCATATATTCTAGAAGTGGATGCCTCAGAAATAGCGGTTGGGGCAGTGCTTTCTCAGAGACAAGGGCCTAAATCCCTTCTGCACCCAGTCGCATTCTTCTCTGGTAAGTTATCCGAGGCGGAGAGGAACTACGACGTTGGAGATCGTGAGCTACTGGCGATTAAGGCGGCACTCGAAGAATGGCGCTATCTTCTGGAGGGTGCTACCCATCCGATCCTTGTTTATACCGACCATAAAAATCTGGAATACTGGGGGCGTGGCTAGCCGCGGAGCGAGATGGCCGCCTGAATACTGAGCTCCGCTCCATGGCAGGTTTAAACACCAACCTCGGACCGACGGACCTATCCTCTCTCAATCAATAGAGAGGGGAAGGTTGTGGGACACACAGCGGCATGCCCGGACGCCGCCATCCGCCGCCACAACCGCGCCGCATGACCGAATATTTTGGCCGCATGGATCACAGAGGAAGCCAAGATGGCGCCGACTGGGCCGGCCACAACACAGGCTCCACGCCACACAAGCCAGCACAGCATAATCTGCCTCACGAACAGTCTTCAGCAGACCGGATTGTCAGAGAGGAGGCTGAGGAGATGGACAGTCTACCCCCTCCACCGCTAAACACAGGGGACATGCCACAGGAGAGAGTTAAGAGACTGGCCTCCTCCCCCTGTAATTCTCCTCACAAGGCTCACATGGCTAAAAAGCACCATGGCACTGACCCTGGCCCTGCTCCTGCTACTCCAGCCCCTTTGTCCACCCTGGCTACCATACCGGTGACTGATAACCCTCTATCTGAAAGCATGCTAAAATCCATGCTGCTCACCCTGCAGAAAGATCTCCACAGGGAGCTGCAGCTTTCCCTATCCCAGGCACATGACAGGCTGGACTGCTTCGATTTTATCCCCCAAAGACGGCTACAAGAAGCTGACTAACTGGGGCCTGCTCCCTATCCACACAAATTCGCACAACTCGGAGAAACACCCTGCAGCATCACCACCTCCTCCTCAACGACCTTCAAACAGAACCAACAAAGCCTGATGTCTCCTACGAAAGACTTTGTCCCCAGCATGCGTAAGCCTGCCAGGGCAACCTTTCCAGTTTCACCCCCCCCCCCCCCCCACTGAGTTAACGTGTGCCAAGCACACTCCAGTAAGCTTCTTTCTTTACCTCTGGTACTCTACAAGTTTAGTTTATTTTGATTGTTCCTTTTTGTGTCTTTTTTCTGTTTCATTTTTTATTATTTTTTATTTTTCTTATTCTCGCTCTATCATATCGATAACCCACTGGTGCCCAGCACTCTTTGAATGAACTGCCAGTCCCTGAGGTTTGTTTCATCTTTAGTACACTTACATACTAGACAATATCGCGGTCTCCTCCTTGCTCTATCAAGCCGGGGATAACAACTTGTAAATTGTGTGTGTTAACGTGTAAAGTTGCCATATCTACCTATTGTGATACCTTGTTCTATACAGCTTGTGGTCGCGCTCGACACCTGTGCATTGTCTGGCATATCTTCACATTATGCCAATCAAAATAGTATCCCTTAATGCCAAGGGGCTTAACTCCCCTTTCAAAAGAAACCTCCTCTGGAAAGAAGCTTGCAGGCAACAAGCTGATATACTGTGTGTACAAGAAACACATTTTGCAAAGCCTAACCCACCCAAATGTACACATAAAAACTACTCCCACTATTTCTTCTCCAATCACGGTAAAAAAAGTGTGGAGTAATGATCGCCGTCAATTCCAATATGACTTTTATCCCACACCAAATTGACACGGATGAGGAGGGTAGATTTATAATAATGACAGCCACGATTGACAACCACCACATAATGTTGGTGAATGTCTACGCACCCAATACATCTCAGAGGAAATTTTATAAATAACTTAAGGCTAAATTACAACTGGTCAATCATGATTCCCTAATTATCTGTGGGGACTTCAACGACATTCCCGATCCCTTGCTAGATTCTACCAATCCTGGCAGGAAGGAAACTTCCGCCCTCTCCACGTTTATGGACACTGAAAATCTATATGATCCATGGAGATGTGCACATGATGTTGAGCGTGACTACACTTTTTATTCCTACCCTGGTAACTCTTACTCTCGGATTGACCTTTTTCTCACAAACAAAAAAGCTCTACTATCCGCCTCAGAATCCCACATTGGCACAATCACATGGTCAGACCATGCACCAATTTCCCTGGTCCTGTTCCCCCAACATTGCCCCACTAGCCATTCTGTTTGGCACATGAATTCATCCCTGCTCACCAATCAGAAATATGAAAATGAAATAAAATCCAAGATCAAGAATTTCTTTGAGCACAACTGTGCATCGGTGGCTAATCAAGCTACAGTTTGGTTGGCCCACAAAGCTTCTCTGCGAGGGTTTTTTTATGAAATTGGGGGCCCAAGAACGCAGAAGACGAAATGCAGAAATAGATAAAATTTTACAACAAATCAAATCCCTGGAATTAGTCCACAAAACCAACCCCACTAAACTAGTGTTAGACTCCCTTCGTGGCCGTAGACGAGAACTTACTGAACTACTGAACCACAAATTTGACTACTACATCAAAAGACTAAAATTAAAATCATACGCCTTCAGTAATAAATCTGGAGCCTTCCTGGCCAAACAAATTAAACAGAAGCAACGCAGGTCGAAAATCCCATATCTCCTTAACTCCAAAGGAGCGCGCATGGCCAGTCCCTTGGACATAGCCAATACGTTTGCATCTTTTTACTCGGACCTTTATAACCTCCAAATGTCAGATCCTCCGTTAAATACAGACGCTATAGATTCCTTTCTGTCCTCGGTTCAACTACCAACATTGACACAGACGCAACTGCAAGACCTATCCGCCCCATTCTCACAAGCCGAAATTCATTCCGCTATCAAATCACTCCCTCTACACAAAGCACCGGGCCCCGATGGATTCGTCAATGAATACTATAAGCACTTTACTGACATCCTCTCCCCTCATCTGTGCAATGCATTCAACCATTACGCTTCCTCGGGCACAATGCCAAAGGAATGTCTGGATGCCCTCATAGTAACCCTCCCTGGCAGACAAACTTCAGACGGTACCCAATGATTTATTGATATTATCCAATGGGCAGAGCACACCAAAACGCCTTCTCTGCTCCTCTCTCTGGATGCAGAGAAGGCGTTTGATAGAGTTCACTGGAAATATCTAGAGGCTGTCCTACGAAAGTTTGGCATATCTGGCACGCTCCTACATGCCATCCTCTGTCTTTACACAAACCCCAGTGCACGAGTCTGGACCTCGGGAGTCATATCAGACCCTTTCTATATCACTAACAGCACACGCCAAGGATGTCCTCTTTCACCCCTAATTTTTGCCATGGTCATGGAACCCTTAGCCCAACGAATCCGCTCTGATCCCAAAATTAAAGGCATCACAATAGGCCCATCGGAACATAAAATAGGCCTATATGAAGATGATGTCATAATTTCGCTCTCTGACCCGCAACAGTCATTGACTGCAGTGCAACAAACCCTAGATCAATTTAGCACGATCTCTTTATATAAAGTAAATCACAGCAAATCCTTGATGCTAGCATTAGGTCTAGATAAATTAACTATCCAACAAATATCTACATCTTCCCCCTTTTCCTGGTCTAAAAACGCATCTCTGACTTATTTAGGAATTCATCTGACCTCTCCCAGTAAACATCTTCTGCGCACTAATTTTTCAGCCCTCGTAGAGAAGCTTCAAAAGCTATCCCATGAGATGAATCACCCATTTGTATCATGGGCTGGTAGGATTGCTCTGGTTAAAATGTTTCTGCTACCGCATATTTTATATGTCTTCCGCACTCTCCCGGTACCATTCCTTCCGGTCCATCTGAGATCTCTTCAATCCCTCCTCCACGCATTCATTTGGCATAACAAAAAACTCAGGATCAAAAAACAGAATCTGATGGCCCCAACCCGCATGGGAGGTCTGGGTGCCCCCAACATTACCCTTTACTACAAGGCAGTCCTTCTAGACCAACTTAAACTTTGGTGGAATACATCTACCCCATCCAATTGGGCACAGATAGAGGCGGAAACATTGCCTGCCGAACCTAAACTACTTCTATCTGCCTCACTTTTCGCACTTGGAATACGACACTACCCACTGGACACTATATCTGCCTCCCTCAGAGTATGGACCTCTCTTCCTCAAATTTCGAAAGGTCTACCCCACTCCATACTGCCTTTTATCCCAACTCAGTCGCTCACGCTTGTTCTCCCTGACCTCCCCATACAGCCTTGGATTGACGCAGGCATCTCTGATCTCGGAAAGTTGTTCTCTGCCTCACAATTGAGATCTTTCGTGGAGCTCCAATCCACCTATAATATCTCCCCCAAATCCTTCTATATCTACTTAAGGATCAGATCCTTAATCAACAAACTCGAATGGAAAAACCACCACGGGATCCTGCACAATATGATTACATACTTCACCACAAAGGACTCTGCCCGCAAAGGCATCTCGTACATATATAAAGAACTGTCTCGACCTACAGAAGACCCAATTCAATCACAAATTCTAAAATGGTCTGCACATATTCCGTCTAGCCCACCTAACAGTGTGTGGTACCATGCTCTCTCTCTACCTGCCAAGCTCTTTCACTGTACAGCACACTGGGAAGCATTGCAAAAGCTCTTCCAACACTGGTACTATACACCCGACAGACTTGCTAAGATATTCCCAGGTGTTTCATCTTTATGCTGGAGGGGATGCGGGTCCCTAGGCTCTCTTTTTCACATCTGGTGGGAGTGCCCAGCTCTTAAGGACTACTGGTCCCAAATTCGGACCGTTCTTCACTCAATCACCCATACTACTCTGACCTTCTCACCCTTGGACCTTCTTCTTGGATTAACGATCCCATCCTGGCCCAAAAACTCCCAAACAGTGTCCACCCATGTTTTAATCGCCGCGAGATTGGCAATTGCTCGAAAATTGAAAAATTCACAACCTCCCGATATCCGAGAAGTAATAACCATCTTAAATTCCAACTTTAAAATGGAACACAGTTCCTCCAAAGCTCATCTTACAACAAAGAAATTCCTCAGAGACTGGGACCCTTGGATCAACGATCCGAGAAGCGTGCAACTCACATGATATTTGGCACCAGACTTATGCAGTGAAAAGTTCTGTTCTGTACCATGCTCTTGTTGTTATACCTTCTAGATTAATGATAGGCACACATAATACTTAAAATTGTGCAAATAGCGTATGTAACCCATATTGCGTTCCACTAATATGGCCGCCTATCCTCTTCACCATGTTATTGCCCATGTTGATGTTCAATGTTCGCTCTTTCTACCAGTGATGTTGTTACTATTCATACTTCAAATCATTGTTGACGTACACACCTATGTAATGAAGCTCTTATGTTCTTTTAATGTAACAGACTGTACTTGCATTATCGCTTCTGTAAAGCTTGTATACATTTGTGTACCATGAAAATTATTAATACAAATTTAAGTATTAAAAATCTGGAATACTTGAAGATTGCTAAAAGACTGAGACCACGACAGGCCAGGTGGGCACTTTTCTTCACCAGATTCTCGTTCCACATCACCTATCGTCCTGGATCAAAGAACACCAAACCTGACGCCTTGTCACGTATGTACAGCGAACCTGAAATTCCTTCGTCCCCAGACACCATCCTATCCTCAGGGAACTTCCTCCTGCTCCAGGGGGACTTACTGTCCCAAATCAAGCAGGCTTCCACGAGTACTGTTCTCCCGCCTGATACCCCTCTACTGACCAGGGATCATCTACTATGGTACAAGGACAAGATCTACGTCCCTCAGGAAGTGCGAGTCTCGGTTCTGAGTTCCTGTCACGACCATTTGCTGGCTGGCCATTTTGGGGTACATAAGACCGTTGAACTGCTTCAACGTACGTTCTGGTGGCCACAGTTGAAGAAGGATTGCAAGGAGTATGTGGAGGCATGTGTCACCTGCATTCAGAACAAGGGCAGCAAGTGGAGAGCATGGGGCCTGTTGAAGCCGTTACCTGTCCCGGACAGACCATGGAGGATGATCTCCATGGACTTCATTGTTGAGTTGCCACTTTCGGAGAGTTATTCCACAATCTTTGTGGTGGTGGACAGACTTTCTAAAATGGCCCACTTTCTGCCAATGAAGGGCACTCCCTCTGCCACGGAGACGGCCAAGACGTTCATCAGGGAGATTGTGAGGCTCCATGGCATCCCCGCAAATATCACGTCAGATAGGGGGGGTGCAATTCACTTCCAAGTTCTGGAGGGCACTTTGTGGGACTCTGAAGATTGAACTCTGCTTCTCCTCTGCCTATCACCCCCAGACCAATGGCCAAACTGAGAGGACGAATCAGACGCTGGAGCAGTATTTGCACTGCTTTTCTTCGTTCTCTCAAGATGACTGGGCTTCGCTTCTACCCCTTGCTGAATTTGCATACAACAATTCTGATCATTCTGCCACAAAGCAATCCCCGTTTTTTGCAAATTACGGCTATCATCCGCTGTTCCTATCCAACAACCTCCCTGAATGCCCGGTACCAGCTGTTCAAGAAAACCTTAACTTCTTCAAGGCAAACAATAGGCTTCTGCAGGAGACCATGACTAAGACACAGAACTACAATAAGGAGGTGTTTGACAGGAAAAGAAGGGGGGAACTTGATCTCAAGGTCGGGGATCAGGTTTGGTTATCCACCTTGAACTTGAAACTGGCTTGCCCGTCCAAGAAATTGGGTCCAAGGTTTGTGGGTCCTTTTCCGATTGTAAGGAAGGTGAATAGCGTGGCATATGAGCTGAAGCTACCAGAATCATTTCGGATTCATCCGGTTTTTCATGTGGCCCTACTCAAACCTGCAGTTCCGGATTCCTTTGCCAACCGAAATGTCGGTCCCCCGGAACCTGTGATTGTCGATGGAGAAATCGAATATGAGGTCGAATCCATTTTGGACTGCAGGAGAAGACGTAATCAGATTCAATTTCTGGTGAAATGGAAGGGGTATAGGCCTGAGGAAAATTCCTGTGAGCCGGAATCTAATATCCATGCCAGAAGATTGATCCTTGCCTTTGAGAGGTCCCATCCGGGTAAGATGGCACAGTTGGGCATCCGGAGGCTGCCCCTTGGGGGGGGGCAATGTCATGGTTGTTCTGGTAATCCAGCGGTATATGGGAGACCTGTCCGCAGAATCCCCATGTTAAGAACTAATAGGTATCCATGGGCGCGTTAGTGCAAACGGACGCACGCGAGTGGACGTTGGCACGAACGGGCGCACGCGGGTGCGCGATGGTACGAACGGGCGCACTCGGGTGCGTGATGGTGCGAACGGATGCACGTGGGTGCGCGGGGTCACGAACGGGTGCACGGTTACATGCGGGGGCGCGCAGACACGCCGTGCAACCGTTTTTGCCGCCCAAAGGGCTACTTAAGGAACCTGTCACTGTGCCTCCTTGCTGTCCAGTCTACAGCGTGTCCGGTGTTCCTGCTCTTGCTACTCTGTTTACCTTGATCCCTGTTTACCCGGCCTGTTCCTGATGACGTCTGTTTGCTGCCAGCCTTCGACCTTCGGCCTGTCTGACAACGCTTTTGCCTCTCCCTTGGAACTGTTTGCTGCCCGCCTGTTACCGACCCAGCTTGTCCCTTGACTATCCCTGGCTATCTGCTGTTCCTGCTTGACCGCTGAGTTCCTTCTGCTACCAGCCGCTCCAGCCTGTCTACTGGTTGTTCCGGCCACCAGCTTCTTCTGCGCTTCAGGACATCTCCTACCCGCCAGCTGTTTCCAGTGCCTCTGCCAAACTCCTGTGAATCACCTGCTGCCTGCTGATTCTGCGGTTCTGTGTTACTCACGCTTCCCCGGAGGTCCGGACCAGTCCTATACTTGCTTGGCACTTGTGCCCTCTGAACTCTAGAGTCCCTGTCCTCATTTTCAGGGGTTCTCGAGCCAGAGGCTTACGAGAGGCCGCTCCCTGCATTCTGGGTTCCTTCACCAGGTACGTGACAATTACTCTTTATCAACCATCTGCATATATAAGGCCTCCTCCATCTTTGTTCGTTTAGGTGGGGAGAAAGTTTCCCACGGGCACCCAGGTCTCCCTTGTCCCACTGAGCTGACGTTTTTACATTACCAGTCCTTTCCAGTAAGCTGAGGGGTATGTTGTTGAATTATTTTTTTTTTTTTTAAATCATCATTTGATAGTGTTACCTAGACAGTTAATTCCATTTACATGTGGTTTTTCCACATTTAGACACACCAGGCACAAAATATGCCTGCACACTAGGGGATATATACAGTTAATATGACTGCTGTTTTGTTGTTTTTTTATTGCAATATATTTAGTTTATCAACATTTTCTGTAATACATTTATGACAAATAAATATATATATGTATAGACCATTACTCAACACCTTTATGCCATTTGCATCATTATGTATTTATATTAATCATATGATGTGTGATATATTAATTAATGTTTTCTTTGTAGAATTTATATGATGTTTTCATCTGTGCTATTCTCAAGGCCCTGACGAAGCGGTTTCACCTGCAAAATGCATAGGCCACTCTTTGTATAAACCTGTTGGTAACCAGCACATCCCCCATTTCAAAATTTGAATCACTACTTTTGTATAAATATAATTTTTTTGGGTTTTTTCATACTTCTCCGAGACACTATCAGAGTCCCATTCTGTTCTATAAAAATGTTTTTGAAATATATTTATACATTTTCTTGGGATGGTGCCTCTGTAGGAGTATTAGTGTTCCATGCTCACCCCACCCCTACACATAAACTTCACCGCATCGGCAGCTCTGCATTGTTGGTTGTGGTAGGAGCAGTGTGATGCACAATTTAGCGCATCACATGGCTCCTTTTTTTGTATGAACTTTATGTGAAGTGTAAAAAACGTACACTACATTCACGGTAATGTACAGCAGTGAGATACACTGCATTGCCGTACAACTCGGCACATGCACTGCGATAAAGTGCTGCATGTGTGCATTTTATTGCAGCATGCTGAAGCATAGCCATATGCTGTGTTGCAGTGGGAATGGGACACATAGGAAACAATTGAGTGTCCCTGGCGTAACAGAAGTTTTACAATGCAGTAAAAAAATCTGTCACTGTATATAGTGTAAATTAGGCTACATTCACATTGGTGATTAGGCCCGATGTAAAGTGTAGCAGCAGCAGTGTTGCCAACCGTCAGTATTTTTATGGACAGCCAGTAAAAAATGGACACTTTTCTCCTGCCAGTAAATGCCAGTGACAGTAAAATGTTGCCAGTAGGGATGAGCCGAACACCCCCCAGTAACAAACGGACCGAAAATTCACGCAAAAATGGCGAACCCCATTAAAGTCTATGGGACTCAAACGTTTGAAATCAAAAGTGCTAATTTTAAAGGCTAATATGCAAGTTATTGTCCTAAAAAGGGTCTGGGGACCCGGCTCCTGCCCAAAGGGGACATGTATCAATGCAAAAAAAAGTTTTAAAAACTTTTTTTTTGGAAGCACTGATTTAAATGACTCTTAAAGTGAAAAAAAGTGAACTATTCCTTTAAATATCATGCCTGGGGGGTGTCTATAGTATCTATAGTATGCCTGTGAAGTGGCACGTGTTTCCCGTGTTTAGAACAGTCCCTGCACAAAATGACATTTCTAATGGTAAAAAAGTAATTTAAAACTGCTTGCGGTTTTAATGTAATGTCTGGTCCCAGCAATATGGATGAAAATCATTGAGAGAAATAGCATGGGTACCCCCTCTGCCCATTACCAGCCCCTTTGGGTCTTGCACGGATATTAAGGAGAACCACAAATTAAAAAAAGGAAAGGAGTGGGGCCCCCAGGCCCTATATACTCAGAACAGCAGTATGCAGCCGGTGCAAACAAGACGGGGAGTGTGTAGGTTTGTTGTTAAGTAGAATCTGTTTGTAATTTTGAACCTATTACATTTTTAAAGTGTAGTTCCAGTCAAAAAATCTATTTTTAAGCTTTTTGGAAAACATAGGGAAGGCTTATCACTCCTGTAACATTTTTTTTTGCTGTCTGTGCACCTCTTCAGAAGATTTCACCTCACTTTGTGTCCCAATGACCAATGTTTTTAGAAAATGTGGGTTTTTTGTTAAAAGAAGGATTGGGATAAAGCATCAGTGGAGAGGAGACATGGTTTTCCCATATCAACTCTTACAAAAGAGAATTTCCCTTCCTAGGTGTAGATTTCATTTCACTTCCTGTTGTCTCCTTCCATTTGCAAGTAGGAGTTTGTAAGTTGGATGTTTGAAAGTAGGGGCCTGCCCTATATGCTCTGTAGAAATTTGGGCCTAAGGTCTTGGTGTTGCCACAACACTGTAAGCCCTCAAAGTGACTCTTGGTGGGCGCTGGAACGCCCTGCTGTGAACTAGTATATCAAGAATTGTAATTACCTGCCATTGTTGAACAGTGGTAGAAAAATTGGGCCTTTGGTGGTGGTGGTGCTGGTGCCACAACACTGTAAGCACTCACAGTTACTCTTGGTGGGCACAGGAATGGGCCTTGCTGGGAAATATTAGATCAAGCATTGTAATTACATGTCCCTGTTGAACAGGGGCAGAAAAATTGGGCCTTAGGCACTGGTGCTGATGCCACGACACTGCAACCCCTTACAGATACTCTAGTTGGAGCGCAGGAATGAGTCCTGCTGCAAAGTATTGCATGAAAAATTTTAATTACACGCCCCTGTTAAACAGGGGCTGAAAAATTGGGCCTTAGCCACTGGTGGCGGCACCCAGAACCAAAAATGTTCTTCCAAACTATCAGCAGGATCATTGAGGAGGACAGGGATAGTCAGTCAGCATAACAGGATAATCACTCAGCATCAGCATAGGCAGTCTTGAAGGGATGTGACATTTAAAAAAAAAATATTCGGTTACATCAGCTTCAGGTGCTTGGTAGCTGGTGGTGATCCAAGACTGATTCATCTTTATGAAGGTCAGTCGATCAACTGAGTCGGTGGACATGCACACCCTGTGATCAGTTACAAAGCCTCCAGCAGCACTCAATGTGTGTTCCGAAAGAACGTTGAATGCAGGACAGGCCAGTAGCTCAAATGCATACTGTGCAAGCTCTGGCCAGTGATCTATCCTCAAGACCCATTAAGCCAGAGGATTTTCGGTGGGAAAGGTGTCCAAGTCTGATCTTGCCCCTAGGTATTCCTGCACCATGTAAATCAGATGCTGGCGATGGTTGCAATCCGATGGAACCGATCATACCTTGGGGCTGTGGACAAAATAATTGTCTGAACACATCGGTCAGATGGCCACCTTCTCCACCGCTCCTTCTTTGACTGACCGAAGCCTCAGCAATACGTTGTCCAGGACCAGGAATTTGTAACCTCCCAGTCTCTGGGAACACATTGCAGAGACCTTTCTGCAAGGCCTCCTGAAGATGTCTCCTCCTCTGCTCCCTCTGCGACAGCAAGATAAGGTCCGCAACCTTACACTTGTACTGTGGATCAAGGAGAGTTGCCAGCCAGTAATGACCCCTCTCCTTTATCCGTTGAATACGAGGATCCTTCCGAAGGCTTTGCCACAATCCTCCTCCTCCTCCTCATCATCTTCCTTTGTGATCGGCGGGCCAGCAGGAACACTGTCTGGATAAAGGGGACCTTGAGAGGCAAGGAAGTCCTCCTCTTCCTGCCTCTGTTCTGCCTCAAGTGCCCTGTCCGTTATTCCACGCAGCGTGTGCTCCAACAGGTGGACAATAGGGACAGTGTCACTGATGCATGCACTGTCACTGCTCACCATCCTCATGGCCTCCTCAAATGGTGACAGGACAGTGCATGCATTCCTGATCATGGCCCACTGGCATGGGGGAAAAAAAAGGGGCTCCACTGACCCTGTCCTGGTGCCGTATTCACACAGGTACTCATTGATAGCCCTCTGCTGCATGTGCAGCCGCTGCAGCATGGCCAACATTGAGTTCCACCTGGTGGGGATGTCACAGATTAGGCGGTTCTTAGGCAGGTTCAATTCATTTTGGAGGTCAGCCAGGCGAGCAGTGGCATAATATGACCGGCGGAAATGCACACTTACTTTCCTGGCCTGCCTCAGGACATCCTGTAAGCCTGGGTACCTGCCCAAGAACCGCTGCACCACCAAGTTAAGGATGTGAGCCAGACAGGGCACATGGGTCAATTGTCCCTGTCGGGGGGCGGAGATGAGGTTGGTGCCATTGTCGCAAACCACCATTCCTGGCTTAAGCTGGTGTGGCGTCAGCCACCTCTCAGCCTGCCCCTGCAGAGATGACAGAATCTCTGCCCCAGTGTGGCTCCTGTCCCCCAAGCACACCAGCGCAAGCAGGGCATGGCACCTTTTTGCCTGCGTACTTGCTTAGCCCCTTGAATGCCTACGGAGAACCGCTGGTTCTGAGGACAAAGAACAGCTAGAGGCCAAGGAGGAAGAAGAAGAGGACTGGAAGAGAGAGGTGTGTCACAATCACCAGTAGTAGCATTTTGGAGGCGTGGTGGCGGAACAACCTCCAACACTATTGCACCTTGTCCTGAATCCTTCCCAGCTGCCAGAAGAGTCACCCAAGATAGATAGGTAACGTCCCTGTCCATGCCTGCTGGACCATGAGTCAGCGGTAATATGCACCTTACCGCTGACCGCCGTGTCCATCGAGGCATGGACATAACCTTCCACATGCCGGTAGAGACCCGGATTCGCCTTCTGTGAGAAAAAGTGTCATTTGGGAACCTGCCACTGAGGAACCGCACATTGCACAAACTTATGGATGGGGGCCGAGTCTACCAACTGAAAAGGCAGCAGTTGAAGTGCTAGCAATTTAGCCAAGCTAGCATTCAACCGCTGGGCATATGGATGGCTGGGAGTGAACTTCTTTTGATGGTCCAGCAGCTGGGGCAGGGAAATTTGCCTGGTACAATCGGACATCGGTGTACCGCTAGCAGATTGCCCGCAAGTACTTGGCTGTGCCACACCTAATTCTACACCTTCATTCCTCTCAGTGCAGGTTTCAGAGAGGACTGAAGGTATAGTGGGGTTGGAGATCCCAGCTGATGAGGAGCAAGGATAGGTCCGCTTTGTTCTTTGGTGTGGGTCTTTTAGGTACGCTTGCCAATGAACTGCATGGCAGGTCCACAAATGTCTTGTCAAGCATGTGGTGCCCAAGCAGCTGATGTTTTGGCCACGCGAGATACGCTTGAGACATATGTTGCAAATAGCAGTGGTGCGATCTGATGCACTGGTCTCAAAAAAGGCCCACACCAAAGAACTTTTGGAATAACGCGCAGAGGCAGCACCCTGCACAGGCGGAGCTCTGCGGTGTGATTCAGTCGGTGTGCTGCCCTTAAGCTGGCCCCTGGAGGGCATCCTGCCTCATTGGAGATGTGCCTCCTCTTTTCTCCTATCAGGCACCCACGTGGAGTCAGTGACCTCATCTCCTCCCTCCTCATCACTGGAGCAAACCTGACAGTATGCTGCAGCTGGTGGAACATGACTGCCAGATTGCCGTCCTTCTTGGGCATCCCTTTTCTCTGGGCTCATGTTACTGGCTTTCTCCATCTGGGTATCATCATCAGAGCCTTCAAAACGCTGGGCATCCTCTTGGAGCATGTACCCAACACTGTGCTCAAACAGTTCGGGCGACATGGTGGGGCTAGGGAGGGAGTGACTGATGCCATTGAGACGAGGGAAGAGGCCGTGTTGGCAGCTGTTTTGCCAGTACCCTGGGTGAGAGAGGGTGAGGAGGATGAGAAGGGCTTGGTCATCCACTCTACCATGTCTTCGGCATGTTTCGGCTCAACACGTCCAGCTGCCAAAAATAAGGACAAGCGTGTCCCATGGCCACGTGCTGATGAGGATGCACCATGTCCACGACCAGCGCTGTTGCCTCTAGACACAGAGCCTGCTTGCCCTTTTTTATTGGCTTGTGACTGTCTGCCTCTCCTTGTTGGTCTTCTAGACATACTAATGGCCTGCAGGGAGATGTAGCTGCACAAAGCTGGGACGTATATACTGATTATACTGCAGCTAGCAGAATCAACTGTCTGCCTGTAGTATTATTACTATGAGAACACCAGCAATTGGGGTAGCTTTAGGTGCACACTGAGCAGATGACACAGTACACCGACTGCAATTACTGCAGCTGCCTGTGGTATAGGATCAGCAGAACACCAGCAATTTGGGGTAGCTTTAGGTGCACACTGTGCAGATGACACAATACGCCGACTGTAATTACTGCAGTTGCATGCCTGTGGTATTGGATCTGAAGAACACCAGCGATTGGGGTAGCTTTAGGTGCACACTGTGCAGATGACACAATACACCAACTGTAATTACTGCAGCTGCCTGCGTATAGGATCAGCAGAACACCAGCAATTGGGGTAGCTTTAGGTGTACACTGTGCAGGTGGCACAATACACCGACTAATTGCTACAGCTGCCTGTGGTATAGAACCAGCAGAACACCAGCAATTGGGGTAGCTTTAGGTGTACACTGTGCAGGTGGCACAATACACCGACTGTAATTGCTACAGCTGCCTGTGGTTTAGGACCAGCAGAACACCAGCGGTAGCTTTAGGTGCACACTGTGCAGGTGGCACAATACACTGACTGTAGTTGCTGCAGCAACTGCCTGTGGTATAGGACCAGAAGAACACCAGCAATTGGGGTAGCTTCAGGTGTACACTGTGTAGGTGGCACAATACACCGACTGTAACTGCTACAGCTGCCTGTGGTATAGGACCAGAAGAACCCCAGGAATTGGGGTAGCTTTAGGTGTTCATTGTGCAGGGGGCCCAATACACCGACTGTAATTGCAACAGCTTCAAATGAAATTCAGACACTGTTTCTCCATCTATCTCTCTCTTATCCGGCGCAACACAATAGATGGCCTTATATAGTGTGGGGCGTGTACTAAACACCCTGAGCCATAATTGGGCACATGCATCCTGCCTGTGGCCAATTATGGCTCTCTTCGCTGACGGCACTGTGATTGGCCAAGCATGTGGGTCATAGTGCATGCTTGGCCAATCATCAGCCAGCAATGCACTGCGATGCCACACTGAATTATGGGCCGTGAGCACCACTCGAATTTGGCGCGAACGGCCAATAATGTTTGGGTTTTCTGATGTTCGAGTAGTACCCATGAGTCGAACACTCAGCTCATCCCTAGTTGCCAGTAAAAAATATGGCTGTGACGCTAGACTTGGAACTGCGCATGAACAGTTCAAATCCGGAGTTGGCTGAGACCATCAGAGTGCCTGCTACAGTGTGTGGCGCCAGTAGATGGCAGGTCTGGTGGAGGCAGCGCCAGAGCATGTTGTGTGACGTCATGGTGCATGGAAGCCCAGCAGAGTGACCAGTGCTTCGTGTGTGGGACGGGAATAAGGCAAGCCGAGAGCGGGACTGTCAGTGCTGTTTGGACTGGAGTGAAGGGACCACCTGGTATGGAGAGACACTGTCACTGTGACTCAAGAGGGGACGTGTCATGTCGGTGAGGTGTCATCATCTGTGCTTATGCGTGTCATTATGAGAGTCAGTTTCGTGTTTGTGTGCCGTCCATTCTAATTTCTTGCCCTCCTAAGTCTTATTCTTGAGCTACTTACTTGAAAATAAAATAACTAATATGTTTTGTTGTGCCTTAACATCCAACTTAAATAACATTGCTATTTACATATTGTACTTGTTTGTAGCTTAATAATGAAATGTGCACTTAAAACTGTAATTTTGTAACTTTTGGAAATGCCAGAAAAAACCTTGGCTGTGCCAGTAAATTTTGGGTGCCATGTCAATCAATTTCAAGCTGATAGGTTGGCAACACTGAGCGGCAGTCCCCCCTGCAGCTTTCAGCAGCTGCCAACAGGTAGGTGTGCCCTGAGGCCCTGTTCACTATAATGACAGGTCGCAGGTGGCTGCACCCGTTTGTGACTGTCTGCACAGCCAGCAATCACCTGTGGTGATTGTAGCTGGACACAGGCAAAGTGCATCCAGCAGCAATCACTATAGTGAAAAGGGCCAGCGGCCACATGTTCCTACCAGCAGGAGGAATTGCTGTTACAATGCACACTGGCCCTACTCGCTGGTGTGAATGTAGCCTTAGCCCTCAGAGACTCAAAGCAGAGCAGAGGGAGGGCCATCTGCATTTAACAAGAGGGGGGTTAGACACACTCACACACCAATAATCCAACCAGGATCTACCAATATATGCCTGCTGTAGTGTGTGTACTCCAATTTGGCATCTGAGGTGCACATACACACAGAAAGTCCTTTCACAGTGGTGTGTGTGTATACATCAGGGGGTGGAGTATGGGCAGGGCTGCTGGGGCAGGCACAGCAGGTATGGGATGTATCATCAGCAGCAGGAGCAGAGTCACTGGCCTGTTCGACACACTGTGCTGTGCGCTCCTATTCCTATCTCTCAATATATCAGGTTTTGTGCAAGTGAGATACTGAGTAACAGGATCAGCACAGTGACAGTGGACCCGCTCCCAGCCACAAATGCCTGAGACACACAGCCGGGCAACATGTTGGGCCGCACAGACCAGCAATCAGCCATGGTGACAACTTGAAGACTGCATTCAGCAGGTGCATGCTTCTGCTAACAAAGTTACTGTTAGTTAATCTCTGTGTGCAGTGTACCATGCCACCCTGGCACTCCCAGCAGCTTCCCCCTAGATCCGACTAGCCCTCATGGGGCCCCATGTGTACCTGGGGCCCCTAGGCTGTGCTCAAGTGTGCCCACTTGATAAGACGGCCCTGCATGCAGGCACAGATCTGTATGCTCAAAGATACTTCTAAGGAGCAATATCTAACTGATTGATAGCTAGCTATTCAAGTGTAAACATCTTAGCTACTTTTTTATTAATTGAGGTCTTTTCCCGTTTTTACTGTTTGAAAGAAAAAAGTTCACAGTCTATTCCAAGCATCAACTACTCTTTTGGTAAAATAATGCTTTCTAATGCCACGTACACACGATCAAACAATCGGGTGGAAAAATCCGGCAAGCTCAAGTCCGCCGGACAATCCCCCCGTGTGTAGCCTCCGGCAGACTTTTTGACCCGAAAGTGCGGCGGACTTAGAAAGTAGTTTTGCACTCCAATCTTCCCGCCGGACTTGCATTTCGGCGGACAATCCGGCCGTGCGTATGCCAGTCCGCCGTACTTTTGAAATGAACGGACTTTTCCCACCCGAAGAAAAGTCCGCTCATTTCGAGCGGGTCTCCAGGTAGGCGGGGCCCATGAAGGAGACTTTGCTGGCCCCGCCACCTGGTATGGACTTAAAGGGGAACCCCAACGCCGAAAAAAAACGGCGTGGGGGTCCCCCCCAGGTCCACATCAGACCTTATCCAAGCACGCTACCCGGCCAGCCAGGAAAGGGGGGGACGAGCGAGCGCCCCCCCCCCCCCCCCTGAGCCGTACAGGCTGCGTGCCCTCAACATGGGGGGTGCCTTAAGCCCTCAACATGGGGGGAGAGCTATAAGAAGGCGCGGTGACCCGGCAGAAGAACCGAAGAGGGGGACAAGACCCCCAAAGAGGGAGACAAGACCCCGAAGTCGGAAGAAGAGGCCGGCGGCAAGGAAGAAAGCCGGGCTCCTCCGCTAGCAAAAGAGCTAGCAGAAGATAGCGGGGGAGTCCGGCGAATCCATCCGGGGGAATCCGGGGAATCCATACTCATTCACATAGGGTGGGGGGCCGGTATCCGGGGGCCCCCTTATTAAAGGGGGCTCCCGGATTCCGATAAGCCCCCCGCCCACAGACCCCGACAACCAACGGCCAGGGTTGTCGGGAAGAGGCCCTTGTCCTCATCAACATGGGGACAAGGTGCTTTGGGGTGGGGGGGCCGCGCAAACACTTTTCCAAACAAGCTATCACCCTATAGTATCAAACATCAGATCACTATTACTAATTTGGCATAAATACCACATCTCATTCCTTGGCAGAGTTACTGCTATCAAAATGGCAATATTACCTAAACTACTTTTTTTTTTCAGATCCCTCCCCATTTATGTTTCTAAATCCTATATCGACTCTATCCAAAGAGATGTTAACAAATTAATTTGGCAGCACAAAAAGCCAAGATTCCACAAATCTCTATTATATAGACCCCAACCTCTCGGAGGTCTGGGTCTCCCAGATCTCTGGCGTTATTATTTATCAGCCAGACTTGCTCAAACAGCCCAGTGGCATGCCCCTACCCTAATAACATCCCATGGCAAAAATTTGAGTCAGAGAGTATTTATGCCTTCTTCCCCTCAGGATTACTGTGGTCCAAATCTATTAAACCCAATCAATTTATTACACATAACACCATAGTATATCAATCTTTATACCTGTGGTCATTATATGAAAAGAAATTCCACCTGGCCTCCCCCCTTTCTCCCTTACTCTCTTTCATAGGAGACCCCTATGACAAGCACAAGCGTTCCGTGACAGTACCCAGTTCCACCTTTGTTGCACTGCTGGTGTTACCACATTTCAAGCCTTCAAAGAAGGACTTCACTTAAATCCTTCCCTCAACTACAAGCACACCACAATTTTCCCTATTCCGAAATACACAAAAACACATACAAATCAAACAATTCTATCACAGCAGGGGCTCACTAGAATCCCAAATACATAACATTTAATTTGAACACCTGGGCTCCAACTCCTCCAGAGACAAAGGCATTATCTCCAAACTATACTGCTTGCCTAAGGAGTTTGCCCTAGAGGAAAAAACCTAACCAATGCTTAGCTGGGAAATAGAGACAGGCCTTACCTTTGAACCACATGAATGGAAGGAAATGTTGACTAACATGATTAAAAACACAAGATCATATTCAATACGTGAAACAGTGGTTAAACTCCACACAAGGTGGTATATGACACCTGCTAGAATCCATTCTATATACCCTGCTGTATCGCCACTATGCTTCCGTGGTTGTAACGAGCTAGGCTCTCTAACTCATATTTTTTGCAGCTGTAAACTCCTTAACCCTTTTTGGCAAAAATTGTCCTCCAAGATTTCCTCCATTGCAGGACGTTCAATCACCCCAATGTTACAAATGTGCCTTTGTTTCTCTTCTATCCCTGACACCTTGTGAAAAACGAATGTTCACGCTTTTAGTTGCTATACACTGGGTCTTAGCTCTCAACTGGCATTTCTCAGCTCTCCCCTGGTTACAAGTAAATACTCGCCAGAATGGAAACCATCAAACTTTCTGAACGTATTCACCACACATTGTATGATACTATGCAAACTTTCAATAATAAATGGAAACATTGGAACACAATTGAATTATGATTTAGAAATGTATTTTCAAAATATTCTCATCTGATACCACATTAGGAAATCTAAGGGGAAGTTTGGGGTGCCCTGACGTTCTATAGTTACCCAATATGGTTTCTCATACCTAGAATAAATTAAGGACAATTGAGCTAGTCTGGCTGCCAAATAATATTTATGTAGGTTAGGGAGGCCTAGCCCACCTCTGTGCCTATGGAGGAAGAGGGTACTTTGTGGGATGCGATATCCTGTCTTACCCCATATGTATGTAAAAATTTTACTTTGAAGAGATTTAAGGCTGTCCTTCCTAATGAGTATGGGGATAGAGTGGAAGAAGTAGAGGATTTTTGGGAGAAGGGTAATTTTAATGGAGTTGATACAACCCAGCCAAGATAATTCATGTTTAGACCAAACTTTCAGGCAGCCTCTAGTTTTTTGAAAAGTGTTGGGTAGTTATGAGTGTATATGTTTTCTATTTTGGCCGACAGGGAGATGCCCAAATAACAAATTGAGTTGTCACTCCATATAAACTGAAAGGATTGTTTTAGTAATGAGACTGTCTGGTGAGTTAGTGAGACATTGAGCACTTGGGATTTGAAAAAATTTACTCGGAGTCCTGAGATTTTGGCAAAGCTTTCCAGAGTTAGGCAAAGATTGGGGAGCATGGTAAGGTGGGAGGTCAGGAACAGGAGGATGTCGGAGGAGGAAGCTTGCATTTGTGTATTTGACCCCCACAGGTCACACCTGTAATGTCTGGGTTGTGTCGGATGGCGATTGCTAGGGTTTCTATCGCTATTGCAAATATAAGAGGGGACAGAGGGCACCCCTGTCTGGTGCCCCTTGTGATATCTATTGGCTTGGAGTAGTGCCCTTGAAGGCATACAAGTGCTTTCGGATGAGAATAAAGTGCACGCAGAATGCCCAGGAAATGGGCCCCAAAGCCCCACCACTCAAAGAGGTAAAATATGTAAGACCAGGAGACCGTGTCAAAGGCCTTCCACAAATCAAGGGACAGAAGAAAACCTGACTGCCTCCGTCCCCCCGTCCAGTTGGTTTGTAATATAGAGATGATGTCAATTGCCCGCCTGATTTGGTTGGGGCCCTGTCTACCAGGTATAAAACCTACCTAAGGAGGACAACCTATTAGCCATTATTTTGGTGAGTATTTTTAAGTCATTATTAATAAGAGAAATTGGTCTGTAGTTACTAACGTCTTCGTGATTTTTGTCAGGTTTGGGAAGGACTGTGATGAAGGCGGTATTAAGGTGTATATCTAATGGTTTGCCATTAGTCTGAAAATTTAAAAAGTTTGTTAGGTGTGGCACTAGAGTGTGCGTAAATGACTTATAATAAGGGATAGATAGACCATCCGGCCCTGGGGCAGATCCCTTTTTGAGATCCTTAATGACCCCTAAAACCTCCTCCTCCGTGATTGGTATCTCCATCATTTGCTTGTGGGTCTCAGTTAAGAGAGGAATGGGAGACCTTCCATGAACTGAGGAAAGTGTCTCATTGGTGCGAGCTGGTTGGCTATATAAATTTGAGTAATAACCCTGGAAAGCCTACAAAATTTTAACTGGGTTTGTCGTGGGAGGTTGGCCCGCAACTCTGATCTTAGGCATAGTGAAGCTTCTGAAGCGAGGAGATAGTGTGATAGTTTAGCCGCCAATAGGGGGCCCATTTTGTTAGCCTGTGTATAAAATTTGTGTCCAGCGGATTGATTTTTCGGCCCTAACCATAAGTGCCAAATTGAGCTCCAATCTGGCTCTGTCTATGAGGGAGGTGGGAGTTCAAGAGGGATCCCTTTTGTGTAAGGCTTTGAGTCTAGAGTATTCCATGTCTAAACGCGTTATTTCAGCCTGCCTTTCCCATTTAGCTTGAGTGGAGATTTGAATGAGTTTTCCCCTGATGAAAGCTTTATGTGCGGCCCATAGCATTTCAGGGGAGATGCCCTTTGTTTTATTGAGAGTAAATTATTCTTGTAGTGCTTTGTCAATTGTTTCAACTCTGATGGGATCAGATAATAAGGATTCATTGAGTCTCCACTGACCATTGGATCCTCTCGAGGCCACGGTTCTGATAGTGAGAAAGACTAGGGAACAGTCTGAAAAAGCTGTCTCTTTAATGTGGGCTTTCAGGATTAACGGTAGAAGGGAAGAAGGAGTTAGAATGTGATTGATTCTACGAGTCGTGAGGTGAGGAATAGAGGGTGAAGTCCCTCTTAGTAGGATTGAGTTCCCTCCAGGCATCTGTCAGGCCTTGTGCGTGTATCAATTTTGCTATTCTGAGGCTTTCTTTGGTAGGGCGTGTTAGTTGCGATCTTGGTGGCTTAGACTTATCCAGGCCCTGGTCAAAGGCGACATTAGAGTCGCCCCCAAATATAATCTTCCCTTCTAGTTTGGGGGCTAGGGTACACAGGAGAGAATCAAAGAATTTGGCTTGCCCTTTATTAGGAGCATAATAGGAGACCAGGGAATATATCTGGTCTCCCACCGTGCCCTTCACCAGGAGGAACCTCCCATCACGGTCTGCAAGAACCTCAATTTCATTAAAAGTGCAGTTTTTAGATATTGCTATTGCCACCCCTTTGGTTTTGTTATTTGCGCTTGCTAGAAAGAACTGTGTAAAGTGGCGGTGGAGGAACTTGGGACTATACCGGGAGGGAAAGTGTGTTTCTTGTAACATAAGTATGTCAAGTTTAAGAGATTTATAATAGTCCAATACCTTCCTCCTTTTGATCAGAGAATTGAGGCCCTGGACATTGTGGAAGACTATATGAAGTTTGGGTTCAGGAGTTTCAGCCATGGAGCAGAGAAGGTGGAATGTCCCGCAAATAGCCCCCACTGACCTGTAGATGTAATGGACTCCGTGTGGCTGTAAGAAGATCTCCTTTCCATTGTAATGGGGATAAGGGAAACCAGAGCTAGAGGATGAATTTAGTACCTGAAAAATAAAACACTGTGAGGCACGATAATTTGGAGATTGGAATAAGAGGTAGGGGAGGGAAGAGAGAGAACAGGAAAGCTGATAAAAAGTTTGGGGGGGGGGAATCCCCAGAAACCCAGGAGTAAGCAATGGATGATGTCTGTCCCATCTGGGCTCAGACTACCCTACCCTCAGAGACCCTTGGGTCTCTAAGGGAAGGGGAAATGCGCAAGTGTTCCTACTCGGAACAGGACGCCCCTAGTAGAACTACGTTCTCTATAATATAACATTTTTTATAGAACAGCACGTTTCATTCGAGATTAAACAATCTATCCTCCCTTAGGTGCTGCAGCTTCAGAGATGCCATACTCCAATCTGGTCACAGCATAGCATCCTCTAGGGGGAGTCAACAGGGTATGGTAAAACAGAGAGCGGGTATTATCCCCATAGGGAAGAGTGAAGGCTCCTAGGAGGCTTTTTGGAAAGGCCTGACATGCACATAAAGGCCAGATTATACCATGGTCCCGCTTGTGTAGCATACGGGAAAAAAAAAAAGAAGGGGCAAAAATCCCAGGATAACACTCGAAAAGGTTCTCCTTTTAAAAGGGGAAATGAACCTCCGGTCCCAACGTAAGGCCCAGGGTGTAGGAGAAGCCAACTCCTGATCAGGTTGGTTCGTTATCCTGATGCTTAATCAGGTCCTGCACTGCTTCTGTGACGTTCTGTACCGACTCTGGGAGACCCCAGATCCTAATATTATATCTCCTGGACCTATTTTCAAGGTCATCAATGCAAGCCATGGCTAGGCCAAGTTGTTCCTGGATGGAGTAAATATGTGTAGAATTTTGGTTTGTAATAGCTATAGTTTCCTCCATTTTTTGTTTGATCAAATCCATCCGGGAACCCAGATTGATAAAGTCAGCCTTTAAATCTCCTGTAATTTGTGTGGCTGTTTGAGCTAACCCTCTATATAAAAGCTCATAGAATCTGTGGAAGAGGGTATCCATGTGGAAAACTGGGTCCCTATTCTGGGAATCACTTAATGGAGGATCAACTTGCAGCGCTGTGTGAGGCCCCAGGGGAGACAGGGAGAAATCATTCAAGGAGCGTTCTATTAGAGATTCTGTTGATGCTGGAGAGGGGGTATTTGCTGCTGTAATACCTTGTGGTTTGCCTGGGGTGAAGTGTAAGGAGGTGTGGGGTGGCTCTGACCTGTAGTTCGCTCGGTGAGATGAGAAGGGATCCTGTGAAAGAGGCTGTGCTGAGGCGGCCATCTTGGGCATTCCTCCCGATCTGGATTGTTCAAAAAACTCCCTCAGATCTCTCCTTACAGATGCCCCGGGCATATGACAGTGTGCCCGGGACTGTTATAGATGCCCCTGTGTCTTGTGGCCCTGAAAGGCTGTCCGTGCTGGGTGCTGTGGGCGCTGCTGTATCCCGTAGGAATGGAGCTCTAGGATTTAGTGGCCATTACGAGAGCCCCGCGCATGCGCACACCTACCACTGCATTTTTGGGAACCCTAAATACTGAGGCACTAGTATAGATCTGAGCAGATCAAATATATTGATCCGTTCAGACACTATACTACTAAGGGAAGTGTATGGTGCATGCTTGGTTGTCAGCGCTACTGGCAATAATCTGATGCTGCCTGGGGTGATGCAGACCCTAACTGATGCTAAAACCTAACTGATGTCACCCGCTGGGTGATCAGGGGGTTAAACCTTTATTAGGAAATATACGGCGGGTACGTTGATGCTATAACAAAATAACTAACAAAGCAGCGTCCCCTGTGACACTAATACGGTGATCACTGGTGACAGGGGGTGATCAAGGGGTTAAACCTTTATGGGGGGGTACCCTAAAGCTACCTGGGCTTACTACTAACTGCCCTAATGCTGATTAGTGTCACAAATGACAGCAGTACAGTGATCAGTAAAAAATCTGAAAACTGCACTTTGTGACGCTGTGACAGGGAGTGAAGGGGTTAACTGGGGGGGGGGGGGGAGGGTGATTGAGAGTGATCAGTGCGTGATAAATGTACCTAGGTTCACTGGTGTTAGTGTAGTGTTGGTGCAACTCACAGTTTGATGTCCTCTCTCTGGAACCGAAAAGAATTCCAAGAGCAGAGAAGTCATCCCTTCCCCTGCCTGTGTTTACACTTAGAGGCAGGGGAAACATTTCATTCGTCAGAACCGATCAGCAGGTCCAGGCCAGAAATTATTGGCCTGGACCTGAAGATTGATCGATTCTGTAACTAATCCGATCATCGAGGGCACGGTGATTCACACAGCGGTGCCATTCTGCCACCGTATATTGGTGTAAGCTGGTTGGGAATCGGTTAAAATGAATAAGGGTCCTTTCATAGTTAAGTGTTCAGTTGTGGCATGTTAATACACATGCAAAAACATAGCTTGCATTAAGGCAGTCCATTTATTAGAATAGGTTGCCAACATACCACAAAGGATGAAAAAAATTGCATATGCCTATTTTAGCAATGCAACACCTTAAAGAGGAAGTAAACTCTCATGGGTTTACTTCCTCTTTGTTTCCCTGCAAAGGTAAACCATAATGGGCTACTATGCACCATATAGCTCTATTTAAGGGCACTGGGCTCACTTGTTCAATAGTAATCCAAAGTTTGTATTCTCCATGTCTGCCCAGTCTATAATTCTGCCAAGCTGGGCATCCTGATAATATTTGTATAAATCTGGTGCTGCTATTCCTCCTACCTTTTTCCGCAGAGTCAACAGATTTATACTAATCCTTGGGTGCCTACTAGCCCAGATAAATTTTGTAAGCTAATCACGAATTTAACTAAAGTAACACATGGGGATAGAGATGGGTATTGCCTGGAAAAGATTTTGGTACGATGTTCATTTTTTAAATATTACATCTCCCAAACCAAGAGTGTGTAGCTCTATTCCATCTGTCTAATAGTGTTCTAACTTCCCTAAGTAGTGGTGGGAAGTTCAACGCATATATCTGTTAGCTTTGGGGGATCTGTATTCCTAAGTATTTTAGTGCAGTTGTTGTCCATTTAAACTTATAGTTATTCTGTAAGCTAATCTCCATGGGGCCCTCCAGTGCCACCCCCTTCGCCTCCGACTTGCTATAATTTATTTTGAAATTCGACAGGATTCCATATCGTTCCACTTCCTTCATAAGGTTTGGTAGTGATATTTGTAGACTAGTAAGTGAAAAGAGTTTGTCATCTGCGTAAGCGGAGACTTTATACTCCTGTTCTCCCAGCTGTATACCCTTGATAACGGGATTCTGCCGAATTCTGTTTAACTAGATGCTGACCGCCGGCTGTCAAATGACGGCCAGGCAGTGCACCTATTGTGGCGGGATGGCGTCATATGACGTCCTCCTGTTTAAACAGGGAATGCGCGTGATCGTGCGCGTATCCCTGTTCCTTCGGTGGCGGTATGTCACGGAGACACTGCTCACCACCGAGGGGGGTGAACAGCCATTGCGTATGGCTGTTTACCACGTGATCGGCCATGATGAAGTCACAGCCGATCACAGATGGTCACACCCCCACTGTGCACGGCGCATGCGCGTGATCGCGAGTGCGCTGCGCGTGCACGTCAGTGGCGGCGTGTTCCCTTGTCATCGACGCTGGTAAACAGCCATTGGCTGGCTGTTTACCCACGTGATCGGCTGTGATCCTTTCACAGCTGATCACTAAATGTAAACAAACCGTGGTAACAAGATGTTACCGGGTTCTCCTCCTCACACACCGATCGTTTGTGAGGAGGAGATTGCGGTAACATCTCGTTACCGCTTACAGTACACATCAACACACACTGATTGCCTGCCCCCCCAATAAAGAGGACCTGTCACCACCCATCATGGTACCTGTCACTCACAGTCCATCTGTAACCAAGTACCTGTCACAGTCCAATCAGAGTATCCGAGTACCTGTCACAGTCCATCTGAGTACCCTTCACAGTCCATCTGAGTACAGGAGTACCTGTCACAGCCCATCAGAGTACCCGAGTACCTGTCACAGCCCATCAGAGTACCCGAGTACCTGTCACAGCCCATCCGAGTACCCGAGTACCTGCCACAGTCCATCCAAGTACCTGAGTACCTGTCACAGCCCATCAGAGTACTCGAGTACCTGTCACAGCCCATCAGAGTACCCGAGTACCTGTCACAGTCCATCCGAGTACCCGAGTACCTGTCACAGTCCATATCAGTACCTGAGTACCTATCACCGCCCTTCAGAGTACCCAAATACCAGACCATCAGAGAACCTGTCACCAGGCCATCAGAGTACCCGAGTACCTGTCACCAGGCCATCAGAGTACCCGAGTACCTGTCACAGCCCATCAGAGTACTCGAGTACCTGTCACAGCCCATCAGAGTACCCGAGAACCTGTCACCAGGCCATCAGAGTACCCGAGTACCTGTCACAGTCCATCCGAGTACCCGAGTACCTGTCACAGTCCATATCAGTACCTGAGTATCTATCACCGCCCTTCAGAGTACCCAAATACCAGACCATCAGAGAACCTGTCACCAGGCCATCAGAGTACCCGAGTACCTGTCACCAGGCCATCAGAGTACCAGAGTACCTGTCACCAGGCCATGGAAGTACCCGAGTACCTGTCACCAAGCCATGAGAGTATCCGAGTACATGTTACCAGGCAATGAGAGTACCCGAGTACCTGTCACCAAGCCATGAGAGTACCCGAGTACCTGATACCAGGCCATCAGAGTACCAGAGTACCTGTCACCAGGCCATCAGAGTACCCGAGTGCCTATCACAGTCCATCCGAGTACCCGAGTACCTGTCACAGCCCATCAAAGTACCGGAGTACCTGTCACAGCCAATGAGAGTACCCGAGTACCTGTCACAGCCCATCCGAGTACCCGAGTACTTGTCACAGTCCATCCAAGTACCCGAGTAATTGTCACAGCCCATCAGAGTACTCGAGTACCTGTCACAGCCCATCAGAGTACCCGAGTACCTGTCACCAGCCCATCAGAGTACCCGAGTACCTGTCACAGTCCATCCGAGTACCCGAGTACCTGTCACAGTCCATATCAGTACCTGAGTACCTATCACCGCCCTTCAGAGTACCCAAATACCAGACCATCAGAGAACCTGTCACCAGGCCATCAGAATACCCGAGTACCTGTCACCAGGCCATCAGAGTACCCGAGTACCTGTCACAGCCCATCAGAGTACTCGAGTACCTGTCACAGCCCATCAGAGTACCCGAGAACCTGTCACCAGGCCATCAGAGTACCCGAGTACCTGTCACAGTCCATCCGAGTACCCGAGTACCTGTCACAGTCCATATCAGTACCTGAGTATCTATCCCCGCCCTTCAGAGTACCCAAATACCAGACCATCAGAGAACCTGTCACCAGGCCATCAGAGTACCCGAGTACCTGTCACCAGGCCATGGGAGTACCCGAGTACCTGTCACCAAGCCATGAGAGTATCCGAGTACATGTTACCAGGCCATGAGAGTATCCGAGTACCTGTCACCAAGCCATGAGAGTACCCGAGTACCTGATACCAGGCCATCAGAGTACCAGAGTACCTGTCACCAGGCCATCAGAGTAGCCGAGTGCCTATCACAGTCCATCCGAGTACCCGAGTACCTGTCACAGCCCATCAAAGTACCGGAGTACCTGTCACAGCCAATGAGAGTACCCGAGTACCTGTCACAGCCCATCCGAGTACCCGAGTACTTGTCACAGTCCATCCAAGTACCCGAGTACCTGTCACAGCCCATCAGAGTACCCGAGTACCTGCCACAGCCCATCAGAGTACCCAAGTACCTGTCACCAGGCCATCAGAGTACCCGAGTACCTGTCACAGTCCATCCGAGTACCTGTCACAGTCCATCCGAGTACCCGAGTACCTGTCACAGTCCATATGAGTGCCTGAGTACCTATCCCCGCCCTTCAGAGTACCCAAACACCAGACCATCAGAGAACCTGTCACCAGGCCATCAGAGTACCCGAGTACCTGTCACCAGGCCATCAGAGTACCCCAGTACCTGTCACCAGGCCATCAGAGTACTCAAGTACCTGTCACCAGCCCATCAGAGAACCGGTCTCCAGGCCATGAGAGTACCCGAGTACATGTTACTAGGCCATGAGAGTACCCGAGTACCTGTCACCAAGCCATGAGAGTACCCGAGTACCTGTCACCAGGCCATCAGAGTACCAGAGTACCTGTCACCAGGCCATCAGAGAACCCGAGTACCTGTCACCAGGCCATCAGGGTACCCGAGTACCTGTCACCAGGCCATCAGAGTACCGGAGTACCTGTCACCAGGCCAACAGAGTACCTGAGTACCTGTCACCAGGCCATCAGAGTACCCGAGTACCTGTCACCAGGCCATCAGAGTATTTGAGTACCTATCTGTAGCCCAACAGAGTACCCGAGTACCTATTTGCAGCCCATGCCTCATAGAATATATATGTTGGGGTGTTTCCTTTCCAAAATGGGATTCATTTTGTGGGTAATTTCACTGTCCTGGTGCTCCAGGACCTTCAAAAGTGTGATAGATAGGAATGAAATGAGATGTGTCATTTTTGCTCATAGAACGCCTGAAGGTACTACTTCAATGTTTGGCCTCTCTATGTGGCCAGGCTGTGTAAAAGTCCTACACATGTGGTATTGCCATACTCGGGAGGAGTAGCAGAATGTGTTTTGGGGTGTAATTTTTGCTGTATACATGCTATGTGTTAGAAATATCTTATAAATTGACAACTTTGTGTAAAAAAAAATGCGTTTCCAAACTTCTGGTAAAAAATATACCTCACAGATTATACGTTGGGGTGTTAGCTTTCCAAAATGGGGTCATTTTATGGGCAATTCCATTGTCCTGGTACTCCAGGGCCTTCAAAAGTGTAATAGGTGGCTGTCAAATGAGATGCGTCATTTTTGCTCGTAGAACGTCTGAAAGTGCCACTTCAATGTTGGTGCTCTGTATGTGGCCATGCTGTGTAAAAGTCTCACACATGTGGTATCGCCGTACTCGGGAAGAGTAGCAGAATGTATTTTGGGGTGAAATTTGTTGTATGCATATGCTGCGTGTGAGAAATAACCTGATAATATGACAATTTTGTAAAAAATAATAATAATAAAAAAAAATCTTCATGTTGCAAAGAATTGTGGGAAAAAATGACAACTTAAAAAAAACTCGCCATGCTACTTACTTAATACCTTGGAATGTCTACTTTCTAAAAAGGGGTCATTTGGGGGGTATTTGTACTTTCCTGACTTGTTAGTGTCTCAAGAAATGAGATACACCTGATGTACTGAAGGCCTGATCAGATGTGATCAATTTTCAGTGATAAGCACCATAGTTTGTAGACTCTATAACTTTCACAAAGACCAAATAATATACACTAATGAGGGTTATTTTTTACCAAAGATATGTAGCAGTATAAGTTTTGGCAAAAATTTATGAAGAAAAATTACTAATTAGCAAAATTTTATGACAGAAACAAAAAAAGGGAATTTTTTTCATAAAATGTATGTTTTTTTTATTTTATTTATAGCACAAAAAATAAAAAATAAACACTAGTGATTAAATACCACTAAAAGAAAGCTCTATTTGTGTGGAAAAAAGGATGCAAGTTTCATATGGGTACAGTGTTGCATGACTGAGTAATTGTCATTCAAAGTGTGAGAGCACTGAAAGCTGAAAATTGGTCTGGTCAGGAAGGGGGTGTAAGTGCACTGTACTGAGGTGGTTAATAAAGGCTCCAACATCAGTGCAAACAAAAGAGGCGATAGTGGGAAGCCCTGGCAGGTCCCATTTGAGATTACAAAGTTTTCTGAGTGTACCCTATTTGCCTTAACCAGGGCCTGTGGTGTAGAATATATTCCTGCTACCCAATCTATCATTAGATCTCCTAGGCCCATGTATTTTAATACTCCCAATATAAATGTCCAGGTGACCCTGTCAAACGCTTTTTCCACATCTGTATTCACAAAGACACTTGGCATCTTCTTTTCATTTGCATAGTGGACCAAATTCAGTACTTTAATGGTACTGTCCCTTGCCTCCCGTGTGAGGATAAACCCCACTTGGTTCAAGTGTACCAACTGCGTAAGCTGGGACTGTAAACGCGATGCCAGTGTCTTTGTGAATATTTTTAAGCCCACATTTAGCAATAATATTGGTCGGTAGCTGCTACAAACCGACCTATCTTTCCCTTCTTTCAGGATCACCGCAATATGTGCCCTTAATGCGTCAAGTGGAGGGTTGGTTGTTTGTCCTAATACATTAAACATTTTTACCATATGTGGGCCCAATAGTGAGAAAAATCTTTTGAAGTATTGTATAGAAAACCCATCTGGGCCAGGTGCCTTTCCATGTTTAAATGTCTTCATTACTTTAGACACTTCCTCCATTGTGATTGGTGTCTCTAATTTTCGTTGGGCAAGGGATGGTAGGCGCACTAAGTGTGAGGAGGATTGTTCCAGAGATAAGGGTGGCAAAGGAGCCACCGGTAAATTATATAGAGAGGTATAATACTCCCTGAATTCATTGACAATGTCTTTCGGCATTGAGAGTTTCTGGCCACTTTTTTTTTTAATGTATGGTATGTATGACCGTGTCTGTTGTTTTTTTAGTTTTCTTGCTAAAAGTTTGCCACACTTGTCTCTGGATTCGTACGTCACCCTCCTTCCTTGTTGTAGTACTGCCTTTGCTTTATAATGGAGGAGATCGGAGAGCTGTCTCCTCAGGTATGCTAATTAATTTCCCATTCTCCTTTCTGGTATCCCTTTTTCCAGCAATTTTCTAGTTTCTTCTTCTCAGGCCTTCTTTATTCAGGAGCCATGTTTAATTCAAAATCCTCTAATTACCACTTTATGAGCCTCCCATATCATACCCGGATTGCTATTCCCGTTGTCATTTGTTTCGAAGTACCAATTAATTTATTTTATTAGGTCCTCTCGAATTTCGGGAAACTGTAGTAGACTGAGTAGCCCCCAAAATGGAGATCTTGATTGTAACTGGCGCATGATCTGACCAGGTTATATTTCCTATTGATACTTCCTGTACCGTAGGAAGTAGCTAGTATTAAGAAGAAATAGATTTGGGAATATAGTTGATGGGGGTTTGAAAAGAAGGTATAAACTCTCTCCTCCGTGTGATGGGCTCGTCAGACATCTATCAATTGAAATTTGTGGAACTTCCGAAGGACACACCTCCTAGTTCCGCTAGGTACCGATGAGGTTCCAGTGGAAGTATCTAATTTAGGTTCTAGGGGGACATTAAAGTCTCCCCCTAAAATCAATTTTCCCTCCCTGAATCCCATTAATTTTGATAGAGCTTTTTCCAAAAACCTGTCTTGATGGACATTTGGGACATAAATCGTGGCCAAAGTAACCTTTACACTGGCTATAAGTCCTTTAAGAAAAAGATATCTCCCACCTAGATCCATGAGAGACCATGCGATTAGGTTAGAAATTAAAATAGCGACTCCTTTGGTTTTAGCCTCAGGATTGGAAGCATAGTATACGTTGGGGAAATGTCTATTTTGAAGATAGGGACATAATCCTACCTTCAGATGTGTCTCCTGCACCATTCCCACGTCAGTGTTAATGCGTTTTAATTCACTCATCCTTCCTTTTTTCAGGAATATTAAGTCCTCTAACATTTAATGATGTCACCCGTAGTCCCTCCATCTTCCCTGTAGCAGGTGGGAGGTAGCACAGACAGGGGAGACAGCTAAAACAAAACAAAAAAGAAAAAAAAAAAAAAAGAAGCCTTTTATAATTAAAATTTAAGGGGAACCGCTAAATTTCCCAGCACCTACCTCTGGGTCCTTAGTTTCCTGTGGGTGCTGAATATAGGGGGTGCCAAACTATGGCCAGTATGGAAAAGCATCTCTCCCCCTCCCTCCAGCTATGTTCTTACTTCTTTTCATCCTATACAGCAGCTACCTGTCCCTCTCCTATCTGAACGTCCTATCCCCCACTGCTAATTCTATTTCACCCCCTTCGGCCAATATATTTCCAAACTGCCTATCTACATATTATCCGTGTCTCCTCTGAAGTCTATGTTTATATAACCTCTAACTGTATTACCTTATAACACACACATATATATATTCTCGTCCTTTCCTTCCCCCCTTCCCTCCTCTCCCAACCCCCCTCCCCATACTATCATTCCCATCCTTCTATCAAAGAATATTTCCAGTATAGTCTTTATCTTTATTATCTTTATATTACCTTGTATTAGACCCACTGTCTTATTTAATCCCCTTCTCTCTCCTCCCCTTCCCTTCCTCTTAACTCCTTGATTTCCATATGTAAAAATTATCATAGTGGAAGGAGGTGGGATGAAAGGGTGGGAGGGGGGACAGGGGAATGTGTGGGGGGATGGGGGGGGGCACTATGATAATTACCCTGTTTTTCACCCTTTAAACCAGTGGCTTTCAGAACTTTTTTACTTTAGATATACATGAATTGTATACATTTTTTTTTAATTTATCCCTTTTTGCACATTTAAAAACCACATGAGCTTTTGGCATGGTGGTTCAGCATTTCAGTGATTAAAGCAAGTGGTGAGGAGGCAACATATTGCCTCCTCATCACCTGTAAATATCCTCTGAGAAGCAATCCACAGTGGATCGCCTTTCAGAGGGTTGGCAGTATAGCCGCACATGTGAAAGACTCCTATTACCAAAACACAACCAGTATAGTATATGTAGCGTCGGTACTCCTAACGAGTATGCGCTATATGTTTAAATTTAGTTTTTGCCTAAAAACTGTAATGAGTTTGGGACTAATTGTGCTAAATTGTACTTTGGCATCAGTTTAGCTGGGCTGTATTGAAGTTCGGCCTGGTCATAGGTGGGGTTGTACACCTGTGGGAGGCTATAGAACGCAGTCTGGTTGGACACATTGGGTACCAATCTCTGTCTCGGACCCAATCAGTGGGAGTTTGTCTTGCTGCGTAATCCGGGAAGGGGAAGGTGCCAAAGTAACCTGGTTCGGGGTTCTAGTCCAGAAGTTGTTGCTGACTCCGTGGTCCTGGTCCTCCTGACCAGCCCCCAGGGGCCCTCATGACTTGGGGTGCGGATCCATCACTTTCTGAGCCTCAGAACTGGCTAGTTTGAGGCACAGTAACTGGAAGGAGGATTCTAAGGTGTTCCAGTGCCGTCTCGGGTTTTGGAGAGGCCCAGCAACTCTACATGTAACCAGAGGAGGACTCTTCGGTAAGAGAGCAATGCACAAGGCTGGCTGCTTGGTAAGAGCCTGGAAACTGAGCTGCCATGGACATTCGATTGAATCCACAATTCTTACAGTATCACCAGATCGGCTGAAAGATTCTGGTACAGTAAGAAAAGTTCCTACTTCTACCCTTCCAGTTGTAGCTAAGTTTCTAAGTTTCCAACCAAGTCTGCGTGAGAGACTTTGAAAAGCTAGAATTACCTGTTGGCTGCTAAACCCAAAACTTAAGGATTTATCCAACAGTTAAAGAGTCCAGTTGTGAGCGGCTGTTCCATGGATTGTGTACATAGAGAGAGACTTTTATTGAAGTCAGCAATTCCAAGCACCTGAGCTAAACTCTACCCTCATACCCTCTATTCCCAACTTAGAGACTGAGTTTGTTCAACCGTTTTATGCAAAATAAAAAGCCTAACAAGGAATTCAAGTGTCGGTCTCTACAGTTACTGGGTCATCAACCCTGGGAACCCCTAGACAAGGACAACGAGTACAAGCCGGAGGAGGTAATTGGTAAGCCCAGAAAAATTCAGCCGCTCCTCCTGGGGTAAGTGTTACATATAACTCAAATTTCTTTAAAACAAAGCAAAAATTATTATAAACACCATCTCTAGCGTGCCTTACATGGTTTGCCCATTGACATCATCAGAGGCATAGTACAGGTTACACAACTACTTCCTAAAAACTTCCTAAAAATTAACTCTTACCATGCCCAATGCATATAAACCCTTTCACTGCCCAACCCTTGTTCACAAAACTCCATCTTGCTTAATATCTCAAATGAATACATACCCAAAAAACAGTGTACAATATACATAATCCCATCCATGTACTAACTAGGCCTGACTCTGCTTAGCTTCCAAAATCAAACAAGATCTAGATTCATTTTCCCAAATGCATCTAAATGTCCTCAATAAAACAATTCAAGTCTATATCTATATTCATCCCATACAGTTTCAATGTGATGAATTTATGAATTCAGAATTCTTCTTGAGACTTCCTTCTTAAAATGATTCAATATATTTTCATCCTCTTAGGATCAGCATTCTGGATTTTTTTTTTAAATGCAACAGGACAGAAATGTATGTTCTTTTTTTCTACATTGTAGATGTGCTCATCAATTTGATCTCTCAGTCAGGTAGTGTGGCCAGGTAGTAGAGTAAAGTTGTCATCATGGGCACTCTAAAGTATGTATCACATTTCAACTTTCACATGTAATGAATTCTTTAGTTTTTACCATTTTTTTAATGAATTCTGCTATTGTAGTTTTTCTTCTATTTAGCTTCTGCTTTCATCCTTTCCATTAGCCACACCTAAAGAAACCTTTTATATCTAGGTTACTAAGTTGTTTAATAACCCCCAGAGAATTAGGATCTCTCAAATCAGGGGCCTTTCTTAAGGCCGGCTTACCTAAATTAGGATTTCTGTTTAGTACATTCCAATGTTTCTGAAAAACCTGTTTTATTTGTTTATTCTGTATACAAAAACATGTAATGAAGGCATATTCCATTGTGTTATCCGGTTTCATACTTTTCTCAACCTCCTTTAACCACTTGCTTACTGGGCACTTAAACCCCCTCAGTCCCAGACCAATTTTCAGCTTTCAGCGCTGATGCACTTTGAATGACAATTGCGCGGCCATACAACACTGCACCCAAATGAAATTTTTATAATTTTTTTCCCACAAATAGAGCTTTCTTTTGGTGGTATTTAATTACAGCTGGGAGTTTTATTTTTTGCTAAACAAACAAAAAAAAATGCAAAAAAAAAAAAAATCATGTTTAATAGTTTGTTATAAAATTTTGCAAACAGGTCATTTTTCTCCTTCATTGAAATGCGCTGATGAGGCGGCACTGGTGGGCACTGATGGGCGGCACTGGTGGGCACTGATGGGTGGCACTGGTGGGCACTAATAAGCACAGTTAAGGCAACACTAGTAGGCACAGATAAGGTGGCACCGATAGGCACAGATAAGGCAGTACTGATGGGCACAGATAAGGCGGCACTGATGGGCACTGATAGGTGGCACGGATGGGTGGCACGGATGGGTGGCACTAAGGGGCACTGATAGGTACCACTGATAGATGGGACTGATGGGCACTGATAGGTGGCACTGATAGGTGGCTCTGATGGGTGGCTCTGCTGGGCACTGATGGGCGGCACTGATGGGCACTGATGGGCACTGGTAGATGACACTGATGGGCACGGATATGTGGCACTGAGGTGGAGCAATGTTGTTGAGGCAGATTGTGGGCACTGATAGGTGGCACTGTGGGTACTGATGTATGGCACTGTGGGTACTGATGTATGGCACTGCGGGCACTGATTATGGCACTGTGGGCACTGATGTATGGCACTGCTGGGTGGCATTATGGGCACTGATGGGGGGCACTGCTGGATGGCACTTTATTAAGGCTCTGGGGGTTACTGGCAGGGGGCAGGTGGGTTCTGATACACTGGCCGTGATCGGGACTGATGTCCCGATCACGGCCGCCGGTGATCGGCTTTTTTTTCTCTCCTCGCACTGTCAGCGCGAGGAGGAAAAATAGCCGATTACCGGCTCTGTTTTGGCACATGATCAGCTGTCATTGGCTGACAGCTGATCACGTGGTAAGGGGTCAGGATCGACCCCTTGCTTGGATCGGTGATCAGGCGAGTCTCATTGACTCGCCGATCACAGAGCGCGCCGCGCGTGCCCCTCAGGGGGCGCGCAGGCCACTCGTGTGCGGGACGATGTCAATAGACGTAGTCCCGGCAAAGGAGGTCCACGCTGTAGCTGTCATTCGGCTATAGCGCGGATCTCAAGAGGTTAATAATTACTAAGTTTCATTACTATTTTTTTTTTCCTATCTCTTCAATATGCCACTCTTTATAACTTTTTGAATGAAGGTTTGTTTCATTATTTCCTTGTCAAAAAGATTTTATTGAACATACAATAGAGTATTTGACAATAGGTTAAGTACATAATATACAATAGAAGTAATGAAGCTCAGAGTTATATATTCAATACAATGTAAATGATATATTCAACTATAATTACTACTATAACAATAACACATATTAATGATATGGTTTATTAGAGGAATTTGCTTCTGAAGTAGGAAAGAGCTTCAAAATCATAATAGGAATAGATAGAGAAGAAAGGAAAGATAGGAAGAAAAGAAACTAGGAAGGAAGGATATTCATTGAATGCCTCTGCCAATATAGGGGAAATAAGTCTGAAAAGGTGCGGTAGTATAATGCAAAATAACCATCTGGTCCTGGTCTTTTATTCATTTTCAACTCTTTGATGACCTTTTCTACTTCCTCTGCCGTGATAGGTATCTCAAGTTGTGTTTTTTGTGAAACAGTTAGTTCAGGTAGGTTAATTTGTGAGAAGAAGGAATCTGCTTTGTTTGAATTGAATGTATTTGATTCCGTGTATAGTGTATTTAAGTGAGAACGAAATTTGTGAACGATTTTAAGGGGGTTGCTTGTATATATGGTTTTTAGATAGTTTTAATCTAATTGGTTTAAATATGTTATTTGTTGATCTGAGTGCCCTCGCCAGGTATGTGCCTGGTTTGTTAGTTGTCTCATTATTTCAATTGTTTTTTATACTCCTCAATTTATGAGAAAAGCCTTCAGGTTCTAACTCTAAGACCCCATCAACATTTCAACAAACCAAGAAAAGAAAAGAAATACCACCATTGAAACAAAAGCAATATTTTAAGAGAAGCCTTGCAGAAAAAAAGCAGGTTAACCTATGAAAGGCCCTATCAAAATTAAATAAAAATCAATATATGCTTCAAATTTATCAAAAACCCAAAATAACACCCCCTGAAGCAAAAGTTCATTTTTATTTAAAAGACAGCATTGATGCAGGAAAAAGAAGCTTAAGGCCGTATTAAATCCAAAAACAAAAATGTATTATATTGCAGCTTACTAATTCCTAGATGACTACTATTTTTGGTGATCCTGCCAATAAGTCTGTTATTTTTCAGATTCCTTTAACAGATCAAGCTGTCCAGCAAAAGTGGCAATTAGAGAGTTGGGACAGACTATTTAACACTGACAGGAGTGCTTACAATGGTCAGCTTATATTAATTTATGTAAAATCTTTATCCCAAGAGGAAAAAAAGCTTCACGCAGTGCACTTCCTGTGCGGGTTTCCCTATTGCATGTCACTCAAAAACAATTCACACTGCCCTCTGCGAACTGCTGCAGAAAGTTAATGACAACCCCAGATTGGTTCGCAGATAGCAATCCGATTCCAGTGTGGGCCAAAAAAAGAGCCCTGCACCATTTTGGAGCAAAAGCGATGGAATTTCAGCTATACAGTTTGTATGACTGAATTTGCATCGCACAGACATCGCATGCGATCTGCAAAGCAATACAGTGTGAATCACATGCAATGTCAGTGTTTGCACCATTTGTTAGACAAGTTCATCTAAATCTGTTAGTACATTCAACACTACCCTCTCATCAGACTTATAATGCTGCTGTCTAAAGGTGTCTTTGGTGCTCATACATGCAGAGGGGAGGTACCCTGGGACAGGAAGTGTGTATTGGCAGGATTACCATGTGAAAAAAAAAAAAAAATCATAATTAAAAAAAAAATAGATATATCTATATAGATCTCTCTCTATATATATATCTATATCCCCACAATAAATAAAACCCCCAAAATATTTCATCTTTGAAACAAAAGCCATTTTTAAGGGAAGCCTTGCAGCAAAAAAGGTTTCTATGGATGGGACAGCATGCTGATTTCAAATTAACCAAATCTTGAAAGTAAGGGGTTGCTTTTCTGAAAAACTTGAGAATGCAAAATCTAGTGCAGCTTTGAATAGAAAATGCATAGAATCAGCTTCCAGATTTTTGTCAGAGCTTAATTGACGTGATCATGACGTAACGCATAAAGCTCGAGTGGAGGGATACTGCAAAGTGACACCGCAAGGGAACGAGTTCGACACTCATGGATTTTTGCCAGTTGTCGGCTTTTAAAATGTGAATTTTATGCTGCTATTTTAATAAACCTGCTTTTAAATTGTATCACACTACAAGAGCGTTCTTCTTTCTTCACCTATATTTACTGGGAGGATATTTAAGAGGATCCTTTACGAATAACAGCATTGAAAATATCTATAGAGGACCCCTAGAGGCGATCCCACGCGATTACGACATCTCTGAGAGATACCATTATGTGCTGGTTTAAGAATATCTAAGCTAAGGTGAGAGGCCAGAGAGCACAGAGGTGGCACAAGAAGAAAGAGATTAAGCCACCCCATATTTCTGTCTTTCACAATCAATGGTGAAGCGATAGATCACGCACAGTCATTTGGATTATATTAAGGACTTTCTCATTGAAGGAATGTGTATTTGTTATGGTTACATTTTGTCTATGTGTGGAATATTTGGTGTTCATCCCTGAGACATATGGGTTTTTTTTCTTTATGCACTAAAATCACTTTAATTGTTGATAGGGATATTCATCACTGAAGTTATACATTCTCCGGGTGGACCAGCTGGTATCCATCCCTGAGACACACAATTTTATTACCTCTCTTTCTAGCACTGGAATAACTTTATTGAATCATTATAATAGGATATTTATCACTGACGTATTTACTTTTCATTTATTGGCAGGATTACCATGTGAAAAAAATAAATAAAAATAATATATATTTATTTATTTTACCCCAAAATATTGCATCTTTGAAGCAAAAGCAGTTTTTAAGGGAAGACTTGCAGCAAAAAAAAAAAAAAAAGACTTCTATGGATGGGACAGCATGCTGACTTTAAATCAACCAAATCTTGAATGTAAGGGGTTGATTTTCTGAAAAAATTGAGAATGCTAAATCTAGTGCAGCTTTGCATAGAAACCGCATGGAATCAGCTTCCAGTTTTTTTGTCAAAGCTTAATTGAACAAGCTGAAGTTAGAAGCTGTTTGGCTACCATGCACAGCTGCACCAGATTTTGCACTCTTAAATTTTAGTAAATCAACCCCTAAATATCTATTTGTAAGGCCAGGATGACCAGGTCATTGATGATAGTGTGAATTTTGCATCCAGCGAATTCATCCTTAATTTTCCCAGACAAACGCCAGGTATGGCTATGAAGGCTTTATTATTTCAGGCAAGTTAAGCCATGAGAGATCAGAATTATTCTCATATTATTCAACTGTAAGTGTACCTTTGTGAGGGCATAAGAAAAGCACTTGCCAAAGGGGAGGTTCGAGCAGATTCATCAAAGATTCTTCGGAAGAGAACGAGAAAAGCAACAATGTTGTAGGTTACAGGGTCATCTTTTTCCCAGAGTGGGAAAGCCCAGGCCAAAGTTTCCCCACTTAGCAAGGAAATTACATAGGCCATTTTGGATTGGTCCATAGGGAAGTTCTGTGGCTGTAGCTCAAAGTGAATATAATGCTGATGTAGCTACCTGTGTCAACCCTTGGTATCCCAAGGCATAGGGGAGGCAGCAAATGAAGCATAGAGGTCACAGGAAAGACAGATGGGCACACTGGAGAGACCGGTGATGGGGCTGGAGGTTTGACTACTGAAGCCAGAGAGGCCTCTAGTTGATCCAAGCAGGTTGCTAGAGTAAGGAAATGTCAGATCACTTGGAATTCATTGTCTTTTTGGGCATCAAGTCTGTAAGACAGATAGAATCTCATTAGATTCAGTAGGTGGCTGGGGGGTACATTCAAAGGTTTTATGGTTGAACTGTTCTGTTCAAAACTGTCATAAGAACAGGCCGATATCCAATAAAATAATAGTCTGGGTGATTGCAGGAGCTGCAAAGGTTACCATCAGTGGAACATAGTGGACAAGACAATGTCAGAGCATGCCAGTGACTACAGGGAGACGCAGTTGTCAAGGAACTGCACATAAAAGTAATTAAATGGCACTGGATGCTCTAGAGTACCCTGGAGTCACTAGCTGATACAGGATACTCTGAGGTTTACAGGAATCATGGAGCACTGAGGGTGCAATGGGACCTCAAGATGACACAGAATGCCTTGGGGTAGATTAGAGTCAGTGGAAACATAGAGGTGCACTGGAAAAAGTAGATGGCACAGGATGAGTCCATGAGTCCACGGTGATAGTGTCCAGGATTGGCATCTTCAGGGTGGACTGCAGGTCCCAGCAATCCTCCTATGCTGTAGAAGGCTCCTGAAGCCAGATGTTTGCTAGTAGGCACTCTGGTCTTGGTATACATCAGAAGATTAGCAAGACGGGTTACAGCAACAGTACAACAAATAAAAGCAATGAAGAGCCTACAACAGTGACTACTTTCAGATCTGGACCCCTGTCCCTTTTATAATACACATAACCAATAGATTGAACCCAAAATGCCCACCAAGAAAGAACTGGCAAACACGATTAACATTAATCCTCCCAGCTGGGGCAGCTTAAACTCTACCTGCTTGCATGCATAGATGAATGTCAAAGCTTCCAGCTGTCAATTGTTGCTAAGAAGGCAGCATGTGCTTGTACCTGCAGCATCCTTACTGACCGCTGATGTCACCCAGCCCATTCACTTATATAGCTGAGAATCCCTGGCCACGTAAGCAAATGGGTGGGGATTGGAAGGGTTCCATCATTGCCTAAATACATCCACATGGCCATATTTGGTAAAATAACATATATTTTTAATGACCGCTTGAGGAGTTGTCACTTGACTAGTTTCGGGATCAGTTCTGTGCGCTGGATCTTTGAGTTTTTATTTTTTTTCCAGGTTGAGCCCACATGAGTGCTCCCAGCTTTCTATAGGGACACTTGGAAAAAAGGAGGAGTCTAGAGTACTGTCAGGGGAGCCCAGAAGAGGAGGAGCTATTGGCTCTTGCTGCTATAAGTGAAATCCTGTGAGGGAGGAGTGGGGGTGTGCCCTAGTGCCTCTGTGTGTGTGTCTATGAATGCACAAAGCACAGCTTGGGAGCACACCCACAGGTATGTCCCCCCAGCATACAGCTTCCTGGGTGGACACTTGGAGAAGAAGAGAAGTGGAAAACACTGGCGGGGGACTCCAGAAGAGGAGGTAAGAGACTGCTCTATGCAATATCCTTACACAAAGCAGGTATGTATAAAATCTTTTTTTTATTTTAGGAAAATAAAAATAAGACTTGAATATCACTTTAAGACTACTTTCACACTGAGACGCTTTACAGGCGCTATAGCGCTAAAATTAGCACCTGTAAAGCGCCTCTCCTCTCACTCCAGTGTGAAAGACTGAGTGCTTTCCCACTGGAGTGGTGGGCTGGCAGGACGCTCAAAAACGTCCTGCAAGCAGCATCTTTGAGGCACTGTAGGAGCGGTGTATACACCGCTCCTACAGCGCCCCCGCCCATTGAAATCAAAGCAAAGCGTCATTGCAGCAGTGCTTTGCGGGCGCTTTGGAACTCTTTTTTTGGCCGTTAGCGTGGGTTAAAAGCGCCCTGCTAGTGCCCCCCGGCGCAATACATAAAAAACACACTTGTACTCATATACTGTATATTCATCCAATGTAAATAACATAAATAGATTATCAATTCCATGTATTTAAGTGAAAAAAAATCTAACTTTTTCTATACAATCAACACCAGGAATATAATCATATTAATGCACCAAAAAACATGCAACTGTGTGATAGTCCACAATCTTTTTTTAGTCCTGCAGAATGCCTTGTGTAACCTTTTGAATGTTTGCATTACCACCATGTAGTTTCCAACAACAGTGAGATCTTCATCCTTAAATTTCCTTTTTGGATGTTTCCAGATAGTCAAATCAGCATATATTCTTACAAGGGGTTAAATATCAGATCTCTGCTCTTCCTCATATTACCACTCCAGCGCAAGAGAAATATAAAGGAATCATAGGGGTTGATTTACTAAAGGCAAATAGATTGTAATGTAGAGTGGATTTGCCTTTAGTAAATCAACCCTGAAATGCTTTCCACTAGGGTTTGATTATGTATACAAATAAGAAAGAGTGTGTTTTGGGGTAAGCACTGATTAATAGTACATATAGAAGGAATTGGAGTGATACACTATTTAGCAGTGGCGGCTGGTGAAGTTTTAGAATGGGGGGCGCCAGGCCCCACCCATTCCCAGTTGACCCCTCCCACTTCTCATAAGCCATACCTCTTATAGAATCCACCCACTCCATGCCCTGTATTCCACTTGCTTCCACTCATAGTGTCAGAAGTATACAGCTCAGCATCACAGGACAGAGTATATAGCCCCAACATCACAGGACAGAGTATATAACTCGGCATCACAGATCAGGGTATATAGCACAGCCTTACAGATCAGTGCAAACAAACTGAAAAATGACACTCTTAGTATTGAAGGACTCTAAATAGGCATTTATGAGGTGATTATGTGTCAGCCTGGTATATAGCATTTCTCACAAAGCCTAGCGTATAGCATTTTTCACAAAGCCTGGCGTATAGCCTTTCTCACAAAGCCTGGCATATAGCCTTTCTCACAAAGCCTGTCATATAGCATTACTCACAAAACCTGGCATATAGCATTTCTCACAACGCCTGGTATATAATATTTCTCACAAGCCTGCTATATAGCATTTCTCACTAAGCCAGGTATATAGCATTTCTCACAAAGCCTGGCATATAGCATTTCCCACAAAGTCTGGTTTATAGCATTCTCATTGGTCTCCCCTTCTGTTTGAGTCTGTCGCATGGCTACTTAAAGTGTAAGTTCACCTTTATAGAAAAATCTGTAAGGTGAACTTACACAGCTCTCCCTCCCCTGCATTGCTCTGTATCTCTCAGTCTCTGGTCTGACCTCCCTCTGCTCCACACGTGTCTTGCATCTGTTAGGAGATGATGGGGTCTCCTTACACACTGGCCACAACCTCCTGCAGCCCCTCCCCTATCACTGTACTGGGTCAGCCATCATCAGCCTGCTTGCTTGTGAAATGGGCAGATCCAGTGGAGAGACAGCGTGGGCACTGTGCAGTGAGAGTCAGGCAGCGTGTGTGTGTGTGTGTGGCTGTGTGGAACGGAGGGGCAAGACTGTGTCAGTCTCTGTCTCTGGGCCATGGGGTCAGCAGCGCTAGCCTAGCACTTACCTTCAATGTTGCCGCTCCTCTCTATGAATCCACCACATGCACACACACGCAATCCAGACGACTCCTCCCCCTGTGACCGGGAAACCAGAAGTGTCTCCACCCCCATAGTACTGCCAACTGTCCTCTCCTCCGGTCCCCGCTTCGCAGTCGCAGCCAATTCTAAGCTACTAATAGCTTATACTGATGAATCCCAGGAGAGTGGGAGTGTGTGCGGGCACACAGCTTGCCCCCTGCACAAGCCCTAAACACAGGCAATAAGCTTCCCATAGACCGTCGCATGTCCGGCACCCGGTCACTCTTAAACTGAAATTTTTTTATTTATTTTTTTACATTTTTTTTCAGCTTGGGGGGACGGCGCCCACGCCCCCTATGGATGGGCCGCCACTGCTATTTAGTCTCCATGCCATCTGAAGTTCATAAACAGCTGTTTTTTGGAATTTGGGCATTTTTTTTTATAACAGCCCATAAACTCCCCTCTATGCACACATGGACGTTTTTGGATGTTTATCAGCAGTGGAGTTCATAGGCTGTTTTCTGAATGCCATAAAATCGCATTCAGGAGTCGTTTTTCTGACCAAAAAAAGTCAAACGCTCATGAACACTGATAAACATCGATAAACGCTCAAAAACGTGGCTCACCAGCATTTTTTAACATTTTTGATCCATTGAAAAAAATAAAAATGAAAAGAAAACCGCTAAAAATGCTAACACGAAAAATGCCAAAAACGCTAATAAAAACGTTAAAAAATGTTGAAAGACTCATTGCAATACATCCTATACTATATATCCAATTAACCACTTGCCATCCGGGCCATAACAGAAAGACAGCTACAGCGTGGTCGGCTTATTCTGGGTGGATGTCCGTGTGATGTCCTCCCAGAATGTTGCTCTTGCGCGCCCCCGCAAACATCCGTGACCGCCGGGTACGGAAAAGACCCGGCGCATCACAGATCGCAGTAAGTGCCGGTTCACACTAGGGCGATGCCAGACATCGCATGTAATCCGCAGCGCACGGCTGTTCACATTACATGCGATGTCTGTGCGGGTGCGATGTCAGCCATACAGATAGTATGGCTGATATCACACCGCATTCGGTCCAAACACGCACAGGACCCTTTTTTCTGTTCGGACCAGAATCGGATCGCATGTGTGTTCACACATATGTGATCCGATTCATGTCCGAACTGTCAGTTCGCAGTGCGATATGTGAGCTGAAATGGGGGTGTCATTAACATATAATGACACTCCCCATCAGATCGCATGTAGCAGTGTGAACTGCCGTGTGTGTCAAGTGCAATGCGGGAACCTGCAGTTGATTCGCAGGGTTCTCGCATCGCACTAGTGTGAACCGGCACTTAATGGCAGCTTGTAGCAGCCATTTACCACGTGATCGCTCCGTCAAATTATCTCTCCTCCTATTCAGTGCTTACCCAAAATCACAATCTTTCATATTTATATACATTTTCAAAGCATCCCCCCGCAACACATAAGTGCCGGTGTCTTGTAAAATAGTGTCCCCCATCAGATGCTGTCCCCTGCGTACTGCGCATGCGCAGTACACAGGAACACAGATTCCGAAAATTGCCGAGGACGAACGGCGCCTGCGCCGTGAGTCCAGGTTCTATCCCCACTATCCAAGTGGACATAGAGTTAGAATAAAAAAGAGCCGAGCGGAGCGAGGCCGAGCCCGAAGCGTGGCGAGCGAAGCTCGCCCGCGAGGGGCCCTCTAAAATTCTTAACCCTATGTCCGCTTGGATAGTGGGGCTACCTCCTCCACTCACGGCGCAGGCGCCGTTCAACTTCTGAGTTTTTCCGAAGCTTCGGCTGCTCCGTACTGCGCATGTGCAGTACGGAGCGGACAGCATTTGATGGGCGGACTGTATTAGCCAGAACACCGGTTCACACTAGCGTGATGCGAGAACCCTGCAAATCATGTGCGGGTTCCCGCATCGCTCCCGACAAGCACGGCAGTTCACACTGCCATATGCGAACTGCTGGGGAGTGTCATTATATGTTAACGACACCCCCATTTCAGCTTGCGTATCGCACTGCGAACTGACAGTTCGGACATGAATCGGATCGCATATGTGTGAACCCACATGCAATCCGATTCTGGTCCGAACAGAAAAAAGGGTCCTGTGCGTGTTTGGACTGAATGCGGTGCAATATCAGCCATGCTATCTGTATGGCTGACATCGCACCCGCACAGACATCGCATGTAATGTGAACAGCACAGCAGTGTGCTGCGAATTACATGTAATGTCTGGCATCGCACTAGTGTGAACCGGCACTAAAAAACACACTTCTGCTCATATATTGTATATTCATCCAATGTAATCATTGAGGGGGAGAGATTGTTTTTAGCAGCACTGTGGGCTGGATCTGTAGTGCCCACAGCGCTGCTCTGTGCCCATACTATGCAATACTCTGCAATAATGTGCAATACTCTGCCAATACTCCCCAATACTCTGCCAATACTCCCCAATACTCGCCAATACATTTTTTTAAATTTTTTACCAAATTTTCCATCTTTTTTGATTCATAGTGCAAAAATAAAAAACACAGTGGTGATTAAATACCACCAAAAGAAAGCTCTATTTGCATGAAAAAAAGGACAAGTATTTCATATAGGTACAGTGTTGCATGACTGAGTAATTTTTATTCAAAATGTGAGAGCACTGAAAGCTGAAAATTGGTCTGGTTAGGGAGGGGGTTTAAGTGCTCAGTTGTCAAATGGTTAAAAAGTGAAGACTACAATTAACCTCCTCGCGCCCGCCCTATAGCCGAATGACGGCCGTAGAGCAGGCGCTTTAGTCCGGGTGGCCGTCACTGGACATCCTAATGTTTACTTCCGCAATGCGCGCCGCCGCGGGCACGATTCGGGAAAGTTCCGTGTTTGCCGTGTCCCCCGGGGACAGGCAAACACAGATCGCTGTAAACGGCCAATCACAGCGGCTGTTTACAGCGCGAACGGCGTGTCCAATGGGAGATGATCTCATATGTAAACATATGAGATCATCTCTCAGCGCCGCTCTCCCTCCTCACACAGACAGAGTGTGAGATGGGAGAGATGAACGGCTGCAGCGGCCGTCAGTGTAAAAAAAAAAAAAAGTAAAAAAAAGTGCCATCCTCCCCCAGTGCCATCCTGCCCCAGTGCCATCCTGCCCCAGTGCCATCCACCCCACTGCCATCCTGCCCCAGTGCCATCCTGCCCCAGTTCCATCCGCCCCAGTTCCATCCGCCCCAGTTCCATCCGCCCCAGTTCCATCCGCCCCAGTGCCATCCACCCCAGTGCCATCCACCCCAGGGCCACCTGCCCCCAGTGCCACCTGTTGTCAGTGCCAATTGTCCCCAGTGCCATCTGTCATCAGTGCCACGTATAAGTGCCATCTGCCATCAGTGCCACGTGTCATCAGTGCCACATAGTGCCATCTGTCATCAGTGCCATGTATTAGTGCCATCTGTCATCAGTGCCACGTATCAGTGCCATTTGTCATCAGTGCCACCTGTCAGTGTCACGTGCCATCTGTTGTCAGTGTCACATGTCATCAATGCCACTTATCAGTGCCATCTGTCATCAGTGTCACGCGTCATTGGTGCCACGTATTAGTGCCATCTGTCATCGATGGCACGTATCAGTGCCACGTATTAGTGCCATCTGTCATCAGTGCCACGTAATAGTGCCACGTGTCATTAGTGCCACGTGTCATCAGTGCCACATATAAGTGCCACGTGTCATCAGTGCCACATATTAGTACCATCTGTCATCAGTGCCACATATTAGTGCCATCTGTCATCAGTGCCACGTGTCATCAGTGCCACGTATAAGTGTCATCATTGCCACGTATCAGTGCCATCTGTCATCAGTGTCACGTGTCATTGCCCTAGTGCTTCAAAAGTGTAATAAATAGTCAACAAGTTAGATGTGTAATTTATGTTCCTAGAACACATGATGGTGCTCCCTGCATGTTGGGCCTCTCTATGTGGCCAGGCTGTGAAAAAGTCCCAAACATGTGGTATTGTAATACTCAGGAGGAGTAGCAGAATTTTTTGGGGGTGTCATTTGTGGTATACACATGCCATGTGAGAGAAATAACCTATTACAATCACAATTTTGTGGAGAAAAATAAAAAAAATGAAAAATCTTAATTTTGCAAAGAATTGTAGGAAAAAAAATGACAACATCAAAAAGCTCACCATGCCTCTTACTAAACACCTTGGAATGTCTACTTTCCAAAAAGGGGTCATTTGGGGGGTATTTGTACTTTTCTGACTTGTTCGGGTCACAAGAAGTCACGAGATAGTCCACCAGTACATCAGATGTGATCAATTTTGTACGATTCGCACCACAGCTTGTAGACTCTCTAACTTTCACAAAGACCAAATAATATCCACTAATTTGGGTTATTTTTACCAAAGATATGTAGCAGTATAAATTGTGGCCAAAATTTATGAAGAAAAATTAATAATTTGCATAATTCTGTCACAGAAACAAAGAAATATGCGTTTTTTTTCAAAATTTTCCGTCTTTTTTCATTTATAGCACAAAAAATAAAAACCCCAGAGGTGATCAAATACCACCAAAAGAAAGCTCTATCTGTGGGGAAAAAAGGACAAAAAATTCATATGAGTACAGTGTTGCATGACTGAGTAATTGTCATTCAAAGTGTGAGAGCACCGAAAGCTGAAAATTGGTCTGGGTAGGAAGGGCGTTTAAGTGCCCAGTAAGCAAGTTAAACAATAATAGCGCAATTCCTTCTATGCACAATTATTCTGTGCTTACCCAAAAACAAAATATCATGGACAGGACTGTTTCACCAAAGATCCTGGAGTGCAGAAATGAACTGACAAGCTTATTATGAGGTTTGGACAAGTATAATTACAACTTCTATTCAAGTCCCAATAAATGATTTCTTTTAGTTGTGGGTGTGTGAATCACATTTGTTGCAGCTGGCTCCTGTGTATAAGGGAGAGGTCAGTAATAGCTACACAAACTATTTCCTTTTTTGTTTTGTTTTTTATTCTAAAAGTGCAATAATATGACCACAATCACCTAAAGCATTGATTTCATGGGAAACCTACTGCAGATGTCATTAGTGTCTGTAACCTTAGAACACATTGCTCTAAGCTCATATTTTGCCCTGATAAGCGCATTATAGGTGTTAAGTACCTCTACAGGACTGGGAAAACAAGTTCCGCAAAGAAAAATATGCTGTTAACCTAGAATTGATTGTTTAAAAAAAGATCTGCATTCAGAAAGATGTGAAGAACGTTCGTCTATCAGCAGCGCTGTGTAGATATGGTGAAGGCAGAGGTTGTACAATGGGCCATATATGGTCAGGACTTCCTACCACAATTCCCAGCACGTAGAGCGATCAGTCATACTGGATTTCTTCTCACACCACCTGAACAATTCATATGGAAAGGCAAGCCTGTGTTTAAGAATGCTTTGCTATGACAGCAGTTGGATTCGACATAGGTTTTGCATAATTCCATAAAACTAATTTGCAGGGCTACTTCAAATGAAAAAAAATGTTATTGCATCATAGTAATGGAAAAACGTAATTGTTGTCTGGAACTACAATACTGTATGTAATCTTGGGGATGATTTACTAAAGGCAAATTGGCTGATCGCTTTGAAAGGGAATTTTCCTTTAGTGAAGCTCTGTTGACATTTATCATTCAATTATGTAAAAGCAAAAATCTTTTTTTAATCTTGCATGTGTTTGGGAATTCTTTCAAGATGGATTTTTCCACATTCCCTAAGCTAAAGGAAAATTCCTTTACAACCTGAATATTCCCCTTGCAAAGTGAACAGTCGAATTGCCTTTAGTACATCAACCACATTGCCTCTCTTGTGACAAAGGCTTTTTTCTGAACAGATTACGTAAGAAATTCAGTTGCGGACCGAATAACGTCACAATGCACAGTACCAATATATACATTATTACAACTAAGAACTGCGGTAATCTGTCTATCTTCTAATCATGTACACAGTATTTGAGATGTGTATAGTATTATATGCATATAAAAGTTTTATAGTATTATATATAAATATTATTGTATCATATTTAAGTATTATTTTTATATATCAGTATTATCGAATTATATATTGGAATGATGGATACCAAGGGTAGGCAACCTTTTAGAGGTAGTGATCTACCTGGAAAACATGGAGGAAATCAAAGACCTGAGGGGGGGGGGGGGGGGGGGCACACTTAAAAAAAAAAAAAAAAACAACTAACTAGCTCCCAATTAAAATGACAGCATGAAGAACCCTCAATAAAAATACAGCATGAAGAACCCCCAATAAAAGAGAGCATGAAGAACCCCCAATAAAAGACAGCATGAAGAACCCCCAATAAAAAGACAGCATGAAGAACCCCCAATAAAAAGACAGCATGAAGAACCTGGAGTGTGGCTCAGTAGTGATTTCTGCCCATGTTCACATAACTCCCCCCCCCCAACAGTAGTATCCTCTGCCCCCCCTTTACATCATGCCCACAGTAGTGACCTCTGCCCTCCTTCACATCATTCCCCCAACAGTAGTAGTAATGTATCCCCCCCCCCCCCCCCCTCCGACACACAGTAGGGTCCTCTGCCACCTTCACATTCCCCCTCACTGTAGTGTCCTGTCCCTCTGGTTCTTCACCCTCCCCACCACAGTAGTTTCCTGTGCCCCCCCATAGCCGTTTCCGCTGCCCCTCGCAGTAGTATCTTCTGTCTCCCCTCAGCAGTGTCATTTGCCCCTTCACATCACCCCCCCTCCCCCCCACACACACACACACACAAACACAGTCACCACTTTCCTTTTAACAGGTGTACAGTACTCCACAGAGCAGGAGCTGCCAGTGTTAACTTGCTATTAACAAGCTAGTTATTGGTTGCTAGGACCACCCGGCATCCTAGCAACCAATCACCTGCTGGTGAACTTGAACTGAGTCAAAACTCCTGTCCTCCATCCAGTACTGTCTGTGTTGGCTCCTGCTCTCCACTCTGCCATGAAGATGAGAGCGGTGGAGGCTGAGGGGAAGGACCGGCAAATCAAGAACGGGTTCACCATTTATACATTTAATATTTCCATAAGGGTGTTATGGTATTATATGCATATAAAAATATCATCATATTGTTAATATATATATATATATATATATATATATATGTGTATATATATATATATATATATATATATATATATATATATATATATATATATATATATTATATAATGCATGTACTACAAATGCTGGTAGGTTATTTGGATCATATCTAAACCGGCCCTAGTATGTATGAATGTAAGTTAGGGACCTTAGATTGTAAGCTCCTTGAGGGTAGGGACTGATGTGAGTGTGCAATGTATATTTAAACAGCTGCGTACATTGACAGCGCTATATAAGTACTTTAAATAAATAAAAATAAATATATAATAGTATATATTTATCTATACCTATTATAATACGTATTATATGTTTACAATGTATATATATATATATATATATATATATATATATATATATATATATTATGTTTCTTCGTGTGAATGAACAGTTACTTTACATCTTTGATGTTCTTTTAGCTTATCAATAACTTGTAATAGTATCTAATTTCAGGAATTCAATACAGAAAATTATTATATTGGGTATTACTGTGCCACCTTACAGTTATTAAATCTAATAAAATATTTATTTAAGGGTATTTAATAGGTACAATGGAAGAAACCAACAAAAAAATTTCAACAAAAAAATCTCATATAAGAATAAATTAAATATCCAGCTCCCATGACAATCTTTCCGTGACCTGGATAACAATGAGTGTGAGCTCAGCAGCCAAGCTTGCCTTGTGAAGAAATACGAGGCTGCATATGACCAGGGTACAATAGGGGGCTCAGTGTACGTGGCAATTATCAGTAGAGAAACTATCAGAGGAAAGAGAATTTTTGATTGTGGTTTTGAAGCATGATTCATTACCACAATATAAGAGACATTACAACCTTCCTAGTTTACACACATTTTATTCATTGCCAAATATCACAGCGATCATCAGAAGAAATGCAGGAAGCGCCCTCTAGTGACCTATGCGTGAAGTAGAGGAGTTTACTTTAAACACTTTTGGGAGTGGAGTTTTATTGCGTCAGCAGCGCTTTATTGTAAAGGATATAAGGCGAGACAGGGGCACTGAGCTTCATTCCAGAGTTCAGGAGGAACGCTGATCAGCGCTAGACGTCTGCCTGCTACTACCTCCCTTACACACTACTGATTCATCATTCCTGGACACCGAGCCATGCACTCTTCACCTACTGCTACAACCATGACTCTTCTCGGGATCTTCCTCTGCTCCCTGCTGGCTTCTTCTATTGCAGGTATGGAAACCTCCCGAAAATCTACAGGTTTATAGGAACCTAAAGCCCTTTTATTGCCATAAGGACTGATAGCAAAATAAGTTGTTTTTTGATTTTCTATCTGTATCTGTATTGGTACAGTTCAGTTATAATGTATATATATATATATATATATATATATATATATATATATATATATATATAAAATAATTTTTTTCCAGTTTTTTTGTTTTATAGCAAGTGAATAGAAATATAGAAAAATATATATTGATGTTCTTTTATAGCAAGTGTATAGAAAAAAATTATAAATTGGTGTTCTTTTATAGCGAGCATCTAAAAGTATAGAAAAAATAATAAATTGGTGTTTGTTTATAGCAAGCATATAGAAGTGTAGAAAAAAAAATAGCAAGTGTATAGAAGTGTAGCAAAAACATGAAATACATTGGTGTTATTTTATAGCAAGTGTATAGAAGTGTAGCAAAAAACATGAAATACATTGGTGTTATTTTATAGCAAGTGTATAGAAGTGTAACAAAAATAACTAATACATTGGTGTTCTTTTATAGCAAGTGTATGGAAGTTTATTAAAAAACTAATACATTGATGTTCTTTTCTAGCAAATCCATGCTGCTCTAACCCATGTCAGAACAGAGGGGTTTGCATGACTGCTGGCTTTGACCGCTATGAGTGTGATTGCACAAGGACAGGATACTATGGGGAAAACTGCACCACACGTAAGTGTTTCACCACATCCTTCCATGCATGAAATTACTGTCATTACATAATCAGGTGCTAAAAGGGTCTTCTTTCTGCTTTCCACAGCTGAATTTTTAACATGGCTGAGAGTTACCCTAAAGCCTTCACCCAATACCGTGCACTACATCTTAACTCACTTCAAAGGCGTTTGGAATATAATCAATAATATCTCCTTTCTACAAAATGCAATCATGCGTTATGTATTAACATGTAAGTACCCATTTGTAGGTGTTTTATACATTTTAAATTCCATTATGAGAAACATTTCATGGGGAATCCCAGTCTACATTATATATTGTGACATCCAGTAGGAATTTATTGCAAGAGTGATAGGAAGAGAAAATTGTGCTGGGCTATGTACTGTAATAAATCATAGCATTCCAAAGCAGTACATTAATTAATAGTCTTGTTTAAAATGTTATGTCATTTTCTGGTATAGTGAATTGCTTGGGGTTTATAGGATGATGTTGTCAAATGACTTTTGCAAACAGTAAAATCAAGTTGGTTATCAAATAATTTTTAAGCTATAGATTCATTAGTTATAAACGCTTAATTATGATCTTGTGGTGTAGGTGGGCACTAAAGCTACCTGAAAATCTTGCAACAGAAATTTGGAAGGTATAGAATAAATCAGCAATAACCCAAATGTGAAATTTCACTTTTGGTGGAGTTAGCTTTATTCTTTTATAGACCTCGCAGCCACATTTCACTAAACAGAAAATCGCAATGAACATGCTCACTTATAGATATGGATTTAAATGTGAATACACCATATATTTGGGATTCTTTATAAAATTCCTCCTTATTTTCCCTTATAGCACGCTCCCATCTGATTGACAGCCCCCCTACATACAACAGCCATTATACCTACAAAAACTGGGAAGCATATTCCAATATTTCATACTACACTCGATCACTGCCACCAGTGGAAGAAGATTGCCCAACTCCAATGGGTGTGAAAGGTAAAACTTTTATAGAATATTGGTTCGGTATACTTAGTATAAAATTTTGTTTGTCAAGTAAACTAAAGAAAATATACTAGTGAGTGGCAGCATGTACATCTGTAATATGGCATTTAATGAAGATGTAAGCAAAGAATATAAAACTGCAGTTTGATATTTGCAGTAGATAAAAAGGTAATCATAGACATACAGTGGGCATGAAAGTTGAAGTATATCTGAAGCAAAAACGTTGTTTTTGTTTTGGATAGAGTAGGTAAGGTTTAGAATACCCATTTTTATTGTTGTCTGTGTTCCTGCCGAGAAATTCATCTTCTTTGTTTGTCCTAGTAATCATTGTCATTAGGACTGTAATTGAGGAAAGCCAAAAGTTGAGCAGTCACTTGAGGAGGAGTAGAGGAGAAATATTACAGTAGGGAGGGATACTTGTACCAGTGATAATTGTCTCAGAGATGAATTTTACCTAAGTTTAGAGAGCTCTCACTTCCTGTGGTGTATGTAGGGCAAGAAGTAAAGGGAAATCTCCCCAATAGGAGACACAGAGGAAACCATCCCTATTCCATAAGAAAGTTGTGGCTTTAGAGACTTTCATCATGAAAAGTTTCAGTGACAGTTGAAAGTTTACAGTTCTGTATGCTCATTGTTGCTGTATGCATGGTCCAAAGCTATAGTTTTCTGCTGAAGTAGATGTATACACTAATAATGAAGGACCTTGAGGCTCCGTTTAGATAGACTAACTGTTCAGGTATTCAGATGAAAGAAATATGTTTAACGCTTATTATTCATATGCTACACATTTCTACTCCTTTCATTATAGGAAAGAAAGAACTGCCAAGTGTAAAAGAGGTTGTAGAGAAATTGTTAGTTAGAAGAAAGTTCATTCCTGACCCTCAAGGAACGAATGTGATGTTTGCATTCTTTGCTCAACACTTTACACACCAATTCTTTAAGACTGATGTCAAAAGAGGAGCTGCCTTCACTAAAGGTCTTGGGCATGGGGTAAGGACAAATACCTGCTCATTTTAAATTACATATATAAAATATGTTTAGTTTACTTGAAACTATCCAAATATGTATTGATCTGAATATGTACCTTGTATTATTTAAATAGGTCGATTTAAATCACATCTATGGGGAATCTTTGGACAGACAGCACAAATTACGTCTAAAAAAGAATGGAAAATTAAAATTCCAGGTATATATGTTTTTTTTATTACTTATAGATATAATGATACGTGGCACTAACCAAGGATCACCATCTGTCAGGCATAATGCAATTAATATACTTTTTATTTTTGGTTTACTTCACTAGATTATTGATGGTGAGATGTACCCTCCAACAGTGAATGACACAGGAGTTGAAATGCTTTACCCCCCACATGTGCCAGAACATCTTCAGTTTGCAGTAGGACAGGAGGTTTTTGGACTTGTACCAGGATTAATGATGTATGCTACCATATGGCTAAGGGAACACAACCGCGTCTGTGACATTTTGATGCAGGAGCATCCCGAGTGGGACGATGAACGTATTTACCAAACTGCAAAACTTATTTTGATTGGTGAGTACACTTTGGATACAGAAATAACTTACTTTAAAAAAAACAGGAGCAAGAGACACATAGTTGATCATTTTGTTTTGGTAAACAATGGATATTTCAGCTTTTGATACTGGATATATAAGCTGCTTGATTTTCTCCATGGGACACTGGTAGCCAGATCTCTTGAGTTCCTACATCTAAACAAGCACAAAGCATTGAGGGCCTCCAACATTCTCTGTTGGTCTTTTTATTGTATATTTTACAATATGCCCAAAATAGTGGCAGGAACACCCAAAACTCCTGAGCCAGTATCGGGGCTAGGGAGATCTTGCCACTGGAGACCCCAAGAAATTATCCAGTGACTCAAACCTCAAGAGTGAAATAGCACTTTTGGACGAACTGTCCCTAAAAAAAAGTTAGCCTATGCCTTATTGTTTATTATAGATATGGAACTTTCATATAAATTGAATAAAACATGTTTTTTGTGGTAAAGAAACATTACATTTACAGTGTCATTTTAAACAGGGATGGCAATGTTTTTACATTAAAATAGTTTGTTATATTTAGTGGTTAGTTGTACTTGTAACAATAGCAGTAGAAATTCTATTGTCATTTTCAGTTAAACTCAGACTGTACTATTTATTATCTTTTTTTGTTGGGACATCCAGATTGATTTATACAACTTTTAGTTATACCACCATAGACTTGCCAATAAAATTAATATTGTGAGTAGGGATGAGCCGGACACCCGCACCAGAACATGTGAACAGGCAAAAAATTTGTTCGAACACCGTTAAAGTCTATGGGACACGAACATGAATAATCAAAAGTGCTAATTTTAAAGGCTTATATGCATGGTATTGTCATAAATTCCTTTAAATTTCATATCTGGGGGGTGTCTATAGTATGCCTATAAAGGGGCGCATGTTTCCCATGTTTAGAACAGTCTGACAGCAAAATGACATTTCTAAAGGGGAAAAAGGTCATTTAAAACTACTTGCGGCTACAATGAATTGTCATCTGCAATACACATAATAGTTCATTTATAAAAATGGCATTGATACATGTACCCTGGGGCAGGACCCAGATCCCCAAAGACTTTTTATGACAATACCCTGCATATAAGCCTTTAAAATTAGCACTTTTGATTTCTCCCATAGACTTTTAAAGGGTGTTCCGTGGCTTTCGAATTTGCCACGAACACCCAAAATTGTTCTCTGCTCGGCGAACTGGCGAACAGCCAATGTTCCAGCTGAACATGAGTTTGACTCTAACATAAAGCTCATCCCTGATTGTGAGCTACTTAAGCCTCACTTGATACAAATGGGCCATAACGATGTACAGTAAGGAGCACATTGGGAGAAATTGTTGTGACATGGGCAGTTTTCAACTTATTGTTTAAATATGTTCAACTTGTTCTTTAAAGATGGATCATGTTCTCACTAATTGTTTTGAACATGTGGTCTGAGATCTTAACACTTGCCTTTCTATAATTACTCCTAGACCATCAGCTTCTGTATATTGTTAGTCTAGACAAATGACATTTAATCAAATAACACCTTATTTTTTTTTTTTTTTTTTATAGGTGAAACCATCAAAATTGTCATTGAAGATTATGTGCAGCACCTGAGTGGTTATCATTTTAAACTGAAGTTTGACCCAGAGTTGTTGTTCAACCAGAAATTTCAGTACCAGAATCGAATTGCTGCTGAGTTCAACACACTTTATCATTGGCACCCTCTTTTGCCAGACACTTTCCAAATAAATGGCCAAGAGTACAACTATCAACAGTTTCTGTATAACAATAGTGTGATGTTGGAACATGGAGTATCCCACATGGTTCAATCATTTACCAAACAACAGGCAGGAAGGGTAAGAATTTTTTAGTTATTCTTATTAGCATGAGGATTATGGGACACGTTTTGATGCAAATACTGCAAAATCAATTTCTACATTATAATCTCAACATCTAAGATACCAGCAGACATCCCAGGAATTTCTAAGAAATACACACACACAAAAACACACACACACACACTGATAGAAGTATTAACTATAATCATATGCCATATGTAGCTCTGATATGTAGAAAGCTAATAGTAATAAACAAGCTAAAACCTCAATATTGTCCAATTAATTTTCCATCCAACTTTGGCATCTCTGATTTAGGGTTAGTTTTAGGAAACTGAAACAGAATTAAAAGGACATAATCTCAAAATAATAGGTCACATATAAATTATTATATTGGAATGTGTCTCTTAAATATATAAAAAGTGATGCACACATATAATATACAACACAGTCTGATCAGTGCTAGATAACACTTGTATTCAGAAGTACTGCTTACAGGTATTGCAAATTTGCCCTGCTTTAGTCATGTGAAAGTCTTGACTTTAATTTGATCCCTAACCTTACTTGTTTTTTCCTACTCATAGGTGGCTGGAGGCAGAAATTTCCCTGCAGCAATTTCCAGAGTAGCCATGGCTTCCATACAACAAAGCCGAGAGATGAGATACCAGTCACTCAATGAATACAGAAAGCGATTTACTCTAAAGCCTTTTAAATCCTTTGAAGAGCTGACAGGTATGACTTGTTCTTCTGTTATTGCTGCTCAAAGAAATTCAGTAATAGGGTTAAATGCGTTCTTGAATTTGTGTTATTTTGAAATGTTACAAGGAGTGCAAGTTCTTATCAAACATAATTGTTCAAGTGACAGCATGTAGAGAAAACAATAAATAGACGCACACAAGAGATTACAAAGTACAGCTTCTGTACAAATTAACCTTGTGTTTACCAATCATTTGTCTCTGCTAGGCATTTGTATGTAAAACTGGCTCATACTTTGCCTTCATTTCAAAGAATACATTCAGATATAAATTTCCTTGAAAACACTGAATGAACAATAACCCATCTCACACACTGGTCATTGGAATATTTACCAAATCCAGTACATAACTATGCAGTTACAAATGCAAGTCCATGTGAGCCGAAGTAAAAGGGAAAATTATGCTGTGATGCACAAAGTATTGCAACACCCTGACTTGCAAATATATCTTTTCCCATCAGTTTCATTCCCAGATGTTTTAAGATCTATTCTAAAATCTCCTTAGTGCTATGAGAATGTGAATGCGTTTAGTAGGTCTTTTGTAGAAGGCAACTGTTTTAGAACATAAAATATTAGCAGTGCTTTTTTGGACTGATTCTAAACCATAAACACCAGTTGAAAACACTTCAGATTCACAAGCTATAGATATTTTAGCATAAATAAAGAGACTTAAAGAAAAAAACCTTGGGATTAGTATCCCTTTAACATCATGTTTGGGTTGAGTACATCCTTTCAGTAAGACAAATAATACTGTGTGATTTTTAAGGAACAATGACAAAGATTGTGTTGCACCGTTGTGAAAAATAGAGCATTACACATGGTGTCATGTTCTGTTGTGCTTCCCATTTATTGCAAATAGAATATGTGGCATATTCTAACTGTAGTTTTGATGAAAAACCAGATTAGCAAGGCTATGAACAGAAATTTGCTTTAGGGCAAAATATAATACTCTTAGTAGTTCTATTTACTGTGGACAGGGGCTTAAGCTCAACTTACTGTTCTACTGACACCTCCCCAATACAAAGAGGTAAGGGGAAAATTTTCCAAATGGGACATGGACAGCAATTCAAACTCAATGAAAGTTCTAACTTGCAAAACGGAAAAATGTATCTTGGCATAAGTCAGATTTTAATAAAGCCTTACACTGGCATTTAAGGCCAAATTATTTATATTTCTATGATTTTTTTTTTTTAAAACATGTTTTATGTTTTATAGGAGAAAAAGAATTGTCTGCAGAACTTGAAGAACTCTATGGAGACATTGATGCTGTAGAATTCTACACAGGCCTTTTGGTAGAACAACCCCGTCCTGGGGCCATTTTCGGAGAGACCATGGTTGAAATTGGTGCGCCATTTTCATTGAAAGGCCTTATGGGTAACCCAATTTGCTCTCCTGAATACTGGAAACCTAGTACATTTGGTGGAAGGGTGGGCTTTGATATCGTAAATAGTGCCTCTTTACAAAAACTCGTCTGCAACAATGTTAAAGACTGTCCCTTTACTTCGTTTAATATATTAAGAAGCAAGAATGCTGAATCAGCAAGAATTAACACAAGTTCTAACTCTGCACTGGATGATGTTAACCCAACTGTACTACTGAAAGAACACTCCTCAGAGCTGTAAAACACTGCTGATTCCCAAGTCACTAGGCCAATAAATGAAGCTTGTTACCAACATACAGAACTTTTACATGTTCCTAAAGCATTATCTACTATTTTAAATATTCTGCCCAGGTGGTTAACAGTTTTTACTTGTATTTGTTATGTTTAATATTATTTATTGATATTGCTGCAAACTTGAACTGCTGGGCAGATACTTTAACATGTTACATATTTCTTGTTTTACCTCCATGTCTTAATAGATAATTTGTGGCAGCCCAACTATAATATCTTCTGGCAGGAAATGAGAGATGGTGGAAAAATTCTGAGGTCAATAGGCTTTATTAATGGCATACAAAAAGTGCCGATGAGCTAATAAAAATTGAAAATCATCATTATTTGTTAGTATGATTACACTAAACTGCTGTAAGCTGATTTCTGATTGATTGTTATGTGCTTTTTTGTGCACTTGTTTGCATGTTGTTAAAAAGAAAAGAAACAAAAATAGAGCAAAGAGTGCTTTCATCTAAATCAATCAATGAAATATAAGCTTGCAATGGTTTTGTGAAATAAGACTGCTGGGAATAGACATCTCTATATCTGGGTTACTTTGCACCTAAACTGTTTTCATCTTGATATTAACTTTAGCCCAGTCATATGTATGTTTATGCCACTCAAGCTGTATATGTTAGTGTTGGGATGTGTGGGAAACTTCCAGTCATAGGGTGATTTTGACACTTTATGCTGCTGCACTACTTGAATTTTTACTGCTGCTCAGGATTTCAAGTTGCTTAACATGACACTGTGTGATGAACTTGTCTATGCATCTTTATACATGAGATGAGGTAGGATGAATGAAATCTAAATGCTTATGTAATTTAACTATTACTTGAACTCACATAGGTCGGTTGTATAGAATCAAATCCTATAACAATACTTGACAAAAAATATTTCTTACAACTGATTATAAGAATGTAGCATAACATATTCTAAGTGATATGCCATCAAAAGCAAAAGCGTTGTCGCTTTTTATTCAAGTTTGATGTTAGTAAGGGCATATCTCAAAGTTGTGTTGAAAAAAAAGATAATTTGTTGTTTCCAGGGCTTGCATACCATGCCAGTTTATAATGGCCCATTCCATTATATAGCTGGAACTACTTACTTGCCCTTGTAAGTTGTAACCAATAAAGTGTGTGTCCTAATTCTACTTGTCCTTGTCAAGACTTGTCTTAATGCTGTATTTATGTAAACTAAAAATGAGTTAAAATGTTAACAATTATTTATTTATATATTTTGAGATATCAAATATTTATACCTTTTGGGATTTGCACTGACCCTGAAACAGCTTTTATGGGTATGTCCCAACACATTTAAGCCAGGCTGGATTTTAAACATCTGTGTTGCAGGTACCCATATTATATTTCTAAGAGAGCAGAGCTGGGACTCTGGATATTTTATATGTGCCAAGAGACTAGAACTCATATTGTATAATATTTGGTCTATTAAAGTTGTTTTATTTATAGTAACTTATTTTAATGTTTGGCAGTACTTTTTTACATCTATTTTTGTAATTTATTTATTACAATTTCAAATAAATTGTATTATTACATTTACCTTGTTTGTGTTTGTTTTATATTACTATATTATATTATATTACATGATACTGATACAGGGGGTCACATAGCTGACATGTTTTTAAAGTGCATGCTCATGTTGCTTTCATCCTTATCATTGCTTTATTATTAGGACCCTTTTGAGGCCGCCCAAGCATTAACACTAAAGAGCCACTCCTTTTAGTGGTGTTTAAGTGGTGCTTTTTGGCCGCTAGCGGGGCGATTTTCAGGCACTTCAGAAGTGCTGCCCAATTATTTCAATGGACATTTTGTGAGTGCTGTTTATAGCGCTCCCAAACCACCCCAAAGATTCTGCTTGCAGGACTGCTTGCACGGCCCCAGTGTAAAAGCACTCAGGATTTCACAATCGGGCAGCATGGGAGGCAGTTTTCAAGCGTTTTACAGGAGCTAAAATGCCTGAAAACGGCCTCCGTGTGAAAGGGGTCTAAGTCATTAACCTGGAAAGAACCTAATTATAACAGGACAGCTCATATGTACACACGTGTTCCAGGACAGTGATTTACCATTAATGATAAAAAGATAAGAACAGTAGCCTTGGATCTTGCATGTTCAAAACAAGTCATGAAGGCATGCAAGTATTTATGTGAAGATATCAGCAATGACTTCTGATTAAAAATGCAAGCATGCAAATTTTTTGATACAACAGTAATAAAAAAAGACTCTGATTTATGAGAAAATATGTGACTCTGACCCGCATGCCCCGGGTATTATCTCTCAATTATATTCTCATTTCTCTTCTCCCCCCGCATCCCTTCCGCCTTATGCCACTAGATGGTCTAAAGACCTCAGTATAGAACTGGATGCTGATGCATGGACTACGATTTGGGCCAATACCAGTAAAGCCTCCCAAAATGTTATTGCCTCAGAGGCTAACTTTAAAGTTCTTATGCGGTGGTATCTGGTCCCAACCAGAATAGCTAAGTTTGTCCCTGGGTACCCCGCTACATGCTTTAGAGGCTGTAGTGAAGCAGGCACTCATGTCCATATCTGGTGGACGTGCCAGGTTGCCCAACGATTTTGGATAGCGACATTTCAGATGGCGTCAGTACTCATGAGGGACTCCTTGTCACCGGACCCATCTTTAGCCCTACTTAACTTAACATCCCGAAATTGTACCCGTAGTCAGTTATCCCTATTCCTTCAGCTAACCACAACAGCTAAACAAACGATGGCTAGAGCCTGGAAGACTCCGACACTCCCTGTAGCAGAACTTAAAAACAGGGTCACACAGGCCATGATCCATTGCAAGATTGAAGCAAAAATCTTAGACCGCATGCCCCGATTTCATAGGGTTTGGCAGGCTTGGATACAGCACTTTTTGCCCCCTGATTTAGACCCCAATCTCTTGGAACCCTGAACTACTCATTCAGATGAGACCATCTTCAGTGCATGGCAGCCTGGGTCCGTGCGGACCGATCGACCAATCTCTCTCTTTCTCTCTCTCGCTTCTCTCTCTTCTTCCCTCTCCTTCCTCCCCCACTACTCTTATCCTTGTTCCTAGTCTAATTGTTCTTTTCTTTTTTCTTCCCTATACCTGAAAACTTTGCTCACGCAGTACCTGTACTCCCCTGTACATTATATTTCTTATTATTGGGAGTAACTTGTTTCTCCAACCCCGGTGACTCCGGAATGTTTGGGTTCCCGATTGTTTAACTAAACAATTACTCTCCACCTTGATTTGAGCGACGCGTCCTTCTTTTCTCCTTGAAACTGTTCTATTAAGAATAGGATGCAATATCATTGATCGCTTGTTATTTATCCATTGTTCTATTTGAATTTTGATTGCACCGTACTGTGTAAATCTTCTGTTACTTGATAATAAAAATTTTGAAACGAGAAAAAAAGACTCTGTTCCCAAATTCAAATGTTCCATTGACAAGCTGGGTAGATAATCCTTCATATTAGGCTTTCAGGCTTCAAATAGAAAAGAGAGTTTACAACATGACACTAAAACTTTATAAACAATATTCCCGGATTTTGTTTAGAGCCTTGTTTTATAATCTAAACCCCTCTTCCTTTCATAAATTAGCCTGTTCCATTATAAGCAATTACCAGCCCAATGTTCCCTATACTCATACAGCACAGCATGCAAAACTAGCTATTCCCATCATTCTACTGGTGATTTTGTACGAATACTGTAGCTATAACATTGTAAATCAGACAGCCAAAAGACATTTAAATGAATATAATATAAACAAATGTTAATTGAAAAATGTGTGCATTCTGTAACAGGGTTACACATAGGAAGTAGATAGCTTGTTGGAATGAGCACTTTAGTATACACTGTATAGTATAATTACAATCTATTGTATCTGTATGATTTATCTTCTTTTTTTTTGGATAGAGTTGTGAGGACTTAGAACCTTTTTCAGTTGTTTTTGCTGTCTGTGTCCCTGGGAAGGAGAATATAGGATTTCCATGTGATCTAAGTTTTTTTTAATGGAGATACCTCCTTTCACCTCATATCTTGATGACCATCATTACTGGAGGAACTCCTCTCCTATGAAGGCATAGACAGAATTAAAAAAACTTTTGTCTCAACCTGTCCCCACTTTAATGCTTGTGTGACTCACAGGAGATTAATTATACTCCTAAACATTCAAAGGGTTTAAACAATGACTGAATTAGCTAATATTTGTTCACTAGGTATACACATTAAGAATTGGGGAAGGGCTTTTGGTGATCTCAATTTCACTGTGAAATTCTCCAGGACTTTGAGAACTCAGAGTCCAAATTCACTCACATTTTACACAATTCCTCGAATAGACAGGGCTTTCATTAGCTTCCAAACATAAAAGTCTATACACTGCTCAATTATACTACCCATAGCATTCACTGTTACAGCCCCCCCCCCCCCTTCCATTTCTGCGGTTACCTTTCTATCCTTGTCTATGGGACCTTTTATAGATATATATATATAAAAAAATTAAACTTTTGCTTGAAAAAGCAACAATGTGAATGGTAATAAAGGATTTTCCAAACTCATTGGCCTTTCTAATTTTAGTGATATAGGTGTACTCTCTATGAATGCTGTAAAACTGCTAGTTTAATTGGCACCAGGGGTCACCCTGCAACTGCTGCTGCCATTGTGATGTCTGGAAATAATCTAGAAAACTGATTTGTAATTGAACCAATGGGGGCCTGGATATCTAGAGGTGAACCCACCTTGGCAATAGTGTCTGCTTAGTGGAAATAATACAAAAAATGTATTCCAACACTATTGTTTATTTAGAAGCGCTGGCATTGCCTGGTCAAGCCTGTCCTCATTATCACATATGTTGTCTCTCTCATTTGAATGTCCCAGCTTCTCTAACGCCTTTTAAATTCTGATATATAGGGTATGAATAATAGAAAAGTATTTTTCATTCAGTCAGATTTTAGTTTTAGTTTTTCTAGTGCAGGTCAATAACCAAATTGCTTGGCTAACTTAAAAGGATTGGCTGCTCTCAGCAAGACACCTACATTTAGTTTTTTTCCGTCTTTAAAACTTACAGGCTAGACTAATACCCTGTTTTGTGCCCTGTATAGTTTGAATCCTGGCATGAAGCACACTAACGTATCTAAATAAGCCAAGATATATACTGTCCAAATGGCACAGGTCATTAGTAGTATGTGCAAAAAGAAAGAAAACTGCGCACTTGTGCAATAAAGTAAAAAAATAAAAATAAATTGAAGCTGCAAACACATAGTAGAAAGTATCTCTCCCACGTGACATATATATGTAAAAAAGGTGTTGACCTATGGTCAAAATAGAATAAATAACAGTGAACTGTGATAAAACAAATGTAATAATTTATTAAAAGGGCTAGAGAAATGCTACAGTATCTCACAAAAGTGAGTACACCCGTCACATTTTTGTAAATATTTTATTATATCTTTTCATGTGACAATACTGAAGAAATGACACTTTGCTACAATGTAAAGTAGTGAGTGTACAGCTTATATAACAGAATAAATGTGCTGTCCTCTCAAAATAACTCAACACACAGCTATTAATGTCTAAACCACTGGCAACAAAAGTGAGTGACCCCTAAGTGAAAATGTCCAAATTGGGCTCAATTAGCCATTTTCCCTCCCCAATGTCATGTTACTTTTTAGTGTTACAATGTCTCAGGTGTGAACGGGGAGCAGGTCTGTTAAATTTGGTGTTATCACTTTCATTCTCTCATATTGGTAACTGGAAGCTCAACATGGTACCTCATGGCAAAAAACTTACTGAGGATCTAAAAAAAAGAATTGTTGCTCTACATAAAAATGGCCTAGGCTATAAGAAGATTGCCAAGACCCTAAAACTGAGGTGCAGCATGTTTTTTTGGAAATAGACGTATGAGTGCTGCCAGCATTGCTGCAGACAATGAAGGAGTGGGGGGTCAGCCTGTCAGTGCTCAGACCATACATCACACGCTGCATCAATTTGGTCTGCATGGTTATCGTCCCAGAAGGAAGCCTCTTCTAAAGATGATGCACAAGAAATTGGTCTGCCTGGCCGTCATCCCAGAAGGAAGCCTCTTCTAAAGATGATGCACAAGAAAGCCCACAAACAGTTTTCAGAAGACTAGCAAACTAAGGACATGGATTACTGGACCCATGTGCTGTTTGATGAGACCAAGATAAACTGATTTGGTTTAGATGCTGCCATGCGTGTGTGGTGGCAACCAGGTGAGGAGTACGAAGACAAATGTGTCTTGCCTACAGCCAAGCATGGTGGTGGGAGCATCATGGTCTGGGGCTGCATAAGTGCTGCCAGCACTGCTGAGCTACAGTTCATGAATACCAACATGTACTGTGACATACTGAAGCAGAGCATGATCCCCTCCTTTAGGAGACTGGGCCGCAGGGCAGTATTCCAACATGATAAGGACCCCAAACACACCTTCAAGACGACCACTGCCTTGCTAAAGAAACTGAGGGTAAAGGTGATGGACTGGCCAAGCATGTCTCCAGACCTAAACCCTATTGAACATCTGTAGGGCATCCTCAAATGGAAGGTGAAGGAACGCAAGGTCTCTAACATCCAGTGATGTCATCATGGAGGAGTGGAAGAGGACTCCAGTGGCACCCTGTGAAACTATGGTGAACTCCATGGTCAAGAGGGTTAAGGCAGTGCTGTAAAATAATGGTGGGCGCACAAAATATTGATACTTTGGGCCCAATTTGGACATTTTCACTTAGGGGTGTACACACTTTTGTTGCCAGAAGTTTAGACATTAATGGCTGTGTGTTGAGTTATTTTGAGGGGACAGCAAATTTACACTGTTATACAAGCTGTATGCTCACTATTTTACATTGTAGCAAAGTGTCATTTCTTGTGTTGTCACTTGATAATAAAATATTTACAAAAATGTGAGGGGTGTACTCACTTTTGTGAGATACTGTATATAGTCTACAAAAGTCACAATAATCAAATTCAGTAAATTTGTGTTATAGTGCTCTTTGAATTAATTCAACACCAAACAAGTGCCACCAACAGCCAGTTTGGTGTGATAAAGTGCGTGCTTACCAGACTGACATGGTATGATCACTCCAAAGCTGTCACTCTATATCTCCAATGTTCTCTGATCATCGAGAGTCTTCCACTGAACATGCCAACCAAGACTCAAAATAGGGGTAATCATGTAAAGAAAGAAGAGATGTGCCTCTCCATAGTGGGGCAAAAGACTAATGCTGTATTTATTAGATAGGTAAAATACACTCACAATAGTAAAAATGAACATGCACGCATAAAAAATGTCAACAAACCAGCAGAGAATCCTTGTTCTAAAAATGCGGTGATGTTGGCACGTGGCTCCACCCCACACATTTCATCAAAGGAGATCTTCCAAGGGCCACGGATGGTGCGCCACATCACCGCGTACTTACAGTATACACAATAGCCGAATGGCCATGCCTCACTTTGACATCATATAGAGCATGGGTCTTCAAACTATGGCCCTCCAGTTGTTCAGGAACTACAATTCCCATCATGCCTAGTCCTGTCTGTGAATGTCAGAGTTTTACAATGCCTCATGAGATGCGTAGTTCCGCAACAGCTGGAGGGCCGTAGTTTGAGGATCCCTGATATAGAGCCTCGGTTCAACAATATTCAAGCATTGATCTAAACAACATCATCCACAAAAGTGAATAATGCAAAGATTCCAATCAGAACCGAGCCTGGATAACTTAGTGGCCACACTTCAGCTGAAAATGGAATTAATCAGGGCTAGAAAAGTGAAATAAAGCCTCTTTACAATTCACTGATTTAAAATTAATCATCCTTAAAACAACTAAATATAAATAAATAGAAACACAGTTTGGACCAAGGTTATACATAAAATCAAAGTAATGGAAAGACAGAAAAAATTATGGAAAAATACATAAAATTTGATATAGAAATAGGATTGTTTTTGCACAACAACAACAACATGAAACATCATTAGTATTTTATAAAAGATTCATTGATGACCTCCTGTTCATTTGGGAAGGTTCAGAGAGCTCCCTACATGAATTTATGATCTTTTTAAATAATAATAAAAATAACATCTGTTTAGATTACGAATATAGTAAAGAGAAAATACATTATTTGGATGTTGATATAATTAAACAAGGTACAGATCTGATCACCAAAGCATATTTTAAAGCTACAGATAGGAATAGCTATCTACCTCTGAATAGTGGACATCACCCATTGTGGTTAAAAAATATCCCTAAGGGCCAGATTATGCGTATTCGCCGTAATTGTACCCTAGACAGTGATTTTTTTTCCCCAGTCTGATATTATCAAGAACAGATTTGTGGAAAAGGGATATAGTGAAAAAGATCTTGACAAAGTAGTGTCTCAGATAGTAAAAATTCCTCGAGATAAATGTCTGGAAGACAAATCGAGAGGAAATGTTCCCAACCAAGAATGGGGGTTTATTTCAGATTTTCACGCTCAGTATAAGGAAGTGGAGACCATACTAAATCGTCACTGGCACATATTGTGCTTAGATAGAGTACTGGGACAAGCTCTCCCGCTTCGTCCCCCATTTATATACAGAAAAGCCCCTAATTTCGGAGATCAAGTGGTAAAAAAGGTATTAAACCCACCTACAAAATTGGAAACTTTTTGGGATAGATGTGGGTTCTTTTCATGTAGGAGGTGTCAACCTTGTATGAAATGTAATCATCCGATTAGAGGCCTAGTGGAGTTCATATCCACAGGCAATAATAGAAAATATGAAATTAAAGAATTTATTACTTGTAGTTCTACACATGTGGTATATGTATTACAGTGCCCATGTGGCCTTATGTATGTGGGAAGGACAAAGAGGACTTTGAGGAAGCGCATATCTGAACATATGTACAACATAGAAATTGGATACAGTGACCACAGTGTATCTCTTCATTTTAAGAAACATCACAATAGAGACCCCTCTTTACTAAAATTTTGGGGGGTCGACAGAGTGTACCCAAACTGGCGTGGACCAAATATGGTTCGGGAAATTTCTAAAAAAGAATCTCAATGTATATACCGAATGAACACTTTGACGCCCAACGGTTTGAACGTCGAATTAGACGTAAACTGTTTTATTAGTGATTTTTAGTATACTAATTAAATATTTTTAGGTAGATCCATAAATAAACACTTTAGGCAGATCCATAAAAAATAGTGGCAGATAAATATTTAAAACAATGGCGTTAATTTTCCCCCCAATAAGTATAATAATATACCGGGGCTCTAGTGTAGACATATTTGAGTATATAGATGGGGAGTATTTGTCTGTATTATATATATATATTATCAGAACTTTTTTATGTGACATTTTTATATAATTTCACAATTCTACACTTTTTTAATATATTGAACTAAGTATATAGTCGCTTATATATAAATATATAGGCAGGAATTAATGTTTCTTTGATGCAGCTTCCCCATTGGGGTTTAGCATAATAAGATTACCGGCTATTTGAATAATAATGTATCCTTCTGTCTTTTAAACTAATGAGGGAGATTGTTTCAATATATGAAGAGTGCTAAATTCATTCTCTCTTCATTTATCTTCCGCTTATTTAACTTTTATTATATCTTTTTTTATATATATATATTTTTATATTTTAGCAGGTTACGATAGATAAAGTGAATATACAGACACTTTGGATTTTATACTATTTTAGAATATTTAATTTGAGATACACCGGCCGGGTATAGGCATTTGAGATAAATGTATAATTGCTGCAGTCTCCGCTTACTTAGTAATCTTATTTAAGATGAGCCTTGAACACCTGAATTCGATTTAGTTTCATGTGGTGTCTATTATAGACCCCGGGGAGAAATGGACTAATAGAAGAAAGATTTGACACCTAAGGTGTAACCTATCACAACAAGTCTGATTACCAATCTAAATTCTCCATGTACGATTGCGATCGGGTAGTGTATAGTCCAGCTCTAAGAAAGATGAACGAGGGCTTGGCGGCAGTCAGCGGGGGGGAGGCTAAGCACCGGCCTCGGGCGATAGAGTAAGATGTATGTCCCATCTAGTGATGGCGACAGTGTCAGATCGCCACCAAATAGTTAAAACCTCTTAGCGCAAATTAAGTAAGGTGTGAAGTTGAATATTGTTAAGCTCTAGTCCAGCTCTGAGAAAGATGAACGGGGGCTTGACGGTAGTCAGCGGGGGGAAGCTAAGCACTGACCTCGGGCGACAGAGTAAGATGTATGATTCATCTAGTGCCGGCGACAGTGTCAGGTCGCCACCAAATAGTTAAAACCTCTTAGCGCAAGTAAAGTACGGCGTGAAGTTGAATATTGTTAAGCTTCACGCTGCATCCCATATAAAGACTTCACTAAGGTGACTATGTGCCTTAGTATTGGTTATACAGGTGTCTTGGGGGAATAAACATTTCCTCTACTCAGAACGCAGGTGTAGTGTATATATGGGAAGGGAATATGTGTCAACGTAAAGGTTGGCTCATATTTCATATACGGTACATATATTGCTTTGAAATGACTATCTTTGCTACACGTTGAATATTTCCTGTGTGCAATATTCTAATCCTATACAATGGGCAGCATGAGCGGGATGTTTCCAAGTATGCGATCTGAGATCGGTGTATCGTTAAATGAGTGAGGGTATAGGGTGAGGGTAAATTGCTTAGATTGTTTTAATTATAATAAATGACAATTAGATTATTTGAGTATAGCCTGTGAGGTCCTGTGCCTGTCAGCTAGTGAGAGAGCTGTATGTGCAGGAGAGATGTGTTGATAAAAATCTACGATGGGTTAACAATATAGGCCCTATATAGTACTCCACCCTCAGATGATGTCAATACGACAAAACGCGTCAGGATGGAATCTACAACACGAATAGAGTGGAATTGACAGGAGGAAAGACAGACATCCAGCCAAAACCGTGAGCCATTTATGGTTACCATTTAGGAGCTGTGAAGGATGGGATTGTCTCTCACCCTGGTCGATTGAATGAACCATTTATTTAGAATGAATCAATGTCTTTAAAGCTTTTATGTTTGTGAGTGCAATCTATTTGGGATTTTGTTTTTAATTAAATAAATTTTGCATATAACGGAATTACGCTATGTGTGCTTTGTAATATTGCCCTTTTCCGAGATTCCGCACACCTGTGGCCAACGATGTTGATGGAACCCAGCATTTGGAGCCAGCAAAAGTGATTTGTAAAAGCCTGTGAAACCAGCGGGGTCTGGTAAGAGCAACACCAAAGGGGATCTGTTTATCTCCACATTTCTCTCAGTGTGGCTTTCGTGTATACTTGTGCACGTGTGGAGGTGTATTCCTGGTGGAAGGGCTACATAATTGACGAATATTGAAGCGGAATCACAAGTAGGATATATGTGTCATTTTTATAAAATGAGTGCACACTAAGGACTTACAGAGGACTATTTGTAGGATTTGATATAGAGGATTGCACCCGACTATTATAGCTAATGTAGTGCTATGCGCTGTTTTCTATTGGTGGATTAATTTATCTATTGATATATTTATTCATTGTGTAGATTGTTTGTAGATATAGAAATATATAGAAATCTTCAAAAAAAAGAGGAGTGGCCACGGGGGCCAAATATGCCCTGAGCTCAGCCAACTTATTTATGGCCAAGTGGAAGAAGGATATTGTCTACGTGCATCGCCCTCCTCAATTGAGGGTGTGGGCAATATATATAGACAATATCCTCCTCCTGATATCCTCCTTCTATAGGAGGGCTCATGTGACTAAGTAAGAGAATATACAAGTTCTTAATGTTAATGACAGGGAGATTAAACTTGAATTTGAAGCTGGTCAAACCCAGATCCATTTTTTGGACCTAGCTATTTCCAATAAGGGATCTAAATTTGTTATCGCTATGTTCTTTAAGATAACAGATTACAATTAGTTTCTTCCCTGATATGTGTCACTATGCCCCATGGATTGAGTCTATTCCATGGAGTCAATTCATATGCTTAAGGCCCAATTGTACTGTCCCAGGCCCTTGGAAGGTGTCCTTTGAAGATGAAATGTGTCTGGGCATCTCCGCATTACCCCTATTTTGAGTCTTGGTTGGCATGTTCAGTGGTGGACTTCAGGTGATCAGAGAGCATTGGAGATATAGACTGACAGATTTTGAGTGATCATATATATGGTACAGGACTTCTCTTGAGAAAGAGTATCATGTCAATCTGGTATGCAGACACTTTATCACACTCAGGGTGACGGTGGCTGTTGGTGACGCTGGTTTGGTGTTGAATTAATTCAAAGAGCACTTTGACATGGGTTCATTGGATTTGATCATTGGGACTTTTGTGTATATAACATTTCTCTGGACCTTTTAATAAATTATTAGATTTATTTTATCCCAGTTTACTATTATTTAATCTATTTTGACAATAGTGCAATACTTTTATTTATTTATACATTAGTAGTATGTATTAAAAAATTACATAATGCTTCAAAAATATATTTATTGTATAAGCAATGTGCAATAATGAGCACAACATGTAATAAAAAGGTTGTAACAAACAGCTGCGGGTGGCAGATCCAGACTGGGCAAAGTAACTGTACGTTGCAGCCTTTCTTCCGTTTTGGGGCACGCATGCTCATGTCCCCTGCAGACCCATGCTGTGATTGGACACGGCACAAGATTGGCAGCTGTTTTTAGCCAATGATTCTGGCTAACATTGGCTGATCGACTGTGGCCAATTATACACAGAGTTTTGTGTGTACTGTGAACAGCAATCTGACTATCCTGCAAAGCAGGGAGAAAAAAAACAGGCAGATAATAAAGTAAAAGCAGCACACAGACACACATTACACAGTTGGGCACACAGTTAACCCTTTGACTGCCTCTAGATTTTAACTAATTTCTAGCCAGTGTCATTATTACAGTGACAGTGTACAGTATTAGCACTGATCACTGTATTAGTGTCACTGTTGATGTCAGTGTCAGGTAGTGTACCTCCTAGCCAGGGTCAGCTAGCGCCAGATTGCTCGCCACACTATTACAGTCCTACTGTAAGTCGCTGATCACCTTCATTACCAGTATAGTGTTATAGCTGTGTAAACTCCAGTGTATATTCCATTCGTTTGTTGATAATAATCTTTGCAAAAACTAATTAATATACACTTACTGGGATTGTTTTTTTTAACCAAAGACATTTAGCAAAATTCATTTTGGCCTAAACTTATGAAGAAATTCGATTTTTTGATTTTTTTTTTATTGGATATGTTTTTTAACAGAAAGAAGAACATTTTCAGTCTTTCTTTAGTTTACATTACAAAAAAGAAAAAACCCAGTGGTGATCAAATACCACCAAAAGAAAGTTCTATTTGTGTGAAAAAAATGATAAAAATTTGCGTAGTGTTGCATGACTGAGCAATTGCCAGTTAAAGTAACACAGGGCTGAAAAACAAAAAATGCTCTAGTCATGAAGGGGGGAAACCTTCTGGAGCCCAAGTGGTTAAAGATCAAGACTGTGAAAGGGCCAGTCCAGATCCTTATGCGTAGCCCATAAAATGATAGCTTTAAAATTAGTTTCCTTGACCCCTCCCTCTATGGACGAGTAGATATGTGAACTGAACAGATGCATTGCCTTTGAGAAGCATGCATATTATCTTCACAATGACAAATTTGACAATATATGGGCTTTTTGGTCTTTTGGTTTAATTAACTGGCCTGTTTAAAATAGCTTTTTCTTGATCTATTATGTTTGGGATAATTGTGAAAAAGCATGTTATATGTTGTGTCAGTTATGGTACTATGTTTCTATTTTTTGTTAACGGTGGGCCAGCTGTATTCCTTTTCAGACATGCCCTGAAGGATTCAAAGGGATAAACAGCCAGGGACTCTGTATCATCCAGTTGTAAAAGTGTTTATTGGCTACAGGGTAAATACAACATAAATACCCTTCCGAAATTTGGCCAGGAGGCCTTAATTATAGCTTGCCAGCTGTTTATCTCTTTAAATCTTTGTATTGAGTGTTAATGGAGACACCGTCAATCTGAGCACCGGTTCCTCAGCTTCCTCATGGTATCCCGATCAGAAACTATGCTTGTTATGCATGTATGCCTGGGAGGATATTTTCTATGTATGGCTTGTCTGGAAAAAAACATGTTAAATCAAAATAAAAAGCTAAAATATATAAATCTGATAAAAAAATAAAAATAAAATGGCAGCCAGTGAAAGTCATAAGTAAGAGGTATAGTATGTGCACCTGGCTTAAATGGTACATTTGCACTCATTATCTTCTATACCTTTTAAGTTGCAGAGCATGCTGTGCTTTCTAATAGGAAAACTCAGAACTACATTTTTTATTGCTTTTGTCTAAGTACAAAATATAAAAGGTTGACGTGAGTTTTTATCTTGGTTTGTTGTGAATAGACCTGAATAGCAGGTGATCACATTACACAGACTATTTCCAGCATAACACAAAGTCTCTATATAAAATATGGCGCAAACTACTTGCTGGTAAATAGTTAACATTCATTTGAAATATTTAATATTCTCATCACTAAATATATATTTTTAGTAATTTTAGTTAATATAATTAATAATGAAAATATACATACAGAACACCATACCTTTTTTTAAAAGGAATTTGTCAGAATGTATTACAGAAATGGGCATAAGAAGGAAACTTTATGAGCACATCTGAAGAAATGCTCATGTTTCCAGCTTCATACCTCCAAGTGAATACGGGCATTGTACATTGAACAGATAGCAAAGTATCTAGATTAGCTCGCAGTGAGTAAAGTTTACTATCCACATTCCAGGGCAAGAGAGCTTTATACTCTTGAGATTTGTTTGATGACACATAGAAGTAGGTACTATGTAAAGGGCATAGATTGCCTGTTTCAATAAACTCGTGACTTTTTAAAAGTATACAGTATAATGAAATTGTCTTCTAACAAACTTTAAGACTGCAGAGCAGAACCTCTTTAGAATGGTCCTGGCTTTCTGGGCTTGTCTCTGTAATGTCTATACACCTGTATCTACGTACTGTGGCATGAAACGTACATTATATTGAATAAAAAATAAATAAAAATTATATTAATAATATATTGTATATTTTAACCTTTCATGCATAGTTCCAGCACAGCTAATGATAATAATTAAAAATAATAATAACACTACATATATATTATAAATTGTCAATGATAACTCCAGCACAGCTTACCTTACTGAATGCTGCTCTCTTGTATTGTGCCCTAATAACAATGGCTGAAAAAACGTGAAGTGAAGATTGCCTTTCATGGTTATTGTAAAGCAGGCAGGCAACCTGAACAATATGCTTGCCCTGTAAAATGGTACCAGAGGTTTTAACTAACAGAAGGTCACACGTCTTTTATTGTTATTCTTATAATGTTAGTCAGTCACTATGCAAAGATGGGATTGGGTAACCCTATTTTTTGTAAAGTTTCTAGATGTGATACGGTAAATGAATGCGGGCATGAACAGCTCAGATATAAATGTGGTCATGATCTAAAGATTAGCCCAGAAATGAACAGGCATGAGGTATGTTAGTAATGCATGGAATTATCTGATAATGATGAAAAATGTATAACTGCAGGGTACTAATAGATATAGCTGTATTTTTAATCAGATTTAGGCTGCCTTGTCACACTCCAGTCTTGTCAAGTTCCATTGGTGGGTTTTCTGCCCTGTATGAAGCTGTTGGTGTGCAGGCAATCAACGGCCACTGGCACCTCAGCCAATCTATGGTCAGGATTTGTCTAAATGGTCGGTACACATGTTACTTGGCATTCCTGCAATGCATCTCCATACTAGCTGCAAATTCCCCTGTGTTTCCTAATGACTCCCTTAGCATATTTCCAATGATCCTCTGTGACCCCTGCATGTTCCCAATGTCCCTAATGTTCCTGATTCCAGGGAACCTTATGACTCTCTGTGTATTTCAGCCTGCTACCTGTAACCGGTATCTGTGTCATTCCCTGTGTGTTCTAGTCAGCAACTTGCTTGATTCTCTGTGCACAGCCTGTAACCAGTGTACCTATACCTGTGATTTTCTTGTGCACCCCAGCCAGCACCCAATCTTCCTTCATATCTGTGACTCCCTATGTATTCCAGCTAGAAAGTTGCATCTCAGAATCTGTGTGATTCCAGCAAGTTGTTACCAGCACCTGTGTAATTCTCTGAGAACTCCAGCATCCATTTATTCTCTCTAAATTTTTGTGTCTCCTGTACTCTACAGATTTGTCCTCTGAGCCCAGTAATCAGTGCTAGAAGAGTCTTGTTACTATAACTCCTAATGTGTTCAGCATCCCAATGCTGCAAGTGGCTCACCCTGGTATATCTGTACTCTATCTCCAATAGCTGCCTGCTTGGGTGAGTCTAAGGGACACAACCTGAGAGTCATCAGCAGAAAAACCCATTATAGGTTTCTGTGGTAGGGAACTCTTGTAGATGCCAACTCAGGGTTCCCCCCCGGAGCAAAGTTTAAGGCCCCAGGCTGCCTCTTCACTGGGACCCCTGATGATGGGGATGGACTTGCAGCAAGGTGGAACCAGATTGTGCCCCCCCAGGTATGTCCAGCTGATAAAATTGAGACCACTAGCATATGCAGAGTAAAAATGACAGGAGACAGAAGAGGATATGAGAAACAAGAATAAGTAATGCAAGACAGACCAGGAATGCAGAGAAACTGAAAAGTTGCAAAGGCATTAAGGGCTGCATTGAACATGTCTTATATAGGAAAGCAATCTGGGAGGGGAGTCAGGAGGTGATAGAAAGGAAAGGAATTGAACCCCAAATTATAGCAGGCGATGCCCATAGGTGAACACAAAAGCTTAACAACAAGTGTATTGAATCACAGGTCCAGCAGAACCATGCAGCAAGAAGATAGGAATTTCAAAGGCAGGAAACTGCAGTCTAAACCATGGCAGGACCCTTCCTCTTACGAGGCTTCCCCACTCAGACTTCAGAGGAAACTTCTGATGAAAAAAATTCACCAAACGGGGCAGAAACATCTGTAGAAGTAATCCAACATCTTTCCTCAGGACTGTATCCCTTCTAGTCAATTAGATATAAAAGCCTCCCTCTGGAGTATTTAGAATCCAAGATTTGCTTGATTTCATACTGATCTGTGGAATTGACCATTGGAGAAGAATGATGAAGAGGACAGATAAACCAAGTGATGATGTACAATCTGAGGACAGAAACATGGAAAACATTAGGAATTCTTAAATGTGAAGGGAGATGGAGCTTGAAAGCACCAGGATTAACCTGGCATAGGATTGCAAATGGAACAATGAACAGATGGGAAAATTTCATTGAGGATACTCAGAGATGGATATTCTTAGTAGAGCCAAACCTTGTCCCCAGATAGAAATTAGGGACTCACACCGCGATGATGATCTGCAGCTACTTTGTACTTGGTAGCTGACAAATGTAAGTACCATCTGCCCAGGCCGAACTGGAGGATTATTAAGTCTCTGTAGCCACTGACACCACAGAAGAGATGGAAACAGGAAATGGTACAGAAGGATGATGACCATACACCATGAAAAAGGGAGACTCGCCAGTGTTGCCATGGTTATTGAGGGAAATTTCAACTCAGGGTGGAAGGTCTAGAAAATCATCCCGATGGGTAGAAATGAAGGCACAAAGCTACCGTTCAACATTCTGGTTGATCCTTTCAGTTTTCCCATTTGACTGCAGATGAAGGGCAAAAGAGGCCACTTGATTCCAAAGGATGTGGCTAGAGCCCTCCAGAAGCAAGCTGTAAATTAAACTCCTTTATCAGGGACGATGTGCGAGAGTATACCATGAAGGTGAAAGATCTCCTATATGAGGATGAAAGCCAGAGTGACAGCTAAAGGTAGTCTTGGAAATGGCGTCAAGTGACTCATTTTGGAAAACCTGTTCATGATCACCAAGATAATCGTGGCGCCTGCTGGGGGGGGGGGGTAGTGCAGAGATAAAGTCCATAGAGATGCAATGACAAGGTCCATCTGGAATTGGTAGAGGTAAAAGGACACCTGCTGGATCAGACATGAAAGACTTATGCCACCTACACATGATTGGACATTCCGACAACAAATGTTCGATGTGAACTTGTTAGAAATTCCGACCGTGTGTATGCTCCATCGGACATTTGCTGTCAGAATTTCCAACAACAAATGTTTGAGAGCAGGTTCTCAAATTTTCCTACAAAAAACGTTGTTGTCGGAAATTCCAAGAGTGGGTACACAAGTCAGACGCACAAAATTCCACTCATGCTCTGTATCAAGATCGAGACGGATGCGATCGGTCTTGTAAAAATAGCGTTCGTAATGGAGATAGCACATTCGTCACGCTGTAATTTTTTAAATGTTTCAATGCGATCTTCTTTATAATGCTAGAATAATGAAGTTGCTTTACTCAGTGCTGATATTCACACAGAGTTCTGACAAACTGATTTCTTATTATTTCTCATGATCTCCTGAATAATCTTTGTTTTTGTTTTGTTTTTTTTGCAAGATCTCCAGAATAATCTTACTTTGTTTTTTTTATAGTAATCTATTTTTTTTTCTCAAGATCTCCCGAAATCTTTTTTACATTTTTTTTTATAGTGATCTCCATAATATTTTTTGCTGTTTTGTGTGTCAAGTTACCACAACACCATTATTATCTTGTTTTTCTTAACCTCAAAAGAGGTTGGTTGGTGTCCCTTGTTAATTTGACGTTGTATTTTTGAAATGTATCTGCCTACTCACAAACAAACTGTCCTTTTTGAACTAAAACATATAGCCAAGTTTTTGAAACAAAATAATTAAAAATGTATTAGGAGTCATAACAAAATAAAGATGAACTGTTGGAATTGGTGAAGCCTTTGTACCATAGGGCAGACATCATTTATTTGACAGGCAAAATTGGTAGCCTGAGGAGTTCATTTAATAGGGAGCCCAATATGGTCCAGGACTCCAAGAGATTAGGAGCAGCAGCAGATGACATATATGTCCCGAGGCTGTGGTCTTACAACAGCCTGCATTTTTTGCCAGACCAGACCGAACCCAGACCATCACTCTCAAGACTTCCTTGCATGCTTCCTTCCAGGCTGTGGCAGTGGTGTTGGAGGTGTTGCAGGAGGGGGTGGAGGAGTCATATGGTCCAACTCACAGACATGGCTTTTATTGGTGAGTTCGCCCCTCACTCCCTTATTTAAGGCCTGAAATATGACACTCACAGATCATACGTACGATGTGCGCATGTTATGCTTTATATAAGTGTGAAAACTCCGCCCCTGACCTTCTTTCTAGTATATTCCCTGCCCCTTCTCTTTCGGTGCAGCAACAGCGAGCAGCAATGAGGAAGCCCCTGTGACAGAGCCCACTGTCACTGTGTGTTCTGGAGGGGGCTCTGGGCTCGCCTCCTACCCACAGACTATGGCCCAGCAGAGAACATTGGGATTTAGAGGGCTATTGTGATTGAAGGGTTAAGGGCTGGTTATGGCGAGTCTGCAAGCTGCGGGTGCATTTGGAGGACAGGAGACACAGGTCTGGCGGAGATGCCCAGCAGTGGTATGTGAGATCCGTCACAGGCCCGAAGCCAGAAACGTCGCAATCCAGGAGGAGATTTAAGGCTTCAAATATGTCCTTTGTAGAGATGGTGGAGATGGTGGACATATTGAAAAGGGCCCAATATGATGGGATGTATGAACCATACAGAAACCCAAATGTGAGAAAGGTCAAGATCATGACTAAAGTTGTGAGAAGTCTGCAGAAGAATGTTGGGGTACGATGATCCAAGGAGCAATTGAGGAAACACTGATCAGACCTGAAATTGAGGGAGCAGGATCAGTACAGAAGGATCAGCAAACTGCTTCTAAAAAGTAAGTATTTGTTGTGTGATCCTATTTTATTATTACTTGCATGCTGCTTCATGTGCTGTTCTTTACTGTTGTACAGTTTAAAATGGCGCTTAAAATGGCAAGTTTCAGGTTCATGAGGACAGTAATCACTCGTAGTAAACATCATTCATTCGACCACTAATACAATGTTTTTGGCAGATGCAGGCTAACTAGATTTGTTCATGCCTATTTGTATTTAAATAAGTTTAGTGCATTGTTGTCTAGATGGGTTTGTAACTAGAATGAAATGCAAACTTGATTCAGTGTAAGGAGAGGACATACTCAGCAGTGGTTTACACTAGTGCAGGAGCTCTAGTGTGGGACACCAGAACACCCTTTTTAGGGTGTCCCACACAGGTGCTCCAGTGGATAATAGGGGTCTCTCCATGTATGAAGCTTTAACAAAACAGGTAAGTACTCCAGCTTTAAGAAAGGTAAAAAAAATCATGTCTTCAGCTTGGAAAGCTGCCAAAACAGACAATTGTGCGACACTTACAAGCAATGTTTCATATTCCAATTTCTTGCCTCAAATATCTGTGTGCTAAGTATACCTTTTTTTTTATTCACATAGGGGAGAAAAGAATTGGGACATCTGAGGTCACCACAAACCCCACACTCCCTAAAGAAGGGGAAATCCCCACACACCATGAAGAAGATGTGGAGGGAGGAGAGGTTCATGAATTGGGCGAAATAGTGACCACAACAGTTCAGTGTCTGAGATCACAGCTTTAGGTAATAGATGTATGCCTGCATATTTATAAAACATGTTGTGTTCTTTCTTTTTTAGGCGATGTGGATGTTGTGGAAGAAAAAACTAATTTCAACAGTGCAATCTTATTTCCCCTCATCGGGGAGATAATGGTGTGCAATCGGGAATTAGAGAAGATCAAAGGAAAATATCAATGATGTGTGAAAAAAGACTCAACAACAACACTGATGTTTTAGGCAGAATCTAAAACACCCAACATTTTTTAGAGTTTATCGTTATATTTTTTATTTTTACAAAATGTTTTAAGTCATTTTAAAGCCACATTTTGAAGAGCAATCTCAACATTTCACAAGTGCAAGTGCACAACTCTTAATCCAGGACTTCATGACGTGGAATCGTGAAATCGACATCATAAGGAATAAACTCAATGTCCTTGAACAACAAATGAAGAACATGATTGATGTGTTGGGGAGAATCTAAAGATCTTCAGAATGCAACCATTTTAACATTTGTTGTACTAATCCAAAACATTTTTTCTACTTTTTAAAAGCCAAATTTTGAAGATGCACACAGTGTGTCAACATGTGCTATCTGCCATCCCGGGATATCAATGTACGTGTTTTGTGGGTGCAACCCCTTCCACACAACTAAAGTAGATGAGAGGAAGCGGTTGCACTCCTGAAGCATGTTCATTGATCCCCCATGATGGGAGCTAGCATATGTTAACATTAGGCATGGGATCAGGTGGTAAGTCCACATTTTAACTCCCAATTTGTGTGTATCTACAAAATTTGGCTTTTACAGGGGTGACATCACCTCATCTGATGAAGGCAAGATCAACACAGTTTTGACATACTAATGTCTCATATTGACTTCAATTTATCAAAGATGAACTTTGTAAATTCCTGAGTTGTGTATGTTATGGTTTTAAAAATGCTTTTTTAACCTAAAAATTTCTACTGTCAAACAGAAATGTTATACACCAAAGATGTTGGTTTGTTAAAAAACCCTTTTCTACTATATATATGAATGTGCACCGGGTAAAATGTTTTATACTCAACAATGTGTGGTTTCTTCATTCAATACCAGTTTTTGAAGTAAGTTTCAGTGATAATAGGGGTATTTACTAAAGGAAACGTCACTTTGCACTACAAGTGCACTTCCAGTGCACTTTTAGTGCACTTGTAGTGCAAAGTGGATTTTCCTTTCACACATTGTCTGACATATCAATGGCCCCCCCACCTGCAAAGTACTCTACATACTTTTGTTTTTCTTTGCGGGTGCTTTGGGGGGCAAGCCAGAACAGCCAGCTTCAAGTGCCATCAGGGTTGAAGGACCTGGAAAGCCGGGCCTCAGATTCAGTTTATGTTGATTATGCTTGATTATGTTGATTACTGTGAGAAATAGGCAGAACCAGCTGGCCATTATTCCAAACACATTCTCCACCAGGAACTTTCTCAGGATGACGGACCCCTTATATCAGCAGGCAGGATACCTGCCTGCGGCAAGCCATCACTCTAGTCGCCACGTTGCGGTACTTGGCGACTGGGAGAAGTGTACAGGACCTCAAGTTCTCAACAGGCATCTCCCCCCAGGCTCTGGGGATCATTATCCCAGAGACCTGTTGTGCCATCATTCAGGTCCTGCAGAAGGACTATATTAGGGTAAGTTTACTCCTTTAACATCACATTCTATGTATTTAATATTTGCTAATGTTTTGTATTTCTTTCATCATTCCCTAATTACCATGATTGTAATATGCTGTGAATATCCCCTTTGTCCCCTTGCATGCTGTAAGCTTTTAATGCTCCTTTTTTGGCCTACTTGCATATTTGCCCTCACTAACCTCTCCAGCATGCTATTCTGGGGCCATATACACCTAGCCTAGTCACTTAACAATGTATTTTGTCAGCTCCATTGTAGTGCTTTACCCTGAACACCCCCTAAAATGTGTCCAAAGTTATGTGTGCTTAAATTCAGGCAGAGTGCCAGAGGCTTTTTTTTTGGGTATCAAACTCAGCTCGCCCCTACAATTTTTACAATGGGCCATCAGAGGGGGTGAGGAATCTGATAAGTGGACCTTAGATTTTTGTCTTTAAATACTCCTTAAAATAAATGTTATACTAATGTTGGGCGAGAATATTTTTGTGTAATCTGCTTGCAATGTTTATGTGCAAAAGTACTAATATTTTTTTTTCTGGTTTGACTCCACAGTTTCCTTCAATGCCACAAGAATGGCAGACTGTGGCCTCCCATTTTGGCGACCATTGGGACTTTCCCAACTGTGGAGGGGCTATAGATGGGAAGCACATCCAAATCGTGCCACCACCCCATTCGGGGTCATACTATCATAACTGTAAGGGTTTTAATGGTATAGTGTTGATGGTGGTGGTGTCGGCACAATATGAGTTCCTCTATGTGGACATGGGGAAGAATGGGCGGATGTCGGATGGAGGAGTCTTTGACTAGACAGAGTTTTACCAACATCTCCAGACTGGTGTCCTGGCATTGCCACCTGATGCGGACAATGTGGAAGGACTCCCGTTGGTCTTCTTTCTTGCTGATGAAGCATTCAGTCTGGGCGAGCACCTGATGAGGCCCTTCCCCCGGAGTACCCTCACCCCGGAGAGGAGGGTTTTTACCTACCAGCTGGCCAGAGCAGGAAGCGTCGTTGAGAATACCTTCGGGATAATGGCCAGTCGGTTCCACCTGTTTATGGCAGCAATACATATGGCAGACTACAAAATCAACCACATCATATTATCCTGCTGCACATTGCACAATTATTTAAGGACAAATGCCCAAAATTATCTTGCGCCCGTTGGGCCTGAGGCCAGACTTCCTGTTAATCCCCTGATGGGCTTGGATACTGGCCGTACTGGCTTGGCACCCCAAATCGCCCATGAAGTTCACCAGAAATATGTCAATTATTTTACGGGTAGGGAGGCCATTGCTATGCCAGACAATGTCTAAATAATTTTTTTATAAAAGGTTCTCCTAGTGCACTTGTAGTGCCAAGTAAATTTTCCTTTAGTAAATAAGCCCGATTTTCACTGTAAACACAAAATTACTTCAAACACTGGTATTGAGCATTGAAAGAAGATGCCACACATTGTTGATTAGCAAACTTTTTATTCTGTGCACATTCACATGTGCATTCTAAAATTTTTGTGTAAAATATTTTTTTTTCTCAAGTTTTTTACAACTTTTTTTTTTTGTTATAAACAGGCATGTTTAAAAACATAACATACAAAACTCTGGCACTTACAAAGTTCAACATAGAAAAACTAAAGGCAATATCAGACATTATAGTTTGTCCAAGATATGTAAACAGCTGCTGAGTGTCCTCTCCATACACTGAATCTTTCAGCTTGCAACTTGAAGCTTGCATTTCATTCTAGTTACAAACACATCTAGACAGCAATGTACAAAACGTATTTTTATACAAATAGGCATGAGCAAATGTATTTAATCTGTATCTGCCCAAAACATCATATTTAATGAGCGAACAATATTTACTACAACCAATTACTTTGCCCACTAACCTGAAACTTGCCATTTTAAAATGTCCTACAGTAAATAAAAGCACATGGAGCAGCATGCAAGTAATAATAATAATAAGAAGAACACAGGAGAAATAATTACTTTTTCAAAGCGCTTTCTTGATCCTTCTGTACTGATCCAGCTCCCTCAGTTTCAGATCTGACCAGAGTTTCCTCAATTGCTCCTTGGATCGTCGTATCCCAAAATTTCTGGGCAGACTCTTCACAACTTTAGTCATAATCATGGCCTTTCTCACATTTGGGTTTAGGTACGGTCCATGGTTCCCATCATAGTCAGTCATCCTGAAGATGTCCACCATCTCCACCATCTCACCAAAGGACATATTTGAGGCCTTAAATCTTTGCCTCCGAGATCAGGACGTTTCTGCCTCTGGGCTTTCCTCCTCGTTACTCAAATTATTAATGACAGACACCTGCTGTGTCTCTGCCATGTCGCTCCTACTGCACACCAAAGAGAAGGTGCGGGGAATAGATTAGAAAGAACGCCAGGGGCAGGCAAAGCACAAGCAGTGTATATAAATTTAACCCGCATGTGTCGTACATACGTTCGGTGTGCTGAGGAAGGAGGACGAATGTTCTAACGAAGGTAACATCTTAACTTTGGTACATCAGTGGCCTATACTGCTTCAAGATTGAGGCCTATATTGGGATAAGATTATGAGAGTTTAGGCTGACATTAGCATTTTTGTCTTGTGTATTGTCTTACAGCAAATATGAATCACTTTGAGGACACAGAATTCATGGCCAGTTTCATAGACAGGTACAGGGAGATGAGGAATTTGTGGGAGATGAAACACAGCTTATATAATAAGCAAGCTAGGAGTTCAACACTGGAGAAACTTATGGAATTTGTGAAGACTCGGGTCCCCGATGCAACCATCGTGTTCTTGGAAAAGAAAATTGGGATCTTGAGGAACATGTATAAGAAGAAACATAATAAGATCCAGAAATCACTCAGATCAGGAGCAGCAGCAGTGCAAGTGTATGTACCCAGGCTGTGGTACTTCAACAAACTGCGGTTTCTGGACGACCAGACTGAAGCCAGGGAATCACTTTCTGCCCTTCCCTGCAGCCTTCCCTCAATCCCAGCAGAGGCTGAAGAGGAACAACCTGGGCCTTCCATCCTGGAAGACGTGGATGCGCCCAGCTGGAGTCAGGTATATTATTTTTATACATATTTATTGTCCTAATATTAATGATGTTAACTAGATGTTATAATTGATAACAAATTAATGATTTAAAAAAAGTGATTTACATATCAATAGACAGTAGGGGCCAAAAATGTTTGGGACAAGAATGAAAAACGCTGGGGTCTTTTCTATTTATTAACATTCAATTTACAAGTCATGATCTGAAAATTGTGTGTGATTGATGAACCAAAAACGAAGTCCTTTTTTATACACAGGCAGGAGGTGACCGGGCCCACTGTCAGCCAGGAGGTGGGAGGGCCCAGTGGCCTCAACAAGTCACAGGTGCCTCCCCTCTGCCTTACAACAAAAAGGCACAAGAAGGGGACACACATCCTCTCTCCTCCCTTTCTTGTTGGTGACCCAGAAAGCAACGTGTATGACTTCACTTCCGGGTCACCCTGTCACTTTCCCCAGCTAGCACAGCCAGGAAGGGATGTACTGCAATGTGATGTGCATTGCAATGCATCCAGTGGAGCCCAGAGGAGCGCATGGGTGGGGGGGGGGGGGGGTGGTACCAGTATTGGTGGGGGTGTGTAAGCAGTCAGCAGCAGCTCAGTTGCCTGAACTCTTCCACCCAACAGGCAGTATTCTGCTGGTCAGTTTTATACACAATCTTGGTGACTTCAGCAACCAGATTGCGTGGACCTGGCAGCAAAGGGATTAAAAAAAAACTCATACTGACGGGCACCCATCGAGGAAGGGCACCTATAGGCACAATAAATAATAAAGAAAAGCACTTGAATCCACTCAAAGATCTAATTCAATTTAAAGGATAATTCCGTCAATATGACGGGCTTCCTTCCCAGGAGCAAAAATGTATTATAGAAGCAAACAATGAGGGAGGATGTGAGACCATAGCAGACTCACGAATGCTCACATCTCAAAAAGATAATAAACGAAAAAATTGTAAACTTTATTAGAAAATTCACGCAAACATCTTGAACAGTAAAAAGAGACTCCACAGGTGAATCGCCCATCACTCCACAGGTGAATCGCCCATCAAAACCTGTGGGGTCCTTTCTATGACAATACCAGATATACACAGGTGAAATAAATGGCTGTAGAAAAATGTGTAAAAAAAGATCAAAACAGAAAAAAAAAAAAAAAAAACAAGACGTGATATAAAAACAATGCTAAATACTGCTATTAAAGATGTGAGGTCATCCCCTCCTATGCCCCCCCGCCCCCCGTCTTCCCTATGGACCCAGCTAAAACTGATAGTAGATGAATGTGGGCCAGGCAAAAATGCACACAGTTCTATCCCAAAATGTCCTTTTTGTAAGCCGTATCAGGTTCAATGAACGTGTGGTCAGGAATAAGTTCCACAGATTATGGCATATAATATTTACAGTCATGGATCCAAACCATCGGGTATATGTCCATAGCTGTAACAAATTTACCTGAAAGTGCAAGTATCATCCGTCATCTGGTGGTGCAGTCATATAGGATAACAGAGACCCAGTGTGTGCCGCTAGTGTCACGCTCTTGTTGATCGAATATACAGCTCTCACTGGTATCCAAAAATGTCCTTTTTGTAAGCCATATCAGGCTCAATGGACGTGCAGTCAGGAAAAAAGTTCCACAGATTATGGCATATAACATAAAGTCAGGGATCCAAATGATCAGGTATATGTCCGTAGCTGTAACAAATTTACCTGAAAGCGCAAGTATCATCCATCATCTGGTGGTGTAGTCATATAGGATGGCAGAGACCCAGTGTGTGCCACTAGTGTCATGCTCTTCTTGGTCGAATATGCAGCGCTCACTGGTATAGCTTCAATGGAGGTTCTGGCGGAATAATACAGCTATCAGCTCAGACACCAACCAGAGACAAACGAGTGGATTCCGAGTGGAGCAGAGCAGTTGCCGGTCACATAAAAGTATGCAGCATGGGTCTCATAGATCACACATCCTGAGTCTATCCAGGTCACAGGTGAACTCAGAGGAAGCAAATCTCCATTAGTATCCAGCAGAGGGAGCTCCGAGTAGGAAATGCACCAGTCTAGTCAGGACTGAACAGAAAGTCTCTATGCAAATACCCAAAACGGATGTAAAAATGGGGGATCATGCGGGGGTCGCACAGGAGGGCATGACAGCAGTGTTAGACCATGCTAGGTCAACACGTTTCATGCCCTCAAATGGCACTTCAATTGGACAAGGTACAGAGGGGCAATCTTCACTTAATATAGGGTCAAATAACCAATCACAAAAGTGCCCCTGTAACAGTGAATTTTGATTCTGTGCCATCTTGTGGGTGGATAAAAGTGGATGCAAACTGATGAATCTATACTCATATATAATAATACATTATATATTAGGCCACCAGAGGTCAAAAATAGAAGGTTAAAGTAGACAAATAGGTACACTGAAAGTATCTGGATTAGGGTCTATAAGATGTGAAGTATATTGCCAGATTTAAAAAGGAAGGAGCAGCAGGCGGGACTTTGTATGAGGCACACGGGAGCAGAAGCATAAAATTTGATAAAAAAACATTTTAATAAATACAGGTAGTCATATTTACATATTAATACACATAGCCATATATTAGTATTTTCTATTTCATCAGATTATACATTCCAACAAGGACTTAGTAGTAAACACATGAACAGCCAAATATTAAATAATCACAAATTATATGTAGATACATGTCACATTGAAGCGTCCTTTAGGAAAACATTTTTTTATAAAGAAACAAAGGTCGAGAAGGAATGTTCATGCTTTGTTGAAGACTGTATACACAAAATGGCAGTTGAAATCTCTACACGTTTCGTGACCTTATAGCCACTCGTCAGGAGCAACACCGTAGTGGTAACCTATGGGTAGAGTAAACAACCGTATTTAAATCAACTCAGAAAAAGTGGACAATTGCACAAACATGGAGAAACCCCCACACATGTACATTTGACCCACAAACTTACATATATATCTGCGCAGAGGCGGTACCAGACACCAAAAGTTGGGCCAGCCCAAAATTGCCATGGCCCGGGGCTGAGAGAGCACGCCGGACGACACCAAGAACGCACAAACAACAACCTCGTCAGGTAGAAGTGTAGGATATGGCACGAATAAAATGTTGAATGGTGAGGTGGCCCTACTGAAGGGACCTATAAAAAATAAACAAATAGTATGGTATGTATTGAAAATATGTGGAAGAATTAATGAGGGTGTAAAGACGAAGACAAGGAATGAAAAAACTAAAGTGAAAAAAGGAAGAGATAAAATAAAGGAAAAATAAGAAATAAAGATTACCTAGTGCTGATTGAAAAAGGGCAAAGAAGCCAAGGAACGTGTGGTTGCAATGGGGGAGTGAAAGGGGGAATATCGGAGGTGTGACCCTGCACAGGGGGAAGCCCATGCGAAGGGGGCCGCCACAGACTCGCCCCCAGCGTCATGTGTTTACTACTAAGTCCTTATTGGAATGTATAATCTGATGAAATAGAAAATACTAATATATGGCTATGTGTATTAACCTCCCTGGCGGTACGATTATTTCGGATTTTAGGTGCTAAAAGCGGTACCATTATTTTGCATGAAAATTTGGCGTTTTATATTGTAGTCCTGCAATTCTTAGGAATAACTCTCTTAAATCTGTCCAAACCAGAGTCTAGCAGACATCTCGGGTATGATAAAGTTTGAAAAATTAAATCATAAATTATAATATAATAAATAATTATAAATAATTGTACCAAATAATAATATAACAATAATAACAATTATTCAATAATGTAATCAAATCAAAAACACTGAAATTTGCTCAGTTGCAGAATTGTCACTGTCATTACTTTTCAGTATTTGATGACGGATCTCCCCACAAATCGCTATCGCTCAATTCTGCGAGTGATTCTAATTTATTATCGCTGTTTTCTAGCTGGTCTAAAATCATTTTTGATGTACAGTGACAGTTTTGGTTGCTATGGGCAATCTCCAGTTTCCAGGCATAAAGAACAGTTTTTATTATATAAAACTGCATGCAGGACACTGGGCAGACCACTAGGGACAACGGGGATGTGAAATATTTACATACAGCAATGTAATCTGTAAGATTACATTATACTGTATGTTTACTGTTTGTTTCACTTTTTGAATTTGGCGCCGATCTCCGTGCCCGTGCGTCGCAACGCTCGCAGGGCACGGAGATCGGCGATGTAATGCATCGAGCGAGACACGGCTCGCTCGTACAGCGGGGAGACAACGCTGGATCCGAGGGAGAAGGTAAGTAAACCTCCTCCTGGATCCAGCGATGCAGTCCCGAGTCTGACTCGGGGATACCGCTTTTGGTATAAAAAATCCACCCCGAGTCAGACTCGGGAATACCGTCAGGGGGGTTAATATGTAAATATATGACTACCTGTATTTATTAAAATATGTTTTTTTATCAAATTTTATGCTTCTGCTCCCGTGTGCCTCATACAAAGTCCCGCCTGCTGCTCTTTCCTTTTTAAATACTAAATCGGGATGGAGGAGGGAATTTGAACGGCCCCTATAACCTCATTTAAAGTCCCAAATAATTAATTTTTTTCTCCTTGTTTATTAATTAATTAGGGATGGAGGCACGCGGTAGCACTAAGATTGAATTTATTCCTTTTTACAACTTCCTATTTCGATCTATATTTTTATATGAATTTTGACAGTCTGTGGGTAGTATCAATTAATTGGAGATTATATTTTTTGCTAGTTTGCTAACTTTATTGTATGTGCACATTTGCGGTGACAGGCACTGTGTGTTTTGTGGCCTTGCTCATCCTTGTCATGTCCCGGGGTTGTGACGCGCATTGGAGATCTCCCCCCGCCCTGTTCTGACGTAGGGCGGGCGGGGCTTCCTCCACTGCTCGTCAATGTCATGCTTCCGGCGCCAGTTAAGTGACATCTTTTTGGCGCGCTTGCTCTGGCTGCCGTGCTTACCATCTCCGATCATCGAGGGGCTGGGTTTGACGCTTGCGACTGTCCAGCTTGGTCGGTACGGCTAGCGGCTGTGTGGTGCCTCCCTTGCCCCCTTGAATCTCGGTCGCATGACGCTGGGGGCGAGTCTGTGGCGGCCCCCTGCGCATGGGCTTCCCCCTGTGCAGGGTCACACCTCCGGTATTCCCCCTTTCACTCCCCCATTGCAACCACATGTTCCTTGGCTTCTTTGCCCTTATTCAATCAGCATGTGAGGGCTTACCTAGGTTGGAGTCCATGGTGCAGAGATATACGCTCACCCTTGCAAATAGACACAGTAACAAACAGATAAGCTACCTGGGCTGTGAATCTGTGCACAGGGGGCTTGACAGGAAAAGCCAAGGGATCGTTGAAGTAAAGCCGTTGTCCGGGATTCCAGAAGTCAACATAAACAATATACAAGCCAGGGTCAGAAGCCGGGGTCAGTCTTGGAACACTGTAACTTGAAACCAGGAACACAGGTACCTTTGGTGACAAGAGACAATGAACTGACCCAGCCCTCAGAGTGAGACAGGGTTTTATACCCAGCTAATTAGGTAACCTGCCACAGCTGATCCAAGAGTGACAGGTACAAACAGAATTGCCCACAGTACTTTATGCAAAACTAGGCATGGCTGGAAAGCAGGCAGAACAGAACTGAGGTGTGGCTCAGAGGTAAAGAAACAGGAGCAAGAACAAATAGTTATTAGTTCAATACCACCTAGAGCCCCTTGGGGCACGACCACGCCTGTCCGTCTAAAAGACACGGTAGGGATCGTGACACAGCACTAGGTAATCTTTATTTCTTATTTTTCCTTTATTTTATATCTTCCTTTTTTCACTTTAGTTTTTTCATTCCTTGTCTTCGTCTTTACACCCTCATTAATTCTTCCACATATTTTCAATACATACCATACTATTTGTTTATTTTTTATAGGTCCCTTCAGTAGGGCCACCTCACCATTCAACACTTTATTCGTGCCATATCCTACACTTCTACCTGCCGGGGGTGTTGTCTGTGCGTTCTGGGTGTCGTCCGGGCGTGCTCCCTCAGCCCCTGTCCATGGCAATTTTGGGCTGGCCCAACTTTCGGTGTCTGGTACCGCCTCTACGCATATATATATATATATGTAAGTTTGTGGGTCGAATATACATGTGTGGGGGTTCCTCCATGTTTGTGCAATTGTCCACTTTTTCTGAGTTGATTTAAATACGGTTGTTTACTCTACCCATAGGTTACCACTACAGTGTTGCTCCTGATGAGTGGCTATAAGGTCACGAAACGCGTAGAGATTTCAACTGCCGTTTTGTGTATACGGTCTTCAACAAAGCATTAACGTTCCTTCTCGATCTTTGTTTCTTTATAAAAAAAAATTCTCCTAAATGACGCGTCAATGTGACATGTATCTACATATAATTTGTGATTATTTAATATTTGGCTGTTCATGTGTTTACTACTAAATCCTTGTTGGAATGTATAATCTAATGAAATAGAAAATACTAATATATGGCTATGTGTATTAATATGTAAATATACGACTACCTGTATTTATTAAAATATGTTTTTTTATCAAATTTTATGCTTCTGCTCCCGTGTGCTTCATACAAAGTCCCGCCTACTGCTCCTTCCTTTTTAAATACTAAATCGGGATGGAGGAGGGGATTTGAATGGCCCCTATAACCTCATTTAAAGTCCCAAATAATTTATTTTTTTCTCCTTGTTTATATATTGCCAGATATTATAAATCTTATGTCATACCAACACAGGTGTTCATAACTGTGGGACTATGAAAAATGCAAGGAGTACAGATTCTCATACTTATGCTTTCAGAAAGATCTTCAGGCTCAGCTCTGCATTAAGGCCTAGTGGCTGCAGAGTTTGGAGCCTGAAGATCCATCTCTTTTCATGTCTCAATAAAATGGTATTCAATTCCCCCCTACGTTGAGATATGTTGAGGGCAAAAAAGCCCTTTACATTTAGTCCCTGGGGGTTACCATGAAGAACATTGATGAAGTTCTGTGCTATAGGAGTTTCCTCTTTCAGACGGATACTTTTTAAGTGCTCCGCAAATTGTATCCTCAGTTGGCGTTTGGTTTTTCCAACATAAAGTTCACAACAGGGGCACTCCAAAATGTAGAGCACCCTTGTAGTGCTGCAGTTAATGAAAGTTTTTATTTCATATTCATTAGTAGATCCTGAATCACAAAAAGTGGCAGTTCTGTCGACAAATTTACATGTGCCACAATGTCCACAGAGGAACATCCCCTGTGTCTCGGACATATGAGGGGAGACTTTCAACCATTTCTTTTATGAGGGAATCAATGTACTTGCCAATTTTCTCCAGAGGTCCCTTAATGGCAGACACAATCGGTCTGCCAGGGTTTTTTTTGTTGTTTATGTATTTTAGGTGTAATATAAAATACTGGTATGTTAAAGTCAATGACCTTAAGATAGCCATGCTCCTTCCTATTGACAAGGGAGGATTCAAGGGCCCATAGCAATTTCTCATTGATGAGTACAACCAGTTCCCCAAAGGGGTTGTGGTCCAGGCATATATATATGTAGAAGAGTCAGACCAAAGTCGACGTACTTCCGACTCATGCATCTCTGTGGATAATAATACCACGTTTCCTCCCTTGTCACTAGGTTTGATGACCACTTGTTCAGACTTTCTAAGTTCCCTAAGTGCACAATGTTCGTCCCGGGGAAGGTTGCCTGGGAACTCCACTTCCCAATCCACTTTGGCAAGGTCTTCCTGTGCTAAATCAAGAAAAATGCCAAGTCGTTTGTTCTTTCTGAATTGGGGCATATTGGTGGAATGAATATGTAATTGTGGCTTTCTCCTCCATTCAGGGGTCTGAGGCATTTCATCATTGCTGGAGGGGGGTTCTCCCTCCTCCAATAAGGATTCTAATTGGTTAATTGCTACTTGCTCATCAATATTGAGTTCATGGGTAGCATCTGATTTAATAGATTCATCCATGTATAGGGATCTAAAATGGACCTTTCTAAGGAACAGGTTAAGGTCCTTGTAGATTTCAAATTGGTCCATATTGGCAGAGGGAGAGAAAGAAAGGCCCATACTGAGAAGTGCTAAATGTCTCAAGTTGGAAACTGGATAAATTAACAGTTTTAAGATTTCTCCAAATCTGTAGTCTATAGACTTGGAAGTGCCTAACAGCGCTGTCTCTGGCTTCGGGTTATTGTGTGGTTCCCTTTCTGGATCTCGTTTCCTGTCTGCTGTCTTTTGTTTCTTCCTTTGCCGCGTGAACCTTTGCTGCCTGTTGTTTCTGCTTTGCCCTTCTTTAGAATGCCTTTGGTGGTGGGATTGTCCTCCAACTCCAGAGAATCTTTGTACAAAAAAGACACTGAGTTGGTAGGTTCCTCTTCACTATCAGAGGATGGGGCACTGGCGTCGGTACCCGTCTGAGATGGAAATCTACGTTGGCGTGACCTACCGCGATGATTGCCCTGTGTAAGATTGAAAATACCCCACTAGCCCAATCCTCTAGGTCTCGTTTAAACTTACTCTGCTTAGTATTTTTAAGGTTTTTTTGTGTCCTATCTACTTCCTTTTTGAGTGTGTCTTTACATTTTTCAGCGTCAGCATGATCTTTAAACGGTTCCAAATTCTGTCCACTCTCCGCTATCTGTGACTGCAGGGATATTACCTGACTTTTTTCTTCCTCCACAATAAGTTTTAAGATTTCCAAATCATGCCTAATGCCTGTATGTAAATGAGCCGCACAAGCCTACAGTATTGGAAAATCTGGCCCCGACTACCACATTTAAAGTGATTGTAAATGATCACCTTGTAAAACAACCCATTCCGTTTAAAATAGAAATGAAAGACAAAAACATTTTTGTATAGATATAAACAAACATAAATACCTTTTTTTTCCCTTTTTTTTATTAGTGATCACATTCCCACTGTTGTCAGCTGCATAAGAGCTGGGGAAGGAGAAGCAGCGGACATTGATCTTCCCAGTGAATGACTTGCAGCAGGGGGCGTGTCAGGACAAGTATGATCATTGGAGTAGAGTACACTTCTGTGAGATACTGTATGTATAGGTTTGATGTGTACCTTGTTTTCATATATGAGTGATTTATATATAACTTTTTCACAAAAGGGAGTTTAACAAGACTCGTGGCACTCATTAAAATGAGAAGAAATGAGGTTTAAACTTAAACTACATAGAGGGTTCTTTACTATAAGAGTAGCAAGGATGTGGAATTCCCTTCCACAGGCGGTTTTCTCAGCGAGGGGCATTGATAGTTTAAAGAAACTATTAGATAAGCACCTGTACGACCGCAACATACAGGGATATACAATGTAATAGTGACATATAATCACACACATAGGTTGGACTTGATAGACTTGTGTCTTTTTTCAACCTCACCTACTATGTAACTATGTAACAATGATGAGCATCGGTTATTCATAAATTGTTTTAGAGCATTTTATTTTTGTTTTGTTGTTTATTAACATTGTTCAGGCTACATTATTATTTTTTGGTAATACTCTAGGTATTATTTTGTGTACTAATACCTATGTTGGTATTTCCCTTCTGTCACCAATGACCACTGGGGGCTGACTATTTGGGAGGGCATGTGCTGCCCAACATGCAAAGGCTTCTCCTTCCTTGTTTTGAGGCTGGAGCCTTTCTAATTCCTTGAGGGGGTGGCTGTGCTGCACCTGGTCTAGGGACAATGCTGACAATTATAACACCATGGATATGGTAAAATAACTCCCCAACTGTGGACTGTTGGGTATTTTTAATACATTATGTATCCACATACTTGCAACGTGCCAGCAAAGATGGATTATAGAGCTCAATGTTTTCAATTTTGTTATGAATAAATTTGTTGTACAATTTTTTTTCCCCCTTTTTTTTTTCTTTTTTTTTCTGCCCTCATAAAAGTGGGGAGAGAGAGCCGGGCTGCAATCTCTGGTCAACCCTAAGGGACATACTGACGATAATGAGCTGTGGTAACAAAATGGGACCAGCAAGCCCATGTAGAGTAAAATTTGTGCATGCTTTCATGTGCAGTAGAGATTAATTCTTCCATTTCTCTCATGGAGGAAATCTGTGCGAACCATTCCCTGACCGTCGGGGCATTTGTGGAGTGCCAATGCCTGGGAATGCAGAGCCTAGCTGTATTCACCATATGCATGGTCAGAGATTTAAAGTATACTTTTTTGGGTAGGGAGGTGTGATGCAGGAGAAATTGGTGTGGGGTAAAATCCAGGGTGTAGGTTGTGATATGTGAGATGAGACTGTGGACCTATCTCCAGAAGGGCTGAATGTTCTCGCAGTCCCACCACACATGGAGCATAGTTCCCTGTTGTACAATTTTTAACTATATACTATGTCCATGATATATGTCTATTAACCGCAACTTCCAATGGAAAATGCATTGTAATTGGTATACAAGTAGGGATGGTGGCAATATAAGTTAAGCCACTAATTTTTTTCATGTTTAATTTTCTTTATAAAGCCACCACAGTTTAAGTAGAAAAGCCCTTTACCCGCGTCATGCTGCACAGAAGAACTTACATGGAGGTATTTGTCTCTCTATAGAGGTCCAACATGCCCCCTGCTGAGTCAGAGCTAAAGCTTTCCAATCAGCAAAACTCCTGTTTCATGTTGATTAAAAAACTCTAGTTCTGACTCAGCAGAGGGTGAGTTGGACTTCCGTAGAGAGATTGCTGCTTCCATGGTTAGCGTATACTTAATTTTTTGCTTGATGTCACAATGTAAATCCTGATGATTGTACAGCAGCCAAACAGATCTTTGCTTACTGCCTCACTTTGTGACTTCCTACAAAGTTACATTTTTTTCAGTGAGAGTGATCAGATGACTGGTAGATATGGGCGCCGTAAAAAAATTTGCTTCGTTTTGTTCCATACCAAAAAAAAAATTGTACGAATTTTCGTAAACTTTTCATTAAAATAATGAAAGTTTGTTATGATGAATTTATCATTATGAGGGGCTCCCACCATCCCTGTGCTGTGCTGACTTCCTGGGTTTTTTAATTTTAGGTTTGTTAACTTTTCGTAACAATTATGAATGTTCGTTATGATGAATTTATCATTATGAGGGGTTCCCACCATCCCTGTGCTGTGCTAACTTCCTCTGATTGGTGAACAAAACACCAGTCATGTTTCTGTTAATTTGGATCCAAAATTCGTTAACGAAATTTTGTATTTGTTATGAAATTCCCATAGGGTTCCCACCATGCCTGTGCTGACTTCCTGGGGTTTTAACTTTTAGGTTCATTAACTCTTCGTAACAATTACGAATTTTCGTTATGATGCATTTATCATTATGAGGGGTTCCCACCATCCATGTGCTGTGCTGACTTCCTTGGGTTTTTAACTTTTAGGTCCGTTAAATACAAATTTTCTTTATGAATTTGGATCTGAAATTCGTAAATGAAATTTCGTATTTCGTACGGAATTCGAATGCATAAAAATTTGTATTTTGGATTTGTACGAATGTACAAATTTCCGCAAATTTGTACTAATTTTCATTTTGTACGAAACTAATTGCACATGTCTCATGACTGGTGAAGAGGAGACTGTTTCCTCCTAAAGCCAGCAGACTAATGTTATAAAAGGTGCAGCTTCTTTTAAAATGATTTGCTATTGCTTTATTTTGTGACATGACAGGAATTGTTTTTCTTGCAGACTTGCAAAATTACTGAAAGGTTCACTTTAAGAGGAATGTAAACAATGAGAGGGCTCTGTTATTTCACACTGCCAGGAAGCTAGAGCTGGGGGACTTTAGTGGGAGGTCAAGCAATTTATAAGGCACCAAGTGTCTTAATTCAGATGACCTCTGACTCCAGCTGAACAGCCAAACCCTGATAATACAAGTGGCTTCATGTACACTGCTGCTGGTTAACAGATGTTTACAAAGATTTGAGTATTTTCTTCAGCTGCCCCTGAGCTCTCCTCTATGTAATTTTATCAGTACATGTACACAGGGTCGTTTCTAGGCAGTTGAGTTTAGAAGCATTTTTTAGAAAGCCTGTAACAGCTTGTAAACTCTTGTAAACGCGGTAATGCGCATTTAGCTGTGTTTCGTTTACAGGTGTTTTTAATTTTTGAAAAAAACGCTTCTAAACGTGAATGCAGCTAAACACAGCATGTTAGCACGGCAAAATGGAAAGTTTTAAATGTCGGTTACTATCTGTCAAGTTAAATCGTTCAGGAAAGGTTATAAAAATGTCCCGTGCACGTTAAGCCTTAAGTTTAATAAGAGAACTAATATAAATATTGCATTAATACATTTGTGGAATTATCATTAAAACATTTAGGGCTGACTATTTAGATCAATGCTACTTTCTAGCAGAAACCTCATTCTTAACCACTTAATAACCGCCCTATAGCCGAATGACGGCTACAGGGCGGTTTCTTAACTCCATATAACTCATATGACGGCCTCCCAGAATTCCGCTCTCGCGCGCCCCCTGGGGCGCGCACTCGAGAGCATCCGTGACCGCCGGGCATCACGGATCACGATAAAAGGCCGCTCATAGCGGCCGTTTACCACGTGATCGCTCCATCAAATGACGGAGTGATCACTTGTAAACAAACCCTTCCTCCCTCCCCCTCTCTGTACCGATCGGAACAGCAGAGGGGGAAGAGATCGGTGTCAGCAGCGATGTGGGCTGCATCTGCAGTGCCCACATCGCTGCTCACCGAAAATTAACCCCTCAATTCCCTGCAAATACTCTGCAATACCCTGCCATTACTCTGCATTACTCTGCAATACCCTGCAATACCCTGCAATACCCTGCAATACTCTGCAATACCCTGCAATACTCTGCATTACTCTGCATTACTCTGCAATACTCTGCAATACCCTGCAATACCCTGCAATACTCTGCATTACTCTGCAATACTCTGCATTACTCTGCATTACTCTGCATTACTCTGCAATACTCTGCATTACTCTGCAATACCCTGCAATACTCTGCATTACTCTGCAATACTCTGCATTACTCTGCAATACTCTGCATTACACTGCATTACACTGCAATACTCTGCATTACACTGCAATACTCTGCAATACTCTGCAACACTCTGCAATACCCTGCAACGCTCTGCAACACCCGCCAATACCCTGCAACACTCTGAAATGCTCTGCAACACTCTGAAATGCTCTGCAACACTCTGCAATGCTCTGCAACACCCATCAATACCCTGCAACACTCTGCAATGCTCTGCAACACCCGCCAATACCATGCAACACTCTGCAATGCTCTGCAACACCCTCCAATATCCTGCAATGCTCTGCAATGCAATACTCTGCAACGCCATACTCTGAGATACCCAGCCATACTCTGAGATACCCAGCCATAGTTGGTGATACCCTGCAATACCCAGCCATAGACACCCCCCCCCCCTCCCGCCGCCCTCCGGTGCTTCTACCGACTCGCCAATATGATCAAATCCAGAATCTTTTCTTTTTTTTCAGGCTTCCCAGCTTAGAGATGAGATGCGGGGTCTTATTGATCCCATATCTCACTGTAAAGAGGACCTGTCATGCCATATTCCTATTACAAGGGATGTTTACATTCCTTGTAATAGGAATAAAAGTGATCAAAAAATTTATTTTTGGGGAAAAAAATGTCAAACTAAAATAAATTAAGTAAAATGAATAATAACATTTTTTTCTTTTTTTTTAAAGCACCCCTGTCCCCATGTGCTCGCATGCAGAAGCGAACGCATACGTAAGTCCCGCCCACATATAAAAACGGTGTTCAAACCACACATGTGAGGTATCGCTGCGAACGTTAGAGCGAGAGCAATAATTCTAGCCCTAGACCTCCTCTGTAACTCAAAACATATAACCAGTAAAAAAAATTTAAATCGTCGCCTATGGGGATTTTTAAGTAGCGACGTTTGGCGCCATTCCACGATCCTGTGCAATTTTGAAGAGTGACATGTTAGGTATCGATTTACTCGGTGTAACTTCATCTTTCACATTATGCAAAAATTGGGCTAACTTTACTGTGTTTTTTTTTTTAAGCACAAAACTGTTTTTTTTTCAAAAAAAAGCATTAGAAAAATTGCTGCGCAAATACCGTGCGAGATAAAAAGTTGCAACGACCACCATTGTATTCTCCAGGGTGTTTGCTAAAAAAACATATATAATGTTTTGGGATTCGATGTAATTTTCTAGCAAATAAATGATGATTTTTACATGTAGGAGAGAAATGTCAGAATTGTCCTGGGTGCTCCAGAACGCCTGATGGCGCTCCATGCATGTTGGGCCTCTGTATGTGGCCACACTGTGTAAAAGTCTCACACATGTGGTATCACCGTACTCGGGAGTAATAGCAGAATGTGTTTTGGGGTGTAATTTGTGGTATGCATATGCTGTGTGAGAAATAAACTGATAATATGACAATTTTGTGAAAAAAAAAAAAAAGTTAAAAAAATCTTGATTTTGCAAAGAATTGTGGGAAAAAATGACAACTTCAAAAAACTCATCATGCCTCTTACTAAATACCTTGGAATGTCTTCTTTCCAAAAAGGGGTCATTTGGGGGGTATTTGTACTTTTCTGGCATGTTAGGGTCTCAAGAATTGAAATAGGCCGTCAGTACTTCAGGTGTGATCAATTTTCAGATATTGGCACCATAGCTTGTGGACTCTCTAACTTTCACAAAGACCAAATAATATCCACCAATTTGTACTTATTTTTACCAAAGATATGTAGTGGTATAAATTTTGGCCAAAATTTATGAAGAAAAAATTACTAATCTGCTAAATTTTATAACAGAAACGAAGAAAAATTCATTTTTTTACAGAATTTTCTGTATTTTTTCTTTTATAGCACAAAAAATAAAAAATCCAGCGGTGATTAAATACCACCAAAAGAAAGCTCCATTTGTGTGAAAAAAAGGACAAAAATTTCATATAGGTCCAGTGTTGCATGACTGAGTAATTGTCATTCAAAATGTGAGAGCACCAAAAGCTGAAAATTGGTCTGGTTATTAAGGGTGTTTAAGTGCCCAGTGGTCAAGTGGTTAAAGCAGACCTTCAGTAATTTTTTCAACTTTCCATCTATTACCCGGTTCCTGGCCGGCTCCTGCACATATACGTTGGCAGAATGGCACGGCTGGGCAAAGTAACGTACCGATACGTTACTTTGAATTCCCCGCCGTGAGTGGGGATACCCGCGGTCGTGTCACGGAGCTCAAGAACAGGGAGATGCCGATGTAAACAGCATCTCCCCGTTCTGCCTAGTAACAGCACACTGATCGTCTACTCCCTGTCATCGGGAGCAGCGATCAGTGTGGTGTCACACACAGCCATGCCTCCATACAGTTAGAAACACGCCCCTAGGAACACTTAACCCCTACACTGCCACCTAGTGGTTAACCCCTTCACTGCCAGTGACATTTTTACAGTAATCAATGCAATTTTATAGCATTGATCGCTGTATTAATGCCAATGGTCCCAAAAATGTGTCAAAATTGTCCGATGTGTCCGCCATAATGTCTCGGTCACGATGAAAATCGATGATCACCGCCATTATTAGTAAAATATGTAGAAGAATACGTATCGGCCTAAACTGAGGGAACAATTTTTTTTAAATATATTTTTGGGGATATTTATTATAGCAAAAAGTGAAAAATAATCATTTTTTTTCAAAATTGTCGCTCTTTTTTTGTTTATAGCGTAAAAATAAAAAACGCACAGGTGATCAAATACCACCAAAAGAAAGCTCTATTTGTGGGAAAAAAAGGACGCCAATTTTGTTTGGGAGCCGCATTGCACGTCAGTGCAATTGTCAGTTAAAGCGACACAGTGCTGAGTTGCAAAAAACGCTCTGGTCAGGAAGGGGGTTAATCCTTCTGGGGCTGAAGTGGTTGGTCATCTTCCTTGTTTTAACTTTGGATAGTAAAACATATTTTTTCTGCCAGTAAAATACCTTATACAGCCCACTTCCTCTTTCTTGTCTAGTCATTAGCCTAGGCTAATGACATAATGCACAGCTCTCTGTCACGTACCTTACAGCGGAGTCAGACTGTTGAGGGTGGCCTCTTGCACGGTTCCGGTCTCCACACCCCTGGAGATGGGAACAGGGAGCGTGAAGACAGCGAAAGGGTGCAGGTGCCTGCAGATTGAAGTTGAAGGCCTGAAGATGCTGGGTCCTCACGGAGGAAGAGGTGCAGGTTGATCACCGGAGGAATACAGCGGAAGCCAAGCAGGTGTAAAGGAAACACTGCACGTCTGGAACAAGCAAGGTCGGCAACTGGCTGGCAACGAGGTACAGGAACGAAAGGCAGGTGCGTAGTCAAGGACGAGCAAGGGTACAAAATCAGGAAGCAAGCTGAAGTATAAAGTCCAAGCCAAGGTCAGTAATAGTCCAGGAAATAGTAAACCAGGAGTATCCAAGGAATAGGCGAACGTGCCGGGTGATCAGGAACAAGGTCACAGGAACCAACAATGATCAGGTGTCTCAGGAATAGCTGAAGACGGTCCAGCACTGGTATCAGGCCAGGATCCCGTTTATATAGGGTGAGATGTGCCAGGATTGGTGGAAGTGGCCGTGCGTGCGTGAGTACGTACATACGTTCGGTTGACGCGGGTGCGTCCATGTGTTCGGATTGGCGTGCGTCCGTTCGTTCCGGAACTCGTACGCCTCTGATGGGGACACCGCGCATGGCGCCTAGAACGAAAGTGAGCGGCTGCTACACGGGGATGGACATTCACATGGTGAGTTCCCTGACAGTGCCCCCCCCTTAAGGGCAACCTCCGGGTGCCTCTTTGAACCAAACTTTGAGAGCGATGAAAGGCCCATATGAGCCTCTGGGCATGAAGGTTCGCTTTGGGTTCCCAGGAATTCTCTTCAGGACCAAAGCCTTTCCATTTGATTAAGTATTGGTTTTGTCCTTGACGTTTCCTGTAATCCAAAATGGCTTTGATCTCGAACTCCTCCTCTCCATCTACCAACACAGCTTCTGGAGGGCCTATCTCCCGATCTGGAAAGGAATAGGGTACATCAGGCTTAAGTAAAGAAGCATGGAATACAGGATGGATCTTGAATGAGCTGGGAAGTTCTAGTTCATAGGCCACTGGATTGATTTTCTTTTTAATTGGAAAAGGTCCCAAATATCTGGGTCCCAATTTTTTAGAGGGACATGCCAGTTTCAGGTTTGCGGTTGAAAGCCATGCACGATCACCGACTTTTAAGTCCAATTCCCCCCTTTTTTTCTTGTCGAAAAATCTTTTATTCTTCCTGTGCCTTGGAAATGGTTTCTGCTTGTTGGTAACAAAGAAATTTAGCCTATCCTGGATAACTGGTACAGGAGAATTCAGTATAAATGTTGGCAAAAAAGAAGGATGAAAACCATAATTGGAAAAGAATGGTGACTGGTTTGTGGTAGAGTGAGTAGAATTATTGAATGCAAATTCTGCCTAGGGTAATAATGAAGCCCAATCCTCCTGGGAAAAGGAAGTGAAACAACGTATGTACTGCTCCAACGTCTGGTTAGTACGTTCTGTCTGCCCGTTTGTTTGGGGATGATAGGCTGAGGAAAAATTTAGTTTGATACCTAGAGCTTCACACAATGACTTCCAGAATTTTGACGTGAACTGAACTCCACGGTCAGAGACAATATCACTGGGAATTCCATGGAGCCTAACAACTTATTTAATGAATATTCTGGCTGTCTCAGTTGCAGATGAAGTTCCCTTCATGGGAATGAAGTGTGCCATTTTAGAAAAACGATCCACCACCACAAAGATAGAAGAGAACCCTTCAGATGGAGGGAGCTCAACAATAAAATCCATTGCGATTTTATCACACGGTCTTTCAGGGATGGGTAATGGTCTCAACAATCCCCAGGCTTTATTTTTGCTATTTTTATTCCTGAGGCAGGTTGGACAAGAGTTGACATAGTTCCTACAGTCCTTTGCAAGATTTGGCCACCAGAAGTGTCTTTGAACTAAATTCATAGTCTTGTGAACCCCAAAGTGACCTGCCAGGGGATAGTCATGGCAGACCTGTAGAACAGAAGTGCAGAGATTTTGAGGGATGAAGAGTTTGTCTCCTTGCCAGAAGAGACCATCCTTCTCTTGGAGGTTAGTATCTGGAGAGACTGATGCTCCTCGGGAAGACTGACGAACCTGTGATAGAAAGCTAGATTGTGTTAGCAAAAAATTTCCAGCTTGCAGGATAGTGTCCGGAGGGGATGAGACTTCAGTTTCTGTGAACATACGGGATAACGCATCAGGTTTACTGTTTTTGGATCCTGGTCTGTAAGTTATATGGAAACTAAAGCGGGAGAAGAAAAGAGCCCATCTCGCTTGCCGGGGCCTGAGGCGTTTGGCCGTTCTGAGGTATTCCAAATTTTTATGATCTGTGAAGATCAATATTGGATGTGTTGCCCCTTCCAGGAGGTACTGCCATTCTTCTAAGGCCGATTTTATTGCCAGAAGTTCCCGATCCCCCACATCATAGTTTCTTTCCGATGCACCTAGTTTTTTGGAAAAGAAAGCTACAGGGTGCATTAATGACTTAGGGCCTTGGCGTTGGGACAGAATGGCTCCTACAGCATTCTATGAGGCATCCACTTCCAGAGTATAAGGCAGAACAGAGTCAGGATGTTTCAGTATTGGGGCAGATGTGAATAGTCCTTTTAATTTATCAAACGCAGCTTGAGCTGCAACAGTCCATTGAAACCGACTTTGTTTGCTGGTGAGTTGTGTGATAGGTGCTATAACACTGGAGAAATTCTTGATAAACTTTCTATAGAAATTAGAGAACCCAATGAAACGTTGCACCCCCTTCTTGTCAGTTGGAGGTGGCCAGGACAAAATGGCTGAAACCTTCTGAGGATCCATTTCCACTCCCTCAGTTGATATCACCAGGCCGAGAAAGTGAATGGTTTGACGTTCGAACTCACATTTCTCGGCTTTAGCATAGAGTCCATTTTGCCGTAGTCTGAGAAGAACCTGTTTTACATGGTCATGATGTGCTTCTAGAGAGTTTGGAAATATCAAGATATCATCCAAATAAACAATTACGAACAAATCCAAAAAGTCCCTGAAAATATAATTAACAAAATGCTGAAAAGTAGCTGGTGCGTTGCAGAGTCCGAATGGCATGACCAGATACTCAAAGTGGCCAAAACGTGTCCGAAAAGCCGTCTTCCATTTATCCCCTTCACGGATTCTGATCAAATTATAGGCCCCTCGTAAATCCAGCTTTGTAAATATTCTTGCCGACCGAAGTCTCTGGAATAATTCCGGGATCAATGGAAGGGGATAGCGATTTTTAATCATCACCTTATTCAAATCCCTATAGTCGACACACGGGCGGAGCGAATGATCCTTCTTTTCGACGAAGAATATTCCGGCACCAGCTGGAGAAGAGGAATGTCGGATAAATCCTTTCTTGAGATTCTCGTCGATATATTCTTTGAGGACCAGAAGTTCAGGTTCTGATAAGGGAAATATCCTTCCGAAAGGAATTTCGGCTCCTGGCAATAATTCAATTGGGCAATCGTAAACCCGATGAGGAGGAAGAGTGTCAGCCTTTCGTTTGTCAAAAACGTCTAGAAAACTATGATATGGCTGGGACCAGTCTCTGGGTCTCAGATGTAGGGCCTGAGCAGGCAATGACTGGAACCAGATGGTGTGAGATCTTGAGGCAATTCTGAAGGCAGTAAGCGGACTGAAAAACCACCTCACCAGTCACCCAGTTTATTTGGGGATTATGGGCTTGTAACCAGGGCATTCCCAAAATGATTGGGAATATTGGTGAAGAAATGACATCAAGGCGGAGTAGTTCCTGATGATCGGGTAGTATGTTGGTGGATAACGGTTGAGTCTCATGGGTAATGGGGCCAGATCTGATGTTTGATCCATCCGCTAACCATATAGAGAGTTGACGTTGCTTGGGTATCAATGGAATATTGTGTTGAAGAACGAGAGCATGATCAATGAAGCAGCTACAGGCGCCAGAATCAACTATAGCTTGAACCTGGAGTGTTCCTTCTGGAAGCTGTAAGGAAAGGGGAACAGCGATGTGAATCCATTTTGTCAAAGGCAATGTATTGGGTTCAAGAGATGAAGGTTTGAACTTATGGGTCTTGTTTGGGCACATATTTGCATAATGACCAGCTTCTCCACAATAGAGACAGAGATTGTTCTGGCGTCGGTGTTGCTTTTCTTCCGGAGATAACGGTGAACGAAGCAAGCCTATTTGCATTGGCTCTGGAGCTTCAGAAGTGGTAGCAGGTGTAGAAATGGGAGGATGATTCGGGACCTTAGGTAACATCCATGTGGGACAAATTTGTCTGATTCTCTCAGATCTCCGTTCCCTGAGGCGACGATCGATTTGTATTGATACTAGTATTAGGTCCTCCAAAGAACTGGGAACTCCGATACGGGCCAACTCATCTTTTAGAGGCTCAGAAAGTCCAATGCGGAACTGGTAACATAGGGCGGCGTCATTCCATTGAGTATCAGAACTCCACCGCCTGAAGTCCGTTACCTAATCTTTTACGGGTCTGCGACCCTGCTGGAGAGCATGGAGACTGGCCTCAGCAGTTGTGGCACACTGAGGGTCATCATACAACTTAGCCATCTCATTCAAGAAAGAGTCCATAGTATCAAGCAGAGGGCTGGCCTGTTCTAATAAACGGTGAGCCCAGGTTTGGGGTTCCCCCTGAAGTAAGGAAACAATGAATCCCACCTTTGTGCTCTCCAAGGAGAAGGTACGAGGCTGTAGCAGAAAATATAATTGGCACGCATTTCTGAAGGCACGGAATTTGCTGCGATCTCCGGAAAACCTCTCTGGAGTGGGAACTCGAGGCTCGGGGGGTGGCACCACTACTGCAGGTGCAGATGCTGAAGTTGCCGGACCAGAAGACCGGGATGCTGTGGCCCCTTGGGAAGCAGCAGTGCTTGGTGTTAATGACTCCACTCTCTGCTCAAGTTGATGATAACCATCTTGCAGGCCCTGGACTGCCTGGGTAAGGGCAGAGATCTGTTGGCACAAGGCTTCCAAAGGTGAGGCCCCCCTGTCGGACTCCATTCTGGCTGGATCGTACTGTCACGTACCTTACAGCGGAGTCAGACTGTTGAGGGTGGCCTCTTGCACGGTTCCGGTCTCCACACCCCTGGAGATGGGAACAGGGAGCATGAAGACAGAGAAAGGGTGCAGGTGCCTGCAGATTGAAGTTGAAAGGCCTGAAGATGATGGGTCCTCACGGAGGAAGAGGTGCAGGTTGATCACCAGAGGAATACAGCGGGAAGCCAAGCAGGTGTAAAGGAAACACTGCACGTCTGGAACAAGCAAGGTCGGCAACTGGCTGGCAACGAGGTACAGGAACGAAAGGCAGGTGCGTAGTCAAGGACGAGCAAGGGTCTGGTAACGTGCTGGCAGTGAGGTACAAAATCAGGAAGCAAGCCGAAGTATAAAGTCCAAGCCGGGGTCAGTAATAGTCCAGGAAATAGTAAAAGGAGTATCCAAAGAATAGGTGAACGTGCCGGGTGATCGGGAACAAGGTCACAGGAACCAACAACGATCAGGTGTCTCAGGAATAGCAGAAGACGATCCAGCACTGGTATCAGGCCAGGATCCCGTTTATATAGGGTGAGATGTGCCAGGATTGGTGGAAGTGGCTGTGTGTGCGTGAGTACGTACATACGTTCGGTTGGCACGGGTGCGTCCACGTGTTCGGATTGGCGTGCATGCGTTCGTTCCGGAACTTGTACGCCTCTGACGGGGACACCGCGCATGGCGCCTAGAATGAAAGTGAATGGCTGCTACACGGGGTCAGACATTCAGATGGTGAGTTCCCTGACATTCTCTCTCAGCTGCAGCGGCGCTTTGCGGACGGTTTTAACCCTTTTTCGGGCGCTAGTGGGGGTTAAAACCACCCTGCCAGCGGCCGCAGACCGCCGCTAAAACAACAGTAAAAATAGCAGCACTTTACCGCCGACGCCGGCACCGCCCCAGTGTGAAAGGGGCCTTAAGGATATTGCCTGGGTTCTTAAACACACACTTTTCTCCTGGCTGCAGAAACTGCTCCAACACCAACTCTCCTGAGCTATGCTCAGATCTGCTTTATAATGGGTGTGTGCACCTGGACACACACACACACAACCTGCAGAACTTCTGTAAAGCCTGGACATAAGATTGAAGACTCCATCCCTCCCAATGCTCTTTGAAGTCTTAAAGTTTCCAGCCCCAATCCAGACTTACAAAATCCAGAGTAAACTTAAAGCATAGTTTCCTCTGCTTCACCAATCTTCTGCTGAAACTTCTCAAACTCATTCTCACCGAGACAGGGGCTCTCACTCTTGCATAATGTATATATATATATATATGTATGTGTGTGTGTATATATATATATATATATATATACTTTGCATTCAGTGTAGACTATATATACAGTGCATTTGGTGGTGTAATATATATATATATATATATATATATATATATATATATATATATATATATATACTCTGTATTGAGTGTAGACTGTATAATCAGTGCATTTGGCGGTAACAGATGTCAGGAGGCAGCAGTAGTGTCTTCTGAATGCATATAAAGTGTCACACTATATAGTGAACAAACATTAATTTAAATAAATAAGAATGATCTGAGTGTCCACATAAAATGCTATAATAAATTGTGACATAAAAAGTGACATAAAAAAAAATGTTTATGTGCTAATATGCAGTATCATGACTTTTCAATAACCAATATGAATATAATTTTTATAAACATAAATGCAATAAAGAGCTGTTGTGCTCATAAAACAATTCATTAAATCCTATTTAAAAAAACATGCTTAACCACTAGTTGTCCGCGCTATAGCCGAAAGACGGCTGCAGCACGGACACCAATTGCTGGGAGGCCATCCCTGGACATCCTCCTGTTTACTTCCGCAATGAGGGAAGTTCTGTGCTGGCCGTGTCCCTTGGACACAGCCAGTCACAGATCGCTGTAAATGGCCAATCACAGCGGCTGTTTACAGCGTGATCGGCATGTCCAATGAGAGATGATCTCATATGTAAACATATGAGATCATCTCTCATTGCAGTTCATCTCGGCTCATCGCCGAGATGAACCGCTGCAGCGGTGAGTGCAAAAAAAACAACAAACAAAAATAATGTGCCATCTGTTCCCACTGCCATGTGTCCCCACTGCCATGTGTCCCCACTGCCACCTGTCAGTGCCACCTGTCCCCAGTGCCACCTGTCAGTGCCATCTGTCCCAAGTGCCACGTATATGTGCCATCTGTCCCCAGTGCCACGTATAAGTGGCATCTGTCATCAGTGCCATGTGTCATCAGTGCCACAGAGTGCCATCTGTCATCAGTACCACATCAGTGTCACATGTCATCAGTGCCACATATTAGTGCCAACTGTCATCAGTGGCACGTATCAGTGCCATCTGTCATCAGTGCCACCTGTCAGTGTCACGTGCCATATATTATCATTGTCACGTGTCATCAGTGCTGCGTATCAGTGCCATCTGTCATCAGTGTCACGTGTCATCAGTGCCACGTATTAGTGCCACCTGTCATCAGTGCCACGTATTAGTGCCATCTGTCATCAGTGCCACGTATTAGTGCCACCTGTCATCAGTGCCACGTATAAGTGCCATCTGTCATCAGTGCCACATGTCATCAGTGCCACGTATTAGTGCCCATCTGTCATCAGTGCCACATCAGTGTCACGTGTCATCAGTGCCATGTATCAGTGCCATCTGTCATAAGTGCCACGTCGGTGTCACGTGTCATTGTCCTGGTGCTCCAGGGCCTTCAAAAGTGTATTAGGTAGTCAACAAGTTAGATGTGTAATCTTTGCTCCTAGAACACATGATGGTGCTCCCTGCATTTTGGGCCTCTCTATGGGGCTAGGCTTTGGAAAAGTCCCACACAGGTGGTATCGTAATACTCAGGAGGAGTAGCAGAATGTATTTTGGGTTATTATTTGTGGCATACACATGCCATGTGAGAGAAATAACCTATTACAATGACAATTTTGTGGAAAAATAAATCTTCATTTTGCAAAGAATTGTGGGAAAAAATGACAACATCAAAAGCCTCACCATGCCTCTTACTAAATACCTTGGAATGTCTACTTTCAAAAAAGGGGTCATTTGTGGACCAGACAACGCCATCTCTAGGCGAAACGTACGTAGGGAGGTTGATGCGCTGAAGTCAACGCAACCTCTATCCGAACGGGTGTATGCTGCCGGCCGGCAAACAGAGTTTTTTATCTGCCTAAGTTTACGCTACTTATGTAAGTGCAATTTTTATCTTTTATCAAACAATATTTTACGGATTCACACTATGGATAGTCTTTCTCTCATTCTTATGAATTTATGACAGAGGTGTGCTCCGTTTGGTCATTGCTATCCCTGGTCCATCATTGATGCTTATCTAAGGAAGGGTGATGCCAGCGAATTTAATCTGAAAACGTCTCCTACTGCATGAACATTATCCAGGTGGTCTGTGGAAGCACAATTATTGAGTTGGTGTTTGGATATATACAGGCTTCGTTTAAGCTTGCCTCTGGTAAGCGTGCAATTTATGTGGTGGTGGATCACGTGTTGGTGGTGTTTGTTTAATTACAGCCTTCGTTCACTTTTTTTTTTTTTTGGACTTTACTGGACTTTATTTTTCATCATCAATATTGGATTGTTTTTTCATTTTGCATTAATAGGGGTTTATATATATCATATATATATATATATATATATATATATATATATATATATATATATATATATATATATATATATATATATAAGTAAGCGCAGCTTTTTTCTTGTTACCACGTCTACATTTGTGCATATCTCACAATTTAGAGCTGCTGCTGTGAGAGGGTATTATGTTTGTTTTATTTGGTCTTTTTTCTTTTCTATTATTTATTTTTTAGCGCAGTATTTTCTTGTTTATTCCATTGTCATTTGGGGGTATTTGTACTTTCCTGGCTTGTTTGGGTCCAAAGAAATGAGATAGGCCACCATTACATCAGGTGTGATCATTTTTTATGATTTGCACCACAGCTTGTAGACTCTATAACTTTCACAAAGACCAAATAATATACACTAATTTGGGTTATTTTTACCAAAGATATGTAGCAGTATAAATTTTGCCCAAAATTTATGGAGAAAATTAATCATTTGCAAAATTTTAGCACAGAAACAAAGAAAAATGCATTTTTTTCAAAATTTTCGGTCTTTTTTCATTAATAGCACAAAAATTTAAAAACCCAGAGGCGATCAAATACCACCAAAAGAAAGCTCTATGTGTATGAAAAAAAGGACAAAAAATTCATTTGGGTACAGTGTTGCATGACTGAGTAATTGTCATTCAAAGTGTGAGAGCGCTGAAAGCTGAAAATTGGTCTGGTCACGAGGGGGGTTTAAGTGCCTGTTGTCAAGTGGTTAATAGTGAAAGTCCATAAATAATGATCTATTTGAAAATTCCCGATAAGTCCTTGTGAAAAGTGCTCCAAATTTGATGATAAGTGCCAACACTCTCGTGCTTCCCCCTTTGTAGTTATCCTCATCTAAGGGCGTGTGACCTCATAATTACGTTTGGTCTAAACATGCAGTTGAACCACCCGGATCATCCAGACTGAGTAATATCCTCATAGAATATAAGAAGAAACAAGCTGGATAGTATAAAACCGTTTTAAAAAACACTTTTATTTAAAAAACAACAGACTCACACAATACAGGTGCTGAAACGCACCAATCTATTTTTGGCCGGTCTGTGTATAAACCTGTGGAAATATTGGTCCGCTTGTATGATCACTGCAGGCAGCGCTGCTGTATCCACCAACCCCGTCCTGTCCCCTCCCCAATGCGTGTTGACACAGGTAATCATGTGTATTCCCTGAGGGGGATTGCTGAATGCCTACCCTCCAATGCTGTACCATCCACCGAAAAGCGATTCATGGAGAATCGCTTTTCAGAGGGCAGAAAGCATTACTGCCAGGGTGAAAATGCATGACTGCTGAGAAGCAAGGACTCATTCATGACCAACTAATAAACCAATATCTTGCTCCAAAAAGGCACAGGAGCTGATTACGTTGGAAAAGGGCAAGGTCACAGCTTTTATTGAACTTTTCAAAATATAACCAATAACTAATGCCTGACACAGTTATATTGTGACCACAAGTAAGGCTTCATGTACACGGGACCTTTTTACAACCTCTCCTGAACAATTTAACTTGACAGATAGTAACCCACATTTAAAACTATTGTTTTGCCTTGTTTACATGCCACGGTTTGTGTTTGGAAGTGTTGTAAAAAAAAAAAAATATATATATATATATATATATATATATATATATATATATAATTTTTTATTTTATTTTTTAAATTGCCAAAAATGAAAAACGCCTGTAAATGAAATGTGAGTAACCGCGCTTAGAAGCGATTGGCACTTGAAATGCCTGTAAACTCAGGTTCTGAACGCATTTTTTTGCATTCCAAAAAATGCCTCTAAATCCAACTGCCTGGAAATGACTGTAAACTACCCTGTGTACATGGACAGACAAGATAACATACAGGAGAGTTCAGGGGCTATTGAAAAAAACTCCCAACTGCTTCTAAACATCCGTTTACCAGCAGCAGTGTACATGAGATCTAAAACCGAAACCTTACATAATTTAAGAGGCCTATATATATATACATTAAAAAAGTAGATGCTCAAACAGGAGTATCATGTACAAGAGGCCTTTAGCTATGGCAAAACAACACAAGGCAGGTGGGTGCACAACTCTTGTTAAGGCTGAATCTGCTCAGCTCAGTGGGACATGTCACAGCTAGGGATGAGCCAAACACTCCCCAGTTCGGTTCTCAGCAGAACATGCGAACAGGCAAAAAATTAGTTTGAATGCATGTGAACACTGTTAAAGTCACGAACGTGAAAAATCAAAAGTGCTCATTTTAAAGGCTTATATGCAAGCTACCATAAATAGTGTTTGGGGACCCAGGTCCTGCCCCATGGGATATGTATTGATGTAAAAAAAAAGTTTTAAAAATGACAGTTTTTTTGGGAGCAGTGATTTTAAAGTGAAACATTAAAAATGTAATATTCCTTTAAATATCGTGCCGGGGGGTGTCCTTAGTATGCCTGTAAAGTAGCGCATCTTTCCCATTTTATAACACAGCACAATGACATTTCTAAAGGAAAAAATGTAATTTATAAACTGCTTGCGGCTGTAATGTATTGTCGGATCCTGGCAATATAGATAAAAATGCCCAAAAAAATGAGCGTGGATGTCCCCCCAAAATCCATAGCAGGCCCTTCAGGTCTTGTATGGATATTAAGAGGAACCCCACACCCAATTTTTTTTTTAAATGGCATGGGAGGCCCCCAGGCACTATATATTCTGAACAGCAGCATATGTACTATATGGCCTGTCCTATATACTCTGCAGAAACTTGGGCCTTAGGTGTTGGTGGTACCAGAACACTGTAAGCCCTCACGGTTACTCTTGTTGCATGCAGAAATGGGCCCTGCTGTGAAATATTATATCAAGAATTGTAATTACATACATGCCCCTGTTAAACAGGGTCAGAAAAATTGGGACTTGGGTGGTTGTGGTTGTGGCACCACAACACTGTAGCCCCTCACAGATACTCTTGTTGGGAGCAGGAATGGGGCTCTACTCTGAAACATGACTGCCAGTTTCTTGTCCTTCTGTGGTACCCCCTCTCTCTCATCCACAAATCCTTGTCTCCTGCTGGTGCTGCTTAATTCTTTGTGAAGAAGGAGAGTGGTGAACTGAGACCTTATATTGATGATAGGGGTCTCAATCATTTCACAATTAAGAATGCCTATCCGATTCCATTGATTACGGAGCTATTTGACCGCCTCAAGGGAGCAACGGTTTTAACAAAGTTTGATTTGAGAGGGGCATAAAATCTCTTGAGGATTAAGGAGGGTGGTGAGTGGAAAATTGTGTTTAATACCAGAACAGGCCATTGCGAGTACCTCGTAATGCCTTTTGGCCTTTGTAACGCCCAGGCAGTTTTCCAAGAATTTATTAACAATGTCCTCAGAGATTTGTTGCAGTTATGTGTGCTGGTTTATCTCGACGATATCCTCATATTTTCCAAGTCTCTGGAGATCCACCACACAGATGTCTGTAGTGTGCTTCAGAAACTAAGCCCTTGTACACACGGTCGGACACTCCGACAGAAAATGTCCGATCGGACCGTGTTGTTGGATAATCCGACCGTGTGTGGGCTCTATCGGACTGTTTCCGTTGGAATATCCAACTAACAAAGTTTTATAGCAGGGCTATAAAATTTTCCGACAACATGATTCAATCGGACTTTGTCCGATCGTTTGTAGAGAATTCCGATCGGACAAAGTGCCACGCATGCTCAGATCAAATTCCTAGACCAAAGCTATTGGCTACTAGCCTGAACGTAGTCCCGTCATAATGAAATAACGTCACCACGTTAAGTACGATCGGATTTTCCGACAACTTTGTCCGACCGTGTGTATGCAACAGTTTTGGACAAAATCCGTCGGACAAAATCCGTCAGACAAAATCCAACGGATTTGGTTGTCAGAATGTAGGACCTTGTGTAAGAGAGAATAATCTCTATTGTAAATTGGAGAAGTGTGAATTCCATTGTGAACAGGATAAATTCCTGGGTAATTTCCACTGCTGGTTTTTCAAAGGACCCAGAGAAACTTTCCGCAGTCCTACAGTGGCCCCGACCTGTGGGTTTAGTCCTCTGCAGCGTTTTCTTGGCTTTGCCAACTATTATCTGAGGTTTATTCGTAACTTCTCTTTTCTGGTCAAGCCCCTGACTGATATGACCAGAAAGGACGGTAACCCCACAGTGTTGGTCTCCAGAGTCCATTAAGGCCTTTGAGAATTTTCAAGGCTGCCTTTGTTTCTGCTCCTGTGTTGGCACATCCTGATCCTACGTTACCTTTTGTCCTTGAGGTTGATGCTTCTGAGACTGGAGTTGGCGCTCTTCTGTCTCAATGTCCTACCTCTGAGAGCGTTATGCATCCTTGGGGCTACTTTTCAGAGAAATTATTACCTGCGGCGTGCAGTTACGAGGTTGGTGACAGAGAGCTGTTGGTGATCATTTTAGCCCTGAAAGAATGATGATATCTTCTCAAAGGTACCACTGTGTCGGTTCTCATTCTTACTTACCATAAGAATCTCACATTCTTGTCTGAGGCTAAATGCTACTCTCCCAGAAGGGCGCGATGGGCTCATTTCTTGTCTAGTTTCAATGACATTGTCTCATTCTTACCCAGTACTAAGAATGTAAGGACTGACGCTTTGTCACAACAATTTTCATCCACTTCCAAGATGGAATCGGTTCCGGTTCCTGTGATTCCTCCTGAACGTATTCTGGCTACAGTTCACACCGGTCTCACTTCTCCTTTGGCTAACAAAATACTTGCTGTCCAGGTCCATGCCCCTCCTGGGAAACCTTGTGACCACTGCTTTTTCCCAGAGAGTCTCTGTACTGCCGTTCTCCCGACTTATCATTCTCCCAAGGCTGCTGGCCACCCTGGAAAGAATCAACCCATTTCCCAACAATTCTGGTGGCCTAGTCTATATGCTGATGTAAATGCCTTCATAGCTGCCTGTTCCGTGTGTGTTCAGAGTAAGACTCCACGACACCTTCCAGTGGGCCTTCTACAACCCATACCCAATGGAGAGAGGCTCGGGACCCACCTGTCTATGGATTTCTTTGTGGAGTTACCCAATTCCCAGGGCAACACAGTTATCCTTATGGTGGTCAAAAATGTCAAATTTTATTCCACTTAAGAAGTTGCCCACTTCTAAGGAACTTCGGAAAAGCTTCCATTTTTGCTCAGGGGGGTTTTCGCTTAGATGGGCTACCCAAGGTGATTGTCTTGGACAGGGGTAGTCAGTTTGTGTGCCGGTTCTGGCGAGCTTTTTGTGCACAGTTGGGAATTCAGCTTGCTTTCTCCTCTGCATATCGCCCGCAATCTAATGGGGCTGCAGAAGGAGCCAATCAGTCCTTAGAGCAGCTCCTACATTGCTATATTCCTGACCATCATAGCAACTGGTCAGTCCTCTTACTGTGGGCGGAATTTGTTCACAATAGTGCCTTAAATTCTGCTTCCTGATTTTCCCCGTTTATGGCGAACTATGGTTTCCAACCTTCCATGTTGACTGACTCATTTGTTCTGCAGAGTATTCCTGCGTTAGAGGAGATCATACTAAGCCCTTGTACACACAGTCGGAGATTCCGTCGGAATGTGTCCGATCGGAGTGTTTTGTCGGATATTCCGACCTTTTGTGGTATGCATCGGACTGTTTCCGTCGGAATATCCGTCGGACCAAATTTTCCAACTGCTCCGATCGGACATACTCTGATTATGTGTAGCCTACTCCGACGGACAAGGTTCTACGCATGCTCACATTCAAATTCCGACACGGAAGCGCTCATTCAGGTAAAACTACTGCTCGTAATCGATATAGCACATTCGTCACGCTGCAATGTTAAAAATTCTTTCATGAAGCGCATTCTCTTGTTCTTTACAAGGCTGCAAGAAGGAACTTCTTTTGATGCTCATAGTCACACACACTTCTCCCGAACGTATTTCATTACTCTTTTTTAACCATTTCGGCAATACAATTTTTGTTTTCGTCACATCTACACAATTTTAGATTTTGTTTATTCTTTTTTGGATGCATTTTTTTTTGTTTTTTCCTAAAAATCTCCTTTAACCACTTTCAGACCGGACCATTTTGCTGGTAAATGACCAGAGGTCTTTTTACAATTTGGCACTGCGCTGCTTTAACTGGTAATTGCGCGGTCATGCAATGTTGTACCCAAACAAAATTTGCGTCCTTTTCTTCCCACAAATAGAGCTTTCTTTTGATGGTATTTGATTGCCTCTGCGATTTTGATTTTTTGCGATATAAACGTAAAAAGACCGCAAATTTTGAAAAAAAATGATATTTTCTACTTTTTGTTATTAGAAAAATCCAATAAACTCAATTTTAGTCATACATTTAGGCCAAAATATATTCAGCCACATGTCTTTGGTAAAAAAAAAGTCAATAATTGTATATTTATTGGTTTGCGCAAAAGTTGTCACATCTACAAACTAAGGTACGTTTTCTGGAATTTACGCAGCTTTTAGTTTACGACTGCCTATCTCATTTCTTGAGGTGCTAAAATGGCAGGGCAGTACAAAACCCCCCCAAATGACCCCATTTTGGAAAGTAGACACCCTAAGGAAATTGATAAGTGGCATGTTGAGCCCATTGAATATTTTATTTTTTTGCCTCAAGCGATTGAATAATGACAAAAAATATTTTTTTTTTTTTTTTTTTACACAAAGTTGTCACTAAATGATATATTGCTCACACATGCTATGGGCATATGTGAAATGACACCCCAAAATAAATTCTGCTGCTTCTCCTGAGTACGGGGATACCACATATGTGGGACTTTTTGGGAGCCTAGCCGCGTACGGGGCCCCGAAAACCAAGCACCGCCTTCAGGCTTTCTAAGGGCGTAAATGTTTGATTTCACTTCTCACTACCTATTACAGTTTTGAAGGCCATAAAATGCCAAGATGGCACAAAACCCCCACAAATTACCCCATTTTAGAAAGTAGACACCCCAAGCTATTTGCTGAGAGGCATTTTGAGTCCATGGAATATTTTATATTTTGCCACAAGTTGCGGGAAAATTACAAACTTTAATTTTTTTTTATTTTTTTTTCACAAAGTTGTCACTAAATGATATATTGCTCACACATGCTATGGGCATATGTGAAATGACACCCCAAAATAAATTCTGCTGCTTCTCCTGAGTACGGGGATACCACATATGTGGGACTTTTTGGGAGCCTAGCCGCGTACGGGGCCCCGAAAACCAAGAACCGCCTTCAGGTTTTCTAAGGGTGTAAATATTTGACTTCACTCCTCACTACCTATTACAGTTTTGAAGGCCATAAAATGCCAAGATGGCACAAAACCCCCACAAATGACCCCATTTTAGAAAGTAGACACCCCAAGCTATTTGCTGAGAGGCATGTTGAGTCCATGGAATATTTTATATTTTGCCACAAGTTGCGGGAAAATTACAAACTTTTTTTTTTTTTCACAAAGTTGTCACTAAATGATATATTGCTCACGCATGCCATGGGCATATGTGAAATGACACCCCAAAATAAATTCTGCTGCTTCTCCTGAGTACGAGGATACCACATATGTGGGACTTTTTGGGAGCCTAGCCGCGTACGGGGCCCCGAAAACCAAGCACTGCCTTCAGGATTTCTAAGGGCGTTACAGTTTTGAAAGCCATAAAATGCCAAGATGGCACAAACCCCCCCCAAATGACCCCATTTTGGAAAGTAGACACCCCTAAATTTAGGGGTACACTAGTGAGACTAGGTAATAAATGGCGGGTGCCCTGAAACTATAAAAAAAAATAACTAACCAACCAGCGTCACCTGTAACAGTTATATGGTGATCACTGGTGAAAGGGTTAACTAGGGGGCAATCAGGGGGCTTTATGCGGTAGTATATGGGGGTCCCTGGCGCTATAAAAAGCTGCGGCGAACCTAAATACCTACCTGCCTAACTAGCGTCACCTGTGACACTAATACAGCGATCAGAAAAACGATCGCTTATTAGGCTGGGTTCACACTGGAGCGATGTGGGAACGCCACGAATGCGCGGCGGGTTCCCGCATCACATGCCTCCCGGCGGCAGTTCACACTGCCCTATGCGAACTGCTGGGAGTGTCAGTGAAATGTTAATGACACCCCCAGATCAGTTCGCATATCGCAGTGCGATCTGCAAACTCGGATCGCATGGTGTGAACACCCATGCGATCCGATTCTGCTGCGGACCAAAAAAAGGGTCCCGTGCGAGTTTGCGGCGGGTGCGACACGAATTCAGCCATACTATCTGTATGGCTGAACTCGAATTGCACAGAGATCGGATGTGATTTGCACTGCAGTGCGGTGCGAATCACATCCGTTCTCATAAACCGCTGCAATGTGAACCCAGCCTTAGTGACACTGGTGACGGGGGGTGATCACGGGGTTAAACCTTTATTGGGGGGGTTAGGGGGTACCTTAGAACTAAAGGGGGCTAACCCTAACTGCCCTAACAGTTATTACAGTCACAAATGACACCCGCCGGGTGATATGGGGGTTAAACCTTTATTAGGTAATAAATGGCGGGTGCCCTGAAACTATAAAAAAATAACTAACCAACCAGCGTCACCTGTAACAGTTATATGGTGATCACTGGTGAAAGGGTTAACTAGGGGGAAATCAGGGGGCTTTATGCGGTAGTATATGGGGGTCCCTGGCGCTATAAAAAGCTGCGGCGAACCTAAATACCTACCTGCCTAACTAGCGTCACCTGTGACACTAATACAGCGATCAGAAAAATGATCGCTTATTAGGCTGGGTTCACACTGGAGCGATGCGGGAACGCCACGAATCCGTGGCGGGTTCCCGCATCGCATGCCTCCCGGCGGCAGTTCACACTGCCCTATGCGAACTGCTGGGAGTGTCAGTGAAATGTTAATGACACCCCCAGATCAGTTCGCATATCGCAGTGCGATCTGCAAACTCAGATCGCATGGTGTGAACACCCATGCGATCCGATTCTGCTGCGGGCCAAAAAAAGGGTCCCGTGCGAATTTGCGGCGGGTGCGGCGGGTGCGGCGGGTGCGACACGAATTCAGCCATACTATCTGTATGGCTGAACTCGAATCGCACAGAGATCGGATGTGATTTGCACTGCAGTGCGGTGCGAATCACATTCGTTCTCATAAACCGCTGCAATGTGAACCCAGCCTTAGTGACACTGGCGACGGGGGGTGATTACGGGGTTAAACCTTTATTGGGGGGGTTAGGGGGGCACATTAGAACTAAAGGGGGCTAACCCTAACTGCCCTAACAGTTATTACAGTCACAAATGACACCAATGCAAAAAAAAAAAAAAGCAATTGGTCTCACTGTGACTGGGGGGGCAGGGGTAATTGGGGGGTGATCGGGGGGTAAAGGGGGGGTGTGAGTGTGCCTGGCATGTTCTACTGTGTAGTGTAGTGCTTGTGCAACTCACCGATGCTCTCTCCTCGGTGCCGGAACGAAAAATACCGACACGGAGGAGAGAATACATCACTTCCTCTCCTGTGTTTACATTACAGGAGAGGAAGTGATGTCACCGGACATTTTCATTCGTCGGGAGCGATCGCGAGGGGGTGGCCATGAATGAATGGCCGTCCCCTCGTCCGGGATCGCTCCCGAACGAATACCGACCGCCGCAGGCACCGGGCGGGGGCCCGATCGGGCCCCCGACCCGCGGGCAGGCAAGGACGTACATGTACATCGTCGTGCGGCGGTCGGCAAGTGGTTAAAGACAGTTTGCTCATTTCTCCATTTTTTGGGGTGTTTTTAGTGTGTAAACTTACCACAACAACATTATTGTATTTTTTATCTTTGGTTTTTCGTTTTTAATCTACAGGAAGTTGTTTAGTGTTGGTACCCCTTGTTATTAATTTCACTTTGTATTTTTGAAATGTACCTGCCTGCTCACAAATAAACTGGCCTTTTGGAAGAAAAAAACATACGCAAGTATTTCATCAAACCAAAAAAACCTTTATTTTGGTCGCTATAAAATAAAAATAGGAACGCAGCGCTGGAGAAACTTGTTACTTTGGTGCAGCCTTTGGCCCCCAGGGCAGACATGAACAAATTAGAATAAGAAAAATTGGTGGCCTGAGGAGTACATATCTCAGGGAGAGAAGTCTGGTTCCGAAGTCCTAGAGAACAGGAAATTCAGATGCCATTTATGTCCCCAGAATGTGGTTCTTCAAGAGGCTACATCTTCTGGCAGACCAGAATGAACCCAGGCCATCACTCTCTCGTCTTCCTTAGGCACTTCCCTCCAGGCATCCTTCCAGGCTGTGGCTGGGCTCCTGTAGTTGGGGCAGGAGGAGGAGAAGGAGGGCGTTGGTCGACCTCCTGGCTGCCACTTGCCACAGCCTCCCCCCGACTGAGGTCTTCCTGTGTATGAAAAGGGGACATAGTTTTAGTTTTTTGCTCATCAATCACCATTTTGTGCTCCTGGCTTTTGCAAATTGAATGTTATCAAATAGAACAGACTATCATTCTGAGCCCAGCATTTTTCTTTCCCGTCCCAATCATTTTTGGTCACTACTGTCTCTTGATATGTAAACCACTTTGTTAAATCACAACTTACTGATCAATAAGAACATCTAGTTAACATCATTAAATGTACCACAAGAAATATGTTCAACAATGCAATATCTGTCTCAAGCTGGGCCCCACCACATGTTGCTGCCTGGAAGGCCCAGGTTGGACATTGGAAGCCTCCACTGGGGGTGAAGGATGCCTTGAAGGAAGACGGTCGAGTGGTGGCCTGGGCACCCCCTGGTCTACCAGAAAATGCAGCCTGTGGAAGTAAACCATCCTGGGGTAATAAACGGCATCTGGATCTCCTGATCTCAAGGACTCCAGGTGCTTCTTTCTCTCCCTGAGATATGTAATCTTCATGGCCCCAATTCTCATATTCATATAGGCCATGTCTGCCGTGGGGACCATGATCCGCACCAAAGAAAGTAGTTTCTCCAGCGCTGCCTTCCTCTTTCTTCTGTCGTAATAAAACTTGTTGTTGATCTGCCACAGGCAGGGCATCTCCCGGTACATTTGGAGGAATAGCCCCATAAAATTGGGGTTTTGGAATGGATCCATCTTGTCTGCAAGACACAACATAAGACAAACCCTCAAATACTAATAATGCCATTAAAAACCCTCCTAATCTTGTCCCAACATCGGCCTAGATAGAAGCAGTCTAGTCTAGTGATGCACCAAGTTAAAAATGTTACCTTCATTTGCACGATCGTGGCGTCCGCGCCTCACTCTCTTCCCAGATCGTACGGACGACACACACGTGTTGTGTTTTATATACAGTGCGCATGCATGAAACTCCGCCTGCCCCTGACGTACTTTCTAGACTATTCACTGCCCCTTCACTTTCGGATCAGTGGGGAGAGCACATGACGGAGAGAATGCAGGTGCGCAATCACAGTTCCACTAACGAGGAGGAGGGTGAGGAAAGCCCGGAGCCTGAAATGTCCCGATCCAGGAAGAGAAGATTTAAGGCCTAAAATATGTCTTTTGGAGAGATGTTGGAGATGGTGGACATATTGAACAGGACCGACTATGATGGGAAGTATGGACCTTACCCAAACCCAAATATCAGAAAGGCCAATTTTGGGGTACGACGATCCAAGGATCAACTGGGAAAACGCTGGTCAGACCTGAAACTGAGGGAGCACGAGCAGTACATAAGGATCAAGCGTGTTCTTAAAAAAAGTAAGTAGTTGTCGTGTGTTCATATGATTATTCTTGCTTGCATACTGCTCCATGTGCTTTGATTTCATGTTGTGCATTTTAAAATGGCCACTTTCAAGAAACATCGTTCTGTAGGGAAGTATTCCAGCTTAACAAAGTGTCCACAATAATGTTCTCACCTTGGAGCTCGGCCAAAAAACACAACTTGTACAATACTTCCAAGCAATGTTTCATATTCCTATTTCTGCCCTCTGTGTGCTAATTTTTTTTTTTTACATTCTCATAGGGGAGAGAAGACTCGGCAAGTATGAGGACATCAGGGACCACACCCCTCCCAAAGAAGGGCAACTTCGAAAACCAGAAACAGAGGAGCAGGAGGAGGAGGAGGAGGAGGAGGAGGAAGGAGAGATCATGGAGGTTGGGCAAATTGTCATCACAACAGGGGAGTGTCAGAGAACACAGCTTCCGGTAAGCTCATCAATGTATGTCACCATATTTTTATTACATGGTGTGTTTTTTTGCTTTGTTTTGTAGGTGATGTAGAAGAAGATTCCCGTTTTACCAGTGAAAGTGCCCAGATCCTGATTGGAGAGATAATGGGATGCAATCGGAATTTGGAAAATATACAGCAAAACATCAATGATGTTAAAAATAAAATGAAGAACATCATTGATGTTTTGGGGAGAGTGTGAAACAGAAAAAACTAGGTTAGGATAGGGTTTTAGTTTTGCTATTTTAAAACACAACTTTTGTATTTATCGAAATTACAAATTTGGAAGATGCACAGAGTGGGTAAACATGCGCTATCTCCCATCATGGGGGATCAATGTACGTGTTTTGTATAAAGTGGCTGAGATGAAGGGGTTGCAGCCCCAAAGCATGTACATTGATCCCCCATGATGGGAGATAGCACATGTTGACACACTGTGTGTATCTTCCAAATTTGGATTTTCCAGGGGTGACACCCCATGTGATGAAGGCAATATCAGCCCCAGTTTGTACATACTCATGTCTGATATTGTCTTCACTTTTCAAACGTGAACTTTGTAAGTTCCTGTGTTCTGTATTTTACGCTTTGATACATGCCTGTTTACACCAAAACACCAAGTAAACAAAATTTAGCAGAAACTCTGTCTTTGATGCACCCAATTTCATGGTTTGTTGTAAAAACCTTTTCGAAACGCACATGTGAATGTACTTGGATTAAAAAGTTTAATTATCAACAATCTGTGGCTTCCTTTTTCATTGCGCCAAAAATGTATTTGGAGTAAAATTTTAGTTTGTGCTGAGAAGGAGTGTGATTTACTAAAGGAAACTCCACTTTGCACTCCAAGTGCAGTTTCAGGTGTACTTTTGCAGTGCACTTGTAATGCATAGTGGATGTGCCTTTAGTAAAAAACACCCACAGTGAGGTGTAAATTTGGACAATCATGCCATTTTCCTGCACTACATACATTAGTTACCAAAAAAAGGTGTGTGTGTAGCAGACCCACAACATAATAAGATTATCTGAAGAAGAGACTGTCCCCTCATCTCACTCTGAACTTGGGTTTGCACTGTTGTTGAAAAAGGCACAACTTGAAAAAACCTAAATATACCTAGGAGACACCTAAAACCAAGCCAAGCAGTAAATGAAGGAGTTTCAAAGAAAAATTTATTGTGAAAATGCCTCTCAGACATTGTCTGGCATATCAATGTCCCCCCTACCCACAAAGTAGTCCATGTATTGGGTTCTAACCTCACGGGCGCTTTGGGGGGGCAAGCCAGGATGAGCAGGTTCAAGGCCCGTGAGGTTAGCATCATTTTCCAGCAAGTCTGCTTCTTGATGGCCAACTGAGACCGCATAGTTCGCAGAAACTTTTTTAAGAAAATTGTGTAGAACACAGTATGCCAGCACTATATGATTGAGTTTGTATTCCGTCATGTGGATAGGCGTAAGAAAAAGGCGGAACTGGCTGGCCAGTATACCAAAAGTGTTCTCCACCACTCTTCGGGCTCTGGACAGGCGGAAATTAAAAATCCTCTGGTCTGGGGTGAGGGTCCTCATTGGGAAAGGCTGCATCAGATGGTTCGCCAGGGCAAACGCCTCATCGACGAATACGGGAGTCCTTCCTGATTCTCCTCGGGGGTGGCAAGCCCAGACTGCCACTCTGGAGACGCCAGTAGAACTCCGTCCGTGCGAAGACTCCACCATCCGACATCCGTCCATGTTGCCCCACGTCCACATACAAAAACTCATATGTTGCAGACACCACCGCCAACATCACGATACTATGAAACCCCATATAATTATAATAGTACGACCCCGAGTTGGGTGGTGGGACGATGCAGACGTGCTTCCCATCTATTGCTCCTCCACAATTGAGAAAGTCCCAACAACTGGCAAAGTGGGAGGCCACAGTCTGCCATTTCTGTGGCGTTGAAGGACACTGTGGAGTGAAACAAGACCCAAAATTAGTAATTTGACAAATCAACATTGCAAGCAGATTAGACACCAACATTTTTGGTGTAAATTAGTCAAACATTTTGGGAACTGAGTAGTAAAAAGCCTAAAGTCTAAGGTCCCCTTATCAGAGTCATCACCCAGCATTCCCCCCCCCCCCCCCCAGCCCTTGCTAAAAAAATGAGGGGGGATGTTTTGGACAGGCAACCCTCTCCAGTTGATTGAGAGCTGAATGCCTAAATAATGTGTGATACTTTGGGAAGCCCCTCCTTAGTTACACTATTGGCAGCCCACCGGACAGGTAAGAAGTGTCATAATACCAAAAAGAAACCAAAATGGAAGCACATTTTGACATTCTGCTATTACATATCCAGATAATTAATAGGTTAAAAAACAAAATAAAAATAGCATTTGAAAGTATTGAGGCAGGCCCTTGCACTACATGCTTAGGTGAATTCATCCATAAATGTGATCATCAAAAAGGTAGGTATAGTGTGTATTGGGTTTGGTAAAGTCATCAGAGGATTGCTATCAGCTAAACTAGCAGTTGGGGGGAGGGGGATTCCTAATGAGTTTGGCACAACCCCAAAAATTTTAAAAAGTGACTCTGCATGAATTGAAGCACACACATAACATTTGTAGACATTATAGGGGGTGTTTAGGGGAAAACAATACTATGGAGCTGACAAAAGACATTGGTAAGTGACTAGACTATAGTTTTATGGGCCAAGAAGAGCATGGTGGGGATTGGAACTTAGTGAGGCAAATATGCCTGAGGACAAAGGGGCAGAGTATATGAATTACAGCATATTGAAATGATGGTAATTAGTGAATGAGGAAAGACATGCAAGACATTAGCAATCATGAAATACATAGAATGTGATGTTAAAGGAGAAAACTTACCTTCATATAGTCGTTCTGCAGGACCTGAATGATGGCAGAACAGGTCTCTGGAATAATGATCCCCAGAGCCTGGGGGGAGATGCCTGTAGAGAACTTGAGGTCCTGAAGGCTTCTCCCTGTCGCCAAGTAGTGCAACGTGGTGATGAGCCTCTGCTCCGGAATGATGGCTTGCCGAATGCAGGTATCCTACCTGCTGATATAAGGGGTCAGCAAAGCCAGCAGACGGTGAAAAACGGGGTCCGTCGTCCAGAGATAATTCCTGAAATCATCAGGATTATTATCCCGGATCTCACGAATCAAAGGCCTGTGCGAGAACTGGTCACGCTGACGCAACCAATTCTTGGTCCACAAACGCCTCCCCTCCCTGTTCATGGACCGGGCTTGTGTCAAAGTAACAACCCCAACACGAAGCCCCTGCACAGAACAAACTCTACGACGAGTACGTAGACAAAACATGTTTGGAAAACGATCGGCTGGTCAGAACGGACACCAGAAAGCACCGATAAACAGCAAGGCCTGAAAGAACGACCTGAATAGCAGAAGCAAGCAGATAATAAGAAATGCCTTTCAAAGCGTACTATACCAAGATATAGTCCACAATGATAAACAAATACTTACTGACTGCACGCACTGATTATCAGATACGCACACACAAGCACAAACCGAATAGCAGTAGCGATCTGAATCACAAATCTGAAAAGCGTGAATCGTCTCTCATCAAACTTCTACTAACACGAGATCAGCAGAAGTAGCCCAAAGGGTGCCGGACGTGGTGCTGAACTTCCCTTTTGTAGGCCCGCCGTACACGGCTTACTTCACCGCGTTCTTGGCAACTGCAAATTCCGACAACTTGGTCCGACCGTGTGTATGCAACATCACTTCCGGACCGGGTCCGGAATTAATCTGTCGGAATAACTCAGACGGATTTGGTCGTCGGAATCTCCGATCGTGTGTACAAGGGCTTAGCCTGTTTGACCCACAACACAGTATTGCTTGAGGGATCCATTGGATTTGGTGAGTCTAACTACAAAGGGAGGGTTTGGAGCATGTTGTCACCTGTATGGATATCAATCATTTTAGCACTTCATGAATTGTCAGCACAGCCGCATTTGGGAAAGAAATTTTGCAATTGAAACTTTATATACGCTTTTTTTGCACATTTATTTGAACTTTCACTGGGTACATGCTGGTTTATGAATTTCCATTTGTTTTTTTCACACATTTAGCTTAAGCACAACACTTGCAAAAGCAGTTTTGCAATCGAAATTGTATATAGATTTTTTGCACATTTATTTGAACTTTCACTGGCTACATGCTTGTTTATGAATCTAATTTTTTTATTGTTTTTTTTTTTGTTGGCACATTTAGTTCAAAGCCTAGCACTTGGTAAAGCAATTTTGTAACTGGAGTTGTATATATACATTTTTTCACATTTTGAATTTTCACTGGCTATATGCTTGTTTATGAATTTTCTCCAATTTATTGTGTTTTTGCACATTTAGTCTATATTAGCACTAGCATTTTACTATTTCCAAAATAAGCTTGTTTGCGCTGTGGTATTCTCATTTTATTTCACATTTTTGACTTATGTCATGAACAGCAGCAGCGAGATTATCACTAATTACTATATATAGCACAGGTGATTTACTGTTTATAAGTCTCTGTCCTATTTTTATTATGTTACATGCACAGTGCCAGATAGCTATATCTGCGCTACTGTATGTATGTAGTGGTCAACTTCCAGTATATTAGTAGATCAACCTGTTTTGCAGTTTAAATGCAGCTTCTGTTATTTTAATTAACCCTGTCCCTCCTGGTCTGGAATTCTTAGCCAGTATTAGTTTAGGGTTCAATAACCAGCATAGGTCAGAGCCAGGATAGGCACCCAACAGCCACTTCTGGTAGTTAGGCGTAAAGAGGCTGACTCTGAGTTCTAGTGCCACACCACAGTTTCTGCATGTGAGAAGCTGTGTTCCAGGCTGGTTGGACAAGAGCTGGAAGATTTCCCAATCACTGCAGATCTTGTATTCAGGTCTCCGACACAAAGACAGGTGCTGCATCGTGATCATCCTCAAGGGCCCCTGTAACTGAATTTTACTGCAACATTTATCTGGCAGTGTCTCTATTAATAACTATATATACCTGGTTACATGTGCACAATTTCAACATGACACCTATCAGGCCCTTTGCTGATAATACTTATTTGCACATCTGATGTACAGTATCTTACAAAAAGTGAGTACATCGCTCACTTTTTTATAAATATTTTATTATATCTTTTCATGTGACAACACTGAAGAGATGATACCTTGCTACAATGTAAAGTAGTGAGTGTACAGCTTGTATAACGGTGTAAATGTGCTGTCCCCTCAAAATAACTCAACACTCAGCCATTAATGTCTCAACCACTGTCAAAAAAAAGTGAGTACACCCCTAAGTGAAAATGTCCAAATTGGGCCCAATGTGTCAATATTTTAAATATTTTGTATGGCCACCATTATTTTCCTGCACTGCCTTAAAGTGGTTGAAAAACTCCCCCACAACTTTGTCCCATGTAAATTAGCATAAAAAAACCCCTAATGAACATGCTTGTAGATATCTCCTTACTTGCTTAGTATTGTTGTAATCCTTTTTGTTCTTTAGAATGACGTTACTGAGCATGCCCAGATCTCCCCTGATTTAAGGCACACTCTCAATGTGCTTGTCTGTCTGTTATCAGGGTTTCCTACGGCACACCACTGATATCCCAGGAGGCTGCAGAATCATTCAGAGCTTCCTCCTACACACCATGTGATATCACATGCAGTGTAAACCTAGCCATTACTGCAGTCTTATCAGCTGAAGCTGATAAGAGTGACAAAGGCAAACATTAGACAATTGGCACAAGTAAATACTATGAAATTAAACAAGTCAGCTATGAACAGGAAGCAGGGTTGCCATATAAACGTCGGATTGAGAAGGAGGCTTGGTTAACAGTACAGGAAATGCTCAATGTAAGGGCAGAAATACATTCCACTGTGGACTCAGAAAACAATACTTGATGATGTTGCCTAACCCTTGGAAACAAGTTTTTTTTAAGTTTCTTTAAACAGTGAGTAATATGCGATTTGGGCTGGATTACAGTGGCTATAGTTTGATAAATACTTATTATAATGGACTAAATGAAAAGATGCATCAGAGTGGGAGAGTTTACTTCCTCTTTAACTCTCTTGGGCATGCAGTTCACCAGAGCTTCACAGGTTGCCACTGGAGTCCTCTTCCACTCCTCCATGATGACATCATGGAGCTGGTGGATGTTAGAGAACTTGTGCTCCTCCAGCTTCTGTTTGAGGATGCCCCACAGATGCTCAATAGGGTTTAGGTCTGGAGACATGCTTGGCCAGTCCATCACCTTTACCCCAGATTCTTTAGCAAGGCAGTGGTAATCTTGGAGGTGTGTTTGGGGTCGTTATTATGTTGGAATATAACCCTGCGGCCCAGTCTCCGAAGGGAGGGGATCATGCTCTGCTTCAGTATGTCACAGTACAGGACACAGTGGATTGCGGCCAGGGTATCAAGTGATTGCTATATGAACACATTATTACAATATAACCACAACTGAAAGGGTTTAATTCATAACAACTGTGCTTAGTATTGTGATGTAATTGGCCAACGTCAGATGGCACCTGAGCCAATCACAGCACCCTTTATCATGTGATAGCTGTGGGACACTCATAGCATCACAATAGTTATCATAGCTGTCATGAATGAAACTTATTCATGACAGTTCAAAACATTGTTGTTACAGTGATCATCGCTGTAACAGCAATCAAAGTGTAAAAAAAAAAATCCCTGACCCCCCTTTCCCCAGAGTAATACCGTGTCAAAAATGTTTAGAAATAAATAAATATTATTTTACCAGTCAATATCCCTGATCACCACTACACCAGTCAGGCCGCGTACACACGCGCGGACTGTTCGCCCAACCTTGTCCGCTGAACAGTGTTTGGGCGGACAGTCCGCTCGTGTGTGGGGCTTCAGCGGACAGTTTCAGCGGACAGTTGGACGAACAAGGTCTTACGGAAATTCCGAAAAACTGTCCGCTGAAACAAGGTTTCAGCGGACTGTTCGCTCGTGTGTAGGCTTGTTCGGCCAACTAAGTCTCGCGCATGCTCAGAAAGGATTTTCACGCCGAAAGCTATAATGCAGTGTATAGGACGTCGTATTTTTCGTCCCGTCGTACGTGCCGTTCACGTCATCGCGCACGGTTTCAGCAAACTGTTCGTCCGTCGTGTGTGGCCATGTCCGTCCATGCTAAGTTTGAGCGGACTGTTTGCCGAAACTGTTGGACGGACAAAGTTGGGCGAACAGTCCGCGCGTGTGTACGCGGCCTAATATGATGAAATGCAATTTATTTTATTTATTTCAGGTGCTTATATAGCGCCATCAATTTATGCAGTGCTTTACATATATATTGTACATTCACATCAATCCCTCACCTCAACTGTAGGTCCCTAACTCACATTTATTCATACACATACTAGGGCCAATTTAGACAGGGGCCAATTAACCTACCAGCGTGTCTTTTTGAGTGTGGGAGGAAACCGAATACCTGGAGGAAACCCACACAGACACAGGGAGAACATGCAAGCAGATAGTGCTGTGGTTGATATTTGAACCCATGACCCTAGTACTGCTAGGTAGAAGTGCTAATCACTTACCCACCGTTTTTTATTTCTTTATTTCCCAAAACATTGTGACAAAAAAATTACCACTTCAAAAAACTCATCATTCCTCCTACTAAATACCGCAAATTAACTACTTTCCAAAAAGAGGTCTTTTGAGTGGTATTTGTACTGTTCTGGCATTTAACCACTTCAGCCCCAGAAGAATTTACCCCCTTCCTGACCGGAGCACCTTTTGCAATTCGGCACTGCGTAATTTTAACTGACAATTGCACGTGCAACATGGCTCCCAAACAAAATTGACATAATTTTTTCCCCTAACAAATAGAGCTTTCTTTTGGTGGTATTTGATCGCCCCTGCAGTTTTTATTTTTTGTGTTATAAACAAAAAAGGGGGGCCTATTTGGAAAAAAAATGCATTATTTTTTACTTTTTGCTATAATAAATATCCCCAAAAAATATATTAAAAAAAAACAATTTTCCTCAGTTTAGGCCGATACGTATTCTTCTACATATTTTTGGTAAAAAAAACCGCAATAAGCGATTATTGATTGGTTTTGCGCAAAAGTTATAGCATTTACAACGTTTTTATTAATATATTTTTATTTTATGTTATCATGATTGCAATATTATGGCGGACACATTGGACATTTTTGACACATATTTGGACCATTGTCATTTATACAGCAATCAATACTATACAAATGCACGGATTCCTGTGTAAATGACACTGGCAGTGAAGGGGTTAACCATTAGGTGGCAGTGTAGGGGTTAAGTGTGTCCTAGGACCGTGTTACTAACTGTGGGGGATGTGGCTGTGTTTTACACTTCACTGATCTCTGCTCCAATCACAGGGAGCAGAGATCAGTGTCACTGTTGCTAGGCAGAACAGGGAGATGCTTGTTTACTTTAGCATCTCCCCGCTCTTCCTCTCCATGAGGCGATCGTGGGTATCCCGATGGCGATCGAGTCTGCGGGACCCGCGTTCGGACTCATGGAGCTTCCCGTGGGCGCCGCCTCTTAAAGGGCAATGTACAGGTACGTGATTCTGCCTGTACGTGCCCGTCTGCTGACGTATATCGGCGTGAGGCGGTCGGGAAGCGGTTAAAGGCCTCAAGAAATGAGAGTCCATCATCAGTACATCAGGACTGATCAATTTTCAAACATATATAACATAGTTTATAGACACTATAACTTTCACACAAACCAATTATTATACACTTATTGGATTTTTTATTTTTACCAAAGACATGTAGCAGAATACATTTTAGCCTAAATTCATGAAGAAATTTGATTTTATTGGCTATGTGTTTTTTTTTCAAAATGTTTGGTCTTTTTCATTTATATAGCAAAAAAAAAACCCCAGTGGTGATCAATTACCACCAAAAGAAAGCACTACTTGTGTGAAAAAAATGATTTAAATTTCATTTATGTAAAGTGTTGCATGACCGAGCAATTGCTAGTTAAATTAGCACAGTGCTATATAGCAAACTAATGGCCTGGTCATAAAGGGGGTAATCCCTTCTGGAGGTCAAGTGGTTAATAAAGCACATATCAAAATGCTAAATGTTATTAACGTATGGAAAGTTTCTTTCTTTAATGAATAAGGTGTTAGTGACAAATTTTACCTGTGCGGGATGCATTACTGACATTTACTGTAGTGCAAGAAGCCCATTGTTACTTCCTTCTCTGATGTTGGTACTAGCATAAAGCATGACATTTGTCAGAACATCTTTCACCCTATCACACTTAATAATCTCTGATGTGGGTATTTATTGTATGTGCGTAGATGTGTGTGTAAATGTCTAAATTGTTACTAAGTAAAGCACGTTTGTTTAACTAGCTGACATGTCATTAGGGATCAACGTAATAGATTTACTACAAAGCTTTTAGAATGCCATAGGCTACTTACTTCTTTAAGCGTTCAGTGAATCATAAATAGTTCTATACCTCTACCTTTTATGCTTATGCCTCTGGGACATGTTAAGACTAGTTTTACTGTTCCTAAAATAAAACTACCTGAACTCAATACTGATGAAAACTTCTGTGTTTCATTCCATATTGTAGATGCAGTTCATTGCTCTACACCTACCCTACATTGGAATTCATTTTCTGCACAAATAAAAAGTTCTAGTTATCTATATAAAGAAAAAGAACTATCGTTGCATGCAATATAATAAAATGCATTCCATTGCACTTATTTTTGTTAGAGCTCGATTTTACACTTACCTGTCCTGGATCAGAATGACACCATTTATCCACTTAGATGAGCTTAGATTATCTTTTCCAAATATCCTATTTTCTACACTAAAAAAATTGTTGCAATTGCAGAAAGGATTGTGGTGGAGGAGTGTTTTTGGAAGTCTTTATGAATTATAATTATAATTGATTCACTGGTCACTATCTAATGAATGTTGGACTCTTTGTTTTTTAAAACTGGACACTTTATTTATTGATTTACTTATTCATAGAATTTATTGCAACTATTCACTTCACAGGATGTTGTTATTATAGTTTAACTAGTTGCTGACCGCCGGCTGTCAAATGACGGCCAGGCGGCGCACCTATTGAGACACCGGTCGCCACCAAAGGGGGTGAACAGCCATTGGTTATGGCTGTTTACCACGTGATCGGCCGTGATGAAGTCACGGCCGATCACAGATGGTCACACCCCGACTGTGCAAGGCGCATGCGTGTGATCATGAGCGCGCTGCGCGTGCACGTCGGTGGCGGCGTGTTCCCCGGGAACACTGCTCGTCACCGACGCTGGTAAACAGCCATTGGCCGGCTGTTTACCCACGTGATCGGCTGTGATCCTTTTACAGCCGATCACTAAAATGTAAACAAACAGCGGTAACGAGTATCTGTCACGGTCCATCAGAGTACCCGAGTACCTGTCACGGTTCATCCGAGTACCCGAGTAGCTGTCACAGCCCATCAAAGTACCCGAGTAGCTGTCACAGCCCATCAAAGTACCCGAGTACCTGTCACAGCCCATCTGAGTATCCGAGTACCTGTCCCAGTCCATCTGAGTAACCGAGTACCTGTCCCAGTCCATCTGAGTACCCGAGTACCTGTCACAGTTCATCTTAGTACCCGAGTACCTGTCACAGTCCATATGAGTACCTGTCACCACCCTTCAGAGTACCCAAATACCAGTCACCAAGCCATCAGAGTACCTGTCCCCAGGCCATCAGAGTACCCGAGTACCTGTCACCAGGCCATTAGAGTACCCAAGTACCTGTCACCAGGCCATCAGAGTACCCGAGTACCTGTCACCAGGCCATCAGAGTACCCGAGTACCTGTCACCAGGCCATCAGAGTACCAGAGTACCTGTCACCAGGCCATCAGAGTACCAGAGTACCTATCTCCAGCCCATCAGAGTACCCGAGTACCTATTTGCAGCCCATGTCTCATAGAATATACGTTGGTCATTTTGTGGGTAATTTCACTGTCCTGGTGGTCCAGGACCTTCAAAAGTGTGATAGGTAGGAATGAAATGAGATGTGTCATTTATGCTCCTAGAACGCCTGAATGTACTACTTCAATGTTCGGCCTCTCTATGTGGCCAGGCTGTGTAAAAGTCCTACACATGTGGTATTGCCATACTCGGGAGGAGTAGCAGAATGTGTTTTGGGGTGTAATTTTTGCTATATACATGCTATGTGTTAGAAATATCTTATAAATTGACAATTTTGTGTAAAAAAAATGCGTTTTAATTTTTTTCCACATATTCCAAAAACTTATGGAAAAAAATTAACCGTTCAAAAGACTCATTATGCCTCACAGATTATACGTTGGGGTGTTTGCTTTCCAAAATGGGGTAATTTTATGGGAAATTCAATTGTCCTGGTACTCCAGAGCCTTCAAAAATGTAATAGGTGGTTGAGAAATGAGATGCGTCATTTTTGCTCGTAGAACGTCTGAAGGTACTACATCAATGTTGGTGCTCTGTATGTGGCCAGGCTGTGTAAAAGTCTCACACATGTGGTATTGCCGTACTCGGGAAGAGTAGCAGAATGTATTTTGGGGTGTAATTTGTTGTATGCATATGCTGTGTGTGAGAAATAACCTGATAATATGACAATTTTAAAATAAATCTTCATTTTGCAAAGAATTGTGGGAAAAAATAACAACTTAACCACTTGCCGACCGCCGCACGACGATGTACGTCGACAGAATGGCACGGGCAGGCATAAGGGCTTACATGTACGTCCTTGCCTGCCCGCGGGTCGGGGGCCCGATCGGGCCCCCGCCCGGTGCCTGCGGCGGTCGGTATTCGTTCAGGAGAGATCCCGGACGAGGGGACGGCCATTCATTCATGGCCACCCCCTCGCGATCGCTCCCGACGAATGAAAATGTCCCGTGACATCACTTCCTCTCCTGTAATGTAAACACAGGAGAGGAAGTGATGTATTCTCTCCTCCGTGTCGGGATTTTTCGTTCCGGCACCGAGGAGTAGTGATGGCCGAACGGTTCGCCCGGCGGTCGTTTCGCGGCGAATTTCCGACTTTCGCCGTCCGCGGGTTCGAACGCCTTTTTCCGTCGTTCGCCCCGGCGGACTTACGTGTTTAATGTATACAAGAACTTTAACCTTTCGTGACACGTTTATCATGTGTTACAGGACAACCAATTGAGACATGACAGCTCATGGACACTTGGACATTCCCCCTAACCTATAAATACACCCGATCCGGTGGCCATTTTACATTCTTTCTTCTGTCACTGTAGGGAAAGGATCCTGTGTGGAGTAGGGACAGAGAAAACGCTAGCTATTTGGTACACAAAAGTTCTTTTCAGGACTGGTATAGGTGTTAGGTCAGCAGCCTGAGTTTCTTTTGTCAGTTTAGATAAAGGGACAGAGCGCTGTATGCTGCTATTTTAGGGACAGCTCAGCCAGATTAGTCTTTCTTCATCATCATCATCATCATCATCATTAGCTGTTACTATCAGGTCCACAAAAGAGCTGTTCCAGCTAATCGTTCCAGCCTACTCTTTTTTGCCAATTTGTATAGGGACAGGCAGGAAGCAGTGTGTCAGGCAGTGAGGATAATTTTAAAGACTTGCTGTTACTATTAGTTCCACAAAGGTTCTTTTCAGGACTGGTATCAGTGGTACGGTAATAGGCTTGTACACGTATAATATTCTTTCTTCCAAATATAGAAAGAATATTATACTTGACTGCTGCCCTTCTGCTGCAGTCTGCTAATCATTCACAACTCACTTGTTCCACAAAGCTCTTTATCAGGACTGGTAACTTGGTCTGTCTAGGGTGCTACGGTACATAGGCTTGGGTGCGGTACAGTCTGCTGTTCTGTAAGGACCGCTATCGGTCCACAATACATAGGGTTGCCGTGCACTACTGCTGACCGCTGCCCTATACTGCAGCAGTCCTTCAGCGGTATAGGGACTGACGCACAGTCTGCTAAACACTAATACACAACCTGCTTGGTCCACAAAAGTTCTTATAAGGACTGGTAACTTGGTATAGGGTGCTACGGTACATAGGCCTGAGTGCAGTACAGTCTGCTGTTCTGTAAGGACCGCTATCGGTCCACAATACATAGGGTTGCCGTGCACTACTGCTGACCGCTGCCCTATACTGCAGCAGTCCTTCATTGGTATAGGGACTGACGTACAGTCTGCTAATCACTAACACACAACCTGCTTGGTCCACAAAAGTTCTTATAAGGACTGGTAACTTGGTATAGGGTGCTACGGTACATAGGCCTGAGTGCGTTACAGTCTGCTGTTCTGTAAGGACCGCTATCGGTCCACAATACATAGGGTTGCCGTGCACTACTGCTGACCGCTGCCCTATACTGCAGCAGTCCTTCAGCGGTATAGGGACTGACGCACAGTCTGCTAAACACTAACACACAACCTGCTTGGTCCACAAAAGTTTTTATAAGGACTGGTAACTTGGTATAGGGTGCTACGGTACATAGGCCTGAGTGCAGTACAGTCTGCTGTTCTGTAAGGACCGCTATCGGTCCACAATACATAGGGTTGCCGTGCACTACTGCTGACCGCTGCCCTATACTGCAGCAGTCCTTCATTGGTATAGGGACTGACGTACAGTCTGCTAATCACTAACACACAACCTGCTTGGTCCACAAAAGTTCTTATAAGGACTGGTAACTTGGTATAGGGTGCTACGGTACATAGGCCTGAGTGCGTTACAGTCTGCTGTTCTGTAAGGACCGCTATCGGTCCACAATACATAGGGTTGCCGTGCACTACTGCTGACCGCTGCCCTATACTGCAGCAGTCCTTCATTGGTATAGGGACTGACGTACAGTCTGCTAATCACTAACACACAACCTGCTTGGTCCACAAAAGTTCTTATAAGGACTGGTAACTTGGTATAGGGTGCTACGGTACATAGGCCTGAGTGCGTTACAGTCTGCTGTTCTGTAAGGACCGCTATCGGTCCACAATACATAGGGTTGCCGTGCACTACTGCTGACCGCTGCCCTATACTGCAGCAGTCCTTCATTGGTATAGGGACTGACGTACAGTCTGCTAATCACTAACACACAACCTGCTTGGTCCACAAAAGTTCTTATAAGGACTGGTAACTTGGTATAGGGTGCTACGGTACATAGGCCTGAGTGCGTTACAGTCTGCTGTTCTGTAAGGACCGCTATCGGTCCACAATACATAGGGTTGCCGTGCACTACTGCTGACCGCTGCCCTATACTGCAGCAGTCCTTCAGCGGTATAGGGACTGACGCACAGTCTGCTAAACACTAACACACAACCTGCTTGGTCCACAAAAGTTTTTATAAGGACTGGTAACTTGGTATAGGGTGCTACGGTACATAGGCCTGAGTGCAGTACAGTCTGCTGTTCTGTAAGGACCGCTATCGGTCCACAATACATAGGGTTGCCGTGCACTACTGCTGACCGCTGCCCTATACTGCAGCAGTCCTTCATTGGTATAGGGACTGACGTACAGTCTGCTAATCACTAACACACAACCTGCTTGGTCCACAAAAGTTCTTATAAGGACTGGTAACTTGGTATAGGGTGCTACGGTACATAGGCCTGAGTGCGTTACAGTCTGCTGTTCTGTAAGGACCGCTATCGGTCCACAATACATAGGGTTGCCGTGCACTACTGCTGACCGCTGCCCTATACTGCAGCAGTCCTTCATTGGTATAGGGACTGACGTACAGTCTGCTAATCACTAACACACAACCTGCTTGGTCCACAAAAGTTCTTATAAGGACTGGTAACTTGGTATAGGGTGCTACGGTACATAGGCCTGAGTGCGTTACAGTCTGCTGTTCTGTAAGGACCGCTATCGGTCCACAATACATAGGGTTGCCGTGCACTACTGCTGACCGCTGCCCTATACTGCAGCAGTCCTTCATTGGTATAGGGACTGACGTACAGTCTGCTAATCACTAACACACAACCTGCTTGGTCCACAAAAGTTCTTATAAGGACTGGTAACTTGGTATAGGGTGCTACGGTACATAGGCCTGAGTGCGTTACAGTCTGCTGTTCTGTAAGGACCGCTATCGGTCCACAATACATAGGGTTGCCGTGCACTACTGCTGACCGCTGCCCTATACTGCAGCAGTCCTTCAGCGGTATAGGGACTGACGCACAGTCTGCTAAACACTAACACACAACCTGCTTGGTCCACAAAAGTTTTTATAAGGACTGGTAACTTGGTATAGGGTGCTACGGTACATAGGCCTGAGTGCAGTACAGTCTGCTGTTCTGTAAGGACCGCTATCGGTCCACAATACATAGGGTTGCCGTGCACTACTGCTGACCGCTGCCCTATACTGCAGCAGTCCTTCATTGGTATAGGGACTGACGTACAGTCTGCTAATCACTAACACACAACCTGCTTGGTCCACAAAAGTTCTTATAAGGACTGGTAACTTGGTATAGGGTGCTACGGTACATAGGCCTGAGTGCGTTACAGTCTGCTGTTCTGTAAGGACCGCTATCGGTCCACAATACATAGGGTTGCCGTGCACTACTGCTGACCGCTGCCCTATACTGCAGCAGTCCTTCATTGGTATAGGGACTGACGTACAGTCTGCTAATCACTAACACACAACCTGCTTGGTCCACAAAAGTTCTTATAAGGACTGGTAACTTGGTATAGGGTGCTACGGTACATAGGCCTGAGTGCGTTACAGTCTGCTGTTCTGTAAGGACCGCTATCGGTCCACAATACATAGGGTTGCCGTGCACTACTGCTGACCGCTGCCCTATACTGCAGCAGTCCTTCATTGGTATAGGGACTGACGTACAGTCTGCTAATCACTAACACACAACCTGCTTGTTCCACAAAAGTTCTTATAAGGACTGGTAACTTGGTATAGGGTGCTACGGTACATAGGCCTGAGTGCGTTACAGTCTGCTGTTCTGTAAGGACCGCTATCGGTCCACAATACATAGGGTTGCCGTGCACTACTGCTGACCGCTGCCCTATACTGCAGCAGTCCTTCATTGGTATAGGGACTGACGTACAGTCTGCTAATCACTAACACACAACCTGCTTGTTCCACAAAAGTTCTTATAAGGACTGGTAACTTGGTATAGGGTGCTACGGTACATAGGCTTGAGTGCGGTACAGTCTGCTGTTCTGTAAGGACCGCTATCGGTCCACAATAGATAGGGTTGACGTGCACCACTGCTGACCGCTGCCCTATACTGCAGCAGTCCTTCAGCGGTATAGGGACTGACGTACAGTCTGCTAAACACTAATACACAACCTGCTTGGTCCACAAAAGTTCTTATAAGGACTGGTAACTTGGTATAGGGTGCTACGGTACATAGGCTTGAGTGCGGTACAGTCTGCTGTTCTGTAAGGACCGCTATAGGTCCACAATAGATAGGGTTGACGTGCACCACTGCTGACCGCTGCCCTATACTGCAGCAGTCCTTCAGCGGTATAGGGACTGACGTACAGTCTGCTAAACACTAATACACAACCTGCTTGGTCCACAAAAGTTCTTATAAGGACTGGTAACTTGGTATAGGGTGCTACGGTACATAGGCTTGAGTGCGGTACAGTCTGCTGTTCTGTAAGGACCGCTATAGGTCCACAATAGATAGGGTTGACGTGCACCACTGCTGACCGCTCACCTATACTGCAGCAGTCCTTCAGCGGTATAGGGACTAAGAGTTTTGTCACAGGGTCATTTAAAAAATGACATGCAGAGGAAGAGGCAGGCCCTTCCGCAGGGGTGGTAGGGGTAGGGCAGGAGCAACAGGCTTGAGCCAAAGTGGGAAGTTGCAGAAGGTGCGTTCAATTACTTTAAAGGATGCACCAGACTTGGTTGAGTGGCTCGCTCAGCCTTACTCTTCTGCACCCTCCTCATCCTCTCGATCTGCACCCTCTTCTTCACTCTCTGCTATGTGCACCCCCAAAGACACTACCACCAACAACACGACCACCACCACCACCACCACATACCTTCCGCTTGAGTCACTGGAATTATTTTCCGATCCATATCAAGAGGACATTTCTGATGCGCAGCCACTCTTGGTATTGGATCAGGAAGAGGAGGTAGCAACAAGCGCTACTCAGCAGTCTGACGCCAGTACCCAGATCAGCCCAAGGAGGAGGTTGGTCCCCGGTGTTGCTGCCTACTCTACTTATAGCGGTGGGGAAGGTGACGTTGATGATGACGTGTCTAGTGATGTCACGTGGGTGCCCACAAGAGAGGAAGAGGAGGGGAGTTCAGAGGGAGATATGGACCAGCAGATAGGGAGGAGAAGCAGCAATGACTTACATTGCACAGCAGGGACAAAGCAGACTGCAAATGTATCAGGAGCGAGTCATCGACCATGTACGGTCACATCTGGCGCTCCCAGGACACCGGCACATGGCTCCGCAGTGTGGGCTTTTTTTAACGTGTCCGCTGCTGACAATAGCGTTGCCATCTGCAATCTTTGCAGTCAACGCGTTAGTCGCGGTAAGCCCAATACTCACCTAGGGACGACCGCCTTAAGAAGGCACATGAGCAGCCATCACCGAGCCCAGTGGGAGCAACGGAACACACAAAGCCACACTGCAGGCTCTCACCGTCCAGCCTCGTCTTCTACTTCTCCTTCTCCTCTCTCCTCACAATTGTCCTCCACTCCACCTTCCATCACGCCAAGCTCACATTTTTCTGCAAAAAGGCAGGCTTCCGTGGGCCTAATGTTTGAGCGTAAAAAAATGATGACGCCGGATAACCCTCTTGCCCAACGGTTGGCGGCTGGCTTGTCAGAACTCATAGCCCGCCAACTACTGCCATATAAACTGGTGGACTCGGAGGCCTTTCGCAAATTTGTGGCCATTGGAACACCACAATGGAAGGTCCCAGGAAGGAAGTATTTCTCAGAGAAGGGCATCCCAGAGCTATATGGCCATGTTCAGCGGCAAGTGAATGTATCTCTGGCACACAGTGTCGGTGCCAAGATACATCTGACCACAGACACGTGGTCTAGCAAACACGGGCAGGGAAGGTATATCAGTTTTACTGCCCACTGGGTGAACCTTCTGACGGCCGTCAAGCATGTAACCCGTGGCACCCGTGTAGATTTGGTTTTACCGCCACGGATTGCATGCAGGCCTGACTCTTCTTCTCCTCCTCCTACTCCATCCTCCTCCCTCTCCTCCTCAGCTGCCTCCTCCTTTTCCGCTGCTAGCGTCTCTTCCACTGCACCGCCCAAGCTCCCCAGAACCTATTCCACATGCCAGGTGAGACGTTGCCATGCCGTGCTGCGTCTGTTGTGCCTGGAAGCAAAGAGCCACACTGGCCCGGCACTCCTTTCAGCTTTGCGTTCACAGGCAGATGAGTGGCTAACACCGCTCAATTTGACAGTTGGTAAAGTGGTGTGTGACAACGGTGCCAATCTGCTTAGCGCATTGAAACAGGGCAAAATCACGCACGTGCCGTGCATGGCACACGTCTTAAACTTGGTCGTGCAGCGATTCCTTGTCAAATACCCTGGGGTCCAGGACATCTTGCGGCAGGCAAGGAAAATCTCGGCCCATTTCAGAAGATCTTACACGGCCATGGCTCGCCTTGCTGACATTCAGCGGCGACACCATCTGCCGGTCAGACGTCTTATTTGCGATTGCCCGACGCGATGGAACTCAACCTTCTATATGCTTGATAGGCTGCTCCAGCAGAAACGTGCAGTTAACGTCTACCTGTATGAACTCTGCGAAAGAAACGGTTCTGGGGAGCTGGGTTTTTTTTCACCGCGCCAGTGGCTGCTCATGCGCGACACATGCAGACTTCTGCGGCCATTTGAGGAGATCACCAAACTGGTCAGTCGCAGCCATGGCGCCATCAGTGACATGGTACCTTATGCCTTCTTTCTGGAGCGTGCATTGCGTCGTGTCATTGATCAGGCTGTGGAGGAGCAGGAGCGGGAAGATGAGGAAGTCGCAATGCTGGATGAATTCCCAGGGGGGGCTACTCTATCTGAGACAAGTCAACAACAGGAGTCTGATGAGGAGTCAGAGGAGGATGGTGCCGGGGCGGATGAGCAGGAGCAAGAAGAGCATGCTTTAAACCTTTCTGGGATCCCTGTTGTGCGAGGATGGGGAGAGGAGAATGAAGAGGACGACATTATCCTGGATGATGAGCAGGAGCCAGGCCACCACACCGCTTCCACTTTAGTGCAAATGGGGGCCTTCATGCTCCAGTGTTTTAATAGGGACCCCCGTATAAAAAGCATGAGGGTCAAGGACCAGTACTGGGTGGCAACGTACTTAGACCCCCGGTACAAACACAAAATGGCGGAAATGTTACCGCCGTCGCAGAGGGCTGTCAGAATGCAGCACTTCCAGGCCTTGCTTCGAGAAATGCTGCATTCTGCTTTTGCGTGCGCTGGCAGAGGAGCAATTCCCACTCCCAGAGAAGGATTTGCGGGTACCAATCCAACAGCGCCTGCAAGAAGAGGCCGGTTTGAAGATGTGTTGGTGACTTCGGATATGAGGTCATTCTTTCAGCCGACCCATCGACAGGTGTCATCCGGATCCAGCATCAGGGAACGCCTAGACCGTCAGGTGTCCGACTACATTGGGTTAACGGCCGATGTGGACGCTCTGAGGAGTGATGAACCCCTAGACTACTGGGTGGGCAGGCTTGACCTCTGGCCAGAGCTTGCCCAATTTGCAATCGAACTGTTGGCTTGCCCCTCATCCAGTGTCCTGTCCGAAAGGACGTTCAGCGCAGCAGGGGGGATTGTGACCGATAAGCGTACTCGCCTAGCTCACCACAGTGTTAACTACCTCACATTTCTAAAAATGAATGAGGCATGGATCTCGGAGGAATTCAACACATGTGATCAGTAGACCATGTATATGTCTATAAACAATTTTTGGAATCAAGCACACAGACCTTCTTAATTCATTTGGCTCACTTCCCTGACCCAAAAAAGCACACCGTACTATATGCCCCTACCCTCCTCTTTGAAGAGGTTGAGCGGTGTCATATTTCTACTGGGGCTGCTTATTATGAGGGGTTCCCACCATCCCTGTGCTGTGCTGACTTCCTCCTGGGTGTTCTTATTATGAGGGGCTCCCACCATCCCTGTGCTGTGCTGACTTCCTCCTGGGGGTTCTTATTATGAGGGGATCACACCATCCCTGTGCTGTGCTGACTTCCTCCTGGGGCTGCTTACGGTGCTGCTGTCAGCGCTGTATGTCACGGAGCTGCTGTCAGCGCTGTATGTCACGGAGCTGCTGTCAGCGCTGTATGTCACGGAGCTGCTGTCAGCGCTGTATGTCACGGAGCTGCTGTCAGCGCTGTATGTCACGGAGCTGCTGTCAGCGCTGTATGTCACGGAGCTGCTGTCAGCGCTGTATGTCACGGAGCTGCTGTCAGCGCTGTATGTCACGGAGCTGCTGTCAGCGCTGTATGTCACGGAGCTGCTGTCAGCGCTGTATGTCACGGAGCTGCTGTCAGCGCTGTATGTCACGGTGCTGCTGTCAGCGCTGTATGTCACGGAGCTGCTGTCAGCGCTGTATGTCACGGAGCTGCTGTCAGCGCTGTATGTCACGGAGCTGCTGTCAGCGCTGTATGTCACGGAGCTGCTGTCAGCGCTGTATGTCACGGAGCTGCTGTCAGCGCTGTATGTCACGGTGCTGCTGTCAGCGCTGTATGTCACGGAGCTGCTGTCAGCGCTGTATGTCACGGAGCTGCTGTCAGCGCTGTATGTCACGGAGCTGCTGTCAGCGCTGTATGTCACGGAGCTGCTGTCAGCGCTGTATGTCACGGAGCTGCTGTCAGCGCTGTATGTCACGGTGCTGATGTCAGTGCTCTGTATTACGGTGCTGCTGTCAGTGCTCTGTATCTCCTGCACCCTCTTGTTTGCCTACCCTGGTCCCTGACCTTCCCTCTCCTCCATTGCCTTCATTAGCTCCATAGTCCTGAATTGTCAGAACAATTTCCCAAATAAAAAAAAAATGCTTGTAGTTATCGATCCCAAATTCACCTCATACATGTATTATGCTATTGTCCAGGTGGTGGGACTACGTGCTACCCCCTAATAATTACCCCGTGGCCGCAAATTCGACCTAAAGGTTTGCGAAATTCGCCTCCCATTGAAGTCAATGGAGCCCGCGGCGAACGGTCGTTTTCGCGAACGTTTGTGCCCGTTCGCGTTTCGCGTTCGCGAAACGTCCCGTCGGAAGTTCGTCCATCACTACCGAGGAGAGAGCATCGGTGAGTTGCACAAGCACTACACTACACAGTAGAACATGCCAGGCACACTCACACCCCCCCTTTACCCCCCGATCACCCCCCAATTACCCCTGCCCCCCCAGTCACAGTGACACCAATTGCTTTTTTTTTTTTTTTTTTGCATTGGTGTCATTGGTGACTGTAATAACTGTTAGGGCAGTTAGGGTTAGCCCCCTTTAGTTCTAATGTGCCCCCCTAACCCCCCCAATAAAGGTTTAACCCCGTGATCACCCCCCCTCGCCAGTGTCACTAAGGCTGGGTTCACATTGCAGCGGTTTATGAGAACGAATGTGATTCGCACCGCACTGCAGTGCAAATCACATCCGATCTCTGTGCGATTCGAGTTCAGCCATACAGATAGTATGGCTGAATTCGTGTCGCACCCGCCGCACCCGCCGCACCCGCCGCAAATTCGCACGGGACCCTTTTTTTGGCCCGCAGCAGAATCGGATCGCATGGGTGTTCACACCATGCGATCCGAGTTTGCAGATCGCACTGCGATATGCGAACTGATCTGGGGGTGTCATTAACATTTCACTGACACTCCCAGCAGTTCGCATAGGGCAGTGTGAACTGCCGCCGGGAGGCATGGGATGCGGGAACCCGCCGCAGATTCATGGCGTTCCCGCATCGCTCCAGTGTGAACCCAGCCTAATAAGCGATTATTTTTCTGATCGCTGTATTAGTGTCACAGGTGACGCTAGTTAGGCAGGTAGGTATTTAGGTTCGCCGCAGCTTTTTATAGCGCCAGGGACCCCATATACTACCGCATAAAGCCCCCTGATTTCCTCCTAGTTAACCCTTTCACCAGTGATCACCATATAACTGTTACAGGTGACGCTGGTTGGTTAGTTATTTTTTTATAGTTTCAGGGCACCCGCCATTTATTACCTAATAAAGGTTTAACCCCCTGATCACCCGGCGGGTGTCATTTGTGACTGTAATAACTGTTAGGGCAGTTAGGGTTAGCCCCCTTTAGTTCTAAGGTACCCCCCTAACCCCCCCAATAAAGGTTTAACCCCGTGATCACCCCCCGTCGCCAGTGTCACTAAGGCTGGGTTCACATTGCAGCGGTTTATGAGAACGGATGTGATTCGCACCGCACTGCAGTGCAAATCACATCCGATCTCTGTGCGATTCGAGTTCAGCCATACAGATAGTATGGCTGAATTCGTGTCGCACCCGCCGCACCCGCCGCAAACTCGCACGGGACCCTTTTTTTGGTCCGCAGCAGAATCGGATCGCATGGGTGTCCACACCATGCGATCCGAGTTTGCAGATCGCACTGCGATATGCGAACTGATCTGGGGGTGTCATTAACATTTCACTGACACTCCCAGCAGTTCGCATAGGGCAGTGTGAACTGCCGCCGGGAGGCATGTGATGCGGGAACCCGCCGCGCATTCGTGGCGTTCCCACATCGCTCCAGTGTGAACCCAGCCTAATAAGCGATCGTTTTTCTGATCACTGTATTAGTGTCACAGGTGACGCTAGTTAGGCAGGTAGGTATTTAGGTTCGCCGCAGCTTTTTATAGCGCCAGGGACCCCCATATACAACCGCATAAAGCCCCCTGATTGCCCCCTAGTTAACCCTTTCACCAGTGATCACCATATAACTGTTACAGGTGATGCTGGTTGGTTAGTTATTTTTTTTATAGTTTCAGGGCACCCACCATTTATTACTTAGTCTCACTAGTGTACCCCTAAATTTAGGGGTGTCTACTTTCCAAAATGGGGTCATTTGGGGGGGGTTTGTGCCATCTTGGCATTTTATGGCCTTCAAAACTGTAACGCCCTTAGAAAGCCTGAAGGCGGTGCTTGGTTTTCGGGGCCCCGTACGCGGCTAGGCTCCCAAAAAGTCCCACATATGTGGTATCCCCGTACTCAGGAGAAGCAGCAGAATTTATTTTGGGGTGTCATTTCACATATGCCCATAGCATGCGTGAGCAATATATCATTTAGTGACAACTTTGTGAAAAATAAAAAAATAAAGTTTGTAATTTTCCCGCAACTTGTGGCAAAATATAAAATATTCCATGGACTCAACATGCCTCTCAGCAAATAGCTTGGGGTGTCTACTTTCTAAAATGGGGTCATTTGTGGGGGTTTTGTGCCATCTTGGCATTTTATGGCCTTCAAAACTGTAATAGGTAGTGAGGAGGGAAGTCAAATATTTACGCCCTTAGAAAACCTGAAGGCGGTTCTTGGTTTTCGGGGCCCCGTACGCGGCTAGGCTCACAAAAAGTCCCACATATGTGGTATCCCCGTACTCAGGAGAAGCAGCAGAATTTATTTTGGGGTGTCATTTCACATATGCCCATAGCATGTGTGAGCAATATATCATTTAGTGACAACTTAGTGAAAAAAAAATAAAAAAAAATTAAAGTTTGTAATTTTCCCGCAACTTGTGGCAAAATATAAAATATTCCATGGACTCAAAATGCCTCTCAGCAAATAGCTTGGGGTGTCTACTTTCTAAAATGGGGTCATTTGTGGGGGTTTTGTGCCATCTTGGCATTTTATGGCCTTCAAAACTGTAATAGGTAGTGAGAAGTGAAATCAAAAATTTACGCCCTTAGAAAGCCTGAAGGCGGTGCTTGGTTTTCGGGGCCCCGTACGCGGCTAGACTCCCAAAAAGTCCCACATATGTGGTATCCCCGTACTCAGGAGAAGCAGCAGAATTTATTTTGGGGTGTCATTTCACATATGCCCATAGCATGTGTGAGCAATATATCATTTAGTGACAACTTTGTGTAAAAAAAATTTTTTTTATTTTTTGTCATTATTCAATCGCTTGAGGCAAAAAAATAAAATATTCAATGCGCTCAACATGCCACTTATCAATTTCCTTAGGGTGTCTACTTTCCAAAATGGGGTCATTTGGGGGGGTTTTGTACTGCCCTGCCATTTTAGCACCTCAAGAAATGAGATAGGCAGTCGTAAACTAAAAGCTGCGTAAATTCCAGAAAACGTACCTTAGTTTGTAGATGTGACAACTTTTGCGCAAACCAATAAATATACAATTATTGACTTTTTTTTTACCAAAGACATGTGGCTGAATACATTTTGGCCTAAATGTATGACTAAAATTGAGTTTATTGGATTTTTCTAATAACAAAAAGTAGAAAATATCATTTTTTTTCAAAATTTGCGGTCTTTTTACGTTTATATCGCAAAAAATAAAAATCGCAGAGGCAATCAAATACCATCAAAAGAAAGCTCTATTTGTGGGAAGAAAAGGACGCAAATTTTGTTTGGGTACAACATTGCATGACCGCGCAATTACCAGTTAAAGCAGCGCAGTGCCAAATTGTAAAAAGACCTCTGGTCATTTACCAGCAAAATGGTCCGGTCTGAAGGTGGTTAAAAAAACTCACCATGCTACTTACTTAATACCTTGGAATGTCTACTTTGTAAAAAGGGGTCATTTGGGGGGTATTTGTACTTTCCTGACTTGTTAGTGTCTCAAGAAATGCGATACACCTGATGTACTGAAGGCCTGATCAGATGTGATCAATTTTCAGCGATTGGCACCATAGTTTGTAGACTCTATAACTTTCACAAAGACCAAATAAAATATAGTAATGTGGGTTATTTTTACCAAAGATAGGTAGCAGTATAAATTTTGCCCAAAATTTATGAAGAAAAATTACTAATTAGCAAAAATTGATGACAGAAACAAAGAAAAATGCATTTTTTTCACAAAATTTACATTTTATTTTATTTATAGCACAAACAATAAAAAAAACACTAGTAATTAAATACCACTAAAAGAAAGCTCTATTTGTGTGGAAAAAAGGACGCAAGTTTCATATGGATACAGTAATTGTCATTCAAACTGTGAGAGTGCTGAAAGCTGAAAATTGGTCTGGTCAGGAAGGGTGTGTAAGTGCACTGTATTGAGGTGGTTAAAGTGGTAACAATCAATGTTATTTATGTTATGTGTATACTTTATTGGATACATTTGAGTTGCAATTGTGTATTATTAGCATATTCACTGAGTATTTAGCGCCGCTCATTCTACACTGTTTGGTAGGATTTTTGCACATTATTATTTAAATTGAGTGGCAGCAAGTGTTTTTGTTGTTTTGTTTGATATTATAATTTTTTTTTTTTTTTTTTTTTGTGTAAGCACAGTGGTGATACACAGGTGTGAGGGCGGAAGTGTGTATTATTGTTTTTGACCTAAAAGAGATAGTCAATCTAAATAGATCATGGATCTCAAGGTTCACAATGACTTTGTTTATCTTTTGTATTAAGTTAATCTGATCAGGGGATTTCTCTGAAAATAATTTCTTGAGTTGATGGACATTCAAGATGCCTAACTTCATGTCAATACCGTTGCTCAGTAGTGCTTTCTACGCTTTTGGGTTGGGAAACTTTATTTTCAGCTTGTGGCATTACCTTTATGGCTGACCGCAGCTCCCAGGGTATTTCAAAAGGTTCCGACCTTTAATCTGACCTTTATCCTGGCAGTCTTCAACACCACAGGCATTGCAGTGAATGCTTATCTCATCATTCTAATCAGGTGGGGCCATTATCTTCTTTCTCCAAATAGAGACATATGACAAAGTCTCAAACCATCCTCTCTTTACCTTGATGGCTTCAATCATTTTTCTGAAGCACTACACCACTACACTTTTCTCGACTCTACAACAGTGTGTGTTTCATCAGGATAATCACTAGTTGGTGTAACCCAGGCAAGGATCTGATGGAATCCTGTTGCAACTCATGAGTTTACAGTTCCATAGCGATATCCAGAGATCCCCTAGTGAATACCCTAATTAATGTGGGCCGATCTATCCTATAAGTTACCTTTCCATTCTGTCTGTGATTCTGTTGAGATTTAATTTCCGCTCCTGTCTTGCAAAACCATTGCCCAATATAGGAATAAAACCAAACAAGAGTTCTAATCCTTCCTTGTCCTATGTGGAAATAAAATAAATTTATCTTGACATATATTTTAATGAATAGATGATAATAACTGATCCCAGCACGTATTCTTGTGGTATACCACTAATAGCCTTCTGTGTTTCTCTTTTAATAAATTGTATGCAACTGTATGATGTAACAATTAACCTGCAGCCTCCACCACTTTCCTTTTAATCCTAAACACTGTAGCATGGTTATGCTTCACCTGCACACCAAGCCACAACTAAAAGCACTAAAATGGACACCTAAACATTCAGTCAGAAGGTGTTTGCACTTGCATCGTTACATAGTTAGTCAGGTTGAAAAAAGACACAAGTCCATATAGTTCAACCACAAAAAAAAAAAATATCATACAATCCCATATACCCAATTTTAGACCCACAGTTGATCCAGAGGAAGACAAAAACCCCCAGTAGACATGATCTAATTTGCTAAAGCAGGGAAAAAAAATCCTTCCTGATCCCCTGAGAAACCTTTCCGTATTTGGAGATGAAATCTCTTTTTCTCTAGACGTAGAGTGCCCTCTTGTCCTCTTTGTTGACTGTAAAGTGAATAACTCAACACAAAGTTCACTATATGGACCCCTTATATATTTGTACATGTTGATCATATCCCCCCTTAATCTCCTCTTATCAAGAGTGAATAAATTCAGTTCCTCTAATCTTTCCTCATAGCTGAGTTCATCCATGCCTCTTATCAGTTTGGTTGCCCTTCTCTGAACTTTCTCCAGTTCTCCAATATCCTTTTTGAGAACTGGTGCCCAAAACTGAACTGCAGATTCCAGATGAGGTCTTACTAATGATTTGAACAGGGGCAAAATTATATCTCTCTCTGGAGTCCAAACATCTCTTAATACAAGAAAGGACTTTGTCTACACTTTGTCTGGTTACTCTGTGCTTTGGATTGACTTTAGTTACGATTTAGACCATTTCTTCTGTCTGCGCTTCACCATGACCTTCTGCCTATGTTTAGATCAGATTTGTTTGGTTCCTCTTACCTGCCACCCTACACTGACAATATTGTTATGTCAGCTAGTTAAACAAACATGTTTTACTTTCATTTACTTTCTATACAGTAAATCAAGTTTACTGGTTTATTATTACCCTATTAAATTATATGTTTTTATGAGCAGGGTCCCTCTTACCCCTCATGTATTTTATTATATTGCAACTGTACTGTCTCCCTTTAGATTGTAAAGTGCAATGAAAACTGTTGGCACTATATAAATCTATAAATAAATAATACGTTCTAGCCTATAACCCTTTTAACTACTTCCTGCCACCCATTGTCAAATGACTGGGATTGTATGACATAGCCCAGTTTAGCCACAATCTTGGGACACGGTACAACCCTTATCTTGGCAAAGAGCCTCAGCCACAGCCAATCACATGTAAACAAGGAAGTGCCATTTATCAGCTTTTCCTCTCTCACACTGACAGAGTGTGAGGTGAAGAGAGCTGATCAGTGGCATCTTCTCACAGGAAAAATGTGTAAAGGTAATCAGTAGACATGTGCATTCGTTTTCGTCCGAATGCATTTTCGTCCGAATTTCAGCTATTTTCGTTTTCGTTTTGACAAACGATAACGAAAGCACAAATTCCGAAAAACGAAAGATCCGACATAAATAAATGCTTTATTTTCGTTTTCATTGTTACAACAGTTCGATATAGAATAGGAGATTCGACATGACTCTGACAACAATCTGTGTCTATAGAACCTGTGTTCGAATGTGCCTAACCTTACCTCTATTAGTCCAAGATTATATAGAGAAAATATTCGACAGAGAAAAAAGATTTGACAGAGAGAAAAGATTCTGCAAGATACTGTCCTAAAAAGTGTTTGGGGACCCGGGTCCTGCCCCAGGGGACATGGATCAATGCAAAAAAAAGTTTTAAAAACGTCCGTTTTTTCGGGAGCAGTGATTTTAATAATGATTAAAGTGAAACAATAAAAGTGTAATATTCCTTTAAATTTCGTAGGGGGGGGTTGTCTATAGGGCTCTGATTACAATGCAGCCCCAACAGTGCCCATCAGTGATGCCACTCTGTGCCCAAGTGACACCAGTCTGTGTCAATCAGTGACACCAGTCTGTGCTCATCAGTTATGCCAGTGCTTCCCATCAGTTCCCATCAGTGCTGCCTATCAGTGCCCATAAGTGGCACCTATCAGTGCCCATCAGTACTGCCTATCAGTGCCCAACAGTGCCACCTATTAGTGTTGCCTATCAGTGCTCATCAGTGCTGTATAGCAGTGCCACCTATCAGTGCCCATCAGTGATGCATATTAAAGCCCCCTCATCAGTGCCACCCCATCAGTGCTGCTTCATCATTGCCCATCAGTGCCTATCAGTGCCCATCAGTGTAGCCTCATCAACACACATCAGTGTAGGAGAAAAATTACTTATTTATTTGCTGACAGAGAAAACCTTTTCTTTTTCAAACTTTTTGGTATTTTGTAATTTTTTTTAAAAAAAACATCGGTGATTAAATACAAAAGCTCTATTTGTCTGAAGAAAATTTTAAAAAATGTATTTGGGTGCAGTGTTGCATGACCACGCAATTGTCATTCAAAGTGTGACAGCACTGAAATCTGAAAATTGGCCTGGGCAGGAAGGGGGTGAAAGTGCCCTGTATTGAAGTGGTTAAACAATGGTATGCCATCAGCTGTATGTCAGTCTTATGGACCTGTCCAAGTTGAAAGGAAATGTAACAAAATAAAGTATAGACCTTTATCAATAACTCTTTCTGATGCTTCCCATGTGGGTGAAAGCCATCTGGGCCACTTGTCTTGTCTATTTTAGTTATAATTAAGGATAAGCATGCCTCTTGCTATGTAAGGCTTGTATCATTTAATAGGGATCATTGTAACCCTTAAAGTGGTTGTAAACCCTTACAAACCACTTTGACCTACAGGTAAGCCTAGATTAAGGCTTACCTGTAGGTCCAAGAAATATCTCCCAAACCTATACGGTTTAGAAGATATTTGATCGAAGACAGGCACCGCTATCTACGGCGCATGCACCGTAGACAGCGGCGCGCAGGCGCACTGAGCGGGGCATCGTCGATGACGGCAATGCTGCGAGTCTCGGCTCCCGTGCGCATGCGCGGGAGTGACGTCATTGCTGCTCCGGCGAATCACAGCGCCGGAGCAGCGAGACCCACGGAGACCCACCAAGAAGATGGGCGCTCAGAACTACAGGGGACAGCGGTGACATCGCTGGCTCCTGTGTCAGGTATGTGACACATAATGGACTACTATGCGATGCATAGTAGTCCATTATGCTTTGCCTTTACAGGGAATGAAAGAGGAAGTAAACTCATCAGGGTTTACTTCCTCTTTAAATACATATAACATATGTTTTTGGGGTCTGGATTTTGCTCTATCCTCCACAAATATATTTCTTAGGTTTTCTTTTAGAGGTCCTATATTGTCAGACTGCTACTTCTTAGAATGCATATACATGTACAGTTTTGTGGGTTTATTTAAAAATCTTCCTACCCACATTCCATTTATTAACATTATAAAATAAATAACAAACATGTTATAATTACCTGCTTTGTGCAATGACTTTGCTTTCACTCCTGGCTCCTCACCCCTGCTGAGTGCCTCAAGCCGCTACTATGGGGTCACTCCTGAGGGTTTTATCCAGAGCTGCGCACACAGACACACAGAGCACAGCTCAGCCCCACCTCCCGCTCTCCTCAGGCTTTAATTGATAGCAGCAGGAGCCAATGGCTCCCACTGCTCCCTTTCTGTCCAGCGAGGGGAGCGAAAGCCGCTGTTCCCAGGCACAGCACTGGATCGAGATCTGAATCATGTAAGTGTAAGGGGGTAAGCTGCATACAGAAGGTTTCTTACCTTAATGCAGAGAATGCCTTTAGAACCCTTCTGCTTTTTCAACAACCTTAACCACATATATATTATGTAATTATGTAATTATGACCCTGGCAAATTTGGGTCAGCCATCTAGGCATCAATGACCATGGGTCACAAAAGGGTAAATTAGCATTAGCAATCTGGTTTTTAGCTTTGATCTTTGCTGACTTGTTTTTTTGTTTGCTCATGTTATTATATTCCTTAAATTGTAATACTTCAGCATCAGTTTTCTAAGTCTTTTGGGATATTAATGCTGCCTTTCTGCCGTTTTTTTTCTCTAAAACTTTTCTAATCAGCTGTATTTTTTCTTTTATTCAGAGGCTTGGTTCCCACGAGGACTGTACTTGCTACAGTATTTATTAAAATTATTTTTAACATGTATTATTTAGTTTCAGTGTCGTTATCTACTGTAAGAATTGCTTTTTTTGTATAGTTCATAATTTTTTTCAGCTCCTTGCCAAATCCTATTGAATGCCGTTCCATATTGTGTTCATAGTTGTCCAACTGTCCTAAATCTGCACACTAGATATGGTATGTGTTTTTTTTAGTAGGTATCAAATGACAACATGCTAACTAATCTAAAGGTGGACGTATCAGCACTATAATCAACTGTTAGGTATTAAGACCTATTATTTTCTCATTTTTTTTTTGTTATTGTGTTTTTTTAAATTGATATGGAATACATCACTGCAGGGGCGTAACTATAGGGGGTGCAGCAGTCGCGACTGCAACCGGGCCCTGTGATGCAGGGGGCCCATGCAGCCCCCTCTACATATGTCCGGCAGCAGCATAGGCAGCTAGGGGTACCAGTGCACCATGCATATGGGTGGCTGGAGGTGGAGGGTGACTAGCAGAGCTCCATGCTCGACTATCGCACTGGCTGCTCTTTAGTTGTGCATTCCCGCATGACCTGTGTCCTCGGCCGGCTCCTCAGAGTACCCCTCTCCTGCTCCATGCATTGCCGCTCAGTCCGATGTCTGTTCTCCCCAGCCAGAGTCCTGCCCCCCCCCCTAGTCTGGCCCACTCTGCACTGCATACTTCTCCCGGGTAAACAAACTTTAAGCACACAGATGCAGTGCAGCCCTATGAGAGCCGGCTTGCCGGAGGACACTGCAGGCTTGGCTGCCAGCCCTCCTCCTCCCCTGTCATACACCGATGATGAAAGGTTTTTCTGGGAGATATGCTGATCGCCCGTCCAGCACACTGGATGGAGCCCAGGCCAACATGGATGAGTGCGCCATTGCACACCCCCTCCATCTCTCCCTGGGGACAGGGACCCCTTCTCACGTGGGGACAGGGACCCCCACCTCCCCTGGGGACAGAGACCCCTTCTCACCTGGGGGCAGTAACTTCATCTGCCCTGGAGAAAAGGACCTCATCTCTTCTGGGGACGGGGACCCCATCCTGCCTAGGGACAGTCCCCCAATGGGGCACCTAAAAATAAAATAATAAAAAAAAACTACTGATACCAGTGGTGGAACTACAGGGCTCACAAAGGTCATACCTGTGACCACGCCCTAGAGTTCCACCACCAGACTCGGAGGGAAGGGCCCTGGCTGGGGTTCAGGGGGGCCCTTCATGGTTTCTTGCATCGGGGCCCTGAAGGTTCTAGTTACGCCACTGCATCACTGAGGAGGCCTTTATAATAGTACCAAAATAAAATGTTTTACTAAAATTTACAGAAATATAGTAGGATTTTCTAATTATATTTGTTCACAGCATTTGCTATACTTATTTGTGGAGGCAGAGCTAAGCATAATATAATGTGGCAGTTGCCTATTATAAAAGAAATGGAAACCATATAGCTAACTTGTAACTTCGCTGTCACCGTAGTGCAGGAAAATAATGTAATATGGGTCACTACACAGGTCTTTATTTACATCATTATGTAGAAAATATTGTGCAATTGAAATGTACAAACAAGGTGTACTTCCGCAGGTTTGTTAATCGTTAATCTATTTTAAAATCTCAGCTCTTAATGGTTGATTTTCCATTGTTTTCATTACACAAGTGCTGATAATGGCTGCACAAATACACACATTTGTACCTGTCTATAAAATAGTTATTTCCACTGGAAAAGAGTAACCATCAAAATATAGAAGGCATCTAAAACCAAGACAGAAGTCTTAATTAGACAGGGGCATAACATGTAAAGCACAACATGCCACCCCACACACACACAAAACTATTTCAGACAAGATATCACCTAGGCTAGTAGGTAACTGGATGGTGGATTGGACCAGTTTGGAGCACATATTCAGTTTGCGCATTTACTGTATTATTCCAAATCATTATTAATGCATGATTCGTTCACCTTCAAAAATCTCTGTGGATATTAGGCTTGTTATCTGCTTGCCTTTAAGACTTTTCTTAAAGGTTTGCTAGACTGTTGATTGCTTAGGTGGTCAGTAACGTATCATCTGATGATTGCTTCCATTTCTGCTGGACAGCCATTCATTGCTTGAATGACTGCTGGCTGTTGGTCTGCTGGATGGTAATCTGATGGTTGTCCACCTGGTTGCTTACCATCATTTACTTGACTTGGCCTTGGCTACTATTCTTCTTTATCCTAAGTTGCTTTTCAGCCATTCTCTGATATCAACATCAGCCTATTTGTAATGGCTTTTTCTCCAGTTGCTTTATTATAGCAATCACTATGTTAAGATTTAACAATCCAGTACAAGTCCTGCAGGTTCTGTGATTACAGAACACACACATAAAGATTCCCTGAAGGATGGCTTCTAAAGTAGAAGTATGCCACAGCTGTAGTTATCAGATGTGATTGTGTACAAAAACACAAGCTCTTGAACTCCAATTGGCTATTCTGCTCTATCCACCACTACATCACCATTATCTCTTTTGAACCAGATGTATGCATTATCACCCGAGTCAGCAGTTTCTGGAGAAAATAACAGAAGTTGTGCTCTTTAAACTGGCCATACAATGTAAGATTTCTATTGTTTATTCACACAAGCTGAATGAAAGAAATCTATCATTCCTCCATCCATAAAATAACTCTGCTGCCAGCTATTGTATTCTGACAGCCAGCACCAGCAGCTGTCAAAATACCTGAACAGGGGCTGCATCTTATCAAATGCACTTGCTATCCGGCTGTCAATTTTTTGTCCACCACCTTCAATTTTCAAGTTGAAGGATGCCAGGAGGGGAGGATCCCAACAGGGCCACCAATGGCTCAAATTTTGGCAGGTTCAAGAGGAACTGTACAAAATTTGCTGTGTGCAGGGGGAGCTTTTCTTATCCTTATTCTTTCAACACCTAGATTTGCTCCAGGCACTCTTAAGGAAATTACACACACTGCTGTCTGGTCTTTAATATTATTTTGCTCTTTATTGTATAAATTGTATACATACGTATTTATATATAGTAAATCAATATTGTAATTTTTTGGGGAAAGTTGTGTTGTTTGCACCCTAGGGTGCACAGAGATGAGGTAGATAAGATAATGCACAAAGTATTACCATCTGTAGCTTATCCTTGGAAATTGACTGGTGTGTTGACTGATTTTTTGAAGTAATCCCAATGTTCTCCTGCTTCACACTGGAACACTGGTAGAAGACAAAAAAAAATACACAGCATGCACACAAGTAGACTGGCACCACCAGGGCAGGACTTAGGGTTGTGTGGGCCCCTGGGCTTGAGTCACTTTTGGCCCTACCTTCTATACATTACATTAAATAGAACAAAATTATACATACACAAGCTATGTATTAGAGCTACACAATTCAGGATAAACTGAGAATAAAAATAGAGATCACGATTAATCTGAATTATAAAAACAAAAATTGGGTTTGAATGAATGATTAAATTCCTCAATCAAATACACTTGTTGCATAGATGAATCAGCATTTGGGCACTGATACGTGGCATTAATACGTGGCACTGATGACAGATGGTACTAATACGTGACACTGATGACAGATGACACTAATACGTGGCACTGATGACAGATGGCACTAATACGTGACACTGATGACAGATGGCGCTGATACGTGGCACTGATGATACGTGACACTGATAACAGATGGCACATGACACTGACAGGTGGCACTGATGACAGATGCCACTGATGACAGATGGCACTAATAGGTGGCACTGATGACATGTGACACTGATGTGGCACTGATGACAGATGGCACTAATATGTGGCACTGATGACAGATGGCACTAATACGTGGAACTGACAGATGGCACTAATAGGTGGCACTGATGACACGTGGCACTGATGATAGATGGCCCTTATATGTGGCACTGGGGACAGATGGCACTGACAGATTGCACTGTGAGCACTTTATTTTCCCCTTTTTTTTTACCTTGACGCTGAAGCCATTCGCTCTCCCTCCCCACACGCTGTCTGTGTGAGGAGGGAGAGCCGGCGATGAGAGATGATCTCATATGTTTACATATGAGATCCTCTCCAATTGGACACTGCAATCGAGTGCTAAATGGCCTCTGTAATTGGCCATTTAGCATGATCTGTGATTGGCTGTGTCCAAGGGACAAGGCCAACACAGAACTTCCCAGATGCATGCCCGCGGCGGCATGCATTGGGGAAGTAAACAGGAGGACATCCAGGGACACCCTCCCGGCAACTGGCATCCCTGCTGTAGCCATCTTTCAGCTATAGCGCGGACGCCTAGTGGTATTTAAAATGGAAACAGGCGGGGCCCATGGGCTTAAGCCCAATCCAACCCTATTGTAAGTCCGGCCCTGGACGCCACCCACAAATTACAGTTTTGTAAGGAACCTTGCTTCTGATACCTCTAATCAGTACACACTGTGCATAAGCAGGTTAGCACACAGTCTTTGCTAACCACACATTGCTTTTACTAACATTTCAGGTTAGCTAAACCAGGCAATAATACTTTAGTACAAACACACACTCTCAGACTCTTACTGTCAAATGCCACTAGAGGGAAACCTGTCCAAAATCTGTCTGTCTACAATAGAAACTGACCAACATTCAGCCTGTGTGTATGGCAGCTGGTCTGACTTCTGTCAAAGGGTCATGACCAAAAAAGGCCTGGCAACCGGCTCCTGATCAGTGCTCTCAGCCAATGGCTGAGAGCGCTAACCGGAGTGTTCTGGCAGGGGGCGTCCCCCATTCAGAACACAATAGCACAGCAGGGGAGATTACTGAACTAACATTGGAATGTTAGTACAGATGCTCCGACCTGAACTGTCAGGTTTTTTTTAAACTAGTAGTATGTATGAAGCTTTACAGTTTTGTGGCATGGAAGTGATTTTCCAATGCCTCTGAAATTCACCAAGCTATCTTGTTACCTAGAATTCTGTGTAGTCAGCTTTATGCCAGCACACACACATACACTTCAAGCATACAGATCCCTGTCTGGCAAGGGGATCTGTCCCTGCCTACGATGACATCAATGCACTGGTACTAACCTGCATCCAATCAAACTGGCCATGTAGTATCAGACAACAGCAATTACAGACAACTTGAGGGTGCAGCCACACGATGCAATTTCACACAGATGAGCAATGACTTACAGCCTAGTTTATAAGCAGTGACAAAACAATACAGACTTGGTTTGTTTGAGGCTGGGCATGGTCTGCACATGGCCAGGTGAGGGAGCAAGACTCACAAGCTCCTGGTACCAGCCTGCTCTGTATAAGGCTGATTAACTGACCGACATGCCAGTGGTGTATCAGGATTAGTCTGGTGGGACCTCAAGGCTAGCTCTTGGTGAGACTACAGTGGTATGAACTCGAGGAGACAGAGGGAGACGCGAATCGCATGCAAAGCAGCCCAGCTTGTCCAGCTTCCCAGAGAGGGGGAGTTGCAGCCAGAGATCCACTGCTACTTCCCCACTGTACAGGGCGCGTGACTTGAACCTGTAAGTGAGAGAGGGAAGACAGACATGCTGCTGCAGCCTAGGGAGAGCACACCTATGCAGCCAGTCCAAGGGCAGATGGTGGTGAGAACCAGCGTGGAAGCACTACAGACTATCCCACAGAGCCCCAGAACGGGGGCTGCGGTAGCGGGGGCTACACATCTTACCCCCCTACTTGGGGAGAAGGAAGCAGCGGGGTTGAAAATGGAGGACCTAAACACACTTATACAGGCTCTCCCCACATGGGCAGACATAAAAACCCTTATTGGAAAAGTGGAGGATGCACACCGTAAGGAGCTGGAGCTGGGTGAACTACAAATACTAGCGGAGCGTGTGATGGATTAGGAGAGTGCATATCAAAGCCTGGAACAGCGGGTGAGCATACTGGAGAGAGATAGTTACATCCAAAAAGAGACCTTGTGGCATTACAGCTACAGTTGGAGGACCTCAAAGACTGGAGTAGATGCAACAATGTGCGCCTGTGAGGAATCCCAGAGGCATCAGACCAGGAAAACCTGCAGGACATAGTAAAATCTATTTTTGAAAATATACTAGAAGACGCTATGCCTTCAAATTTGGAACTTGATAGAGTGTATAGAGCATTAGTGTCACAACAAGTACTTACCGAGGCCGAGATGCAGAGAGCGGTTAACCCTTGCAACTACGCGCATCCCGTCCCCTGAAGGTGGTACAGGGAGTGGGTAGCACGCAGAAGCACTGGCCACCAGCAGGTGTAAGTTCCTGAAGAGGGTTGAGGAGCTGAGCAGAGGGTTGAGGAGCTGAGCAGAGGGTTACTGAAGTTCAGGAACTGGCTGAGGGTCCTGTGCAGAGTAGTAGACAATCCGGGAAGTAGCAAGAGATCAGGCACAAGATGGGTAGCAAGTCATTGAAGCAGGCCAGGGGTCAAATCTGTGTAATCAGGCAAGAATGTCCATAAGGCAGGCCAAGGGTCAAATCCGTGTAATCAGGCAAGAAAGTCCGTAAGGCAGGCCAAGGGTCAAATCCATAAAGGTAGATCAGGATAGGTCAGTTTAAACAAGCCAAGGGTTGGATTGAGGAGAAGAGCAATGTCAGGGATGGTCCGGGTCAAAACAGGCAATCAGGTATAGTAGAAGGAAACAGGCACAAATGGGAAGCTGACAACAAACCAGCAACCCGTTTGGACACCAGAGCCGTCTGAAATGGCCACACCATACAGCGTGCGCCACAGCGCACACCCGTGCTCCACTGCGCACACTCGTGTGCCATTGCGCACACGTGTGCGCCGCTCCATCGGGTCGCGCACGTGCGTGCGCGGGAGCAACAATCTGCCACGCATGTGTGTAATAGCATGGTGAGCATGGGTGGAAAAAGTCGTTCTCTGACAATTAGGACCAAAGCCCAAAGACATTAATCGCCCCTATGATGTAGTGTGTCGTTTGCATTATTTTTCAAATAGGGAGGCTAATTTGCAGAAAGCCTTTGAGACAGGAACAATAGACTTTAAGGGGGACCAGACCTATCAAGAGCTACATTGCAGCGCAGAGCCCTACTACTTCCAGTATTAGAGCGAGTAGAAGACTGGGGTGGGACATATTGGTGGAGGTCCCAATTTCAGTGCTGGTAAAAAAAAAAGGGCATTCTATCTTTCTGGTTGCTTTCCAGAGCAGACTCATCATACCTTTTTTGCTTTCTGGGAGTGGAGCCATTTGAGGTTCCAGACTGGTTGCAGTTTGAACAAAAAAATCCCCCTATATAAATGGGATTATAAGTGACCACCAACACCACACACAAATCAAAAACATGAATATTTTATTAACAAATACAGAACAAAAGATACACATAAATACATTAAAACCAGAGGGACCACTAAGCAAACAGTATCCCAATGTTTGTAGCAAAATGTTATAAACACATAATTACATAAAAAAAAAACACCAACCAATAAATATTAATCATACTCTAAGCTGATGACACCACACCCGACGCATTTCTAGTTGCTGAAACCTTTCCTCAGGGGTGAAGAGCAAAAAGTTGGGTGGTAAATTGATAATTCTGAGATATTAAATCAAAGATAGATGTATTGGGACCATTCCATACAAATGCCTGTCATTGGTTTGTGTGGCTTTGTCCCAGACTGGTATTTGGCCATGACTACTTCCCTTTTGGTCCACCCTCCCCAATCTTCTGTGTAAAGAAAAAAACGGGTTGCACAAATCTGTAGGTGCCTCAATTCCCATATACAAAAGGTTTTACTCAAAATAAGCAAAAAGCCTCAATAGGCTCAAGATTTGTAAAGAGAATGTGCCCGCAGGAGAGACTGAAGCCAGGGGCTCAGCAATGCGGCCCATAGATTAATTGACAAGTCACAGAGTGTTTCCATGTATGTGGCAAAGGGATGTAGCCACATACATTCTGGTTGCGTTCCAGAGCAGACTTATCAGACCTTTTTTGCTTTCTGGGAGTGGAGCCATTTAAGGTTCCAGACTGGTTGCAGTTGGTCCCAAGAGTGCCCAGAAAATAGAGAGAACATAGTATTATAAACAGGAAAGTGGAGCTGTGAATATAATGGAAGGGATATTTGGATGAGAAGCTGGAAGCTGAGCAGCCAGCCCAGAGAAGGAAGGGCTAAGCCAGCCCTGACAGTACCCCCCCCCCCATGACCCCTCTCCCTCGGAGGACCATCAGGCTTGAGGGGAAAACATCTATGGAACTCGCGAAGGAGGACAGGGGCATGTACGTCTGAGGATGAAACCCAGTAGCGTTCCTCTGGACCATACCCCTTCCAATGCACCAGGTACTGTATGCGTCTACGGAACCTACGGAAGTCAATAATGGATTGTACCTCATACTCCTCATGGTTCTCAACCTGCATAGGGTGAGGACGTGGCACCGAGGTGGTAAATCGGTTGCAGACCAACAGTTTCAACAAGGAGACATGAAACACATTTGAGATGCGCATACTAGGAAGAAGGTCCAACGCGTAAGCCACTGGGTTAATCCTGCGAAGGATATGGAAAGGCCCAATAAACCGAGGTGCAAACTTCAGTGAGGGAACACGAAGCTGGAGGTTGCGAGATGACAGCCAGACCCTGTCCCCAACCTGATAGAAAGGCGCAGGCAGGCGTCTGCGGTCAGCATGGAGTCTGTACCTATCATTAGCATGACGCAAAGCCTCCTGGACTTTTACCGAAGTGGAACGAAGACCACGGAGATGCTCCTCTAATGCAGGAATACTCTGTGGAACAAACGAGTCAGGCAACATGGAAAGTTGGAAACCATAATTCGCCATAAATGGAGACAATCGGGAGGCAGAATTCAAGGCACTGTTGTGAGCAAACTCTGCCCATGGTAATAGGTCTGACCAGTTGTTATGGTGGTCAGAAATATAGCAATGTAGGAATTGCTCCAAGGACTGATTGGGTCGCTCTGCAGCCGCATTAGACTGCGGGTGATACACAGAAGAGAACGCAAGCTGGATTCCCAACTGTGCACAAAAGGCTCGCCAGAACCAGGAGACAAACTGACTGCCCCTGTCCGAGACAATCACCTTGGGTAGCCCATGTAAGTGAAAGATCTCCCGAGCAAAAATGGAAGCCAGTTCCTTAGAGGTAGGCAACTTCTTAAGTGGAATGCAATGACACATCTTTGAGAACCGGTCAACCACCATAAGGATAACAGTGTTGCCTTGGGAGTTGGGCAACTCCACAATGAAATCCATTGACAAGTGAGTCCAGGACCTCTCTCCACTGGGTATGGGTTGTGGGAGGCCCACTGGAAGGTGTCATGGAGTCTTACTCTGAGCACACACGGGACAGGCAGCTACTAGGCAGTAACATCAGCCCGTAGACTAGGCCACCAGAATTGTTGGGAAATGGCCCAAAAGAGTTGATTCTTCCAAGGATTGCCAGCTGCCTTGGGAGAATGGTAAGTCTGGAGCACAGCAGTACGGAGACTCTCTGTGACAAAGCAATGGTCACAAGGTTTCTCAGGAGGAGCATGGACCTGAGCAGCAAGAATTTTGTCACCCAAAGGAGAAGTAAGACTGGTGTGAACCGTAGCCAAGATACGATCAGGAGGAATCATATGAACCGGAACCGACTCCGACCTTAATGGACTCTGGAGACCAACTCTGTGGGTTACCGTCCATTCTGGTCATATCAGTCAGGGGCTTGACCGGAGACGAGAAGTTACGAATAAACTTCCGATAGTAGTTGGCGAAACCCAGGAAACGCTGCAGAGGACGTAAACCCATAGGTCGGGGCCACTGTAGGACTGCCGAAAGTTTCTCTGGGTCCATTGAAAGACCAGCAGTGGAAATTACATAGCCCAGGAATGTAACCTGTTCTCGATGGGACTCACACTTCTCCAGTTTACAATAGAGATTGCCCCCATGCCCCAGACGATGCCACATATGGTGAAACGTACGTAGGGTGGTCTTGACGTGCTTGGCGCAAATCACGTGACATTTGGGCGTTCGCTTTGCCGGCCGGCTTTTCTTAACGCTGATTTGACCTTTATGTTTGTGAGTATGTTTTTTATTATGGAATAAAAGATTTTGGTTTACGGTTTTACGCTATGGGAGTTTTTGCTTGCTTTTTATGAATGGTCCAACCATGTGAAAACGAGGTGATGTCCCTGTGTGATGACCCGTAAGATTTCTTATATCAAATGCCTTTCTGATTCTGGGATTTGGTAAGCACGCATTTTTACCATTTATCAGCACGGTGTTGGTGAAGGAAATTCTCTCTCTTGCACCCGCATAGGATTTCTTGAGAAGAAACACTTCTGATTATTGGACTGTTATGCCCACGATTACATCTTGATGAAGAACTGTTTTCTTATATATAATCTTTGAGCACTCTATTCATAATATTTCTGATTTTTCACAAAAATTCTGTGCACTTTACCACTGTATGCTCATGACTACGTCTTTATGAGGAACTGCTGCTTATATATCATTTTTTAGCACTTTATATATATATATATATATATATATATATATATATATATATATATATTTGTACACTTGATTATTGTATGAGTTATAGAGTATATTTTTATTATTCACTTAGTTGGGTTTTTGAATTATAACTTTTGACTAGCTATAGTGTATACATATTATTCTGTTATAGGTTTTAGATATATTTTTTTAGATTTTTGTAATTGTGAGCGCGGTTGAAATTCCTGACTTATATACAATAGAGATTGTTCTCTCTTAAGCCCCGTACACACGAGCGGACTTTTCAACATCCAAAGTCTGACGGAATGATTCCGTCAGACTATTCGATCGTGTGTGGGCTGCAACGGACTTTTGATTCGCAAAAGTCTGACAGACTTTAGAAAATGGAACATGCTTCAAATTTTTCCGACGGAACTCCGCCGGACCCAGTTTCTACCGAAAAATTTGCTCGCGTGTATGCTATTCCGACGGACTAAAACCGACGCTAGGGCAGCTATTGGCTACTGGCTATGAACTTCCTTATTCGAGTCCAGTCGTACGTCATCACGTTCGAATCCGTCGGAGTTTGGTGTGATTGTGTGTGGCCAAGTCCGCTCATTCGGAAAGTCCGTCAGAACTCCGGCAGAACTCCGGCAGAACTCCGGCGGAACTCCTTCGGAAGTCTGTCGGACATAAGTCCGCTCGTGTGTACGGGGCTTTCGTTTCTGAAGCACACGACAGACATCTGTGTGGTGGCTCTCCAGGGACTTGGAAAATATGAGGATATCATCGAGATAAACCACCACACATAACTGCAACAAATTTCGGAGGACATCGTTAATAAATTCCTGGAAAACTGCTGAGGCGTTACAAAGGCCAAAAGGCATTATTAGGTATTCATAATGGCCTGTTCTGGTATTAAAAACAGTTTTCCACTCGTTGCCCTCCTTAATGCGCACAAGATTGTATGCCCCTCTCAAGTCAAACTTTGTGAAAACCGTTGCTCCCTTGAGGCGGTCAAATAACTCTGTAATCAATGGAATCGGGTAGGCATTCTTAATCGTGACACGATTGAGACCACTGTAATCTATACAAGGTCTCAGTTTACCGCTCCTCTCCTTCACAAAGAAGAAACCAGCACCAGCAGGAGACGAGGATTTGCGGATGAAACCTCGAGAAAGTGCGTCAGCCACATGCTCCTCCATGGCCTTATCCTCCAAGACCGACAAAGAGTAAACCCGGCCACGAGGAGGTATGGCACCAGGTTGAAGGTCAATTGCACAATCATAAGACCGATGTGGAGGCATACTTCCAGCTTGACCTTTATCAAAGACATCGCTAAAATCGTGGTACTCCTCCAGCAGGGAGAGGAGTGAAGAGGTGCACAGGACCTTGGATACCTTCAGGAAGCATGTCTCACTGCGTTGTGGTGACCAGGAGAGAACCTCAGCACGGAGCCAATCAAAAGAGGGGTTGTGCCTCTGTAACCAAGGATAACCAATAACCAGCGGAAACCTGGGTGAGGAAATAACTTTAAATTGGATTATCTCATGGTGAAGAGCCCCTACGGCCATGGACAATGGAACCGTCTCATGAGTCACATGGGAAGGCTGTAAAGGTCTCCCGTCAAGAGCCTCAATGGCAAGTGGAGTGTCACGCAGCTGCAGTGGAATCGAGTGCCGCAAAACAAATGCAGCATCAATGAACAGGCCTGCAGCCCCAGAGTCGATTAGAGCCTGTATCTCGATGGACAATTTAGCCCAAGAAAGGGTGACAGAAACCAGGGGCTTATCCTTCTGGATAACTGGGGACGAAACAACGCCACCTAAGGTCTGTCCATGACAGGACCTCAAGGTTCGGGTGTTCCCTGGACGGGTAGGACAAGACTTCAAAAAGTGACCTGCCTGGCCACAATAAAGGCACAATCTCTCCCTCCTCCTAAAGGCTCTCTCATCCACAGAGAGACACGTGAAGCCCAGGTGCAAATGTACAGGAGGCTTATGCAAGCGCTCCTTAAGAGAAAGTCTTTCTCTGAGTCTGGAGTCAATGAGGATGGCAAACGAGATCAAGCTCTCCAGCTCAGAGGGTATATCTCGGGCTGCTATCTCATCCTGGATGAAATCCAAGAAACCATGAGAAAAAGCAGCCACGAGGGCCTCATTGTTCCAAGCAACAGTAGCCGGGAAACAGTTCTCGTACTCTGATACACATGAGGCACTTGGCAGCAGAAGCGGAGCATGCGGGAACGTCAAATATCCTTTTAAAGGAGGCCACAAACTCAGGGTAACTCAAGACAACAGGTTTTTGCATCTCCCATAGAGGGTTAGCCCAGGCCAAGGCTCTCTCAGAAAGCAAAGATATCACGAAACCTACTTTGCTTCTGTCCGTGGGAAACGCCTGGGGCAGCATCTCGAAGTATATCTCAACCTGATTGAGAAACCCTCTGCATTGAACTGGATCGCCCCCAAATCACTGGGGAAGCGGAGCGGAACCAGACATAACTCTTCTGGAGGTAGTACTCGAGGCGGGTGCCTGCACAGAGACTGGCGCAGCAGCAGAAATGGCCTGCGACTCAGGTTGTACCGGAGCAGCCACAGTGGGGGATTCCAGGTGAGCTGTGCGATTCAGGAGTGTTTGTAACGCCAAGGCAAACTGATCCATGTGGTGATCTTGCTCATCCAATCTGGAAAAAATATTACCAACAAGTGGATTGACTATATCTTCTGAATTCATGGCCTTCGCCTACTGTCAGAAACCATGAATCAGACCGAGACAGAAGTACAAGTAAATCCCACTTGTTTATTAAATAAAAATAAAAAGGTAAATAGAGAAAGCGTAGTCAAAGCATAGCCAGAGTCCAGTAACCGGATAAAGTAGTCAGCCAGTCCAGAGTTCAATAACCAGATCGGGTAATCAGCCAGGCCAGAAGTCATGGATCCAAGTAGAGCAACAGCAAGCAGGATAAGGAGCCAGAAGGGATGTCAGCAATCCAGTCTTGAACAGAACCGCAGGAGATGGTTTCTTGTGATGTGACCAAGGCGAAGGCAGATATGAAGTGGGCTGGACAGCTTTAAGTAGGCAGGTCAGACGAGCTGGATAAGGAACAGCTGGTAACTGTGGAGAGAGATGGGAGCTGGCAATGAGCTGACAGCTGAGCAGCCAGCCCAGAGAAGGAAGGGCTAAGCCAGCCCTGACACCCTTGTAACGTATATCAAGAAGGGTTTCCAGCCAGTAATGATCCCTCTCCTTGATACCACAAATCCGAGGGTCCTTTCACAGGCTTTGCAAGATCAGGGAGGCCATGCAGCAAAAGTTTGCTGAGGCATTTGATCCGGAATTCTCTGGGTCACTAAGGATGACATGATCCACAGCCACCTCCTCCCAGCCACGTACAAGTGCATGGGTTTCTGGGGACTGAAAATGATCCCTTGAAGACTGCTGCTGATGCAGAGTGCTAGGCTCCACCTCCACGCTGGCACAATCCGCATCCTTCTCCTCCTCCTCTTCCTGTGTGATTGGCATGCCCGCAGGAATACTGTCAGGATAAAGGGGGCCTTGAGAGGTAAGGAAGTCCTCATCTTCCTCCCTCTGTTCCACCTCAAGTGCCCTGTCCATTATTCCACGAAGCGTGTGCTCCAAACAGGTAGACAAGAGGGACAGTATCACTGATGCATGCACTGTCGCTGCTCACCATCCTCAGGCCTTCTCAAATGGTGACAGGACAGTGCATGCATACTTGATCAGTAGCCACTGGCGTGGGGAAAAAAAACAAGCTCCCCTGACCCTGTCCTGGTGCCATACTCACATGGGTACTCATTGATGGCCCTTTGCTGTGTGTGCAGGCGCTGCAGCATTGCCAACGTTGAGTTGCACCTGGTGGGCATGTCACAAATGAGGCTGATCTTGGGCAGGTTGAATTCCCTTTAAAGGTCAGCCAGATGAGCACTGGCATTATATGACCAGCAGAAATGCCCACAGACTTTCCTGGCCTGCCTCAGGAGATCCTGTAAGCCTGCACAAGAACCGCTGCACCACCAAATTAAGGACGTGAGCAAAACAGGGAACATGGGTCAAGTGTCCCTGTCGGAGGGCGGAGAGGAAGTTTGTGCCATTGTAGCAAACCACCATTCCTGCCTGAAGCACCTCTGTGTCTGCCCCTGCAGACCTGACAGAATCTCTGCCCCAGTGTGGCTCCTGGCCCCTAAGCAAATCAACTCAAGCACTGCATGGCATCTTTTTGTCTGAGTGCTTGCATAGCCCCTTGAATGCCTACGGAGCACCACTGGTTCAGAGGAGAAATCTGCAGAGGAAGAGGTCATAGAGGAAGAAGAAGAGGAGGACGAGAGAGGTGTGGCAGAATCACCACTACTAGCATTTTGGATGCATGGTGGCCAAACAAGCTCCAACAATACTGCACCCTATCCTGCATCCTTCCCAGCTGCCAGCAGACTTACTCAGTGTGCCGTGAAAGAAAGATAACATCCCTGTACATGTCTGTTGGACCATGAGTCAGCGGTAATATGCACCTTGCCACTGACCGCTCTGTCCAATGAGGCCAAGACATTGCCTTCCACATGTCGGTAGAGAGCCGGAATGGCCTTCCATGAAAAGAAATTAGCGTTTGGGAACCTGCCACTGAGGTACTGCACATTCCACAAATTCATGAAAGGGGGCAGAGTCTACCAGCTCAAAAGGCAGCACTTGAAGTTCTAGCAATTTGGCCAAGCTAGCATTCAGCCGCTGAGCATGTGCATAGCTGGGACCAAATCTCTTTTAACAGTTTAGCAACTGGGGTAGGGAAATTTACCTGTTACAATCGGATGTTAGTGTAGCGATAGCAGATTGCCCGCAAGTACTTGGCACAACTAATTCTACACCTTCGTTCCTCTCAGTGCAGGTTTCTGAGAGGACTGAAGGTATAGTGGAGTTGGAGATCCCAGCTGATGAGGAGCAAGGAGAGGTCCCCCTTGTTCATTGGTGTGGGTCTTTTAACCACTTAAGGACCAGGCCTCTTTTTCAGACTTGGTGTTTCCATGTTTAAAACAGTTTTTTTTGCTAGAAAATTACTTAGAACCCCCAAACATTTTATATTGGTTTTTTTTCTAACACCCTAGAGAATAAAATGGCGGTCATTGAAATACTTTTTTTCACACCGTATTTGCGCAGCGGTCTTACAAGCGCACTTTTTTTGGAAAAAATTCACTTTTTTGAATAAAAAAATAAGATAACAGTAAAATTAGCCCAATTTTTTTTCATACTGTGAAAGATAATGGTATGCCGAGTAAATTGATACCCAACATGTCACGCTTCAAAATTGCGCCCGCTCGTGGAATGGAGTCAAACTTTTAGCCTCAAAAATCTCCATAAGCGACATTTAAAAAATTCTACAGGTTGCATTTTTTGCGTTACAGAGGAGGTCTAGGGCTAGAATTGTTGCTCTCGCTCTACCGATCGCGGCGATACCTCACATGTGTGGTTTGACCACCGTTTTCATATGCGGACGCTACTCACGTATGCGCTCGCTTCTGTGCGCAAGCTCGTCATAACGGGGTGTTTTTAAAGATTTTTTTTTTTTTCTTATTTATTTTAATTGATTTTATTTATTTTTACACTGTTTTAAAAAAATAAATAAAATGGATCACTTTTATTCCTATTACAAGGAATGTAAACATCTCTTGTAATAGAAAAAAGCATGACAGGTCCTCTTAAATATGAGATCTGGGGTCAAAAAGTCCTCAGATCTCATATTTGGGCTAAAATGCAAAAAAAAAAAAAAAAGAAAATCTGACATTTAAAAAAAAAATATACCTTTAAGAGGTATGGGCGGAAGTGACGTTATTACGTCGCTTCAGCCCTCCTATGGTATAGAGACGAGTGGGGGCCATCTTAGCCTCACTTGTCTCTATGCCCAGCAGATGGAAGGACCCGATCGCCTCCGCCGCTACCGACGGCTCCGGTAAGCGGCGGAAGGTGCGGGAGGGCGGCGGGAGGGGGGGTGGCACCTCTCCTGCCGCCGATAGCGGTGATCTCGCGGCGAATCCGCCGCGGAGACCACCGTTATCGTACAGCCGACCGCCGCCTGAAGAGATGGATATCTCGGTTGTGGCAGCAGCTGCTGCCGTTACCGAGATATCCCTCTTCAAAAATAGGACGTACATCGTCGTGCGGCGGTCGGCAAGTGGTTAAGTACTGTTGCCAACAGAGTGCATGGGAGGTCATCATATGTCTGGTCAAGCATGTGGTGCCCAAGCGGCTGCTGTTTTGGCCATGCTTGATACGCTTCAGACATATGTTGCAAACAGCAATGGTGTGATCTGCTGTGCACGTATCAAAAAGGCCCACACCAAAGAACTTTTCAAAATACGCGGGGAGTCAGCAGCACCCTGCACATGTGGAACATTGCGGTGTGATGCAGTCGGGTGGCTGTCCTTAAGTTGGCCCCTGGAGGGCATCCTGCCTTGTTGGAGATGTGGCTCCTCCTCCTCCTTCTCCTCTCTTCTATCAGTCACCCATGTAGAGTCAGTGACCTCATCATCTCCTCCCTCCTCGTCACTGAAGCAAACCTGGCAGTATGTTGAGGGAACATGACTGTCAGTTTCTTGTACTTCTTGGGCACCCCCTCTCTCTAGACTCACGTTACTGCCTTCCTCAACCTGGGTACCACCATCGAATCCTTCAAAACGCTGCGCATCCTCCTGCAGCATGTACCCGACACTGTGGACCAACAGTTAGGGGGACTCCTCCGTGCATGATGGTGGGACTAAGAAAGGAGTGACTGATGACATTGAGCCGATGGAATAGGCCGCTTTGGCAGCTGCATTGGCAGGCAAACTGCTCTGAGCCTGAGTGACAGAGGATGAGGACAGCTTAGTTATCTAGATATACAGTAGTGTATATATACAGTCTCTAGACGGCTTAGTCTCAAGGCTGTATATATAATTTATCCACTGCAGATCAATGAATCACCTGCCAGCCTACCTGAAAGTGTATTTGAAAATGTACACCAGAAACTACCTGCAGTCAGATATAGGCTTGTCTAGACTAGAATGCAGTGGATACATATATGTATGAGACTGTATATATATTTTATGCACTGCAGATCAATGAATCGCCTGCCTGAAAGTGCACATTTGAAAACGTACACCAAGAATGACCTGCAGTCAGATATAGGCATGGCTAGACTAGAATGCAGTGGATATATATATATATATATATATATATATATATATATATATATATATATATATATATGTAGGAGGCTGTATATATATTTTATACACTACAGATCACTGAATCGCCTGCCTGCCTAAAATTGTATTTGGATAAATACATTATATCACAAAAGTGAGTACACCCCCTCACATTTTTGTGAATATTTTATTATATCTTTTCATGTGGCAACACTGAAGAAATTACACTTTGCTACAATGTAAGGTAGTGAGTGTAAAGCTTGTATAACAGTGTAAATTTGCTGTCCCCTCAAAATAACTCAACACAGAACCATTAATGTCTAAACCACTGGCAACAAAAGTGGGTACACACCTAAGTGAAAATGGCTGAATTGGGTCCAAAGTGTCAATATTTTTTGTGGCAGCCATTATTTTCCAGCATTGCCTTAACCCTATTGAGCATTGAGTTGATCAGAGCTTCACATGTTGCTACTGGAGTCTTCTCCCACTCCTCCATGATGACATCATCATTATGCTGGTGGATGTTAGAGACCTTGCGCTCCTCCACCTTCCGTTTGAGGATGCCCCACAAATGATCAAAGAGTTTTGGTCTGGAGACATGCATGGCCAGTCTATCACCTTTACCCTCAGCTTCTTTAGCAAAGAAATGGTTGTCTTGGTGGTGTGTTTGGGGTTGTTATCATGTTGGAATACTGCACTGTGACCCAGTATCCGAAGGAGGGGATGATGTTCTGCTTCAGTATGTCACAGTACATGCTTCCATTCATGGTTCCCTCAATGAACTGCAGCTCTCCAGTGCCAACAGAACTCATGCAGCCCCAGACCATGACACTCCCACCACCTTGCATGACTGTAGGCAAGAAACACTTGTCTTTGTACTCCTTCCCTGGTTGCCGCCACACATGCTTGACACCATCTGAGCCAAATATGTTTATCTTGGTCTCATCAGACCACAGGACATGGTTCCAGTAATCCATGTCCTTAGTCTGCTTGTCTTCAGCAAACTGTTTACGAGCTTTCTTGTGCATCATCTTTAGAAGATGCTTCCTTCTGGGACAACAGCCATGCAGACCAATTTGATGCATTGTGTGGCATATGGTCTGAGCAGTGACAGGCTGACCCCTCACCCCTTTAACCTCTGCAGCAATGCTGGCAGCACTCATACGTCTATTTCCCAAAGACAACCTCTGGATATGACACCGAACACATGCACTCAACTTCTTTGGTCGACCATGGCTAGGCATGTTCTGAGTGTAAACTGGCCGGTTAACCCGCTTGTCACGAGGATCCTGCCAGCAGCGGTCAGCCCGGACCTTCCGCCGCGGGTGCGCGTCTGCGCGCGCGGGTGCGCGCGCGTGTGTGCGCTCGTTGGAGCCAGGCGGGCTATTTAGCTCAGTTGGTCACATCCAGTTCTTGCTGTCTGATCTACAGCGTGCGAGTACCCTGATTCTGAGAACCTGCCTTCTGTGACCTGTTGACCCGGCTTGTTTACCTACTGCTCCTGCTATCCGCCTGCATCTGACCTCGGCCTGCCTGACCTTCCTTCTGCTTGTTCCTTCGGTGCCTTGCTGCCTGCCCATTTCCCGACCCGGCTCATCCGACCATCCACCTGCCTGATCCTTGGTACTTCTGCTGACCGCCTGACCTCCGACCCGGCTTGCCTGACTACTCTGCTTCCAGCCTTCTGTTCCTGTGCCGTCTGCTGCTCTATCTCCAATAGTGGTTCCAGCACCTGCCTGAAGTCCTGCCTCTGCCAGAGTTCCTGCATTGGTGTCCTGGTTCAGCCTCTCTGCCTGCTGCCCTGCTTCAGCTTCCTGCACCTGCCTGCTGATCCAGTTTCCCTCCGATCCCAGCACTCCCTGATCCAGCTGTTGATACTGCCAGACACTCGTGCCCCTCTTGACTCTTGTGTTACCTGTATACACTACCAGGGCCCTTGAGTCTGAGCCGCAAGAGAGGTCTCCTTCTGCAAGTCAGGCTCTACCACCAGGTATGTGACACCGCTATATGGTCTTGGCCACCGTGCTGCAGCTCAGTTTCAGAGTCTTGCAAATCTTCTTATAGCCTAGGCCATCTTTATGTCGAGAAACAATTCTTTTTTTCAGATCTTCAGAGAGTTCTTTGCCATGAGGTGCCATGTTGAGCTTCCAGTGACCAGCATGAGAGAGTGAGAGTGATAACGCCTAATTTAACACACTCCCTATTCACATCTGAGACCTTGCAACAATAACGAGTCACATGACACTGGGGAGGGAAAATGGCTAATTGGGCCCAATTTGGACATTTTCACTCACGGTGTACTCACTTTTGTTGGCAGCGGTTTAAACATTAATGGCTGAGTGTTGAGTTATTTTGAGGGGACAGCAAATTTACACTGTTATACAAGCTGTACACTCACTACTCTACATTTTAGCAAACTGTAATTTCTTCAGCGTTGTCACATGAAAAGATATAATAAAATATTTACAAAAATGTGAGGGGTGTACTCACTTTTGTGAGATACTGTATATGTAGGAGACTGTATATATATTTTATGCACTGCAGATCACTCAATCACCTGCCTGCCTGCCTGAAAGTGTATTTGGAAAGGTACAGCAGGAACAGCCTGCCGTCAGATGTAGGCTTGGCTAGACTAGAATTCAGTGGATATATATATGTAGGAGACTTATTTCATGTACTGCAGATCACTGAATCACCTGCCTGCCAGAAGTATAGTACACCACCAGGAACGGACCACAGTGAGATCTAGCTAAACTGTATCCAGTGGATATATATATATATATATATATATATATATATATATATATATATTTATTTATATATGTATATATACTAGACTGACTGTGTGTATATATACATATATATATATATATATATATATATATATATATATATATGAAATACACTGCAGCTAACTGAATAATTTGCTGCCTGCTCTATCTAAATAACACTCTTTCTCCGTCCATGCTGTCAATGACACACTACATGAGGCCAATGTGCAGTCAGCCTTATATAGTTTGGGCGTGGACTTAGTTCCCCTGAGCCATGATTGGCAAAAGGCACCCTGCCTTCAGCCAATTATGGGTCCTTTACCTGAGGATGCTGTGATTGGCCAAAGCATGCAGGTCATGGTGCATGCTCTGGCCAATCATCATACAGCAATGCACTGTGCTCCTGCAGTGCATCATGGGCCGTTATGCGCCGCTCGAATTTGGCGCGAATGGCCCATAATGTTCGGTTTTCAGCAAACGGGCGAACAGCCAATGTTTGAGTCGAACTCATGTTTAACCCGAACAGAAGGCTCATCCCTAGGGGTGAATACATACGTACATGCCAATTATAATTTTTTTATTTGTAAAAAAAATGTTATGTATATATTTTTCTAATTTTACTTCACCAGTTTAGACTATTGTGTTCTGATCCATCACATATAATCCAGATTAAAAAAACATTGAACTAAAGGCTGTAATGCAACAAAATAGGTAAAAAGCCAAAGGGGTGAATACTTTTGCAAGGCACTGTAAGTACAATGTTCTTTGCTGTTTTTCAGCTTTGCGTAAAGTTCAAACACTGATTCTCTATGCTTACCAAAGCCACTAGCACCATAAAGAGACCCAAAGAGTATTAATGCCCCACAGTTTATCATGAACTACCATGTTTGATATCAAATAAGTTATTTTTATGCCACCAGGAATTTACAGAAGGTTTTGCGATTATATGTTGCATGGGATGGGAGTTATGAGTTATTACCTTTTTTTTCGATCTTTGAACATTGAATTACAATCATCTTTTCTTTCACAAGGGCACCTACACTAAGCGGAATATGTTTGCTTAGCAGGCATGGACACAATCCCGTGCTCCTCTTTAGGGCAATCAGATGGAAATGGATCGCCTGTCCATTTCCATCCGATCTGATCCGCCGGACAGATGGGGAATAAGACCACCATCTGTCTGTTTTTGCTGGACAGGATCAGATCAGATAGCGGTGGGTGTCAGCGGACATGTGTGCTCTGACATAGTTACATAGTTAGTCAGGTTGAAAAAAGACACAAGTCTATGTAGTTCAACCAATACAAAAAAAAAAAAAAAAAACATACAATCCCATATACACAATCCTTCACCCACAGTTGATCCAGAGGAAGGCGAAAAACCCCAGAAAAGCGTGATCCAATTTGCTACAGCAGGGGACGGCAAAAAATCCTTCCTGATCCCCACAGAGGCAATCAGATATTCCCTGGATCAACTTTAGCTATAAAGGTCAGTACTCAGTTATATTATGTACATTAAGGAAATAATCCAGGTCTTTTTTAAAGCAAGGGAGTCTATTCCACATTTTCACAGCTCTTACTGTGAAGAAACCTTTCTGTATTTGGAGATGAAATTTTTTTCCCTCTAGATGTAAAGAGTACCCCCCTTGTCATCTGTGAATAATCGACATGTGCAGAGTAAAATATTTTGTTTCGGAATTTTGTTTTCGTCTGAAAAATTTATTAATTTAATTACTCCCGAAATTCGTTATTATTTATTTAGTTTTTCGTTCAAAAATTGCATTAGTCCGAAAATCCACATGAATTACGGTCTAATCTGTCTTTGAAGGCTTATGGTGTCTGTCGAATGTATAAAGAAGATTCAAAGAGCTAGTATATAGCATACTTCGTGTGAACTTTAGAACCCTATTAAAGTCTATGGGACAAAATCTAAAGTGCTAATTTTAAAGGCTAATATGCAAGTTACTGTCCTAAAAAGTGTTTGGGGACCCGGGTCCTGCCCCAGGGGACATGTATCAATGCAAAAAAAAGTTTTAAAAACAGCCGTTTTTTCGGGAGCAGTGATTTTAATAATTATTAAAGTGAAACAATAAAAGTGTAATATTCCTTTAAATTTCGTAGGGGGGGGGGGGGTGTCTATAGTATGCCTGTGAAGGGGTGCATGTTTCTGGTGCTTAGAACTGTCCCTGCACAAAGTGTCATTTATTCAGGAAAAAAAGTCCTATAAAATCACTCGCAGGTATTATGAATTGTCGGCTCCGTAATACAGAGAACACTCATTGAAAGTCATTGATAAAATAAATAAATAAATAAATAAATAAAATAAAAAGTGTGGGGGTCCCCCAAATTCAATTACCAGGCCCTTCAGGTCTGGTATGGATATTGAGGGGAACCCTGCGTCAAATAAAAAAAAAATGACGTAGGGGTCCCCCTAAAAATCCATACCAGACCCTTTATCCGAGCACGCAACCTGGCATGCCGCAGGAAAAGAGGGGGGATGAGAGAGCTCCCCCACTCCCTCCTGAACCATACCAGGCCACATGCCCTCAACATTGGGAGGATGCTTTGGGAGTCTGTGACCCCTCAAAGCACCTTGTCCCCATGTTGATGTGAAGAAGGGCCTCATCCCCACAACCCTGGCCGGTGGTTGTGGGGGTCTGCAGGCGGGGGGCTTATCAGAATCTGAAAGCCCCCTTTAACAAGGGGACCCCCAGATCCCGGCCCCCCCTGTTTGAAATGGTAAGGGGGTACAAAAGTACCCCTACCATTTCACAAAGAAAGTGTAAAAAATTGTTAAATAAGACAAACACACTTTTGAAAAATTTCTTTATTAAAAAAAAAAAGATTCCAGCGGTGCTAATCCACTCTTGCTATCCAGCAATGGATGATCATCTCTCCGGGGTCCAGCGATGGCTGATCTGATCCAGCGCAGCAAATCCATCCATCTTCTGTCTCCACAGAGGAGACACTGCGGGGATCCCGGCGGCCTGACGTTTGTTATATGCAGAGGTCGGGGCCATCCGTCACCTGACCCCATCCCCCTCTGACGCAAGGGGAAACCCGGGCTTCCCCAGTGACGTATGGGTGACCCCGCCCCCTCTGATGTAACGGAAACCTGCCTGTGTTACATCAGAGGGGGCGGGGTCACCCATACGTCACGGGGAAGCCTGGGTTTCCCCTTGCATCAGAGGGGGCGGGGTCAGGTGACAGGTGGCCCCGCCCTCCGCATATAACAAATGTCAGGCTGCCGGGATCCCCGCAGTGTCTCCTCCGTGGAGACAGAAGATGGATGGATTCGCTGCGCTGGATCAGATCAGCCATCGCTGGAGAGATGATCATTTGTCGCTGGATAGCAAGAGTGGATTACCACCGCTGGAATCTTTTTTTTATTTTTTTATATTTTTAATAAAGGAATTTTTCAAAAGTGTGTTTGTCTTATTTAACTATTTTTTACACTTTCTTTGTGAAATGGTAGGGGTACTTTTGTACCCCCTTACCATTTCAAACAGGGGGTGCCGGGATCTGGGGGTCCCCTTGTTAAAGGGGGCTTCCAGATTCTGATAAGCTCCCTGCCCGCAGACCCCCACCACCACTGGCCAGGGTTGTGGGGATGAGGCCCTTCTCCACATCAACATGGGGACAAGGTGCTTTGAGAGGTCACAGACCCCAAAAGCATCCTCCCAATGTTGAGGGCATGTGGCCTGGTATGGTTCAGGAGGGAGGGGGGGCGCTCTCTCGTCCCCCCCTCTTTTTCTGCGGCCTGCCAGGTTGTGTGCTCGGATAAAGGATCTGGTATGGATTTTTAGGGGGACCCCCACGTAAAAAAAAAATTTAATTTGACGCGGACTTCCCCTTAATATCCATACCAGACCTGAAGCACCACACTTTTTATTTATTTATTTATTTATTTATTTATTTATTATATCAATGACTTTCAATGAGTGTTCTCTGTATTACGGAGCCGACAATTCATAATAGCTGTGAGTGATTTTAAAGGACTTTTTTTCCTGTATAAATGACACTTTGTGCAGGGACAGTTCTAAGCACCAGAAACATGCGCCCCTTCACAGGCATACTATAGACACCCCCCAGGTACGAAATTTAAAGGAATATTACACTTTTATTGTTTCACTTTATTCATTATTAAAATCACTGCTCCCGAAAAAAACGGCCGTTTTTAAAACTTTTTTTTGTATTGATACATGTCCCCTGGGGCAGGACCCAGGTCCCCAAACTTTTTTTAGTACAGTAACTTGCAGAATCTTTTCTCTCTGTCAAATCTTTTTACTCTGTCGAATATTTTCTCTATATAATCTTGGACTAATAGAGGTAAGGTTAGGCACATTCGACCACAGGTTTTATAGACACAGATTGTTATTGTCAGAGTCATGTCGAATCTCCTATTCTATATCGAACTGTTGTAACAACGAAAATGAAAATAAAGCATTTATTTATGTCGGATCTTTCATTTTTCGGATTCTGTGCTTACGTTATCGTTTGTCAAAACGAAAACGAAAATACCTGAAATTCGGACGAAAATGCATTCGGACGAAAACGAATGCACATGTCTAGTGAATAACTCAACACCGAGTTCACTATATGGACCACTTATGTATTTATACATGTTGATCATACCCCCTTAATCTCCTCTTCTCAAGAGACAATAAATTCAGTTCCTCTAAACGTTCCTCGTAGCTGAGCTCCTCCATGCCTCTTATCAGTTTGGTTGCCCTTCTCTGTACTTTCTCCAGTTCCCCAATATCCTTTTTGAGAACTGGTGCCCAAAACTGAACTGCATATTCCAGATAAGGTCTCACTAATGATTTGTACAGGATGATAGCTTTCTCTCTGGAGTCCATACCTCTTTTAATACAAGAAAGGACTTTGGAAACCGCAGCTTGGCATTGCATGCTATTATTAAGCTTATGATCTACCAAAACACCCAGATCCTTCTGCACTATGGATTCCCATAGCTGTACTCCCCCTAGTATCTATGATGCATGCATATTCTTAGCCTTCAAGTGCATAACTTTACATTTATCAATATTTAACCTCATTTGCCACATAGACATCCACCTGATTGGACAGTGTGAAAGGACCCTTAAGCTAAATGAGATACAGATGAAAATTGTAAGGTATCTAGTATAAAACTAGACTAATTGAAACACAGCTGCATAGAGTGATGTCCAAATGACCCCTCACTCTGAGGACATATACAGGTCCTTCTCAAAAAATTAGCATATTGTGATAAAGTTCATTATTTTCTGTAATGTACTGATAAACATTAGACTTTCATATATTTTAGATTAATTACACACAACTGAAGTAGTTCAAGCCTTTTCTTGTTTTAATATTGATGATTTTGGCATACAGCTCATGAAAACCCAAAATTCCTATCTCAAAAAATTAGCATATCATGAAAAGGTTCTCTAAACAAGCTATTAACCTAATTATCTGAATCAACTAATTAACTCTAAACACCTGCAAAAGATTCCTGAGGCTTTTAAAAACTCCCAGCCTGGTTCATTACTCAAAACCGCAATCATGGGTAAGACTGCCGACCTGACTGCTGTCCAGAAGGCCATCATTGACACCCTCAAGCAAGAGGGTAAGACACAGAAAGAAATTTCTGAACGAATAGGCTGTTCCCAGAGTGCTGTATCAAGGCACCTCAGTGGGAAGTCTGTGGGAAGGAAAAAGTGTGGCAGAAAACGCTGCACAATGAGAAGAGGTGACCGGACCCTGAAGAAGATTGTGGAGAAGGACCGATTCCAGACCTTGGAGGACCTGCGGAAGCAGTGGACTGAGTCTGGAGTAGAAACATCCAGAGCCACCGTGAACAGGCGTGTGCAGGAAATGGGCTACAGGTGCCGCATTCCCCAGGTCAAGCCACTTTTGAACCAGAAACAGCGGCAGAAGCGCCTGACCTGGGCTACAGAGAAGCAGCACTGGACTGTTGCTCAGTGGTCCAAAGTACTTTTTTCGGATGAAAGCTAATTTTGCATGTCATTCGGAAATCAAGGTGCCAGAGTCTGGAGGAAGACTGGGGAGAGGGAAATGCCAAAATGCCTGAGGTCCAGTGTCAAGTACCCACAGTCAGTGATGGTCTGGGGTGCCATGTCAGCTGCTGGTGTTGGTCATCTGTGTTTTATCAAGGGCAGGGTCAATGCAGCTAGCTATCAGGAGATTTTGGAGCACTTCATGCTTCCATCTGCTGAAAAGCTTTATGGAGATGAAGATTTCATTTTTCAGCACGACCTGGCACCTGCTCACAGTGCCAAAACCACTGGTAAATGGTTTACTGACCATGGTATTACTGTGCTCAATTGGCCTGCCAACTCTCCTGACCTGAACCCCATAGAGAATCTGTGGGATATTGGGAAGAGAAAGTTGAGAGACGCAAGACCCAACACTCTGGATGAGCTTAAGGCCGCTATCGAAGCATCCTGGGCCTCCATAACACCTCAGCAGTGCCACAGGCTGGTTGCCTCCATGCCACGCCGCATTGAAGCAGTCATTTCTGCAAAAGGATTCCCGACCAAGTATTGAGTGCATAACTGAACATAATTATTTGAAGGTTGACTTTTTTTGTATTAAAAACACTTTTCTTTTATTGGTCGGATGAAATATGCTAATTTTTTGAGATAGGATTTTTGGGTTTTCAGGAGCTGTATGCCAAAATCATCAATATTAAAACAAGAAAAGGCTTGAACTACTTCAGTTGTGTGTAATGAATCTAAAATATATGAAAGTCTAATGTTTATCAGTACATTACAGAAAATAATGAACTTTATCACAATATGCTAATTTTTTGAGAAGGACCTGTACATTTAACATTTGGGCTTTCCTTGACAATGTACTGTTAAAATGTGTTTTGCATATTCTTAATCAGCTCTGGATATTTGAATTATTGTCCCTGGCTGGATCATGCAAAAATGTTTATGACAATAAGCAAAATTATTATCCAAACATATGCTCTCATTTGGTTGTATCAAAACAATGCTGATATTCTTGCTTTTGATACTACTCTTTATATCTCTCTAATCTCTTTAATGCAGGTGAAGGTGGTGCTGGATTGTTACATCTCCCTAGAAATGTATGGCGCATTTTTCGGGATACTTTTTTTTAAATATATTTCTACATGGATGCAGCCTTATTTGTCCATTACAAACTCTTCCAAACTACATTTATCCATGGCTTACCTGTATTGTACAGTAGTTTTACACAGTTGTTCTGCTTCACTACCCATTATCATTGTGCAAATCTATAGGGTGAATGATTAACCCTGAACTGTATACAATGCCCTGAGTGTGTCACTTACATCTTATCTAAGGATTTTTAAGCAGTTAGGCACAGTCATTATAGTATTGTATCTAATTTGCCTCTAGTGACTAATCTCAAGTCTCTACATGTGATAAAAAAAAAAAAATCTGAAAGAGCAAGCATGTATAAATGTCCTTAAAATGGCTTTAAATAAGCATTACAATAATAATTTAAAGTATGTGCTGATTGAAAATACACTATACTTTCTCTTTAAATCTTTTGTTAAAAAAAAACACAACCTTAATGTTTTTATCTCTTATTGTTTTAACTGCAACGTGAATGTACATTTGTTTATCAAAAACACAAAAAAAAAAAAAAATGCTGCATGACTACCAGCTTGTATTTTTAAAAACTGATGTTTTACATCAATAACTCAAAAAAATTTTTTACACAATACCTTTGTTTTAGAAATAAACATTTAATACACTACAAAGGATTTCTAGATCACCATGTGCATTAAGTCCAACCTATGTGTGTGATTATATGTCAGTTTTATATTGTATATCCCTGTATGTTGCGGTCATTCAGGTGCTTATCTAATAGTTTTTTTAAAACTACCAATGCTCCCTTTTCACCTTTTTACCTGACTAAAATATTTTTTATACTATGTTTTTAACCGCTTGCCAACAGGCCATAGCAGTAAGATGGCTACAGCGCGGTCGGCGTATTCTGGGTGGACGTCTGTGGGACGTCCTCCCAGAATGTTGCTCTCGCCCCTGGGGCGCGTTCCCGCAAACATCCGTGACCGCCGGGTCCGGAAGACCTGGCACATCATGGATCGCCGGAAAATGGCCGCTTGTAGCAGCCATTTACCACGTGATCGCTCCGTCAAATGACAGAGTTATCACTTGTGAACAAACTGGCGTCATGTCATGACGCCGGTTCCTCCCTCCTCTCTCTGTACTGATCTGTACAGTGCGAGGGGATAGGGGGAGAGGGAGAGAGATAGTTTTTAGCAGTGCTGTGGGCTGGATCTGTAGTGCCCACGGTGCTGCTCTGTGCCCATATTGTGCAATACTCTGCCAATACTCTGCAATACTCTGCCAATACTCCCCAATAGTCCCCTATACTCGCCAATAAATTTTAACAGAAAAAAAAATTAATTTTTTTTTACCAAATTTTCTGTATTTTTTTATTCATATCGCAAAAAAAAAAAAAAAACTCAGCAGTGAATAAATACCACCAAAAGAAAGCTCTATTTGTATGAAAAAAGGACAAAAAATTCATATAGGTACAGTGTTGCATGACTGAGTAATTGTCATTCAAAATGTGAGAGCACCGAAAGCTGAAAATTGGTCTGGTTAGGAAGGGGGTTTAAGTGCCCAGTGGTCAAGTGGTTAATAAGTGTATGAAACCAGTACAATAAAACTTGTACAAAGCTGCATGTAATACTACTAACTCATTACATTCATAAAAAGAGGATAACAACTCACGTTTTCGGTAGTTCACAGATACCAAATAAGTAAACCCACTGTCCCCATATCTTATCAAATTTATGGATTCATCCTCTTGCTTCATAGGTCAACTTATAAATTGTCAGTACCTGGTTAATCAGATTCATCCAAAGATTAATAGACAGCCTCCAAATTAATCCAATATAACACCACAGTTTTCCTATCATCAAATAACAAATAACGAAAAAATTATTTTTGATAGGAGCCCAGATCTATGTCCTCCAGCACCCTTAACCACTTCCGGACCACCGCACACCTATAAACGTCCATATTTGAAGAGGAATATCGTTGTTATGGCAGCAGCTAGCTGCCATAGCCCCGATATCCTCTTCTTCAGTGGGCGGTCTGGTTTCTGAAAATAGTGGCCTCTGCGACGGATTCACCACGTTCTCACTTTTATCCATAGCGGGAGCGTGCCCCCCCTCCAGCTGCTCTCCAGTGCCCTCCGCCGCTTATCAGAGCCCTCGGTAGTGGCAGGGGTGATCGGATGCTTCTCCTTCCTGGGTATGGGGACAAGTGAGGGGAAAATGGCCATATCATTGCAGGGCGGAAGCAACATCAAAACGTCACTTCTGCCCATAGGTCTTAAAATGGTTGTAAACCCTTAAAAACCACTTTGACCTACAGGTAAGCCTAGATTAAGGCTTACCTGTAGGTCCAATAAATATCTCCTAAACCGTATAGGTTTAGGAGATATTTACAAAAAGACAGCCACCGCTGTCTACGGCGCATGCGCCATAGAAAGCGGCGCGCAGGCGCACTGGGCAGTCCACAGATCGCGACGATATACCACTCGTGTCGGCTCCCATGCGCATGCGCGGGAGTGACGTCATTGCGGCTCTGGCGAATCACAGCGCCGGAGCAGCAAGACCCGGAAATCACTCCGGGATACATGGCAGCGGCAAACATGAAGACGGGGGACCGCTTCGGGGGCTTTGCTCTCAGGTAAGTTATTCATAATGAGCTAGTATGCTATTGCATTGCATTCTAGTGTAAATATGAGATCTGGGGTCTTTTTGACCCCAGATCTCATATTTAAGAGGTCCTGTCATGCTTTTTTTCTATTACAAGGGACTTTTACATTCCTTGTAATTTAAATAAAAGTGTCACATTTTTTTAAAAGAATAGTGTAAAAATAAAAAAATAAAAGGTACAATAAATAAGAAAAAAAAAGTTTAAACGATCCCCGTCCCGCTGGAGTCGTGCGTACAGAAGCGAATGCATACATAAATAGCACCTGCGTATGAAAACAGTGTTCAAACCACACACGTGAACTATCACCACGATCGGTAGAGCGAGGGAAATAATTCTAAACCCTCTCTGTAACTCAAAACATGCAACTGTAGAATTTTTAAAATGTTGCCTATGGAGATTTGTAAGGGTAAAAGTTTGTCTCCATTCCTCGATCGGGCGCAAGTGTGACATGTTGGATATCAATTTACTCGGCATAACATTATCTTTCACAACCTATAAAAAAAATTGGGCTAATTTTACTGTATTTTTTCCAAAAAAAGTCTGCTGGTAAGACCTCTAAATACAGTGTGACAGAAAGTATTGCAATGACCACCATTTTGTTTTCTAGGGTGTTAGAAAAAGTTCTTAGTAATATTCTAGCAAAAAAAAAATGTTTTTAACTTGTAAACAACAAATCTCAGAAAGAGGCTTGGTGTCAGGGCTGGGCTCAGCCCTTCCTTCTCTGAGCTGGCTCAGCTGTCGGCGAATTGCCAGCTCCTATGTCCCCACAGGTACCCTGTTGATGATATGCTCGTCAGTCCTGCCAACTTAAGCCATCCAACCCAGAGGATCTCTGCCTTAGCCTTAGTCAACATCACAGAGGCGCTCACCTGCATTCTTGTTTAAAGACTTGCTTGGCTGACATCCCTTCTGGCTCCAGATCCTACTTGCTGTTTTACTATGTTCTCTCCGGCTCCCTGACATTTGGCTTTTCTGACTATCCGTTCTGCCCTTGTATCGAAGCACTCAATTCCACTGCAGCTGCATGACACTCCACTTGCCATTGAAGGCGTGTGTACGGGGCTTAAGAGTTAGGGATAGCTGACATCCTTCTATGTAGAGTGGGTTACGAGGCATGGTGGGTGATGTGATGCAAGGTAGATTAATGGGCCCCAGACTCTTCTTGAATGCAAAGAGATTTATTTTCTCTTAAACAGAACTGTGGAAAACAGGGTTAAGGCCAGGACACCCTTTTTGTAGTTGCAATGTTAATTGACAGACTCCGATGTCTATAGGTAGACAGCCATGCAGGGAAAGGCACCCAGCCGGACACCACATCTGCATGTGTAGGCACGCTGTCCCCTATGGCAACAATCTTGAACAGTTCCTAACAAAGGTCACAATGAACTCTTTCACTTTCTCTACAATCTCCCATTGTAGATCTTCACTCAACTGAGCTCCCAGTCTCTCTCACTAGACTTGCTTATCCACTGCCACTGGATCTCCTGAGCTCTTCCAACCTTCTTGCTCAGTATGTTTCTCAAGCATCACCCCGCATCCCTGCTGGGTTCCTAGCTTGGCATCCAAGATACTTCTCAAGCATCACCCTGGCCTGCTCAGTCCCTAGCTTGACACACAAGGCTGCTCTGCAAGTGTCACCTCCACTAGCTGGGTCCTTGGCTGGACATCTGCTGAAGTTTCCCAATTCACCTTCTCCGGTTGGTGAGAATACTGCAGGACTTGCTTCAGCTACACACATTGGTCCCTGGTAACAAGGTGGATGGTCCCTTAGTGGCAACAGCTTCCCCTCTACCTCTGACAATGACAGGGTGTTCAGCTGGCAGAACCATCACTTCTGGTTGGACTGCAAGGCACAGTCCCAACCCTACACTGCTCTCTCTTGCTTCTGGATCGGCCCTCAGGCAGTCTAGCAGCCAGATTCTCCAGGATAGGCCTCAGGCTCTGGCCTAGCAGCCCAGTACAGCAAAACACACATCCACCCAGACAGCCGTACAGGTGGCACAAAACCCCGATCACCTGACCTCACCCAAATAAATAGTCTCTCTCAGCAGGCCAAGGGGCCCAAGAAGATGCCTGCCCATTGGCTGAGATACTCCATCTATTCCTAACCTGTCCTTGCAATGCCCTTATCTTATCTAGTGCCACCAGATATGCATCTAGTGACAGAAGAGAGAAGTGCACCAATTCCAGAATTAGGGTGGAACCAATTGATCTCCTACCAATTGGCTAAGTCAACTATAACTGGCAGGTAAATCCAAAACAACTATATATTTTCTTTTCTTTTAGGGCAAATGTTAAAATAAAATGGGGTGCAGTAAAATAGTAAGTATTATATAGTATAGGGGCTATTTGCAAATGTTTGCAATAAACAGCCCCCCCCCCCTCGGCCTCCTTATTTATTTTTTAAATCACCTGCCAGCTTCAGTAGAAATTACCATGCCTCTCACTTCTCTGGAGAGAAGTTCTGCAGACCCCTGTGTGAAAACTGTAGTTTTGACTCAGTGGGGGTCATGTCGAACAGCTACAGAGACTACTTACTCACAATGAGTGCAGCATTCCCACCTCTGCAGCACAGTAGAAGGGAAGGATCTTTCTGCTGCAGAGAAGTGATTCTTTTTTTATTTTAAAAGGGTAACATTGGGGCATATAACACTTAGGCTGGGTTCACACTATTGCAAATTGGATGCAGGTTCTCCACATCAAATTCGCAATAGCAGGAGATTTTGACCAGCTCTCTATGGAGCCGGTTCACATAACCCCACTGCAGCTCTTGTGCAAAAGGAGACCTGTGTGTCTTTTGTTCTGTTTCAGGTCAGAATTCAGCCATAAATTCAGGACCTGAAATGGTGACCGGGGACGCACCGCACCCCTGCTGTGAGCCGCATGCAAAGATAGTGTGAACCCAGCCTTACTGTTTAATGCACTCTGGGTTTTATTTTTGTGTTTGCGCTGAAGCCTTAAATTGTTTTTAAAGAAAAATACAGACTACCTTTTCTAGCTTAGTTTTGTAACAAATGTGGGCATATATTTTATACCTCAAGTGATATTACAATGTATTTTCCATGGTGTAGCATGGCCAGGGATGACACATCTTTTCCTCCTCTAAGCTCAGATGTGGAATAAACTAAAGCAAGATATGAAATATATTTGCATGTTATAAACCATGTACTGTACTATGTACAATAAATAGAGGAGTGGTGAGTGGCTGTACTGTTCAAGGAAAAAAAAAAATATTAGCTGACATTTTTATAATGCAGGTTAAAAAAAGAGCCATTAGACCTGCTAGGACGCTGTAAGCAATACATGCACATGCACACTTATCATGTCATCCACAGTTTATACATTAATATTAATGATACAGGAAATAGTAAAAAACATGGATGGTAAGGAAGGACATTTTTTGTAACAATGTCTTGTGAAAGTTTATTACATATGTAAGCAACCTTTATTACGTCTTTCAAAAACTATTTAGTGAATAAGAGACAAATGAGAATTGGTGATGACACAAGGTGATATCAGTTTCAGTATGCTGGCTACAATGCAAAAAATGTGAAACGTGAAATGTGAAATGTGAAACATTGCAACTAGACTGGTTTTGCTAACTGTATATTTGGAATCACAACATATATATATATATATATATATATATATATATATATATATATATATATATATACATACATATATTATTTATCGGCGTATAACACGCACCCCAAGTTTAGGAGGGAGTTTTAAGGAAAAAAAACTTTAAGGAGGGAAGATTAAGGAAAAGACTTACATTTAAATGCCCATCAATGCAGCCTTATCAGTGTCCATCTGCAGTCTTGGCCATCCATCTGCAGCCTTGTCCAGTGTCATTGCAGCCTTGTCAGTGTCATTTGCAGCCCTGCCCCAGTGTCATTTGCAGCCTTGTCATTGCAGTCTTGAAGTTTGGCGCCGCCGAGATACAGAGTTCTGTGCATCTCGTCGGCTCTCGGGTCTTCTCGACAGTGTAATGAAATATTTGGCAATCCATCGCCGCCATCTTGGTACACCCCACACTCGTCCACAGTACGGATACACTAAGAAGGGGTTCAGCGGACATGTTGTTACACCCACCGGAGTTTTGCATTTTACATGTATTTATAACAGTAAACTCAGTTTATATAGTGAAATATAGGACTTACAACTACGTCTGACTACTTAGATCTTGAATTTTAAAAGCAGCCCCAACCCTGCTCAACTCAGAGGTTTGCTAATCTGACAGAAGTTCGCTGCTTTTAAAATTCAAAATCAAAGTAGTCAGATGGAGTTCTAAGTACTGTATTTCACTATATACTAACTTTAATGTTATAAATACGTCTAAAATGCAAAACTCCGGTGGGAGTAACAACATGTCTGCTTTACCCCTTCTTAGTGTATCCTTACTGTGGATGAGTGTGGGGTGTAGCAAGATGGCGGCAACGGAATGTCACTTCTGTAGCAAACTGCGATATGTCCTTACAGCGGCTCTCTGGTCCTCTCGCAGTCCCGAGAGTAGCCGAGAGTAGCTGTGTGTACTCGGCTCAGCTCACAGTCACACCCAGTCCCTGTTTTATGTCCATCATAGGGCGAGACTGGGCGTGACTGTGAGAGGAGCCTAGCTGAGTACACTCAGCTATGTATCTCGACGGGGCCTGCGGGGCCCCCTGTTGGGCGGGGCCCATGGGCTTGAGCCCAGTTAAGCCCAATGGTAAGTTCGGTCCTTGCTTAGAATGTCTTTGTTGTATACTTTACTTTTGTATGTTTGCAGAGTCCTGGCAGGTAATAATTAAAAATATGTTTAGCCTTTGGTATTGTAATGCTGTTAAATATAACAATGACTCAAAAGAACTGTGAATTGGAAATGGAGAATAAGAGCATTATTCAAGGAACGCTGGTGTTATAACTGTTTATATAATAAATGACAGTGCAATTTTTAAAGAGTAACTGCAGACCTGTGTTCTAATTTTGATAGAGTTAAAAAGGTTTGCAACCTCTTCTCAGGTTTTGTTTTTGTCTTTATTTTAGTTAGAAAAAACTTCTGTTCTATGCCATTCGCAACTGGATGATCACTCAGGTTGGACAGTCCTTCTCTCACAAAGCCTTGCTTGGCGATATCCACAAGACCGGATTCTCTCAGTTACTTCAGCCCTTCCAGGCTCTTGCTAAGAAAACCAACCCATACGTGGTGTTCTTCTGAAGAGTCCTGCCCTGGAATGCTTGCAGTACATTAGGTCTCTCCCAAACTGGAGACAGCACCCAACCACCTCAGAATCCTTCCTTTAGTTCCCTTGCCTCGGGCTAGCCAGCCCCAAGACATTAAAATCGGGTGGATCCACACCCCAGGCCATAGTTTTCCTGGGGCTGGTCAGAAGGACCTGGACCATGAAGTTAGCACATCATTCTGGACCGGAACCCCGAACCACGTGACATCCGCATCTTAAATACCCTCTCCCAGAAAGCACAGCGAGAACGCCACTCCCACTGGGCTGGCTCAGAGAGAGGGTAACTTAAGCACCTGACCAGACCATAGTTCCATGCCTGCCAGGGGAGACAGTGCCCCTTGTGGCCAGGCTGAACATTTCACAGTCCAGTCAGAATGATACCGAGGCCCAATTTAGATAATTGTACCCAAACCAAACTGCAGTTTAGGCAGCTTTAACTTTAGAAAAAGGCATAGTGTGTGCTCTTCATGAGCCGACGCTACAATTACATAGCAATCCAGTCAATGGAAGTGCATGTACATTCGTTCTGTGTAAATGAGGCAAAAAAATGAATGTTATTAGGTTATTTCCAGTGCAGGTTGAATGTCTTTTTCATTTTATTAAATCATAAAATACTGCATTTGACCACTAGATGGTGATAAATATCATATCTCCTTGCTCCCCTTTTTATCCAAACTCCTTGAACGACTAGTCTACAACCGACTGAACATCCATCTTGCTGATAATGGCCTTCTTGATCCCCTTCAGTCTGTATTTCGTCCTCAACATACCACAGAAGCTGTTCTCCTAAAACTAACAAACAATCTTCTAACGGCCAAAACTAAGGGACACTATTCTGTATTCCTACTTCTGGACCTCTCTGCTGCCTTTGATATGGTTACTCACCCCCTCCTCAAAAAAAACTCCATGCCTTTGGTCTCTGTCGCTGGTTTTCTACCTACTTATTTAACCAAACCTTTAGTGTTACCTACAATTCTACTGCCTCCTCTTCTCTTCCTTTCTCTGTTGGGTTCCCCCAAGGTTCTGTTCTTGGACCTCTCCTATTTTCAATTTACACCTCCTCCCTGGGTCCCATGGCTTCCAATACCATCTCTACGCTGACGACACTGAAATCTATTTCTCTACTCCTCAACTCACTCCTTCAGTCTCCTCACGTATCACTATTTTACTATCAGATATATCAGTCTGGATGTCACACCTCTTCCTCAAACATAATCTATCCAAAACCAAACTTATAATTTTTCCTCCCACACGTGCATCGTCACCCAATCTCTCGGTCAAAATTGATGGCACAACTATCAGCCCATCCCCACATGCCAAGGTACTAGGAGTAGTCCTGGACTCTGAACTCTCCGTTAAGCCCCATGTCCACTCACTGTCCAAATCTTGCTGCCTCAACCTCTGAAACATCTCCAAAATATGCCCCTTTCTAACCAATGACACAACAAAGCTCTTAATTCACTCCTTGGTCATCTCTCGCCTTGATTACTGCAACTCCCTCCTTATTGGCTTACCTCTACATACTCTATCCCCCCTTCAGTCCATCATGAATGCTGCTGCCAGATTCATCCACCTTACCAAACGCTCTGTCTTTGTTACTCCTCTCTATCAATCCCTCCACTGGCTTCCACTCACCCAACAAATTAAATTCAAAATACTAACTACCTACAAAGCAATCCACAACTCTGCCCCCAGCTACATCACTGACCTAGTCTCAAAATACCAACCTAATCGTTCTCTTCGTTCTTTTCAAGACCTCCTGCTCTCTAGCTCTCTCATCACCTCCTCCCATGCTCATCTCCAGGACTTTACCAGAGCCTCTCCAAGCCTGTGGAACTCCTTACCCCAATCTGTCCATCTATCTCCTACTCTATTATCTTTTAGATGATCCCTGAAAACCCTCCTCTTCAGAGAAGCCTATCTTACTCCCAGCTAACAACTGTATTTTCATTTTGTCCATCTGATCATCCCCCACAGCTACTCCCCTTTGTTCCACTTGACCCCCCATTCTAGATTGCAAGCTCTAATGAGCAGGGCCCTCTGATCCCTCCTGTATTGAAATGTATTGTAATTGTACTGTCTTCTCCGATGTTGTAAAGCGCTGCGCAAACTGTTGGCGCTATATAAATCCTGTATAATAATAATAATAATAATACTTAGGTCTAGTGGTCAAATGCAGTCATTTCAATTTGGCCAGCACAGGAAATAGCCTACTAACATTCTTTTTTGTCCCTTTGGCAGAGGACACATTTATATGCATGTTATCTAAGTGAATTACTATGCAATATGTTTATAAATAGGTCACTCACTGTGTCTGAGACAAAGTTAGCAAAATCTCTCCAATAGGGATGCAAACAGCCATAAAAACCTTTTCTTGTAAAATACATACCTCCAGAGACCCAGTCGGTATAGAAAGTATGGAAAGTATGGCAACTTTCTGAGTTGATAAGATCCTTATAAAAATGTAGTTTATTCCAGTGTGGCATTACAAGGGTGTTTTTTCTTGCAGGTGAAAATACTTTTTGGTATCACAAGCCTTGTGACTGTGATAAAGTCCTTTTACTAAGCAAGGGTGTAAAGGAAACTAAAAGACAGGAAAGAGAGGTTGAGAGTGGCAATTAAGGGTTGAAGAAACGAACAAACCTTAGGTGAAAAAGGAACATACCAAAATATAAATAGATAAAATAGATTGGACTGCTCTGGCAATTAGGGTTGCCACCTGTCCAGGATTCACCCGGACAGTTCAGGTTTGGAATCATGCGTCCGGGTTTCAGACTGCCTGAAACCCAGACACATTATATAGACTGGACTATGGCTTTCCCAGCAGGGTTGCTGGCTTCAGTTGTCTAAGCTGAGAGTGTCTGATACTCTTTCACAGCCCCTAAAGCCAGCATTATAACAAACCCCGCCCCCCAAACACACACACAGACAGGAGAGGAGAAAGGGCTCAATCTGCATCTCTTCCCCCAACCCCTACCCCTCTGTTTCTGCCCTCACTCCAAATTTCCAGCCCCAACTTTTTGTTCTGAGGCATAGCGCCAGGGATTGAAGTCCAGCAGCCTCGGGTACATCTAGATGAGAGGTGCTGACTGCCAAGGGGTGAGTGAGCTCACCATCCATCCCTGTCCATGACTGAAGTCTCCCCTCTTCTCTCTCCTGCCCCTGAGTGAGTACACTAAGGCAAATCAGGGTTCTCAGAGCACCCCTTACATCAGAGTTCCCCTTTACACCAGAGGCCACAGTATTTCCCCTTACATTAGTGTTCTCTCCATACATCAGAGTTTTCAGTGTTCCCCTTTGATCAGGGTTCCCAGAGCATCCCTTAAGTTAGAGGCCCCAGAGTTCTCCCTTACATCAGAGTCCTCTCCGTACATCAGAGTTCTCAGTGTCCCCCCATAAATCAGGGTTCTCAGAGAATCCCTTAAGTTAGAGGCCCCAGAGTTCTCGCTTACATCAGAGTCTGCAGAGCCCCCCTTACAGTGAAAGCGAACTCTGTGAGTTCAGATGTAAAAGGGGAACTCTGTGGACTCTGATGTAAAGGGGGGCTCTTGTTCTTAACTTCATGTGATTAGAAATGTTATTTAATAGAAAAATATATGTATAGTTTTTGCTATATAAAAAAAAAATGCAGTGCGCCACTAAAGTGTTCAGGTTTGACTTGAAGAAAAGGTGGCAACCCTAATGGCAATACACATTGACTCGTCTAGCTGCAAGTGTAAATTAGGGCTGTGCTGTTACACTAGTTGTATAAAATGTAATGCTTTGCATGCTTATGTTAATGTTTATATAATCGGTTATTATACTGCCATCTTGTGGTTACTTTGTTTGTAACACTATCCTTTTATGTTTATTATCTGTGTCCCCTCCCACATTATGATGTATTTTTCCCTTTCCTGTGTTTTTCACTCTGTCTTGGGAGAACAGAGATGGCCACTTCTGTATGGGCCACATGCAATCTGCAATCTGCTCGCACCCTGGAACACATTACCATGTTTTGAACTGCACATACCATCTTTCAGTCATCTGCCACATTTTGTTGTCTGCTATACCTGCACACTTATGGAAGAAATGGTGTCTGGTAAGTTCAAGCTATGTGATAAAGACTGTCTGCTGTGATTGCGTCTGCTTATACTGGCCAGGCATAGAGATCTCAGCAAGGGATAAGTCACTATTGCAGTTTGTGTATCCCTGAATGATGCTCTTCTCACTGGTCCTAACCTAACCAACAACCTTGTAGGAGTACTGATGAGGTTCAGAAGAGAGCCAGTTGCCATAACTGCTGACATTGAACACATTTTCCATTGCTCTATAGTAAGGGAAGACCATAGGAACTTCCTAAGGTTTCTGTGGCACAGTGACAATGACATAAAAAATGAAGTTATTGAATACCGCATGAAAGTACAGGCATTCGGAAACAGTCCCTCACCTGCTGTTGCAATATATGGTTTACGACTGCTTTTGATGGATAAAACTAGAATGGTGCAGATGCTAGGCACTTTGCTGAGAGAGACTTCTACGTGGATGATGGACTCAAATCCTTACCACAGATGAAGAAGCCATAGACCTGCTCCAAAGGACTCAGGGTATGCTTTCTGAGGCCAACCTCAGACTTCATAAGATTGCCTCAAACAGTGCTACTGCGATGAAAGCCTTTCAGCCTGGCAATTATGACACAGGATTTAAAGATTTAAATCTGGGAACGGACATGCCTCCTGTTCAGAGAAGCCTAGGCTTATGGTGGAACTTATTTAAAGACACCTTTGGCTTTCAAGTCAGATCTGCAGGCAAGTCATTCACCAAACGTGGTGTTCTGTCAGTGATGAACAGTCTATACGATTCACTGGGATTTGTGGCTTCCATCACCATACAACATAAATCCTTAGACAGCTATCAGAGACTATTCAAGATTGGGATGCTCCACTACCATCAGACAACCATTCAAGGTGGGAGTCCTGGAAACAATCTCTACATACATTAGATAGAATTAACATACCGCGCTGCTACACTTCAGCTTCCTTTGCTACAAATCAGAGAACAGAGATTTACATCTTCTCAGATACATCCACTTAGGCCATGGCAGCTGTTGCCTACCTCAAATTAAGAGATTCCATCAATCAAGCCCATGTAGGGTTTCTGTTTGGCAAAGCTAAGCTAGTACCTACGCCTGAGCACACAATTCCCAGTTTTGAACTTTGTGGGACTGTGCTAGCCATAGAAATTGCAGATTTTATACTGCGTGAGCAAGACATTCAAATAGATGACATCAAATTCTACAAAGACAGCAAAGTTGTTTTGGGCTACATATAAAATCGGACAAAAAGCTTCTATGTCTGTCAGCAACCATGTAGAAAGAATCAGAAAATCCTCAAGGCCTGAACAATGGTATTGTATTCCATCGGGAACTTAATCCTGCATATCATGCCACCAGATCTATGTCTGCAAGTGTCTTTGCAAATTCTTCTTGGTTAATAGGACCTGAATTCCTGCTGGATCATACAGAAGAAACTACACCTGAGGTCTTCAGTATCCTAGATCCTGACAATGATCCAGAGTCCCCAACCATTCTTACTCCAGCCACTTTTCTTACCCAGAAGCTTGGGTTTGTTCCTGTTCCACCTAGAGACTTTAACCTCCCTGGCGGTATGTTTCATTCTGGTTTTAGGTGCTAAAAGCGGTACAATTATTTTGCATGGAAATTTGGCGTTTTATATTGTAGTCCTGTAATTCTTAGGAATAACTCTCTTAAATCTGTTCAAACCAGAGTCTAGCAGACATCCCGGGTATGATAAAGTTTATAATATAATAAATAATAATAAAAATGATTCAATAATGTAATCAAATCCTAAAACACTGAAAAAGGGACACTTTCTGGTTGCTATGGACAATCTCCTAATTCCAGCCATAAAAAACAGTATTTATAATATAAAAGTGCATGCAGGGCACTGGACAGACTGTGGGAAAGGGGGTGTGTAATTTTTTTATACAGTACTGTAATCTGTAAGATTACAGTACTGTGTGTGTTTTGTGTGCTTTTACTTTTTTGAATTTGTCGCCGATCTCCGATCCCGTGCGCCGTAACGTCGCAGGGAACGGAGCTCGGCGGCATTCGGTGCACTGTGAATCGAGCCGAGGACAGTTCGCACACACAGCGGGGGGACATCGCTGGATCCAGGGGACAAGGTAAGTAACTTCTCCGTATCCTCCCTGTATCCAGCGATGCGATCCCGGGTCTGGCTCTGGGTTACCGCTTGTGGAACTAAAATCCCAACCCGAGCCAGATTCAGGATCACAGCTAGGGAAGTTAATGCAGGGTGTCAAGGATGCTATGCACAGGCATTCAATATAGGTGATCAGATCATTGGGCTGCACCAAGGAATCAGGGACAAACGTGTAAATGAAAAAAGTATGTTTTAATGATTTAAGATAAGGACACACATGCAACCAAACAGCAAACCATAAACAAGTAAATAAGTGCAAGACACAGCAAACCCCAAAAACACCTAACTGTCTAACTAATATATATATATACATAAACAAAGGAAACAAACATTAAATAAACAAGGCAGTGACAAAAGCAAAGGGGAACAGAAGCCAGGTATTAGGAAGCAGACCGTAAAGGGAGCAGGTAACTGGGAACAGGTCTCAAGGACAGGATACACAGAACGGGTCCAGGACAAAAGCAGGTTCAGGCAGGGACAAGGCTAGCAGAGGGAATTATGCAGCATTTGAGCTATGGTTCAGGGCGGGTTTATATAGTCCAGCAAAACCCCAACAGGTATGCTTGATAGCTGGTTGGCAGTCTTGGCAGGGAGACACCAGCTGGTGGCCACCAGAATTACACCCTTTGGTGCTGAGTGTAACAGTGCCACCAGCAGGTGAAACCAGTAATGACACTGTCCCTGACACAGGGAACTTATACCGTGAGCAATGTAAGTGAGTACAACACCTCGCCAACTCCTTCTGGAATCATTGGAAGATGGATTATCTTTCTCTTCTGCAAGGACGCAGACAATGGCAACATCTAAACCCTAATCTTCAAGTTGGAGATCTTGTTCTCCTCAAAGACCGGAAAGCTAAAAGAATCAAATGGCCCACTATTCCCAGTGATGATGTTATGGAAATTAAGGTAGAGACGAAGGTTGCCAGACAAGGAACTGTAAAGATTTTCCTCAGACCCATTACAGAACTTGTTTTACTCTTGCCTTTTGGAGACTGAACTTGCTTACCTTTGTTTGCTGGGTCAAGTTTCTACCATAAGAAGGATGTGCCTTAAACTTTAAGTGACACTTCTTGATAACTTATTGCAGGTATTGTTGTTGCATATATTTCCTTGTTCTTTTTTGTCTTTCAGGTCTTCAAGACAACTACAAATTGCACCATTATTTTTTTGCAATGCATAACTACCATTATAATGTAGTATAGTGGTATTTAAAATACCAAACGGGAAGTGTGCTGTTACACTAGTTGTGTAAAATGTAATGCTATGCATATTTATGTTAATGTTTTTATAATTGGTTATTATACTGCCATCTTGTGCTTATTTTGGTTGTAGCACTATCCTTTTCTGTTTATTATCTGTGCCCCCTCCCATATTATGGTGTACTCCCTTTTCCTGTTCCTTCACTGTCTTGAGAGAACAGAGATGGCCACTTCTGTATAGGCTGCATGCATTCTGCTCACATCCTGGAACACATTACCATTTTTTGAACTGTAGATACAGTCGTTCAATCATCTTTCACATTTTGTTGTCTGCAATACCTGCTGCTTGCAATAAAACCCACGCTTATGGAAGAAACGGTGTCTGGTGAGTTCAAGCTATCTGATAAGGACTGTCCGATGGGATTAAATCTGTTTATAAAGGCCAGACATAGAGGTCTCAGCAAGGGATAAGTCACTATTACAACAGTTGAAGTCAGAATAAGGGCTATAAGCAGGGGCATCAATAGTGCTGGGCACTGAGGGCATGTGCCCTGCATTTCTTGCACAGTGCCCCAGGTCCCTGATGCCACAGTCTCCAGCCGATGCAGCAACTGGCATCTTTCCACACTGGCTGTCTATCAGAGATAGTGAGTTTTGAGGCTCTGATGAGTCACATGACACAGACAAGGAGGAATTTGGGGAGAGATATTTTGTTGTTTGGGGGGTGAGAGGATCTGTGCAAGGAGGGAGAATTTGGGATGGGGGATTGTGCTAAAAGTTAGGATGGGGTGATTTGTGCTGGGAGAGGTATTGGGGGAAATTAGGTTTTAGTGCTGGGAGAGTTGGGGGAAGCAAAGATTTATGTTGGGAAGGGGGATTGGGGGAGAGAATGTGTGCTGGGGGAAGTTTTAGGGAACTGAGATGATTTGCGCTAGGAGGAGTATGGGGGGAAAGTATGGCAGAAAATTATTTTTTCTAGGGAGAGGATTAGTGCTAGGAAGGTGATTTGGTGGCGGGGGGGGGGGGGGATTAATGCTTGGAGTAATAATTTGGTTAGAGGGGAGAATATTTATGCTAAAAAGGATTATTTGTTGTGGGAGTGATTTGTACTGGAAGTGGGATTTGAGGCGGGGGGGGGGGGGGGGGGTTAGGGTTGGAGAGGAATTTGGAGGAATTAGTGCTGGGGGAGAAGATTTAGGGAAGAAAAACCTTTTGTCTGGGGGGAGGATATGGGCTGTGGAGTGGGATTGGGGGAGGGAATTGTTGTTGGGGGATGGTAATTTAGAGAAGGAGAGGATTTGGCTGAGGGGGGGGGGGTGAAAGAATATCGGAGCTAGGAGGGGGGATTGGGGGGATGTGTGCTGGGGGAGATTTGGGGTGGGAAAGAATCTGTGCTGGAGAAAAGGTTTAGGGGCTGAGAGGATTTGTGCTGGAAGAGGATTACTGTTAGGGGGAATTTAGATGGGGGAGAGGATTTGTGCTAAAAGGGAGAATTTAGGAGGGAGGGAGGCTTTATGATGAGAGATAGAGGATTTGTTTTGGAAGGGAAAAATTGAGGGGAGGGAATTATTGACGGGGGGAGGGGGTTGGTTTGATGGGGGAAGGATTTGTTCTGGGAAAGGAATTTGTGCGGCAGAGGTTTTGTGCTGGAGGACAGGGAGTAATAGTAGTAATAGAATTATTACTGGGGTGAGATTTGAGGGAGGAGAGAATTTGTACTGGTGAGAGGAGATTTATTTTGAAGTGGGGAGATTTGGGGAAGAGAGAATTGATGTTCAGAGGTGGAAATTTGGGGGGGGGGTGGATTTGTGCTGGGGGGATTTTGGGTGAGAAGAGAGCATTATAGCTGAGTCGTATGTGTGCTAGGAGATGGAATTCCAGGGCGAAGATATGTGCTTGAAGGATTACTTTGGTGGAGGTGGGAGGATGGAGTGCTATGAGGTGAATTTGAGAGGGGATGCTTTGTATTTGAAGGAGGGATTTGGGGGAACAATTGGTGCTGGGGGGATTTGGGACAGGAGATTATATGTGCTGGGGAGGTGAGGTTTGTGCTGCAGATGAAGAATTTGAGAGAGGATTTGTGCTGGGGGATCTGAGGGGGATAGGATTAGTGCAGCGAGGGGACATTTGGGGAAAGGAGTATTGTTAGAACAAGATTTGGGGGAGGAAAGGATTTCCATTGGGGGATTGGTGCTAGCCAGGGTAATTTGGGGGGGGGGGGATTAGTGGTAAGATAGGACATTTTGGGGTAAAGATAATTTCTGCTGGGAGGGGAGATTTGAGGAGGTAAGCACTGAAGGGTATTTGGGGGAGGAATGGATTTTTTGCTTTCGAGAGGAAATTGGGAGGGGGGGGGGGGGGATTTTGCGCTGGGGAAGATTTGGCAGGAGAGGATTTGTGTTGGCTGGAGGGGACTTGGGGAGGTGGAATTTGGAAGGTGGGGGGTATGGATATGTGCTAGAGGATATTTGTACTAGGAAGTTACACAACCTGCACCCCTGCACTCTCAGTTTATACTCCTGACAAGTATTTTGTTGATTACATACGTCTGCCCCCTACATTCTGTGTTTTACATTTTAAACATTCCTGATCCTTGCATTATGTGTTACTTATTCCTGACCCCTGCACTTTGCCTGTTGGGTATTCCTGTCCACTCAGCTCTGTGTTATATAATCCTAAACCTGGTACTGACCACAGGACTATGTGTGTACTGACTACTACACCATACACACTATATTGTACATTACATACTTCTGACCAAAGTGTTTATTGTCTCAAATGAAGTGTTAGCTCTCTTTCTATTTTCAGTGTCCACAAAATCATATGTAAGGTTCAAAGGTGTAAACACATTTATAAGACCTTTGCTTGTAGCGCAGCAGTTAAAATATATTTTATGGGTACAAGAAGGCATTTTAGCAATGCCCCATTGAACACCCCCCAACCCCATCCGCACTGTGAACACCATTTGGCCACACCCAATGTTCTCTTGCTGATTTGGAGAACTTTTGTGACATCCTTGCCCATTCAGTTTTTGGTCCACATTTTGACAGTGGGCATCTGTGGACCTGTTTTGGATTTATGGGCTGTCAGACATAAATTAACTTGTGTCTGTTTACATCAGGCTACTGCTGATACGTCATGTTTAGGTCTGCAAAAGCCTTGGTGAGAGGGTGACAATGCAGCACCACAATTGAGAGACAGGGAGAGAGCAATATCACCCAGTAACAGGAATTGTCTGAAAAGGGACATTGGTTAGATTTAAATATACTGAAGATTATTTTTAAAAAGGACATCAACATGTGATTACAGCGTATACATGTTATACAGCTTATATTAGATGTTAGTGATTGAACATACAGTATACTTTAAAGAGGAACATGTTTACATTTTTTAATGGGTCATTTGTAAACCTATCAAAAACTCAAAAAGGCATGAGCATCTCTTTTTCCTTAAAATACATTACCGTTATATAATGTTGTAGGTTTAGATGCAAATGTTGTCTAGCAGAACCTTTTTATTTTTGGTGTTCAGCACAGCAAACACATTAGTACTTGAGTTTATGCAAAGGGGCCAGTCATAAAGAAGAAAAAAAATCAGGAATAGATATTGTTTATTTTGGAACAGAACCAAAGGAAGAGCAATACCATCGGTATGGATAAGTGAATATATCCATGTGAGTTAGCTGAGAATCTGGCTGTTTCATTGGAGGTGGATGCTCACAGATAAGTGACAGATAAGTGACTTGCGTTCACACAACCACGTGGCCACCATGCGTGCATTTGTTGTGACATGGTCTGACCCATGAAACCGTTTCATTGTCTCCTTCTACAGAAGAGATGAACTACATGGGCACTCTTTCCACATAAAAACCCAGCATATTGGCTGACATTTAATGTTGTATGAAAAGAGAGAGGGTGGGAGAGGATAATGTAGTTCTTTTTAGATAGAGAGGTTAAAACCATATACTATAATTGTTAATTGGCAGAGGTGCTTTAATCTATCGCAGATAGATGCTAACTCTCTGATGCTAACTTTGTACTAGAAGTATCTCTCTGTTACAGGCTCTGTTTTCTTTTTTTGCAGAAAAGCTGACCACCAATTGCATCAATCACCTTGCTATTTTTTGAGGGAACATCACAATTTTGTTCCTATCCTTACCTTGTTAAAAGATAAACTGACATATTTGAGATTAACTAAAATGCCTCATTACTGTTGTTGGAGACATTGCATGCAACATTATCTCCTTTGGTAGGGAAGCTATTTATTTCAAGTTTGAGGCTAATAACAATACCTCACTACTGTGACTGAAAACTGTGCTAGGTTTTTTTCACAAATTGTCTTGCATAGCAGGTGAAATCTATTTCATTTTGAAGTTACTAACCATTCCTCAATATTTTTTTTCAGAAACTGTGTAATATACACTTAATAGCTTTTTGTCCCACTGGCAACCAGTGAAATATAATATACCTCTTTAATATACTAGTGATCAGGGGCTGACTAGCAACTTTTGGCCCAGGGGGCAAGTACAAACCAGAAATACCTGATGCAGCAAATTGACCCTCCTCCCGCTCTCCCTCTTCCCTGCCTCCTCCTGACCCCCATGTCAGGCTGAAGCTCCTCTCCAGATACTGTCTGCTCACCGGGCAGGTCAGACTAGACAGTACCTGCTGCACTGACTCCAGGTTTCTGAACTAGCCGGCAGTGGGGAGCCAGGGTTGCTTGATCAGAGCTGACCTGGGGAGGAGAGCCTCAGGTGGGGCACAAAACCAGCCTCTGCTCAGTCATGGCATACACCATCCATGCCGAAGGTACAGCCTGTGCTCTGTCCTTGTCCTCATCCCACACTTGGTAGGACACCAGCAGAGACTTATTACTCCTCCTCACCAAATAGCCTTTAGTCGTGTGTAGTGCCACCCCTGAAGGAGCCACTTATTAATTTGGGGTACTCTGTTCTGAGCCTCGACTCCAAGAACAAGCTCAGCTGACACAAATGGTTGAATGAAAATCACTGCAAGCACGCATAAAGACTCAAATGTAAAATACCTTTAACCAGGATGTGGGTTACTACCAGTAAATAGACACACACTCATTTAGTGGTAAATACACTTAAAGTGGAAGTCCATCTCAACACTTAAATTCTCACTCTGCAATCATTAATGTGAGCTAAGTTCAGCCTTATTTCTCAGAATGAAAAAATCCCAGTTTTTCTACCTTTATTTTGCAGAATCCAGTGCCGTCACCTTCTGAGACTAAAATCAGCTAGTGGATGTGGTTACTGAAAGCTAGTGACATCACTTCCTGGGAGGGACACTTTTCCTCTGTAGCCAATGGGTGTACACAGGATGGGAGGAGCTAATCATAGGTTACTGCCCAGTGTTCTTTCATTGTACATCCTAATTCATGAGAAAATTAAGAAATACAACGCCCCACTGTCAGGGCTGGCTTAGCCCTTCCTCCTCTGGGCTGGCCACTCAGCTGTCAGCTAATTGCCAGCTCTCTTCTCTCTCCACAGTTACCAGCTGTTCCCGATGATGCTCGTCTGACCTGCCTATTTAAAGCCTTCCAGGTTACTTCTCCTTTGCCTTCACGTTGGTCACATCACAAGGAACCATCTCCTGCTGTTTGTTTCAAGACTGGCTTGCTCTGCCTCCTGGCTCCTTATCCTGCTTGCAGTTGCTCTCCTTGGATCCTTGACTTCAGGCCTGGCTGATTACCCGATCTGGTAAATGAACTTTGGACTGGCTGACTACCCAATCTGGCTACAGGACTCTGGCTATGCTTGACTACGCTTTTTCTATTTACCTTTTTATTTTTATTAATAAACAAGTGTGATTTAATTGTACTTCTGTCTCAGTCTGATTCATGGTTTCTGACACCCATCCACACAGGAGGGGGATGGGAGGTGCAGGGCACATATACAGTATAGCTGTGCACAGGAGAAGGGAGCTGGACATGGGGGGGGGTGACAGTCAATGAAGCTGGAAGTGCTCCGGGATCTCAGCCCACAGTCTACTATTAAGGATTATACTAATAACAAAGTCTTTACATGGATGCCGAAATCTACACCAAATCTACTATCAGCATATCACTCACACTCTCCTTACCAGCCTCATCAAGCTGGTGCCTCATCATCCTCTGCCTCTAATCCTCCTTACCCCCCACCTTTAGTATCAAAAGGATAAAACATCCATGGCCATCAAAATGCACCCTATCCTCCCATGGATCACACTGCACATAAAAATAAAAATATAAATAAAAATAATATTCTAATCTACAAACCTCTACAGAACAAACTTGCATGACCTAAACAATTTCTACAATCGCCCCCATTCTGACACTCTTGCTCAGACTCATAGTAGTACATCGCTGCAGGAGATGAGTGACCTAATACAGATAACTGAAGATCATGGTCCCGCCACTTTAACTGGAGCACTCTGTAATGATTCTTCCTCACATATGTCTTCCATTTCCATTTGCCAGACAAAAATGACAGATCCAACTATTTCAGTGGAGACATTATCTACTGCTCCCATTACCATGAGACTGGAAATAATTCCTGAGTCACAAGTCATTATAGCCCAGTACAATAATGGCACATTGAATACAACTTTTTCAGGATTCACTAATAGTGAACCAATCACTTTTGGATCCAAAAGCTCCTTAGATGGTTCTTTTTTATTGTCACACCCCTCTCCAGCCACCCCAATAAAAAGAAAGTTCACCAGAGAGGCATGCAGAGGAGGAGAGGTAGACACAGACGTCAACCCGTCCAAAAAACGCAAACTATTAAAATCTTGAATCTGTCGCAACACACCCTGTCCTCCGCAGAGACATCCTTGTTGAGCCATGGCCTTAATTTTGCCCCATCCAATAAACCTGATACATTCGTATTATTCAAGGATTTGAATAGATACGTTAGAAATCTCACTTTAAAAAGGTTCTTTCAGATAAAAAGTACAAAAAAATACTCCCAACACAGACAGTGTGAAAAATACAACTACACTAGAGCCCTCATTGGAGTCACATGAATTTGATTTTGATACTGACATGATTGAGATGCTAGAGCAACTTTATTATGATGATTCATATACTGGACTTGATCTATATACAAAACATCTACACACTTCTCCACCAATGATACATTCCACACTAAAACCCAAATCCATATTTTACCATACCAATCAAAAGGCCCACATCTCACCACTTTCTATAATATGGTATTTTCAGATATCAAAAAAATGTGCTCTCACACAACACCACAGACCACAGATCTTGGCCGTCTCAACCCCTATGAAAATGTAGCCTTACAATCTTTAATCAAAAACAACAAATTAATTATCAAAACCACCGATAAAGACTGCGGAATTGTTGTCCAAAATCAAACCAATTACATTAAGGAAGCCGACCACATACTCATGGATCGCCTGACTTATTGCAAAATAAGAGTGGCACAGTGGTGTAGTGGTTAGCACTCTTACTTAGCAGTAAGAAGGGTCGCTGGTTCAAATCCCAAACACAACACTACCTGCCTGGAGTTTGAATGTTCTCCCTGTGCCTGCGTGGGATTCCTCCAGGTACTCTGGTTTCCTCCCACAATCCAAAGACATGCAGGTAGGTTAATTGGCCCTAGTATATGAATGGGGACCTTGGATTGTGGGCTCCTTGAGGGTAGGGACTGATGTGAGTGTGCAATGTACAGGGATATGGACAATTGTAGACACTCACTCAGGATGGACTGGTGTCTTTATTCAACCTTACTAACTATGAAACTATGAATTACTAACCCATTACCTAAATATAAGATTGAAATTAATGAACTAATTGATCGTGCTATTCAGCAAAAAATTATTAACAAAGGTGAGGCCTCCTTTTTATGTAGAAATTTACTATCACACACCTTAGTTCTACCACATTCCAAAAATACATAAAAGCCAGACAGATCCTCTAGGTAGACATATTATTGCTGCAATGCATAGTATCACTTCCTGTTCATCCTAATATGTTGATCATCAATCATCATTTACAACCTTTGGCCCAGGGCCTACAGTCCTATATCCGTTATGGAACTCACCTGTTGGATCTATACAGGTGGGAAAGTGAGTAAATTTGGATGTCACTGGATGTTAATTCACTATATACATCCATTCCTCATGGTTTTGGACTGGCACCCCTGGATAACTTTCTTTCTGAAAATCCTTATATGAGTCATGGGATAGCTGAGTTTATTTTAGACTGCACCCGATTTTGTTTGACTCATAACTACTTTTGTTTTGACAGCCAATACTATTTACAAGTACGAGGGACAGCAATGGGAGTAAATTTTTCAGCGTCCTATGCAAACTTGGCAATGGGCCTATGGGAACATAAACACATCTGGTAAAATAATCCTAATTTAAAACATCTCATATTTTACGGGAGGTACATCGATGACATCATCATCATCTGGGATGGTGCTGGTGGTGTCAGTGATGATTTTGTCTTATATTGTAATAATAACCCATATGGCCTTTCCTTTACTTATATTGCGGACAAAGAGAAACTTGGGTTTCTTGATCTATCTCTGTACCATATAAATGAGGAGATTCCCAAAGGTCAATTTTGTCAATTGGGATGCAATTGTACAAAAATATCAGATTATACAGAACAAAGCCTCATACTCAAAAACAAACTCCAAGATAAAGGCTATCCGGAGTCTTTAGTTGACCAAGCATACAAACATTACTTACAACATGAACCCCCCACAACCACTTGTTTTATTACCAAATTTCATACTGACTCCAAAAAAATGGAGACGATTTTTTAAAAACATTGGCAAATACTACTGGAGGACCCTCACTTCAAACCCCTTTTTACCAGATATTCCCAGGGTAACTTATAGAAAGGCACCTAACATAATGAATGAAATTGCACCTAGTAAATTAAAACCACTACAAAAAACGTTTTCTTCATACCTGTTTAATTCCTTTAAAAGGTATGTTCCGATGTAGAAAGCCTTTATGTAAGACATGTTCTTTCTTTAAACATGGTAAAAAACAATTCAGCGCAAAAGGAAAGACCTATTACTGCCATCTACTGTATGTGGGATGCACCATACGACCACTCCGCTAGAGATTTAGCGAACACTGAAAGAAAATAGAGGTGGGCAAGGACAAACACAGTGTCCCTCGCCATTTTACTGAATACCATAACAAGTCCACAGAGGACTTTGAAGTCTGGATCATAGAACAAATCCCCAAAAATCTCTCTGAGGCTGAGAGATTCCACAGATTATGTGAGCGTGAGACATATTGGATATATTCGTTAGACACACTAAATCCTGGAGAAATTAATGATGAATTAGAAATATCCATTATATTATAAAATGATGTCTAATTATACCTCCGATTTCCTTCCTTTCCTTAGGTGAGGATCTATATGTTGATTACATACAAAATACACATAAAACAACGGGGGTGGTGGGCTGCCGCATCCCAAAGTAAATAATCCTTAATGCATAAAATTGCCAACCTGTCTTCGATATGACCCATATTCCTTACCTTTCCTTTTTCTTTTGTCTCTCCTTCCCCCTTCCTCTTCTTCTCTCCCCCCCCCCCCCCCCCCCCCCATTTGCATGAACATTCTGCATTTCATTGACTGCTCTCCATCCTATTCCTGAACTATGCCTGGCAATGTGCTACAGCGTATCTGAATTCATGATTATACTGCTTTATTACTCCTAAACCACTCTGCATGCTTCCTAGATTGGTTGGAATAACTATACTGGTGAATAGATTTAAGTTTATACCCAACTGTCCCACTGTGCTGTTTAAAGCTTGAGTGATTAGTGCAGTACTACGATTGCCAATAGAAGTATGAGTAATGTGGTTATGCATCCTATGATTATTAATTGGTGGTACATCATGGCTCTGTAGCGTGAGCTTAGGCTTCTTTAGGAAACCCCTTTTGCCATCACGTGTTATATTAAAGCACTTATTTTTGTTTTACTTAACCTACTCTTAAACTTAGCAATGCAATGCTTTTTGAGTGCCTAAGCGGAAAAAGGAGGATGCAAATAATCTGCCCTTGCTCTCTGAGGATTATGTGTCATTGTTTGGTGTAATCTTTATTTATATAATGATTTTTACCTGCCTCTTGGTGGTACGGCATAATGTGGAAAAAGATAAATTGGCCAATACATATTGATTTGCTGTCTCTTGCACAAATATATAAGTAAATTCTTGGAATTCCATTGCTAAATTCTTCTTTGGAAAATGTTTGTTTCTTGGCTATTATGATAATGCAGAATACTTTCTGAGCTATTTATTAAAGAGGTTGTAAACCCTGGACAAAAAAAAAGGCATAATGAGCTAGTATGAATCGCAGCTCATTATGAAATACTTACCTTAGAACGAAGCCCTCCAGCTGTGCCCATGCACAGCTGAGATGGCTGACATCTTCCCCAGTGTTTCTTCTAGGTTTGCAGGCTGTAAGTGGCCAGGGCTGTGATGATGTCACTGTCACACATGCGCAAGGGAGCAGCCGGTCAGGGCACAGGCTCTGAAGAAACAGCACAGGCGGCCGTTCCTACACTACACATTCACTTACATGATTGTCTGCAATGCTTATAATGGTGGGCTAAGGCTCCCATCTTTTCTCCAATCAGCACAAATTGTTCCATTATAAGACAACTCTGTTTTGTTATCCTTCATTGTCAACTGTTTCACTATTTATAGTTTTTTTTAATATCTTCCATGATCACATGTGCATTGAGCACTATTGTTATTATGTGCATACTGCAATCCTTTCAATAAAAAAAATTAACCGATTGCCGACCAGCACTCGGCATTTTACTGCGGCAGGTCGGCATGATCTTACGGGATCGGGATAGCAGGCGCACGCACGTTCCCGCTGCAGAGCGGGCAGGGGTCGACGGTCGTGATGAATGCCAGCCACGTGCTATTGCAGGCACAAGAGGCAGAAGAGGGTCATGTGTGTGTAAACTATTGCTAAACTATTACTGTGAGGCTTGACAGATTGTGAGTTCCTATTAGCTAGGAACCATGATCGGTCACTTCCTCTAGGTCAGACCCCTCCCCCTACAGTTAGAAACACACATAGGGAAACCCCTTGATAGCCCCCTGGTGTTAACCACTTCCCTGTCAGTGAAATTTTTACAGTAAACAGTGCATTTTTATAACACTGATCGCTGTATAAATGGCAATGGTCCCAAAAATGTGTCAAAAGAGTCCAATGTGTCCGCCATAATGTTGCAGTCCTGATAAAAATTGCAGATCGCTGCCATTATTAAAAAAAATAATAAAAATGCCATAAATCTATCACCTATTGTGTAGATGCTACAACTTTTGCGCAAACCAATCAATATACTCTTTTAAACCAAAGATTTTTAAACCAAAAATATGTAGAAGAATAGATATTGGCCTAAACTGAGAAAAAATTTAGTTTTTTTTTTTTTTTAAATGGGAATATTTATTATAGCAAAATGTACAAAATATTGTGGTTTTTTTTCAAAATGTACGCTTTTTTTTGTTAATAGCACAAAAAATAAAAACTGTAGAGGCAATCAAATACCACCAAAAGAAAGCTATATTTGTGGGAAAAAAGGACGTCAATCTTGTTTGGGTGCAGCATTGCACGCACAATTGTCAATTAAAGTGATGCAATGCCGAATTGCAAAAAATAGCCCGGTTATTCAGCAACCAAATCTTCCGGGGCTGAAGTGGTTAAACAAGAAAAATATTGAAGTCAACAGAGAGAGCCTGGCAACTAGCAATCACTGTATTTCTCTAAATTACATTAAAGTTTTCCTGAAGCAGAAAACAATATATTGTATTGTACACTAATTAGTGGTCTACTAAATTATAAATATGTTTGGGACCACAAACATTGTTTTAAATTGTTTTAAAGCTATGTTAATAAAATATATACATTTTTTTTAAATGATGTCATCCATGGGCTTTCATATTGTAAAAAGGTTAATGTTATTTTCAGAAACTGTAGTAAGACCTTTACTTGGAATAGTAGACATTTTGTATTACTGTATTTTGACTCACAATCTGCTCTGGTGTTGTTTAAATTCACTGGTTTGATTGCATGGAATGATCTGAAGCAGGATAACTATTTTTGACATTGACAGCAATATTACACATCTCATTGAGATAACAAATAGAGTGCAATGTTTTATGTCACTAATAGCAGCCTTAAAATAAAGATTATACAAGAAACAAGAAATAAAATTGTGATTAGCACTGCCAAGTATTTCTTTTGATTTGGCTAAGGTTGGTTCTAAGCCACCCTCACATGGTATGTGAAACATGCAGCTGTACATTATGCAGCTTTTGCATATAACTTGCCCTAAACTGTTTTCTGCCCTTGGGAACCTTGTCTGAATACAACGCATAAATCTAGTTTGCACGTCACACCTTCCATTAACACTGTGCCAGCATTGTTCTTCTACCCAGTAGATTGGTGACTTATCACTTACCAATACAAGTGTTATTGTTCATGAGTAAAAATTCTTTATTGATGAAAACCCCTTGATTTATAGTAGTTATGTCTTTGTTTAAACAGGTACATACCATACCTGCTCTGTGACAAAGTAGCTTTAAGCCATTCACACACTTGGAGATCTTTGGATACATGTGAAACAAGATATTCAGGCAAATATCAAGTTTTCACCCCCTTCGCTAATATTGCAAGGGTTCGTACTAGTTCTATTAATAAACTGAAACTATCAAATATGTACAGTATGCAATGCTGCAGTCTCTATTAATATATGAAATTGTAAAAGTGCTCTCCACCCCTATTCTCTTCCAAGTGCCTCCATAGCAAGCTGTGTGCTATAGGGGAACCTGTGTTGGTGCGCTCCGGTGCTGGGCTGTGTGTATCCATTGCCACACACAGTGCAGCTTGGCTATGCCCCCCTGCTCCCTCTTCACAGGTTATGACTGACAGCAGCAGGAGAGTATTTCTGTGAATCTAAGAAGAGAGGAGAGCGGAGCTGCCAGCGAGGACATTGCTGAAATGTGAGATGTGCAAAGTGATTATTTGGGGGGGGGGGGGGGTGGGGACAAGTAGTGGGGTGTTTTTTACCTTAATGTAGAAAATACATTATGGTAAAAAACCCCTAGACTTTAAAACCACTTTAAGTGCACAATGGCACTTAAATTACAAATTCAACTCCAAAGTAATGCGTGTCACACCTTAACTAAACTTTATCTGAGCATCACAAACTGGAAATGCTATTCATTTCCCTTTTAACCACTTACCCACTGGGCACTTAAAGAGGAAGTAAACTCTTCCACTCTGATGCTTCTTTTCATTTAGTCAATTATAATAAGTAATTATCAAAATATAGCCACTGTAATCCAGCCCAAATCGCATATTACTTACTGTTTAAAGAACCTTTTAAAAAATTGTTTCCAGGGGTAAGGCAGCGCCATCTTAAGTATTGGCTTCTGAGTCCAAAGTAGAGTGTATTTCCAACCTTACATTGAGCACTTCCTGTACTGTTAACCAAGCCTTCCTTCTCAATCCAACATTTCCATGGCAACCCTGCTTCCCTACTCATAGCTGACTTGTTTTATTTCATAGTATTTACTTGTGCCGATTATCTAGTGTTTGCCTATGTCAGTCTTATCAGCTTCAGCTGATAAGACTGCAGTAATGCTGTCCAATGCCTTTTCTTACATTCCATGTGATATCATATGGTCACATGGGGAGTAGTAGGAAGCTCTGAGTGATTATGCAGTCTCAGGGGATTTCAGTGTTGTGCTATAGGTAGTCCTGATAATAGATAGACAAGCACACAGAGTGTGCCGTAAATCAGGGGAGATCTGGGCATGCTCAGTGACATCATTCTAAAGAACAAAAAGGATTACAACAATACTATGCAAGTAAGGAGATCTCTACAAGCAGTGTTCATTAGGATTTTTTATGTTGATTTACATGGGACAAAGTTGTGGGGGAGAGTTTACCACCACTTTAAACCCCTTTCCTAACCAGATCAATTTTCAGTTTTCGGTGCTCTCACATTTTGAATGACAATTACTCAGTCAAGCAACACTGTACCTATATGAAATTGTTGCCCTTTTATTACACAAATTCTTTTGGTGGTATTTAACCACTTGCCGACCGCCTCACGCCGATGTACGTCATCAGAATGGCACGGGCAGGCATAAGCACATATATGTACGTCCTTTGCCTCCCGCGGGTCGGGGGCCCGATCGGGCCCCCGCCCGGTGCCTGCGGCGGTCGGTTTTCGTTCGGGAGCGATCCCGGACGAGGGGACGGCCATTCATTCATGGCCACCCCCTCGCGATCGCTCCCGACGAATGGAAATCCCCGGTGACATCACTTCCTCTCCTGTAATGTAAACACAGGAGAGGAAGTGATGTATTCTCTCCTCCGTGTCGGTATTTTTCGTTCCGACACGGAGGAGAGCGGATCAGTGAGTTGCACCAACACATCCCACACACAGTAGAACATGCCAGGCACACTCACACCCCCCCTTTACCCCCCGATCACCCCCCCAATTACCCCTGCCCCCCAGTCACAGTGACACCAATGTCATTTTTTTTTTTTTTTTTTTTTTTTTGCATTGGTGTCATTTGTGACTGTAATAACTGTTAGGGCAGTTAGGGTTAGCCCCCTTTAGTTCTAATGTACCCCCCTAACCCCCCCAATAAAGGTTTAACCCCGTGATCACCCCCCGTCGCCAGTGTCACTAAGGCTGGGTTCACATTGCAGCGGTTTATGAGAACGAATGTGATTCGCACCGCACTGCAGTGCAAATCACATCCGATCTCTGTGCGATTCGAGTTCAGCCATTCGCCGCACCCGCCGCACCCGCCACACCCGCCGCACCCGCCGCAAATTCGCACGGGACCCTTTTTTTGGCCCGCAGCAGAATCGGATCGCATGGGTGTTCACACCATGCGATCCGAGTTTGCAGATCGCACTGCGATATGCGAACTGATCTGGGGGTGTCAGTAACATTTCACTGACACTCCCAGCAGTTCGCATAGGGCAGTGTGAACTGCCGCCGGGAGGCATGCGATGCGGGAACCCGCCGCGGATTCGTGGCGTTCCCGCATCGCTCCAGTGTGAACCCAGCCTAATAAGCGATCGTTTTTCTGATCGCTGTATTAGTGTCACAGGTGACGCTAGTTAGGCAGGTAGGTATTTAGGTTCGCCGCAGCTTTTTATAGCGCCAGGGACCCCCATATACTACCGCATAAAGCCCCCTGATTGCCCCCTAGTTAACCCTTTCACCAGTGATCACCATATAACTGTTACAGGTGACGCTGGTTGGTTAGTTATTTTTTTATAGTTTCAGGGCACCCGCCATTTATTACCTAGTCTCACTAGTGTACCCCTAAATTTAGGGGTGTCTACTTTCTAAAATGGGGTCATTTGGGGGGGGGGGGTTTGTGCCATCTTGGCATTTTATGGCCTTCAAAACTGTAACGCCCTTAGAAAGCCTGAAGGCGGTGCTTGGTTTTTGGGGCCCCGTACGCGGCTAGGCTCCCAAAAAGTCCCACATATGTGGTATCCCCGTACTCAGGAGAAGCAGCAGAATTTATTTTGGGGTGTCATTTCACATATGCCCATGGCATGCGTGAGCAATATATCATTTAGTGACAACTTTGTGAAAAAAAAAAAAAGTTTGTAATTTTCCCGCAACTTGTGGCAAAATATAAAATATTCCATGGACTCAACATGCCTCTCAGCAAATAGCTTGGGGTGTCTACTTTCTAAAATGGGGTCATTTGTGGGGGTTTTGTGCCATCTTGGCATTTTATGGCCTTCAAAACTGTAATAGGTAGTGAGAAGTGAACTCAAAAAATTACGCCCTTAGAAAGCCTGAAGGCGGTGCTTGGTTTTCGGGGCCCCGTACGCGGCTAGGCTCCCAAAAAGTCCCACATATGTGGTATCCCCGTACTCAGGAGAAGCAGCAGAATTTATTTTGGGGTGTCATTTCACATATGCCCATGGCATGCATGAGCAATATATCATTTAGTGACAACTTTGTGAAAAAAAAAAAAAAAAAAAAAAAGTTTGTAATTTTCCCGCAACTTGTGGCAAAATATAAAATATTCCATGGACTCAACATGCCTCTCAGCAAATAGCTTGGGGTGTCTACTTTCTAAAATGGGGTCATTTGTGGGGGTTTTGTGCCATCTTGGCATTTTATGGCCTTCAAAACTGTAATAGGTAGTGAGGCGTGAAATCAAAAATTGACGCCCTTAGAAAGCCTGAAGGCGGTGCTTGGTTTTCGGGGCCCTGTACGCGGCTAGGCTCCCAAAAAGTCCCACATATGTGGTATCCCCGTACTCAGGAGAAGCAGCAGAATTTATTTTGGGGTGTCATTTCACATACGCCCATAGCATGTGTGAGCAATATATCATTTAGTGACAACTTTGTGTAAAAAAAAAAAAAAAATTTTTTTTTTGTCATTATTCAATCGCTTGAGGCAAAAAAATAAAATATTCAATGGGCTCAACATGCCTCTTATCAATTTCCTTAGGGGGTCTACTTTCCAAAATGGGGTCATTTGGGGGGGTTTTGTACTGCCCTGTCATTTTAGCACCTCAAGAAATGAGATAGGCAGTCGTAAACTAAAAGCTGCGTAAATTCCAGAAAACGTACCTTAGTTTGTAGATGTGACAACTTTTGCGCAAACCAATAAATATACAATTATTGACTTTTTTTTTACCAAAGACATGTGGCTGAATACATTTTGTCCTAAATGTATGACTAAAATTGAGTTTATTGGATTTTTCTAATAACAAAAAGTAGAAAATATCATTTTTTTTCAAAATTTGCGGTCTTTTTACGTTTATATCGCAAAAAATAAAAATCGCAGAGGCAATCAAATACCATCAAAAGAAAGCTCTATTTGTGGGAAGAAAAGGACGCAAATTTTGTTTGGGTACAACATTGCATGACCGCGCAATTACCAGTTAAAGCAGCGCAGTGCCAAAGTGTAAAAAGACCTCTGGTCATTTACCAGCAAAATGGTCCGGTCTGAAAGTGGTTAATCACCGCTGTATTTTTATGTTTTTTCGCTATAAAAGAAAAAAAATGAATTTTTATTCCTTTCTGTTATAGAATTTTGCAAATTAGTAATTTTTCTTAATAAATTTTGGCCAAAATTTATACTGCTACATATCTTTGGTAAAAATAACCCAAATCGGTGTATATTATTTGGTCTTTGTAAAAGTTATAGAGTCCACAAGCTATGGTGCCAATCTCTGAAAATTGATCACACCTGATGTACTGATGGCCTATCTCAGCTCCTGGAACCCTAACAAGCCAGTAAAGTACAACTACCCCCCAAATTACCCCTTTTTGGAAAGGAGACATTCCAAGGTATGTATTAAGAGGCATGGTGAGTTTTTGAAGTTGTAATTTTTTTCCCACAATTCTTTGCAAAATCAAGATTTTATTTTTCCACAAAATTGTTATATCAGCAGGTTATTTCTCACATGCAACATATGCATAGCACAAATTACTCACCAAAACACATTCTGCTACTCCTCCAGAGTATGGTAATACCACATGTGTGAGACTTTTACACAGGGTGGCCACATACAGAGGCCCAACCTGCAGGGAGCACCATCAGGTGTTCTTGGAGCATAAATTACACATATCATTTCTCTTACACTTTTGAAGGCTCTGGAGCACCAGGACAATAGAAACGCCCCAAAAATTACCCCATTTTTGAAAGAAAACAACCCAATGTATAATCTATGAGGCCTAATGAGTCTTTTAAACATGTCATTTTTTCTACAAGTTTTTGGTAAATGTGAAAACGCATTTTTTTTTACACAAAGTTACATAGTTATATAGTTAGTCAGGTTGAAAAAAGACACAAGTCCATCCAGTTCAACCACAAAAAAAAATATCATACAAGCCCATATACCCACAGTTGATCCAGAGGAAGGCAAAAAACCACAGCAGAGCATGATCCAATTTGCTAAAGCAGGCAAAAAATTCCTTTCCTGATCCCCCGAGAGGCAATCAGATTTTCCCCGGATCAACTTTACCCATAAATGTTAGTACCCAGTTATATTATGTACACGCAGGAAATAATCCAGGCCTTTCTTTTTTTTTTTTCCATTAAAATTTTATTAGCAATAATAGAAAAAGAGAACAGATATAGCAGTGAAAAGTGTAAGTTGAGTGAACCAAAAACGTGCGCAGTCGCGCTCTAATACAGAAAATATCTAATTGAACATGTGGTACAAACAAGTCACAATAATAATCAAACAGTAGGCTGTGGCTCCGATGATTGCGAGCGTATACCACCGAGCAGAATATGTGAGCATGTCAGGCCCTATCTTGCAAGATAAGGGATTAACGGTAGTAAAAGTATTAATCACATATATGCTACGGAGCTTGACCTTCAGTGTCTGTGGCCTGGATCGCTATATCTGGAGTCTTGAGAAGATAGGTGTTATTACCTGTCTCAATGGGTTCAAGGGGCAAGGAAGGATATCAGTCGGTCAAATTGGGTTAATCTGAGGGGAGGGGGAGTCAGTCTTCTAGGGGGGGGTATGGGGCATGTGGGGAGGGTCGGTAAGAGGGTGGGGGTGAGGGAGGATGGGAGTTATCCAGGGTCATCGCCTTCTCGGCCCCCCCTACCGCTGCGGTGACAGGCCTTTCTTAAAGCAATCTACTGAGCTGGCCAGAACCACCACCAGTTGTCCATTTATACAATATTTCTAACACATAGCATGTACATACCAAAAAGTACACCCCAAAATAGATTCTCCTACTCTTCCTGAGTACGGCGATACCACATGTGGGAGACTTTTGCACAGCCTGGCCACATAGAGGGGTCCAACATGCAGGGAGCACCATCAGGTGTTCTAGGGGCATACATGTCAAATCTAATTTGACTACCTATTACACTTTTGTGAGGCCCTGCAGTGGCATGGATGTGGCATGGATGAATATTGATGTGGCATGGATGAGCATGAATGGGGATGGGTAAGCCGTGGATGTAGATGGCTGAGCATGAATGAGTATGGCTGAGTATAGCCGGGTAAAGCTGGGTATGCTGGGTACAGTGGAGTACGGCTGGGTACGGCTGAGTATGGCTGGGTATGGCTGAGTATGGCTGGGTACGGCTGGGTACGACTGGGTACGGTCGGGTACGGCTGAGTACAGCTGGGTACGCTAAGTATGGCTGGGTACGGCTGGGTATGGATGGGTATGGCTGAGCATGGATGGATGGATGAGTATTGCTGAGTATGGTTGGATGGATGAGTATGGATGCGGGATGAGTATTGCTGAGTATGGATGGATGGATGAGTATTGCTGAGTATGGATGGACAGATGAGTATTGCTGAGTATGGATGGATGGATGAGGATGGAAGAGGATGGATGGATGAGTATTTCTGAGTATGCATGGCTGAGTATTGATGAGGATGGATGGCTGAGCATGGATGGCTGAGTACTGATGAGGATAGATGGCTGAGAATGTATGAGGATGGATGGCTGAGCATGGATAGCTGAGTATTGATGAGGATGAATGACTGGCTGGATGAAGCAGGAATTGTAAGATATCAGCGCTGTGGGCACTATAAATCCAGCCCACAGTGCTGCAGCATCTGATCTCTCCACTTTCCACTCACACTGTACCTATTGGAACAGAGAGGGGAGAGATGAACCGGACGTGACGACAGTTTGTTTACAAGCAATCGCTCTGTCATTTGACTGAGCAATCATGTGGTAAACGGCCACTGTCATGTCCGGTTCATATGTCCCCTTTCCTCTCTGTACTGATTGGTGGATCAGTGGACCCGGTGGTCACGGATATTCCCAGGTGTGCGCCCCATGGGGCACGTGGGAGCGCGATTCTGGGAGGACATCAATGTACGCCCTCCCAGAGTTATCGAGCCGTACTGTAGCCATCATTCGGCTATATTGCGATCGGCAAACAGTTAATATTTGATGCAAACTGACCCATTCATCCATGTCTCCATGCTTTGAAAAACCCTCCTAGCATTTCTAGCTGTGGCCATCTTGAGTAAGGCAGATAATTCATGAAGCGTTTACTTCCTGGAATCCATCTGCCTTCTCTAATATTCAGGCAGGAGGGTGTATTTAGCTTAGAAAGCCCCTCATTTCAAGTCAATAAAAACAATGCCCATGTAGACTTCTGGTATGTATGACACATACTTTCCAACAGTCCCGATTTACCTGGAACAATCCTGATTTTTGGACCCTTGTCCCGATCTGAGGCTGTCCAGATCAAAATCCTGGGATTTTGCCTTTGTCCTGGGAATCGGGACTGATTTTGGCACCGAAAGAAGCTTCTGGCTCCAAAGATATGGCTGCTGCCACGAGAGATCTTTCCCCCACATGTTCAGTGTAGAGGGGAGGGGCCAAACCATGCAGCCAATCAGCTTCTCTCTTCAGTAGACAATTCGCTTGTACACTGAAGCCGGTTAGCTGCACGGATTGGAGGCACCTCCCCTCTTCACTGAACACACGTGGAAAGAGACTTGCAAATGGACCTGCTGCCAACCCCCTGCCATGGGACCTGCTGCAAACAAAAAGCAGAGCCAAGGGACTCCACTGGGACACCAGATGTAAGGAGGGACTCCGCTGCCTGGGGACACCTGATGTAAGGAGGGACTCCGCTGGGGGCACCTGATGTAAGTAGTGACTCTGCTGGGAATGCCTGGTGTAAGGAGGGACTCTGCTGGGGACAGCTGACGGCATCTGGTGGCAGGTGACATGGCAAGTGACACACTCAGGGCTCATTTTATATTACAATGTAATAATAGAAATAATGTGCTTCAATCATTCTGACACCATAGCACTAACACCAGGTGTTTGGAGCATCTATTTAAAGTATCAGATAAAGTATCTTTATCTGCTGATTTTCTGGAATACACTTATTTCAGGACCTGCTATTCCTCCATCCCTCTTTCTTTCCTTCCTTCTCTCTCCTTCCCTCTCTATTTCTTCATTTCTTTCTCCCTCCTCCTTGTTCATCTCAGACTCGAACCACATCCCTTTGAGCCACCCCCTCTTTAAGCCAAGCCCAATATTTTGTTTAAGCCATGCCAATTTTTCCCTGCGCGGCACTTCTCGTAACGCATTTTCCTTTCTCCGCTACACCACACCTAAAAACGATACCCCCAACCTTAATTATAATAAAACTCCGCCGACAGACAAAAAAGTGTCCCCATAATTTTTTTTACAATGTTGACAACTGTGATGACATCATTTTAACTTTGGCTAGAAACCAGAGAGCAATTGAAGAAATGTAATCAAGAAAAAAGTTTAAAATAAGGAAATATAATATAACTGTCTATCTATTTATTAATGCTAGAAGCCTAAGGTACAAGTTGTAAGCTGTACACTACAGCTGCTAAACTGAAGTTTAAGAGCAGTTGGGCATTTTTTTCAGCAGCCCCTGAACTCTCCTATGTTATCTTATCTGTACATGTACGCTGAACAGTAGTTTAGAGCCAGTTGAGGTTACAGGCATTTTTTTGAAAGTAGAAAAATTGCATTCAGGACTGTCGTTTACTGCCATTTCAAACGCCAAATGCTTGTAACAGCGTGTAACTGCTGTAAACTGCTGTAAACTGCTGTAAACCTATTTTGTGCGTGTTTAAGTTTCTAAGCGTTTTTAAAGGGGAAAGCATTTCAGATAATTTTTGAACATACAAAAATGTTGAAAAAACACAAATTTCACCACATGCTGTTGCCTGCATCAATGGATGAGTCCAGAAGCGATAAACTGGTCCTCTCATGCAATTTTCTATGTCTTTGAAGCCTCAGCAACAGCAACATCAGGAGCATTTCTTCACACATGCTCATGATCCATAGTGAGAACATTAAAAATAAGACAGCTATCTACACACACACACACACTTCTCTCTCAGCTGCTGCTTTGTCTTTCACAGAGTGGCTGAAATAGATAATAATACTTGTTTGTCAAGCATTGTGGGTATTTGGGAGGGTCTCCTGACTTTTAAAAAAACGCTTCCAACCTCAAATAATTACTGCTAAACTCACATAAACATGGTATGTAAAAGGTGTCAAATTGACATTTCGCACCATTGGTTTCAAGCTGTCAGTTTCCAGGGTTCAGAAGAGGCTTTCAACTGCCCTGTACATGAGGCCTAAGGATTAAAAATCGTGACTGAGAGAGTTTAGTTACATTTTAGGTGTTTTTTTTTTGTTTTGTTTTTATATATATATATATATATATATATATAAAATTTTCTTGTGGACCAAATTGAAGGTGTTTTGTATATTTTTAAATTGTATTCCCTGAATTTGTTTTCAAGAATGAATTGATATTTTTCTAAATTCTCATAATTATAGAAGTTATTGTATTGAAGGCAAGGATGGAGAGGGGATTTCTGTAAAAAGTAATAAAGTAAATAAGTGTAAAAAATAAATAAAATAACATAATGATGTTAAGGAGGGGAGAGTAATTTTTGACACAAAAACAGATTGAGGATAGTTGAAAAATGCTTCTGCAACCCTCAGGAGCCATCACAGCCTTTGCAAGGAAAACATCCTAGCCAGGTCCTCTTCCTACTCACATATGTCCTGTGCTGCGGCCCTATTTATTTCTATGGATGAGGCATACTCGTGGTAGCCTAGAAATAATGGTACCACAGTGAGTGTAGGAAGTAGGAAGAAGACCTAGCCTGGAGGTTTTCCTTACAAAAACATGTGTAGCATTGTGTATTGTGTAGCAGGTAAATATTTTTCTTAGCTGGCAGCATGTAGGCTTTTGATCTACTTTAACTAACCAATCCAATGTCTTGATGAACTACCAAGATGTGGTGACTATTAGGGCCACCTCTATTTACATCTGTAAACAGCTGCCTCAATGTGGTTGTCATCTTGCCCTTTGAAAACACCCAGATTGCTTCCTGATATTAACAGTCTATTTGTTCTTCCATAATGTAAAAATATTCTTCTGTTATGTAGAAAAATTCATACCGTTAACCATGTTTTACCGTCTTAAGTAGGACATGCTGAAATTTAGCTGGTTGAATGTGTGTCCTGTTATGCCACGTACACACGACCCGGACTTTTTGACAGCAAAGGTCTGTCGTAACTAGTCCGTCGGACAATTCGATCTTGTGTGGGCTCCATCGGACCTTTGCTTGCCAAAAATCCAGCGGACTTTAGAAATAGAACATGTTTTAAATTTTTCCACCGGAACTCCGCCGGACCGAGAAATCCGTTCGTGTGTATGCTAGTCCGACAGACAAAAACCGACGCTAGGACAGCTATTGACTACTGGCTATGAACTTCCTTATTCTAGTCCAGTCGTACGTCATCACGTTCGAATCTGTCGGACTTTGGTGTGATTGTGTGTGGCCAAGTCCGTTCATTCGGAAAGTGCGTCGGAAAGACCGGTCGTGTGTACGCGGCACTACACACCTTACCTGAAAACCCAACAGGAATTTGTAATCTCTCACATGCAAACTATCTGAATAAACTGGATTTATTGCTGGCTTTTACATACATTGCTGAAATGTCATTGCTGATCCTCAGTGAAAAAAAATAGGCAGTTCCCCTAAGCAAGGCCAGTTGAGTCACTACAAGTTTGAACTTTTCTACTGAAAATAAAGTGGGCAATTGAAAAAAAATAAAAAAAACAATGGAGACTCGAATACAACAAAATCTATATCAGTATAAACTATGTATGTATGTTTTATATAAGGCTCCAAGAAGATCCACAGAGATTGATTAATGCATACAGAGTGATTATTGAGGTACATTTATTGAGGTACCCTCTTGTGTTTGCCCACTTGAGAATTAATTATAGCTCATTGCAAAACTAAAATCTCTGATGGCCATAGGTCTAGTGGCATTTACATGTGTTTGTAATAAATATGCAGTATTGCAATTTTCAGGAGCATTCATTGGGGGGTTGATTTACTAAAGGCAAATCCACTTTGTACAAGTGCACTTGTAAGTGCAGTCGCTTTAGATCTGAGGGGTAGATCTGAAATGAGGGGAAGCTCTGCTGAGTTTATCATTCAATGTTGTTTTTTATTTTCCTTGCATGTCCCCCTCAGATCTACAGGGACTGCACTTCCAAGTGCACTTGTAGTGCAAAGTGGATTTGCCTTTAGTAAATAAACCCCAAAATGTTAAAAGGTGTATTGGACTTTTAAGAGAAGAACTATCTCTGCATTGAAAAAGCTTTCTTAAATCAAACTTGAAACCCTAATAACCTTAATCAACTGGCAGTAAATGTGACTGTAGATGGCATCTTTATGCCACCTTCAATTGCCTGAATATTAAAAATGTATGGTACTTTATGAAGCTGTTACCAGTCAGCATGAAATTGTTGAAAACTGCAATCCCATGCTTCAGTTTTGTATTACAACTATGATTGGGGACCTATAGTAATTGACCACTAGGTGGGGTGCAGGAGGAGATGGGTTTATTGCTCCTTGGGCACTCTAGGTAATAACTATCCCAGTGTGAAAACGCTTGAGGATGCCTGTTATAACACGAATTTGCCATTTTTCTAAAGTTATTGGCTTTGGGGATATAGTTTATGAGAATGTGAGCATTACTCATCTGCCCGTGCATGAACTGACTACATCACAATAACTGAATGATCCACGACCTTGCAAGTTTGGATTTACATTATTACTTACACCCACAGATGTAGACTGAACTGAGATTATAGACAGAAATTTGAAAAGTTTACACAGAAAAAACGCCACACTTTCTGGTAAGTGAGTAAATATTTGTAATAATTAATGCATAAACTTGAAAACAATTCTGAGAAAGAGTACACAGGGAAACAGACTGTTTTGAGCCCAAGCCAAAAGTTTTTTTAGTAGCACATGCAGTATGGGATAATGGCAAATAATGAATCCACTAACTACAGACCCTCCTCCTGCAGTATAGATCCCCCTCCCTCAATACAGACCACCCTCCATCAATATAGATCCCCCTCCCTCATTATAAACCTCCCCCCTCAGTACAGACACCCCTTCAGTGCAGACCCCTCCATCAGTACAGACACCCCACCTCGGTGCAGACCCCCATAGGTACAGACACCCCCACCTCAGTAAAGACACCCTCACCTCGGTGCAGACCCCCCATCGGTACAGATACCCCCACCTCAGTGCAGACCCCCCAGCATTACAGATACTCGCCTCAGTGCAGACCCCCCAGTGCAGACCCCCCTCAGTACAGACACCCCCCCTCAGTGCAGACCCCCCTCAGTACAGACACTCCCCTCAGTGCAGACCCCCCAGTGGAGACCCCCCAACAGTACAGCCCCCCAAGTTACAGACCACCCCTCAGTGTAGACCCCCCCCAACAGTACAGACACCCCCCTCAGTGCAGACCCCCCAGTGTAGACCCCCAACAGTACAGACACCCCCCTTAGTGCAGACCCCCTCAGTTACAGACCCCCCTCAGTGCTGACCCCCCAGCAGTACAGACACCACCCAGTGCAGACCCCCAGTGCAGACCCCCCAACAGTACAGACACCCCCTCAGTGCAGGCCCCCCTCAGTTGCAGACCACCCCTCAGTGCAGACCCCCCAGCAGTAAAGACACCCTAAGTGCAGACCCCCCAGTGTAGACCCCCCAACAGTACAGACACCCCCTCAGTGCAGACCCCCCAGTGTAGACCCCCCCAACAGTTCAGTACACCCACCTCAGTCCAGACCCTCCTCAGTTACAGACCCCCTCAGTGCAGACACCCCAGCAGTACAGACACCCCCCAGTGCAGACCCCCTCAGTACAGACCCCCCAGTGGAGACCCCCCAACAGTACAGACACCCCCCTCAGTGCAGACCCCCCTCAGTTACAGACCACCCCTCAATGTAGACCCCCCCAGCAGTACAGACACCCCCAGTGCAGACCCCCCAGTGTAGACCCCCCAACAGTACAGACACCCCCCTCAGTGCAGACCCCCCAGTGTAGACCCCCCAACAGTACAGACACCCCCCTCAGTGCAGACCCCTCTCAGTTACAGACCCCCCTCAGTGCAGACCCCCCAGCCATACAGACACCCCCCAGTGCAGACTCCCCTCAGTACAGACAACCCCCTCCATGCAGACCTCCGTGCAGACACCCCCCTAGTGCAGACACCCCCCTCCGTACAAACCCCCCCAGTGCAGACCCCCCAGTACAGACCCCCCAGCAGTACAGACACCCCCCAGTGCAGACACCCCCCAGTGCAGACCCCCCAGTGCAGACACCCCCTCCGTGCAGACACCCCAATACAGACATGACCCTCCGTGCAGACCCACCAACAGTACAGACACCCCCAACAGTACAGACACCCCAGTACAGACACCCCCCAGTGCAGACCCTCCAGTGCAGACACCCGCCCAGTGCAGACCCCCCAGCAGTACAGATACCCCTTAGTGCAGATCCCCCAGTGCAGACCCCCCTCAGTACAGACCCCCCTCTGTACAGACCCCTGTGCACACCCCCCCAGTGCAGAACCCCCCAGCAGTACAGACACTCCCCCTTACATACCTCAGAACAGCAATCATATACACACACGGCGGTGTGTGTCCCTCAAGCTCGGGCTCCTCCTCCCCTGTGGATGGAAACAGAGAGGAGGGGGAGGCGGCTTCATTCTGCTCCGCGCTGAGGGACACAGCCACGGTGCGGGACTGTGCAGCTGGCGTTGTTAACGGTGGCGCTACCCACAGGTGTCACCCCTCTGGCGGGTGTCACCCGGGTGCGGCCCGCACCTGCCTAGCAACGTCGCTGCTAATAGTCTCTCTTCCCTTATCCGGTTAGAATATTTAGTCGCTTCCACTCCTCAGGTTGTTTCTTTGGTGCAATTTATTAGTTAGTTGCTCTTGACACCAGATGTGCTATTATACTTAACTATGATTGTTCTGAAATTAGCTGTGCTGTCAAGGCTGATTGTTTATTACTGTTATTTTTGTTCTACTCTGTGAAGTCTATGTTATCTGTCTTAGGCCCCTTTCACACATGTGGACATTATGTCCATATTTCATCCATCCGTTTGCGGATGAAATACGGACATACATGCATCCCTATGGGATAGCGGGTGTCTGCAGATGAACATCCGCAGACACCCGCTATCGTCTGCCTCCGCTATTGTTCGATTCTGCAGACGGAGGAAAATCCTATTTTTCTATCCGTCTGCAGAGCGGATCGGATGAACACAGACAGACGGTCCGTGTTCATCCGATCCCCCATAGAGGAGAGCTGACAGGGCAGTCACTTCACAGTGTGCCCGGAACCGTCCTGTTATCCGCTGGCTCAGCGGGGACAACGGAGTGATCCCCGCTGAGCAAGCGGATCATCCCGGGCGGATCATTACTGATCTGCCCCGTGTGAAACGGGCCTTAAAGCCTTCATAGATACATGACTTGTGTTGTAATACATTTATATTTTTTGTATGAAAATTCTTAATAAACATTTAAAAAAAAAACATCTAGCTGGGAATCACTACTTAAAAAAAAGGTTCAGAACACAGTTACTTCTCCTAATCCTCATGAACAGCATCCCTGTCAGTGAAGTCTAAGTAAGCTCTGGTAACACTGGGAATGGGCCGAATAGACCCCTGTTTTGTTTGCACCAGAACTTTCGAACACCATGAAAGTTTGGACTGGAATACCGAACCCCATTAAAGTCAATGGGACCCGTACATGGGGACATGTATCAATAAAAAAAAAAGTTCGTGAAAAATTTCATTTTTAAATGAGCAGTGATTTTTTGATTTTTAAAGTGAAAGCATAAAAATGAAAAATTCCTTCCAATATAGTGCCTGGGGGGGTCCCCTTGTCCCGCATACACATGATCAGACTATCTGGCGGACTTAGTACGGCAGACAACCCGCCGTAATTTGCAGCAGAGGTCCGCCGGACATACCAAACGAGCTGACTTGCCCACACATGACCGGACTTTTGAAATGAACGAACTTGCCCACACACAGAGTAAAGTCTGTTCATTTTGAACGTGGCTCCAGGTAGACAGACCTAGCGAAGGAAGTCAATGTCGCCGCCTCCATCGGTGAGATTGACACCTTGTGAGCCCTGTCATCTGGTATGGATTTAAAGGGGAACCCCTATGCTGATTAAACGTTGTGGGGTCCCCCCAAAGTCCATAGCAGACCCTTATCCGAGCATGCAGGCCAGCCAGTCAGGAAAGCGCGCCCCCCCTCCTGAGCCATACCAGGCCGCATGCCCTCAACGTGGGGGGATGCTTTATGGAAGGGGGGCCCTGCGGCCCCCCACCCCAAAGCACCATGTCCCCATGTTGATGAGGACAAGGGCCTCTTCCCGACAATCCTGGCTGTTGGTTAATAAGGGGCCCCCAGATCCCGGCCCCCCACCCTATGTGAATAAGTATGGGGTACGATGTACCACCTACCCTTTCACCTGGGGGGAAAAAGTGTTAATAAAAAAACACAACACAGGTTTTTTTTCTTGCCGGGCCTCCGCTTTCTTCTTCCAGCTCTTTTACTAGCATTGGCCTGGTCTTGTTACTGTCGCCGCTGCCTTCTGCTTCTTCTTCCTGCTTCTCCCTCTTCCTTCTTCTCTTCTTCCGATGTTGACACAACGCTTTCTCTGGCCGTAATGGCAGGAACGCGTTGTGCGTATATAGGGATAAGGGGCGTGGTCACCGGGTGATGTCGCATGGTGACCCCGCCCCTTATGATATCACAGTGCAGGAGTCCCGATGGAGGTGGCGACATTGAATTCCTTTGCTAGTTCCGTATACCTGGAGTTACGTTCAAAATGAACTGACTTTACTCCGTGTGTGGGCTAGTCTGTTCATTTCAAAAGTCCGGTGGACTAGCACACAGACGGGCGGTCCATTGACAACTTCATCTATAACGAAACGCGTCTGGGAAGGCACTATGGGCAGCTTCCCTTCTTTTTGAGTTACAACTAGTGGAATACCTAGCTGATGCTTGGAATGCGAAGTCTGGGATATCTAAGTGACGTTTTAGAGGTCCTGTTCCAGGGTGATCCCTAGTTCCTGGCTTAAGTCTAAGGATGTGGATGAGTCATATTTAAATGCTCCTTACGCTTTGCTGTCTGGTAAGCGCATTTATATCTCTGTGGTCGGGCATCTGTTCACTTCTTATGGAATCACCGTGGTGTCTTAACAAGAATTATTAGAGAGGACTTTGTTTGATATATTTTCTTCGGTACCCTTTTTTTTTGCGAATGAATTGTCATCATATAGAACCTTCAGCAAATGATATTTAACCGATGGGGACATTATGAGCATATGAAACTATTGGTTATATTTTTATTTCGATTGCACAAAATAATTGTTTATAATTATAATTTTTTCAGTAATTATTGTATTTGGCGCAGCTCTTCAGTTTTTCTTGTGCCTTGTTTGTGTTTGTATCCTAATTTGAGCTGCAGCCTGCTGATTCACTTAGTATAATTTATTATTTTTTATTTATTTTTATTTTTTATTTTTTGTCAAGCGCAGTTTATTTTTTCTACATGTCTAGAACCTGCTGCAGCAATAATTGAATTTATGAAAGCCAAAAAAGAAAAACATTTTCCTGCAAGCTGCCTATATTTTGCTCAGCAACAGCTGAGGAGCCACAATGTGGTGCACTGGGAAGATTAGGGATTTTTTGGATACATTCTGGTGTCACTTTGACTTTGTATAGAAGTAACGGGTTAGTAAAAATTGGTCTTTGGGTGTCAGTGGCACCTTTCCACCGTAACCCTATAGAGGTACTCTTGATGAAAGCAAGAATTGGCCTTGCTGTAAAAAATTGCAATAAGATGCACCTGTCAAACAGGTGCAAAAAAACTGGTCTTTGGGTATTAGGGGTGCATTCCCACCGTAAACCTATAGAGATACCCTTGATGAAAGCAAGAATTGGCCTTGCTGCAAAAAATTGCAATGATATGTACCTGTTAAACAGGTGCATAAAAATTACTCTTTGGGTGTTGGGGACGCCTTCCCACCTTAACCCTATATAGGTGCTCTTGATGAAGGCAAAAAAATTGCAATGGTATGCACCTGTCAAACAGGTGATGAAAAATTGGTCTTTAGGTGTTAATTGTGCCCATGAATCCTATACCAAAAACATTCTTCCAGATGAAATGATTGAACACCCTCAAAGCTAAGCAGCCTCGAAAGTTCTGCAGAGATTCCACATCCCAAAAAGACTTAATCAGTCACGTCGGCATCAGGGGCTTTATAGCTAGTAATCCAGGACTGATTCATTTTTATAAAAGTCAACCGGTCCATGGAGTCTGTGGACAGACGCGTTCTATGATCAGTAATGAAACCTCCTGCAGCACTGAATGCCCATTCTGAAAGCACGCCGGATGCAGGGCAGCCCAACAACTCAATAGCACACTGGCCAAGTTCTGGCCAATGTTCTGTTCTCATGACCAAGTAATTCAGTGGATCATCAGCTTTTAAGCTCTCCATCTCTGTTTTGGCCCCGAGGTAATCATTCACCATGTGATGCAGACACTGCTGATGAGATGTGGAAGCTGACAGCCCTGGGCGACGAGGAAAAATTCCAAAATGCCTCACTTAGGCGGACGCCTTCTCCAATGCTAATCTCTTGACCAACAGAAGAGTCAAAACTATGTTTTCCAGGACACTGTAACCTACTGGAGTCAGGAAAAACATTCAATAAAATCCTCTTTAACATGTCCTCAAGAGATTTTATCTTCTGCACTCTCTGTGGGGATGGGATAAGTTCTGAGACCTTCCCCTTATAATGGTGGTCAAGGAGGGCTGCCAATCAGTAATCATCCTTCTCCTTTATGCCATGTATTCGTATTCTTGGGTCCTTTGCAGGCTTTGAAGCATGAGGTTGCCCATGCGCCTCAAATTTGCTGAGGTTTGAGAAACAGACTCCTTGGGGTCACTCAGGATGACAGCATCTGGAAGTTCCTCCTCCCAGCCACATACTACTCCCAAGGGTCCTGGGGTTGGAAAGCCATCACTTACAGATTGACATGTCTTCCTCTTCTTCGAAGCCTATGAAAGTGCCAGAATCCTCCTCCTCATCCTCCTCCCCTCTGTCCTCCTGTCTGTTCTGTGACATAGGACAGATGGTGTCTGAAAGTGGGCCTTAAGGGAAAAGGTCTGCTACAGCAGGAACACAACAGGGATTGTGTCACTAATGCATGCACTGTCATGGCTCACCATCCTTGTGACCTGCTCAAATGGTGACAATACAGTGCATGCATCCTTAATGATCAGCCCATATTCAGCAAAATGCTTCAGAACTCATTGGACGACGCTTCACAGTGCCATATAGTTTTGTGCATTACACCATATAGTTCAGTATACACCCGTTTGTTCGGGTGTTCGCCAAACGTCCAATCAACGAAAGTTCGGCACGAACTTATGTTCGGGACGAACCATTCACCCATCCCTAGGAATCACAAGATCTTGCCTAGCTGCCCACACACCAATTCTGATAGTGTAGGGCTGCTCTCCTGGCAGCAGATCACTTGCCCAGCTATGTCTGCCATAGCAGGTGTGGCTTTTCTGAGAGCTCCAGTCGGGAGCCGCTGTACTAACCATGCAAGGTTAGTCCAACAATCTCCCCCCGCTGAGTTATATTTTTTAGAATGAGATTGGCTTTATATGATATTCAAGAGATAAAGATATGTGTAAATGTCTCATGTGGCTTTTAGGATTGACAGTATGTTTTGATATATGGGCTACTTTGGGCCCTTATTTACTTTCTAAGTCTGTTTCTTTGGGACATAAGTAAATATGGTCAATTTATTAAAATGTTGGGACCTTACCTAATTGAGACGGTGGCCATAGAGATTTGTATGGATACATACAAGTCACTTTAAAAGTATAGTCAAGTATAGTCAGCTATACACATATACTATAGGGAACCATTTTTGAATACCCTTGATTTTTCAGACTGGATAGTGTGAGGATATTATTTACACCATCTTATTATCTTGATATGATTCCAGCTGTAATTCTGGTGGCCTCTGCAGTTGCATATATCTCCTGAGGTGCGTCCAACTCTGGTTGGCGGATAGTGGGAAATGGTGAGCTGTCCCTATACCCTGGAGTGTTTTGGGTTCCCTGTCTGTTACATATTATATATTAATACAGCATGTCTTGCTCTGTGAGGTAACCCAGCCTGATACTCTATACATGTCATTCTTATGAATGTTTAACTTTATTTAAGACTTGTTATACCCTACATACCCCTGAGGAAGAGGAGAAAGACATCATCTTGAAACAGGTTGGGTGTACCACTGATTGGGAATTAGTGGGAACCGATAAACACTATATGACAATATGATATCCCCTAACTGGGACTTTTGGATATTTTTGTGCAAATACTGTATATGTGATATACTAGCCAATATAATTTTATGTTTTGTTTTTTTGAATCTACTTTTTTAATAAACTTTTGTCATATTTGTATTTTAGATGTGTGTGCAAGTGCCTGAAAATGTCTCATGGGAAAATGCAAAGTTTCAAAATGGGGATGTTGTGTGAAGGTTTGGTTATTGTACCATTGCCATTATAGTATCTGAAGATAGACCTGAAAATATGACAATATTGTTTAAACACATGAAGACATTTATCACAGATATATCATAATATATGTGTACACTCACATATGATGTCATGTGCCAGCATTCATGTGTCCCCTGGGAGATAACTAGCACAATCTAACTAATACAACAAATACAGCACAGAATGCAATCTACTAACAAGATTTCTGCCAAAATCAAAAGGTGTTTTTTTGCACATACCAAATACATATAATAAAAAAACTTCAAATGGGCAGCACAGTTTCTAAGCTGTTAGCACTTCTGGCTGGCAGCACTAGGGTCGTCTGTTTTAATCCCAACCATGGCACCACCTGACTGGAGTTGGCATATATATATACAAAGCTCTGCATTAATTGACGGTGCTATAAAAGTACCTGTAATACATATGTAATAGCATACCTAACAGAACAAAAAGGACTAAATAAGAGAAGTTTATTGTTGGAGTTTACATGCACTTGAAGTATAACCATGGACACCGAAGTTAAGATCTTTGGCTAGGGGTATTACATGGAAGTGTAGGGAGCAGAGGGGCCACTGACAGTGTATGGGAAGAGAGGTAGATGTTTTGTGGGAGGCACACTGGAAAACATATCTTTTCTATTGAGTATAAGCAAGGTCATCAGTCCAGAAAGTGGGTTATGGAATGTGGTCATCATTCCTCATTCCTCAGTACACAGTCCTTTTAAGTACATAAGCAAACAGCTAAATACACATTATTGCAGTAATGGCAAACCTTGGCACCCCAGGTGTTTTAGAACTAAATTTCCCATGATGCTCATGCACTCTGCAGTATAGGTGAGCATCATGGGAAATGTAGTTCCAAAACATCTGGAGTGCCAAGGTTCGCCATCACTGCAATATAGCATACAAAGCTACCATTTTGGCTGCTAAAGGATTTATATTTCTTCACAGCCATTCTTGTGATGTACACAGCCCAGTCACACGGCACAGTAAGACAGGTGGCTGAATTTCTTCCTGGTTTAGCAATGCAGCTTACTACATCACCTCTTCCCCTGCTCATTAGGCAAGATATTTGTTTCACCACTTCTGAGGAAGGAGTAGGGGGTGGTTAAGTTTTCCCTGGAAAAGGACATTCTGTGTGGCACAAATGTGCAAATTACAAGTTGAATTAAATGGCAAATGCTTTGACAGGCAAAACAGTAACCATATATGTTTTTAGTTATCTGTTTGCTTGGTGTGCCACTTGAATACACATACTTTGGAGATTGGACACAGGGGTTATGACGCATATTCTAGAGACTGCTCTCTGAAGTATTAATACATATATTTTGGAGACCAGCTGCTAAGGGATTTACACACATACTTTGGAGACATGTACTCTAGAGAGTGGCAACTAAGGGTTTAAAGTGTATCTAAACCCAAACACAAAAAAAATTCATAAGCTGCATCTTACCAGTTGGTAGATGTGGTGGCTATATTATTTTTCCTTTTTTTACCTAGAATTTCTGCTTAACACAGTTCCAGTCCTAGGATGACAAGAATCATTTGTTTGTATAAGGTCTAGAAATTAGTAAACTGGGTCACAATCCTCCTCTTGAAGTCTAAAACAGATGAATCTTGTAATTTTCTTCTGGCCTTTTTCAAGAATAATGTGCGACCTTTGATAAAAATGGTGTGGGACACTGTCCTTAGGGGCATGTTCCAAAGCAAAATTGGAAAAAAAAAAAGTTCAGAGGGGGGCGTGTCTTTTCATGCAGCTTTAACATGACAATGCACTGGAGACTGGTCACTCAGGATTAATACACATAATGTAGAAAAGTAATTATTAAAGGCTTAATTCCCATTGTATTTAAACTAGCCACTGATAGATTCATGAATATATGCTGTAGACTTCAGGGGCACGGTTCAGGAGAAGACCAATGTTCTGGGGGTGATATTTTGCTGGTAGAACATACTCTGTTCAGCTAAATTAAGCAATGACACAAAATTCACCAGTGCAAAAAGAAAACAGGATTATCACTACTTAGAATTTAGGATGCCATGGCAATTAAACGTGATTGAATCCACAATGGAAAGAATAGCTCATAAGGTGTTGAATCACTATTTAAAAATGTTTATGGGTGAAGTAATCATATATGTCTATACAGATGGTATGTATTGGTGATGTTATTAATTTTCCATTAAATGAACATGTGATTTTGTTTTTTTTAGACATGCTTTATCAGTTCCAGCTTAATAGTAATGCACACAAAGGGTATTTTTCACTATTGATCTCTCTTAATATATGTGGGTCAAGTCTGATCCGAATGAACACAAGATTGCCAAGCAGAGAGTTTAGAGGGCAGATAGTTGTCTGAAGATTAGTGATGGCCGAACGGTTCGCCCGGCGGTCGTTTCGCGGCGAATTTCCGACATTCGCGGTCCGCACGTTCGAACGCCTTTTTCCGTCGTTCGCCGCGGCGGACTTACGTGTTTAATGTATACAAGAACTTTAACCTTTGGTGACACGTTTATCATGTGATACAGGACAGCCAATTGAGACATGACAGCACATGGACACTTGTACATTCCCCCTAACCTATAAATACACCCGATCCGGTGGCCATTTTACATTCTTTCTTCTGTTAAGATAGGGACAGGTTCCTGTGTGGAGTAGGGAGAGATAAACCACTAGCTATTTGGTACACAAAAGTTCTTTTCAGGACTGGTATAGGTGTTAGGTGTTGATAGGTTTGCTGTGCTGCTGATTCTTGCAGCAGCCTGAGTGTCTTTTGTTAGTTTAGAGAAAGGGAAAGGACGGTGTATGCTACAGGGACAGCCAGATTAGTCTTTCATCATCATCATCATCATCATCATCATTAGCTGTTACTATCAAGGTCCACAAAAGAGCTGTTCCAGTAACCACTAATCGTTCTCTTTTTTTGCCAATTTGTATAGGGACAGGAAGGAAGCAGTGTTGTCAGGCAGTGAGGGTAATTTTAAAGACTTGCTGTTATTATTAGTTCCACAAAGGTTCTTTTCAGGACTGGTATCAGTGGTACAGTAATAGGCTTGTACATGTATAATATTCTTTCTTCCAAATATAGAAAGGATATTATACTTGACTGCTGCCCTTCTGCTGCAGTCTGCTAAACATTCACAACTCACTTGTTCCACAAAAGTTCTTATAAGGACTGGTAACTTGGTATAGGGTGCTACGGTACATAGGCTTGAGTGCGGTACAGTCTGCTGTTCTGTAAGGACCGCTATCGGTCCACAATAGATAGGGTTGACGTGCACCACTGCTGACCGCTGCCCTATACTGCAGCAGTCCTTCAGCGGTATAGGGACTGACGTACAGTCTGCTAATCACTAACACACAACCTGCTTGTTCCACAAAAGTTCTTATAAGGACTGGTAACTTGGTATAGGGTGCTACGGTACATAGGCTTGAGTGCGGTACAGTCTGCTGTTCTGTAAGGACCGCTATCGGTCCACAATAGATAGGGTTGACGTGCACCACTGCTGACCGCTGCCCTATACTGCAGCAGTCCTTCAGCGGTATAGGGACTGACGTACAGTCTGCTAATCACTAACACACAACCTGCTTGTTCCACAAAAGTTCTTATAAGGACTGGTAACTTGGTATAGGGTGCTACGGTACATAGGCTTGAGTGCGGTACAGTCTGCTGTTCTGTAAGGACCGCTATCGGTCCACAATAGATAGGGTTGACGTGCACCACTGCTGACCGCTGCCCTATACTGCAGCAGTCCTTCAGCGGTATAGGGACTGACGTACAGTCTGCTAAACACTAATACACAACCTGCTTGGTCCACAAAAGTTCTTATAAGGACTGGTAACTTGGTATAGGGTGCTACGGTACATAGGCTTGAGTGCGGTACAGTCTGCTGTTCTGTAAGGACCGCTATAGGTCCACAATAGATAGGGTTGACGTGCACCACTGCTGACCGCTCACCTATACTGCAGCAGTCCTTCAGCGGTATAGGGACTAAGAGTTTTGTCACAGGGTCATTTAAAAAATGACATGCAGAGGAAGAGGCAGGCCCTTCCGCAGGGGTGGTAGGGGTAGGGCAGGAGCAACAGGCTTGAGCCAAAGTGGGAAGTTGCAGAAGGTGCGTTCAATTACTTTAAAGGATGCACCAGACTTGGTTGAGTGGCTCGCTCAGCCTTACTCTTCTGCACCCTCCTCATCCTCTCGATCTGCACCCTCTTCTTCACTCTCTGCTATGTGCACCCCCAAAGACACTACCACCAACAACACGACCACCACCACCACCACCACATACCTTCCGCTTGAGTCACTGGAATTATTTTCCGATCCATATCAAGAGGACATTTCTGATGCGCAGCCACTCTTGGTATTGGATCAGGAAGAGGAGGTAGCAACAAGCGCTACTCAGCAGTCTGACGCCAGTACCCAGATCAGCCCAAGGAGGAGGTTGGTCCCCGGTGTTGCTGCCTACTCCGAGATCTCTACTTATAGCGGTGGGGAAGGTGACGTTGATGATGACGTGTCTAGTGATGTCACGTGGGTGCCCACAAGAGAGGAAGAGGAGGGGAGTTCAGAGGGAGATATGGACCAGCAGATAGGGAGGAGAAGCAGCAATGACTTACATTGCACAGCAGGGACAAAGCAGACTGCAAATGTATCAGGAGCGAGTCATCGACCATGTACGGTCACATCTGGCGCTCCCAGGACACCGGCACATGGCTCCGCAGTGTGGGCTTTTTTTAACGTGTCCGCTGCTGACAATAGCGTTGCCATCTGCAATCTTTGCAGTCAACGCGTTAGTCGCGGTAAGCCCAATACTCACCTAGGGACGACCGCCTTAAGAAGGCACATGAGCAGCCATCACCGAGCCCAGTGGGAGCAACGGAACACACAAAGCCACACTGCAGGCTCTCACCGTCCAGCCTCGTCTTCTACTTCTCCTTCTCCTCTCTCCTCACAATTGTCCTCCACTCCACCTTCCATCACGCCAAGCTCACATTTTTCTGCAAAAAGGCAGGCTTCCGTGGGCCTAATGTTTGAGCGTAAAAAAATGATGATGCCGGATAACCCTCTTGCCCAACGGTTGGCGGCTGGCTTGTCAGAACTCATAGCCCGCCAACTACTGCCATATAAACTGGTGGACTCGGAGGCCTTTCGCAAATTTGTGGCCATTGGAACACCACAATGGAAGGTCCCAGGAAGGAAGTATTTCTCAGAGAAGGGCATCCCAGAGCTATATGGCCATGTTCAGCGGCAAGTGAATGTATCTCTGGCACACAGTGTCGGTGCCAAGATACATCTGACCACAGACACGTGGTCTAGCAAACACGGGCAGGGAAGGTATATCAGTTTTACTGCCCACTGGGTGAACCTTCTGACGGCCGTCAAGCATGTAACCCGTGGCACCCGTGTAGATTTGGTTTTACCGCCACGGATTGCATGCAGGCCTGACTCTTCTTCTCCTCCTCCTACTCCATCCTCCTCCCTCTCCTCCTCAGCTGCCTCCTCCTTTTCCGCTGCTAGCGTCTCTTCCACTGCACCGCCCAAGCTCCCCAGAACCTATTCCACATGCCAGGTGAGACGTTGCCATGCCGTGCTGCGTCTGTTGTGCCTGGAAGCAAAGAGCCACACTGGCCCGGCACTCCTTTCAGCTTTGCGTTCACAGGCAGATGAGTGGCTAACACCGCTCAATTTGACAGTTGGTAAAGTGGTGTGTGACAACGGTGCCAATCTGCTTAGCGCATTGAAACAGGGCAAAATCACGCACGTGCCGTGCATGGCACACGTCTTAAACTTGGTCGTGCAGCGATTCCTTGTCAAATACCCTGGGGTCCAGGACATCTTGCGGCAGGCAAGGAAAATCTCGGCCCATTTCAGAAGATCTTACACGGCCATGGCTCGCCTTGCTGACATTCAGCGGCGACACCATCTGCCGGTCAGACGTCTTATTTGCGATTGCCCGACGCGATGGAACTCAACCTTCTATATGCTTGATAGGCTGCTCCAGCAGAAACGTGCAGTTAACGTCTACCTGTATGAACTCTGCGAAAGAAACGGTTCTGGGGAGCTGGGTTTTTTTTCACCGCGCCAGTGGCTGCTCATGCGCGACACATGCAGACTTCTGCGGCCATTTGAGGAGATCACCAAACTGGTCAGTCGCAGCCATGGCGCCATCAGTGACATGGTACCTTATGCCTTCTTTCTGGAGCGTGCATTGCGTCGTGTCATTGATCAGGCTGTGGAGGAGCAGGAGCGGGAAGATGAGGAAGTCGCAATGCTGGATGAATTCCCAGGGGGGGCTACTCTATCTGAGACAAGTCAACAACAGGAGTCTGATGAGGAGTCAGAGGAGGATGGTGCCGGGGCGGATGAGCAGGAGCAAGAAGAGCATGCTTTAAACCTTTCTGGGATCCCTGTTGTGCGAGGATGGGGAGAGGAGAATGAAGAGGACGACATTATCCTGGATGATGAGCAGGAGCCAGGCCACCACACCGCTTCCACTTTAGTGCAAATGGGGGCCTTCATGCTCCAGTGTTTTAATAGGGACCCCCGTATAAAAAGCATGAGGGTCAAGGACCAGTACTGGGTGGCAACGTACTTAGACCCCCGGTACAAACACAAAATGGCGGAAATGTTACCGCCGTCGCAGAGGGCTGTCAGAATGCAGCACTTCCAGGCCTTGCTTCGAGAAATGCTGCATTCTGCTTTTGCGTGCGCTGGCAGAGGAGCAATTCCCACTCCCAGAGAAGGATTTGCGGGTACCAATCCAACAGCGCCTGCAAGAAGAGGCCGGTTTGAAGATGTGTTGGTGACTTCGGATATGAGGTCATTCTTTCAGCCGACCCATCGACAGGTGTCATCCGGATCCAGCATCAGGGAACGCCTAGACCGTCAGGTGTCCGACTACATTGGGTTAACGGCCGATGTGGACGCTCTGAGGAGTGATGAACCCCTAGACTACTGGGTGGGCAGGCTTGACCTCTGGCCAGAGCTTGCCCAATTTGCAATCGAACTGTTGGCTTGCCCCTCATCCAGTGTCCTGTCCGAAAGGACGTTCAGCGCAGCAGGGGGGATTGTGACCGATAAGCGTACTCGCCTAGCTCACCACAGTGTTAACTACCTCACATTTCTAAAAATGAATGAGGCATGGATCTCGGAGGAATTCAACACATGTGACCAGTAGACCATGTATATGTCTATAAACTATTTTTTTAATCAAGCACACAGACCTTCTTAATTCATTTGGCTCACTTCCTTGACCCAAAAAAGCACACCGTACTATATGCCCCTACCCTCCTCTTTGAAGAGGTTGAGCGGTGTCATATTTCTACTGGGGCTGCTTATGATATCCCTGTGCTGTGCTGACTTCCTCCTGGGGGTTCTTATTATGAAGGGATCACACTATCCCTGTGCTGTGCTGACTTCCTCCTGGGGGTTCTTATTATGAGGGGATCACACCATCCCTGTGCTGTGCTGACTTCCTCCTGGGGCTGCTTACGGTGCTGCTGTCAGTGCTGTATGTCACGGTGCTGCTGTCAGCGCTGTATGTCACGGTGCTGCTGTCAGCGCTGTATGTCACGGTGCTGCTGTCAGCGCTGTATGTCACGGTGCTGCTGTCAGCGCTGTATGTCACGGTGCTGCTGTCAGCGCTGTATGTCACGGTGCTGCTGTCAGCGCTGTATGTCACGGTGCTGCTGTCAGCGCTGTATGTCACGGTGCTGCTGTCAGCGCTGTATGTCACGGTGCTGCTGTCAGCGCTGTATGTCACGGTGCTGCTGTCAGCGCTGTATGTCACGGTGCTGCTGTCAGCGCTGTATGTCACGGTGCTGCTGTCAGCGCTGTATGTCACGGTGCTGCTGTCAGTGCTCTGTATTACGGTGCTGCTGTCAGATGCCTCTATCACGGTGCATGTGTCATTCCGGTATGTCACGCTGCTGGTGATCATCTCCTGCACCCTCTTCTTTGCCTACCCTGGTCCCTGACCTTCCCTCTCCTCCATTGCCTTCATTAGCTCCATAGTCCTGAATTGTTAGAACAATTTCCCAAATAAAATAAAAATGCTTGTAGTTATCGATCCCAAATTCACCTCATACATGTATTATGTCATTGTCCAGATGGTGGGACTACGTTTTACCCCCTAATAATTACCACGTGGCCGCAAATTCGACATGAAGGTTTGCAAAGTTCGCCTCCCATTGAAGTCAATGGGGCCCGCGGCGAACGGTCGGTTTCGCGAACGTTTGGGTCCGTTCGCATTTCGCGTTCGCGAAACGTCCCGTCGGAAGTTCGTCCATCACTACTGAAGATGTCTTTCAGCCAGCTAAACATTTGGACCAGCTGCAAGCATAAGCCTGAAATGTAGTATGTGCAAGAAAGAAAGGTTCTGTCCTTGGACCTCTACTATTCTCAATCTATACATCCTCCCTGTGTCAGCTGATAGCCTCCCATGGCTTCCGCTACCATTTATATGCTGATGGCACCCAAATCTATCACTCTTCCCCTCAGCTCACTCCATCAGTCTCCTCACACATCACTGATTTACTAACAGACATATTAGCCTGGATTTCACACCACTTCCTCAAACTGAATCTATCTAAAACTGAGCTCTTAATATTTCCTCCCCCACATGCCCCTTACCCTGACTACTCTGTCAAGATCAATGGCACATCTATCAGTCTGTCCCCACATGTCAGGGTGCTAGGGGTAACCTTAGTCTCTGAACTTTCCTTTCAGAGACGCATCCAATCCCTGTACAAATCATGCTGCCTTAGCCTCCGCAATATTTCTAGAATATACCCCTTTTTAACTAATGACACCACCAAGCTTCTAATTCACTCCTTGGATATCTCTCGCCTTAACTCTCGCCTTAACTACTGCAACTCCCTCCTCATTGGATTACCTCTATATAGACTATCCCCCCCTTCAATCGATAATGAATGCTGCTGCAAGACTCATCCATCTTACCAACCATTCAGTATCCTTCACGCCTCTCTGCCAATCCCTCCACTGGCTTCCAGTCACCCAACTAATAAAGTTCAAAGTACTAACAATAATTTACAACGCCATCCAGCTACATCACCAATCTAGTCTCAAAATACCAACCAAGCCGCTCTCTTCTGTCCTCCGAAGACCTTCTGCTCTCTAGCTTCCTTGTCACCTCCTCCCATGCTTGCCTTCAGGACTTCTCCAGAGCTTCTCCCATCCTTTGGAACTCCCTACCCCAATATTTAGACAATCCCTGAAAACACTTCTCTTTAAAGAAGCCTATGCTGTTTCTAACTAATACACTGTTTAATTTCTCCATCAGCTCATCCCCCACAGCTATTACCTTTTGTATCAATTGGCCCTCCCTTTTAGATTGTAAGCTCTAATGAGCAGGACCCTCTGATTCTTCTTGTATCAAATGTAATGTAACTGAGCATCTGCACAAACTGTTGGCACTATATAAACCCTGTATAATAATAATAAAAAAGCTAATGGATGAGCAAGGAGAAGGTGCACTGCTGAAAAAATAAAAAAATAGTAGTCAACAACATTTTTTACCTGAATCAAAGAGTTATCAAAGCACCAACATAGGATGGACCTGTGGGAGCTTGTAGTAGCGCAGTGCCACATCCTAAATGTTAATTGGTCAAAGTAAATGAAAAAATTTACTTTCTAGGCACCAATCATAAGAAATATTAACAATTAATACATGAAGATTTGCTTATAAAAAACACATTTAAACACGGCAGTGTTGCTATAGTGGCAGCTAGACCTCTCCAGTATTGGTCATAGATGTCAAAAGCATGTCATGATAGACATGTATGACTAGACTATATTGAAACAATAAAATTAGTTCAACGTATTTCACGAAAATCGCTTCTTCAGAAGATTTGTATATCTTCTTGATAGGAACAATAGATATCTGTAGATTAAGGATATTTAATCTGTAGTATGTGGCTAGGATCATCACATATAGCTTTAAATGTGCTTAGTGGCAAAAAATGCCATCTGATAGCTATACTCAATAAATAAAAGTAATACCAGTATCAATAGAGCTGAAAAGGTACTAGAACCAAGGAGATTTGCATCATATAAAAGTCTTTGTCAGGAACAATGGTATTGCTTGTATCGCCTGCTGGTGTCATGGTTTCTTTCGCCATCAAAAGTTGCAGTTCTGGTGGTCACCAGCGGGTGTCTCCCAGGAAATGGACATTCTAGTGATATAGCTGCACCTGATGTGGAATTGCTGGCAGTATATAAGCCCGCCCTTCACTGAGGCTCAGTGCTTCAGAATTCTTTCCTGCAAGCCTTGTCCCTGCCTGATCTGATCCGTTGCCAGACACCTGTTCCTGATTTGCTTCCTGCCCTGTCCTGGACTCTGTTTCCTGTACCTGGTTCCTGAGACTTGTCCCCTGATTCCTGCCTTGGCTCCCCTTGCTTCTGCTTCCTCCACCTGGCCTCCTGTTCCCCTTGTCTCTCATCCCTGCCTTGTTATATATGTGTTCCCTTTCCATGTGTATATATAGTTAGTTCGTTTAGGGTTTTGGGGTTGCTGTGTATTATTTGCATTCTTGTTTGTTCATGGTTTGCTGTGTTTGGTTTGCACGTTTGTCTTTATCCTTAATAAATTTATATATTTTCACTTACCTTTTGAGCCTGATTCCTTTAGTGCAGCCCATTGCTCTGTTTACTCTGTGCTGGATGCCTCTGTTAGGCATCCCTCCCATGACAGAATTCTGAAGCCATACTAACAGATCGGCTGCACTTGAGAATAGGGTCTGGACACTTGCTATTGCCTAGAAAAATGCATCTGGAAGATATTCAGTATCTTTCGCTTCTGGTAACAGATGACAGAGATTTTTGTCATCAGACATTAGGTGAATACACCAGAGAGCAATTGCTGGAATGTATCCGTATAGCCCATGTTTTTGTTGATCAGGGCAGTTTTCTGTTTGAGGACGTGCAACCATTGATTTGGATCTGTACAGAGTTGGCCCTGTCTGATGCCTCTAGTGGAGGTGATGACTATACACCCCCTTTTAGTGCAGCTCAGGTAGAGTCTTTGGTGTGGCTGTTGGAAGATGACTCGGCCTTTTTCTTTGAGCAATACTCAGCTTGTCCTCAACAGGTGCTTGCAGCATGTATTGATTCAGTGCAGTCTCTGGTCAGACAAACCGTGTACAAACCTGATTTTGTGCAACCATTATTACAGGCCTGGTCAAGCTTGTTGTACTCAGCTTCTGTCAGCTCCGAACCACCCATTTCTGTGCCCAGATACCAGCCTGCTGGGATATCTTCCTCTCTATTACCCCCAACAACCACAATTTCCGACAAATACACCCTGCTACCAATGAAGTACCAGTACCCTGTTTCCTCCTGCTGTACCTACCCAGCCTTTAACCCCTCTGCTACTTCTCGGCTGCCTCCATCAGTTCCATTGAATCTCCCCTCAAAATCTGCTCCCTCTGTTTTATCATCCTTCCGCTCTTTGCTCTTACCAGCTGCATCCACTACCTACAGCCCTGTACCCACATACAAATCTTCAGTTGCTAAAACCAAAAAGAAACTGAAGTTTTTTCCAACTCATACCATTCTGTCATCACCCACTCTGCCTGTAGTCCAGCCTGATGTCCCTGCCTTCCAGCCTGATGTCCCGGCTTTCCAGCCTGACGCCTTCCAGCCTGACGTCCCGGCCTTCCAGGCCTGACGCCTTCCAGCCTGACGTTCCAGCCTGACGCCTTCCAGCCTGACGTTCCAGCCTGACGCCTTCCAGCCTGACGTTCCAGCCTGACGCCTTCCAGCCTGACGTCCCGGCCTTCCAGCCTGACGCCTTCCAGCCTGACGTCCCGGCCTTCCAGCCTGACGCCTTCCAGCCTGACGTCCCGGCCTTCCAGGCCTGACGCCTTCCAGCCTGACGTCCCGGCCTTCCAGGCCTGACTCCTTCCAGCCTGACGTCCCGGCCTTCCAGGCCTGACTCCTTCCAGCCTGACGTCCCGGCCTTCCAGGCCTGACGCCTTCCAGCCTGACGTCCCGGCCTTCCAGGCCTGACGCCTTCCAGCCTGACGTCCCGGCCTTCCAGGCCTGACGCCTTCCAGCCTGACGTCCCGGCCTTCCAGGCCTGACGCCTTCCAGCCTGACGTCCCTGCCTTCCAGCCTGATGTCCCGGCTTTCCAGCCTGACGCCTTCCAGCCTGATGTCCCGGCCTTCCAGGCCTGACGCCTTCCAGCCTGACGCCTTCCAGCCTGACGTCCCGGCCTTCCAGCCTGACGCCTTCCAGCCTGACGTCCCGGCCTTCCAGCCTGACGCCTTCCAGCCTGACGTCCCGGCCTTCCAGCCTGACGTCCCGGCCTTCCAGCCTGACACCTTCCAGCCTGATGTCCCGGCCTTCCAGCCTGACTCCTTCTAGTCTGACGTCCCTGCCTTCCAGCCTGATGTCCCGGCTTTCCAGCCTGACGCCTTCCAGCCTGACGTCCCGGCCTTCCAGGCCTGACGCCTTCCAGCCTGACGTCCCGGCCTTCCAGCCTGACGCCTTCCAGCCTGACGTCCCGGCCTTCCAGCCTGACGCCTTCCAGCCTGACATCCCGGCCTTCCAGCCTGACGCCTTCCAGCCTGACGTCCCGGCCTTCCAGCCTGACGCCTTCCAGCCTGACGTCCCGGCCTTCCAGCCTGACGCCTTCCAGCCTGACGTCCCGGCCTTCCAGCCTGATGTCCCGGCCTTCCATCCTGACGCCTTCCAGCCTGACGTCCCGGCCTTCCAGCCTGACGTCCCGCCTTCCAGCCTGACGCCTTCCAGCCTGACGTCCCGGCCTTCCAGCCTGACACCTTCCAGCCTGATGTCCCGGCCTTCCAGCCTGATGCCTTCCAGCCTGACGTCCCGGCCTTCCAGCCTGACATCCCGGCCTTGCAGTCTGATGTCCCGGCCTTGCAGTCTGATGCCTTCCAGTCTGGTGTACCTGAAGTACCCGTGCCCGCTGCCCAGCCTGATGATCCGGAGCTCGCTGCCCAGCCTGATGATCCGGAGCTCGCTGCCCAGCCCGATGATCCGGAGCTCGCTGCCCCGCCTGATGACCCGGTGTTTGCTGCCCCGCCTGATGACCCGGTGTTTGCTGCCCCGCCTGATGACCCGGTGTTTGCTGCCCAGCCTGATGACCCGGTGCTTGCTGCCAAGCCTACTGCCCAGCCTGATGACCCGGAGCTCGCTGCCCAGCCTGATGACCCGGAGCTCGCTGCCTAGCCTGATGACCCGGAGCTCGCTGCCTAGCCTGATGACCCGGAGCTCGCTGCCTAGCCTGATGACCCGGAGCTCGCTGCCTAGCCTGATGACCCGGAGCTCGCTGCCTAGCCTGATGACCCGGAGCTCGCTGCCTAGCCTGATGACCCGGAGCTCGCTGCCCAGCCTGATGACCCGGAGCTCGCTGCCCAGCCTGATGACCCGGAGCTCGCTGCCCAGCCTGATGACCCGGAGCTCGCTGCCCAGCCTGATGACCCGGAGCTCGCTGCCTAGCCTGATGACCCGGAGCTCGCTGCCCAGCCTGATGACCCGGAGCTCGCTGCCCAGCCTGATGACCCGGAGCTCGCTGCCCAGCCTGATGACCCGGAGCTCGCTGCCCAGCCTGATGACCCGGAGCTCGCTGCCCAGCCTGATGACCCGGAGCTCGCTGCCCCGCCTACTGCCCAGCCTGATGACCCAGTGTTTGCTGTCCAGCCTGATGACCCGGTGCTTGCTGCCAAGCCTACTGCCCAGCCTAATGACCCGGTGTTTGCTGCCCAGCCTGATGACCCGGTGTTTGCTGCCCAGCCTACTGCCCTGCCTGATGACCCGATGCTTGCTGCCCAGCCTGATGACCCGGAGCCTGCTGCCCAGCCCAATGACCCGAAGCACGTTGCCCTGCCTGTTTTTATTTCCAGATCTAAACTTCCAGACCCTGGTGGTGGGATACATGTTCCATTGTCGGACTTGGGTGGCACGCCTCCCAGTAGGTTAAGAGACTCTGGCCGGAGAGCGCAAAGAAGTCCGCAGTCACAGGGGAGACTTTTCAGGACTTTTCCACATTTACATGCACTGTCAGGTCAAGGGCAGAATGGAGTGTCCGGAGGCCACTTCTTAGGGGGGGGGAACTGTCAGGAACAGTGTTATTGGATCGCCTGCTGGTGTCACGGTTTCTTTCGCCATCAAAGGTTGCCGTTCTGGTGGTCACCAGCGGGTGTCTCCCAGCAAATGGACATTCTAGTGATCTAGCTGCACCTGATGTGGAATTGCTGGCAGTATATAAGCCCGCCCTTCACTGAGGCTCAGTGCTTCAGAATTCCTTCCTGCAAGCCTTGTCCCTGCCTGATCTGATCAGTTGCCAGAAACCTGTTCCTGATTTGCTTCCTGCCCTGTCCTGGACTCTGTTTCCTGTACCTGGTTCCTGAGACTTGTCCCCTGATTCCTACCTTGGCTCCCCTTGCTTCTGCTTCCTCCACCTGGCCTCCTGTTCCCCTTGTCTCTCATCCCTGCCTTGTTATATATGTGTTCCCTTTCCATGTGTATATATAGTTAGTTAGTTAGTTTAGGGTTTGGGGGTTGCTGTGTATTATTTGCATTCTTGTTTGTTCATGGTTTGCTGTGTTTGGTTTGCACGTGTGTCTTTATCCTTAATAAATTTATATATTTTCACTTACCTTTTGAGCCTGATTCCTTTAGTGCAGCCCATTGATCTGTTTACTCTGTGCTGGATGCCTCTGTTAGGCATCCCTCCCATGACAGTCAATTTGTGTGTACACTAAAATAATTTTAGTCAATTTTTTTTTTTCTGAAAATATGCATTTATGAACAAATTAACAAATCTCATGGGACTTAAACAAATGCTACTGCCCCCATTTTATTCTACAAGTCCTCTGCTTTAAAAAAAATATATAATCATATGGGGGTTCTAAGTAATTGTCTTCCAAAAATGCAGATTGTGGCATTGGTGTGAAAAATTTAAAAATTGCCCTAGACTTCAAATGGTTAAATGTGAAAATATTTTGTTATATCTGTTTGCAAAGGTCTCACAGAACAGCATTGACTGGCAACTGATTTCATAATGAATGAACTTTGAATTTAAAAAAAGCAGATGATGTAATTACTATTATTATCATCAGCATTGTAATTATAGAATGCAGTGTGTTTATCTGTATGGATATCTATATATCAGTTTGTTGCTATTTACGGCGGTAGCTAGGAGTATCCTGTTTTATGTACTGTAGGTAACCAGAGAGTTCTCATATTGCTTCAGGGTTGTTATTTCTCGGCTAAATTATCTTTATATCCATTACATTTGGAACTTCTCCAATGTATATACACAATCTTCCCTAGATTAATTGGCACATTCCAATCATTTCAAATCTGTACATTGTATAATATTAGAATTATTATTTGTTAATGTGCAAGTAGATGGGCACTGTGGCTACAAACACCATATGGTAATTGGATATCTATTAGAAAGAAAAACATGAATGTGGAGGAAAACGAATTTTCAGGTATTTTCAGAAGCTTTTGCTCAGATTATGTTTAGTTTTTTAGCTGTAGTTGAACTAGTTGATAAGGGCAACATCTCTGCCTTTTCTTTTTCTTGGCTATTCTTGATTTTCATACGTATGTGCATGCAGTAACACACATCTGATGCATAATAAAGTGTATGCCATGGCAAAATAAAATAAAAAAAGTAATATGTAGTACATCTCTGCAATACTTATATATTTCCCAGTGTTTCATACCTTAAAGTTATATTAACCGCTTCTGGTCTGCCCTATAGTTTTATAGTTACAGGGCGGCAGCTGTGCGTTGGGTCATGTATACAGTATATATGTAATCCCGCATTTCCAAGTAGGGGGCGTGTGTGAGCGTCGCTGGTTGCTTGCTTCCGCTGTAAATACACACAGTGGAAGCCAATGGGGCGGGTGCCGGGTACTCGATGTGCTCCGCCACCCACCGATCCTCAGGCTGAGAGGCAAAACTGTGATCTGTGTCTGTAAACAAGGCAGGTCACCATTCTGACAGGTGAGAAGGGATGGAGTTTGTGTCCCCACAAAACAGGGAATACATTCCTAATTTTCCCCTAGTAAAAGCACCTCACACAGTATAGTAAAACACTGGTAAGGCGCACAGTTAATTCTTTGATCGCCCCTGATGTTAACCCCGTCCCAGCCAGTGTCATTAGTAGAGTGACAGTGCATATTTTTAGCACTGCTCACTTTTTTTTTGCCACTGGTTCTAGAAAAAGTGTCAGTTAGTGTCAGAATATCTGCCGCAGTATTGCAGTCCTGCTATAAGTCGCTGATTGCCTCCGTTACTAGTAAATAAATAAAAATACCCCATAGTTTGTAGAAGCTATAACTTTTGCGCAAAGAAATTAATATATACGCTTATTAGGAATTGTTACCAAAAATATGTAGCAGATTACATATTGTTTATAGTGCAAAAAATAAAAAAAACTCAGAGGTGATGAAATACCACCAAAAGAAAGCTATTTGTTATCTATTTGTTAGAAAAAAAGACATACATTTTATTTGGGTACAGCTGTGCACGACCATGCAATTGTCAGTTAAAATAGCGCAGTGCCATATCGCAAAAAAATGGCCGGTAAATCTTCTGGAGGTCAAGTGGTTAAAGGCAGATTTATTTATTTAATAACAAACCTGTTATAATTCCAGATCCTCCTCTTCTCAGGTTTCCGCACCAGCACTCCTGGCCCCTCCCTTCTGCCGAGTGCCCCCATAACAACCACTAGGGATGAGCCGAACACCCCCCGGTTCGGTTCGCACCAGAACTTTCGAACGGACTGCAAATTCGTACGAACGTTAGAACCCCATTGAAGTCTATGGGACTCGAACGTTCGAATTAAAAAGTGCTAATTTTAATGGCTAATATGCAAGATACTGTCCTAAAAAGGGTTTGGGGACCTGGCTCCTGCCCCAGGGGACATGGGTCAATGCCTAAAATGTTTTTAAAAATGGCCGTTTTGGCGGGAGCACTGATTTTAATGACTATTAAAGTGAAAAAAAAGTGAAATATCCCTTTAAATATCATGCCTGGGGGGTGTCTATAGTATGCCTGTGAAGTGCCACATGTTTCCCGTGTTTAGAACAGAAAATGACATTTAATGGAAAAAAAGTCATTTCAAACTGCTTGCGTTTTTAATGTAATATCTGGTTCCGGCAATATGGATGAAAATCATTGAGAAAAATTGCATGGGTAGCCCCCCCTGCCAGCCCCTTTGGGTCTTGTATGGATATTAAGGGGAACCCTGACCCATATTAAAAAAAGGAAAGACGTGTGGCCCCCAGGCCCTATATACTCTTGCAAACAAGACAGGGACTGTGTAGATTTGTTGTGTTAAGTAGAATCTGTGTGTAATTTTGAACTGGTACATTTTTAAAGTGTAGCTCCAGTCAAAAAATCACCCCTGTATAATTTGTTTTGCCGTCCATCTTTTTTCATCTCACTTCCTGTTGTCTCCTTTTGTTTGCAAGTAGGAGACGTTTATAAGTTGGATGTTTGAAAGTAGGGGCCTGCCCTATATGCTCTGCAGAAATGGCGGAACAAGGTGTTGGTGTTGCCACAACATTGTAAGCCCTGAAAGTGACTCTTGGTGGGCGCTGGAGCGCCCTGCTGTGAACGATTATATCAAGAATTGTAATTACATGCCATTGTTGAACAGTGGTAGAAAAATTGACCTTTGGTGGATGTGGTGCTGGTGCCACAACACTATAAGTCCTCACAGTTACTCTGGGTGGGCACGGGAACGGGCCCTCCTGTGAAAAATTATATCAAGAATTGTAATTACATGCCCCTGTTAAACAGGGGCTGAAAAATTGGGCTGCTGGCACTGGTGCTGGTGCCATGACACTGCAACCTCTCCCATATACTCTAGTTGTGGTGCAGGAATGAGCCCTGCTGCAAAGCATTGCATCAAAAATTGTAATTAAACGCCCCTGTTAAACAGGGGCAGAAAAATTGGGCTGGTGGCATCACCTAGAACCAAAAATGTTTTTCCAACATATCAGCGGAGGAGGAAGAGGCTAGACAATCAACATAACAGGACACTCACTCAACATCAGCATAGGCAGTCTTTAAGGGATGTGATAATTCAAAAAAAATTATTCGGTTACATCAGCTTCAGGTGCTTGGTAGCTGTGGGTGATCCAAGACTGATTCATCTTGATGAAGGTCAGTCAATCAACTGAGTCGGTGGACAGGCGCATCCTGTGATCGGTAACAAAGCCACCAGCAGCACTGAAGGTGCGTTCCAAAAGAACGCTGGATGCAGGACAGACCAGTAGCTCAATTGCATACTGTGCAAACTCTGGCCAGTGATCCATCCTCAAGACCCAGTAAGCCAGAGGATTTTCGGTGGGAAAGGTGTCCAAGTCTGACCTTGCCCCTAGGTATTCCTGCACCATGTAAATCAGACTCTGGCGATGGTTGCTGGAACCGATCTTACCTTGGGGCTGCGGAATAAAAAATTGTCTGAACGCATCGGTTAGACGGCCACCTTCTCAACCGCTCCTTCTGACCGATGCCTGAGCAACACGTTGTCCAGGACCAGGAGTTTGTAACCTCCCAGTCTCTGGCAACGCATTACACACACCTTTCTGCAAGGCCTCCCGGAGATGTCTCATCCTCTGCTCCCTCTGCGATGGAAAGATAAGGTCGGCAACCTTACCCTTGTACCGTGGATCAAGGAGAGTGGCCAGCCATTAATGGTCCCTCTCCTTGATCCGAAGAATACGAGGATCCTTCTACAGGCTTTGCAGGATCAGGGAGGCCATGCAGCGTAGGTTAGCTGAGGCATTCGGTCCGGAGTCCTCTGGGTCACTAAGGACAACATGATCCGCAGCTACCTCCTCCCAGCCACGTACAAGTCCACAGGTTTCTTGGGACTGTAAATCATCCCTATAAGACTGCTGCTGCTGCTGATGCTGAGTGTCAGCTTCCACCTCCATGCTGACACAATCATCCTCCTCCTCATCCTCTTCCTGTGTGATGGGGGGCACAGCAGGAACACTGTCTGGATAAAGGGGGCCTTGAGAGGCAAGGAAGTCCTCCTCTTCCTGCCTCTGTTCTGCCTCAAGTGCCCTGTCCATTATTCCCTGCAGCGTATTCTCCAAGAGGTGGACAAGAGGTACAGTGTCACTGATGCATGCACTGTCACCGCTCACCATCCTTGTGGCCTCCTCAAACGGTGACAGGACAGTGCATGCATCCCTGATCATGCCCCACTGGCGTTGTGAGAAAAAAACCGAGCTCCCCTGACCCTATCCTGGTGCCGTAGTCGCACAGGTACTCATTGATGGCCCCTCTGCTGCATGTGCAGCCGTTGCAGCATGGCCAACATTGAGTTCCACCTGGTGGGCATGTCACAAAGAATGCGGTTCTTGGGCAGGTTCAACTCCTTTTGGAGCTCAGCCAGCCGAGCACAGGCATTAAATGATCGCCGGAAATGCACACAGACATTCCTGGCCTGCTTCAGGACATCCTGCAAGCCCAGGTACCTGCCCAAGAACCGCTGCACCATCAGGTTAAGGACGTGAGCCACACAGGGCACATGGGTCAGTGGTCCCTGTCGGAGGGCGGAGAGGATATTGGTGCCATTGTCGCAAACCACCATTCCTGGCTTAAGCTGGCGTGGCATCAACCACCTCTCGGCCTGCCCCTGCAGAGCTGACAAAATATCTGCCCCAGTGTGGCTCCTGTCCCCCAAACAAACCAGCGCAAGCACGGCATGGCGTTGTTTTGCCTGCGTACTTGCGTAGCCCCTGGAACGCCTACGGAGCACCGCTGGTTCTGAGGACAGAGCACTGGAAGAGGCCATGGAGGAAGAAGAAGAGTAGGGGGTGGAGGAGAGAGGTGTGTCACAACCAATAGTAGCATTTTGGAGGCATGGTGGCGGAACAACCTCCAACACTACTGCACCTTGTCCTGCATCCTTCCCAGCTGCCAGAAGAGTGACTCAATGGGCCGTGAAAGACAGGTAAAGTCCTTGTCCATTCCTGCTGGACCATGAGTCAGCGGTAATATGCACCTTACGGCTGATCGCCCTGTCCAGCGAGGCAAGCACATTTTCTTCCACATGCTGGTAGAGAGCCGGAACCGCCTTCCGTGAGAAAAAGTGGCGTTTGGGGACCTGCCACTGAGGAACCGCACATTGTACAAACTCACGGAAGGGGGCCAAGTCTACCAACTGAAAAGGCAGCAGTTAAAGAGCTAGCAATTTAGCCAAGCTAGCATTAAACCGCTGGGCATGTGGATGGCTGGGAGTGAACTTCTTGCGACGGTCCTGCAGCTGGGGCAGGGACATTTGCCTGCTATAATCGGACGTGGGTGTACTGTTAGCAGAGTGCCCAGAAGCACTTGGCTGTGACACACCTAATTCTACACCTTCATTCCTCTCAGAGCAGGTTTCAGAGAGGACTGAAGGTCTAGTGGGGTTGGAGATCCCAGCTGATGAGGAGCAAGGAGAGGTCCGCTTTGTTCTTTGGTGTGGGTCTTTGAGGTACGCTTGCCAACGAGCTGCATGGCAGGTCAACATATGTCTGGTCAAGCATGTGGTGCCCAAGCGGCTGATGTTTTGGCCACGCGAGATACGCTTGAGACATATGTTGCAAATAGCAGCGGTGCGATCTGATGCACTAGTCTCAAAAAAGGCCCACACCAAAGAACTTTTAGAATAACGAGCAGAGGCAGCGTCCTGCACAGGCGGAGCTCTGCGGTGTGATTCAGGCGGTGTGCTGCCCCTAAGCTGGTCCCCGGAGGGCATCCTGCCTCGTTGGACATGTGCCTCCTCCTCCTCTCTCCTACCAGGCACCCACGTGGAGTCACTGCCCTCTTCATCCCCTCCCTCTTCATCCCTGGAGCAAACCTGGCATTATGCTGCAGCTTGTGGAACATGACTGCCAGATTGCTGTCCTTCTTGAGCATCCCCTCTCTCTGCGCTCATGCTACTGCCTTCCTCTAGCTGAGTATCATCATCAGAGCCTACAAAACACTGGGCATCCTCCTGGAGCATGTACCCAACACTGTGCTCAAGGAATTCAGGAGACTCCTCAGGAGGACGTGGTGGGTCTAGGGAAGGAGTCACTGATGATGATATTGAGAGGAGGGAAGACGATGCTTTGGCAGCTGCTTTGCTAGTATCCTGAGCCTGGGTGAGAGACGATGAGGAGGATGAAGAGGGCTTGGTCATCCACTCTACCAAGTCTTCGGCATGTTGCGGCTCAACATGTCCAGCTGCCGAAAAGAAGGACAAGTGTGTCCCATAGGCACGTGCTGATGATGACGATGCACCGCATCCATGACCAGCACTGTTGTCTCTAGACACAGAGCCTGCTTGCCCTCTTTTAGTAGCTCGCGCCTGTCTGCCTCTCCTTGTTGGCCTTCCAGACATGGTAATGGCCTGAAGGGAGATGGGAAAACCAGCAATTGGGTAGTGTATATTGTGCTGGAGGCACACACAACACACCCACTAACTCCTGCAGATGGCAGATGGCTCAATTAGAGAAGAGCTATGTAGGTGGATATAACGGTGTATACTGCGGTCAGGGCACGCAGACAGCACAATCTCCTACAACTGACTGCAAGCTCTATTAAAAAAGAGCAATATAGCTAGCTATATAGGTGGATATAACAGGCATCCTGCCTGTGGCCAATCATGGCTCTCCTCGCTTCCGGCGCTGTTATTGGCCAAGCATGCGTGGTCACAGTGCATGCTTGGCCAATCATGAGCCAGCAATGCACTGCGATGGCGCAGTGCATTGTTGGCCGTGAGAGCCACACGAATTTGGTGCGAATGGCCCATAACGTTCGGTATTCGCCGAACGGGCGAACAGACGATGTTCGAGACGAATGTATGTTCGACTCGAACACGAAGCTCATCCCTAACAACCACCCAAGCTGCTGCTCTGTGTGTCTATTCACATTTTGTATGCCATATTTAGTTATCACTATTGTTATTAATCCATTTTATGCTTGCCTACTACTTACCAATCATATTGGGTCACAATATATTAATTTTACCTTACTACCTGGTTTGGTGTCTGTTTTCTTTGATACACTGTAATGTAGCACCACCATTGGGTACTAAGTATTACTTTCAGAGATGTCCTGTGATATTGTATGTTTGTAAACTCGACCCTGTGTATCACAAGGGCTGAGGTTCTTGAGGATATTGAGGTAAAGAACAAAGGATTCATCCTATCCAGTGGCTCTATCGGAGGTAACGCTACATATACGTAATATACTTAATAGATGGATGTTAATAACCACTAGTCACCACTAGTCATACAATACTAACTAGCCAATGTTTTTGTAACCAAAAAAATGGCAACAGTCACATCCAATTTGTTTGTTTAAATGACAGAAAGCTTTATAGCTCAGATCTATTGCACAACCTGGTTGTAGTCATTACTGGGGCATTAACTGTTAGAAGTCAGGTAGCTTCTTAAATACAGTTATCATACTTTTTTTTTTTTTCATAACCTATTGGGTAGACCACTATATAGGCCTCCTAGACAGAGAAAATATCTATTTTTATATAGTTAAATATAACCTAGCAAATATAAATACATGGTCGACTCATCCTATTGCTATATATATGAATAAGGTACGAAGATCCTAAAGCATTTGAAACACAAATATAAACCCAGTTATTAAAACAACATATTTGAATAATCTGTCATTAAAACAAATCAGTGACCCTTAGGATTCATCACTTATTATACAAAACTTAGAGACTTGCAAGTCAAACATGTACACCACTACATAAATTATATGTCGAAGGTTCCTAAAATATCAACTATAATTAGAACAATCAAAATGGGTAACATTTATCCAGTAAGCAGTCCAACAAGGTGCAATTGTTTTTGAGGATCCAGATATTGTACAGATAAATATTCTCATGTACATTCAATATATTGGAATTACTGCATATCCTCCAGTATATACCGACCCAAATATAAGCCGAGGCACCTAATTTTACCATAAAAAACTGGGAAAACGTATTTACTCGAGTATAAGCCTAGGGTGGGAAATGCAGCAGCTACTGGTAAATTTTCAGGATGCTGTGCAGCATGGACAACACAGAGGCTGCCGGCGTCATTGTGCACATCAGTGCAGCCTTACTGCCCATCATTGCAGCCTCCCCATGCCCATCATTGCAGCCTTACCATGCCCATCATTATAGCCTCACTGTGCCCATTGCTGCAGTAGTCTTATGCCCATCATTGCCACCTCATTGTGCCTGTCATTGCAGCCTCAATCTGCCCGTCATTGCAGCCTCACTAGTAATGACTGTGCCCATTCATGCAGTCTCAGCAGTCAGTACCTGGATGACATCTCCTGCTGTATCTTGGAGCTCAGTCTGAAATGTTCGGCTGCGCTGTGACAAAAGTTCCACTCTCCTCTTAGACCAGCTCGTGTGATAGACACAGTGTTCTGTCTATCACACAAGCTGGTCCAGGAGGAGGGTGGGAATTTTGTCACAAAGTGGCCGAAAATTGCAGAGTCAGCTCCGAAACACAGCGGTCTCTCGCTGTGTAAGGGAGGGAGAGGGGGGAGTGCTGCAGCCACAGTTTAAAGTGGCCCCAGGGAAAGCAGACTAATATCCTGGTAGGCCAGTCCGGCCCTGCCCTCACTTGAGCATAAGGTGTGGGGGGCTTTTTCAGCATAAAAAATGTGCTGAAAACGTCGGCTTATACACGAGTATATACGGTAGCTTTCCAGGCCCTAGCACATTTTTTCATAGAAATTGAACATGAAACAAGTTTCTTTTTATAAAGCACTGAATCTGGGGCTGCTCTTTTGACTCTTTGGTGGTTATTTATGGTAAAAGTATTTTACTTTTTTTTGGGGAACTCCTTTTGAAAAAACCCTCTTTTATCTTTTTTCTCACTCCTTTTCCATTGCTTTTTAAACAGCATTTGCCCCCATTCTTTCGTCTGCTAGTTAAGGGTTCACATGCGTTATTTAATCACTTGCCTACCAGGCATTTACACCCCCTTCCTGTCCAAGCCATTTTTCTGCTTTCAGCGCTGTAGCACTTTGAATGACAATTGCATGGTCATGCTACACTGAACCCAAAATCTTTTTTATCATTTTCTTCAAACAAATAGAGCTTTCTTTTGGTGGTATTTAATCACTGCTAGGTTTTTTATTTTTTACAAAAAATTTAAAAAAATATATTTTTTACTTTTTTTCTGTCAGTAAATTTTGTAACTAAGTAATTTTTTGCCTTCACTGATGTGCGCTGATGAGGCGGCACTGATGGGCACTGATAGGCTGAACTGGTGGGCATTGATGAGGTGGCACCTATGGGCACTGATGTGGCAGGACTTATGGGCACTGATTAGGTGGCTCTGATGAGGAGGCACTAATATGCCACACTCATGGGCACTTATAGGTGGCACTGATGAGCACTGATAGGCAGCACTGATGGGCACTGTTAGGTGGCACTGATGGGCACTAATAGGCGGCACTGGTGGGCACTAATAGACAGGCACTTATGGGCACTGATAGGTGGCATGGATAGGCAGTACTGATGAGCACTGATGGGCATTGATGGGTGGCACTGATGAGTGACACTGATGGACATTATTGATGGGCATTGATTGACAGCAGTGATGGGCAATGAGAGGCAGCACTGATAGGTGGCACTGATTGCCAGCACTGACTGGTATGGGGGCTGATTGGTGGCACTCGTGGGCAGTGGTGGGCACTGATTGCTGCCACTGATTGCCAACCAATGGCAGCTATGAGCAGGTAGTTAATGGGGTTTATGTGGAGGGTGGTGGGATAAGCCAGGATTATCAGGTAGGAAGATTAAATAATGTAATTAGAGGGAGTAGTGGGGGCTCACAGAAAAGGAAGTTTAGTCATCTGTTTGAGCACCCAAAAAAATGTGCTAAGTTGGGTGATGTGGGGATGGCAAACTCAGAGATGGCAGCCCTAGATGTCACTGCTATCCCAAACAGCTGGGAGAGCATCTAATTTAGTAGGGGTGATGAGGATAATGCAGGAAGTTTTAGACAGTTTAGGGTAATTGGGGATTCTATATTCAAAGGGACTAATAAATTAATTTGTCACTGGGATCACCTCAACTGAATGGTTTGCTTTCTCCCTGGGGCCAGGATTTGTTACGCGGTAGACTGGGTAATAACTGTGAACTGGGTAATAACTGAGCATGACCTAGCTGTCTTGGTCCATGTTGAGATCAATTACAGAATATATGGATGATGAAAGTTCCTTAAGAATTAATTTAATGAAGTGGGCTGCAGGTTGAAGGACTTTCTCAGTTATTTTCTCTGGAATGTTGCCTGTGCCACTCTCAAAATAGCAAAAGCAGAGGAAGCTTAGAGAATTGAATGCATGACTAATTACCTGGTGGATTTCTAGAGCACTAGGCTAATTTTACATTAGGATACAACCTATATGGTAAGGGAGGTTTCCACCTAAATTGGGGGAAGAATTGGAATATAAAGGGGCAGACAAACCAGACAGGGGTCAGACATTAATGGGGGTAAGATATGCAAACCACAAGTGCATATTGCAGCAATTAATGAAAGTGTTTGCTAACCAATGGCAGAATCCTGCCAAACTAAATAGAACAGTTAAAAGCTTTGTTGCACAAAGGGAGTTATTGGTATTGCTGAATCTTGGCTTCATTCTTCACACGATTGGTGTGATTAGTGAGTGAAAAGAGGACCTCAGGGACTGAGAGTGTGATGGTGCTAAAACATTATGAGTGGAGCTGCGTATGGGTGTGCATACTTCAAGTTAATTATTGGAGTTTGTTACAGGCCACCAATGTTAATGAGGAGGTGGAGACTCAGCTCCTTGCACAGATAGAAAGGGCTGCAGAAGCTGGGACAATGACAACAGTGGGGGATTTTAACTATCCTGAAATTGGCTGGAGTAATAGCACTGCTTGGACAATAAAAGGGCGTATATTTATAAACCTATCACAAGACGATTTTATGGTACATTTTATATAAGCTCCAACTAGAATTAATGACTTGCTGGGACCTTGCAAACCATGCAGAGCTTATTACTAATGTTCATATAAATGAACATCTGGGTAGCAGTGACCATATAACATGATTTCATTTATTGTAAGCTGTAAACAAGCACATACCGGAAAGATAAAACTCTTAATTTTAAGGGAGCTGATTTTCTAAGGCTAAGGGCTGCTCTCCAAGACTAACCTAGGGCAGGAGAGAATATTGACATCAAGGAAAACAGAAAGGAAATGGGAATGTTTCAAATTGATATTTAAAAGGTACAAATAAAATTTACAGAAAATGTAAAAAGAAAATCAAGACTGCAAAATTCAAAACAAATGACATATTATTATTAAAAAGATCAGGTCTGAGCATGTAGACCCTTTACAAGATAATTTAGAGTTGGTGCTTGAGATAAAATAGAAGGAAAATGTATTATATACCTTCTTCAGCTCTACGTATCCTTAGGAAAATGGGAGAGCTGAAGTTCATAGTAGGGATAGATTTGACACAGGCTCAAAAGAACCACTATAGTTCAAAACTGATATGACATAGAAAAATGAAGACAAAATAAAGGTGAACAAAGCACCTGGACCAGATGGCTTTCATCCACTTGTCCTCCAAGAGTTGAGCTTTGTTATTTTAAAGCCATTGTTTTTAAATTTTTAGAAGCTCTTTTATGGGTGGGGTAATACCACTGGATTGGCATAAGGCCACTGTGGTGCTAATACATTTAAAAAGGCATCAAAGGCTTTACCTAGATACAAGAAAGTTTAATAAAAGACCACACAGAAGAGTTTTTGCTAGAACACAATATTTTAAGCGATAGTAAACATGATATCATGAAAGACAGAACAAATGCTTAGTGTTTAAGTTTAATTCTACAGGCTTAGAAAGGTCAGTTTGTAAACGGGTAGACAACTGGCTAAAATACTGTATTCAGAGAGTAGTAATTAATGATTTATACTCTGAAAGGTCTAATATTATCAGTGGTGTACCCAAAGGTTCGGTGTTAGAACCATTACCTATTAACATATTTATAAACGATGTAGAGTTTGGGGTTAAAAGTACCATTTTAGTGTTTGCAGATGAACCAAGCTATGTAGTGGAATACTGTCCTGATAGGATGTCTCCAACTTACAAGCTGACCTCAATGCACTATTGAATTGGACAACTATGTGGCAAATGAGGTTTCATTTTGATAAATGTAAAGTTTTAAAAATATGCATGCATCATACATTCTGGCAGGAAACAACTGGGGGAGTCAATAGTAGAGAATAACCTGGGTGTTCTGGTAGATCATAGACTTAATGATAGCATGCAGTGCCAAGCTGTAGTTTCTAAAGCTAGCAAAATACTTTCTTGTATTAACCACTTGGTGCCTGTGCTATAGTCCAAAGACGGCTACAGCGCGGGCTTCCTTTGCAGAGAGGGCATACATGGACGTTCTCCCATTTTTGTGCGTCACGCTCTGTGATAGCCGAGTTCTTGGGACTCGGCTGATCTCTGATCGAGGTAAAGGGCCAATCACAGCAATCCTTTTACCACGTGAATAGCTGTCAGTCAATAATGACAGTTGATCATGGAAGTAAACAGAAGTCGGTAATCGGCTTTTTTTCCCCTCACGCTGTCAGCATGAAGAAAAGAAGAAAGCGGTTAACCAGCTTCTGTTAGAGGGCCATCGGTCCCCTTAGTACCAACTCGTGTTGGTAATTAGTGCCCTCCAGTGCCATCTATCAGTGCCATCTATCAGTGCCCATCAGTGCTGCCAATCAGTGCCCATCAGTGCCGCCTCATCAGTGTCTTCAAAAAAAGGGAATAAAGAAAGGGACTATGGACTTTCTAGGACAGAGGATTTCATTGTTAAAAATATATAATTGTTATTTACAAAGAACACATTTACATAAATAAATATTAAAAAAGAAGAAAAGTCATACACAATCAAAAGTTCATCAACAAATGATGTTACCACTATTAATATCGTAATCACAATATAGTTACTGGGAAACAAAGGATGTTTTCTTCGATAGTAGATAATCCCAGATTTAGGTATTAATGACAAAATAGTGGAACATCAGGGATAGCAAGGTGCTGATGCTGGGTTCGTGCCCAACATGTTTCGCGTACCTTAAACGCTTCCTCTGGGGCAAATTTATGACTAATTCTTTGAAACAGAAAACAGAAATTATTTACTATAAATAAAACAGTTATTATATTACAGTATCATATATTGTAGAAAACAAGTCTGGACAGTCTGGACTAAAAGTGATTTAGAGGCGCACAATTTAGAATAGCTTATAAAGGGGCACTATGGGGGCACACGTAATATGAAAAAAAAGTAATACATCATACAGTAATACTCATCAGTGTCACTTATATGTGCTGCCTATCAGTGCCGCCTACCAGTGTCTATCAGTGCCACCTATCAATGCCCATCAGTGCCACCTACCAGTGCCTATCAGGGCTACCTCTCCGTGCCCCCTATTAGTACCTGTTAGTGCCACCAATCATTGCCACCAGTGCTGCCTCATCAGTGTCACTTATATGTTCTGCCTATCAGTGCCGCCTACCAGTGCCTATCAATCCATGGGGCCACACACAGTGAGGATGCCATATACTATTGACGATACCACTTGATAATTGTTGTCCATATGACAAGATTTCCATCAGGCAACCTACCTGTGTGTTGTAACATGGTATCCAGACATTTCTTTATATGTTGTATGTAATGTCTTATGTCTATGTTTTTGCTTGATGAAATGCTTCATATGTAACGGAGTTCTGTTGCTAGCCAACTACTGGGAAGCTGTTTTAAAATTACTGGCTTTAGAAATTGCCATATCTTGCCATACCAATAAATAAATACATTTAAGTTTTAGATATACTCTAGTATGATCCAATTTATTACCATCTGTAACCCCTTTCCTTGGTGCTCTATACCAGGTCATTTTGTTGTATTTATGCTATGGTTACAATAACTACACCCTACACGGTGAGTGATCTATGAGTGCCCACTCTATTCGATGGATGAATTTGTGATATGCCCTTCTTCTTTTCTTTTTTACACTTATATGTTCTGCCTATCAGAGCCAACAACCAGTGCCCATCAGTGTCGCCTATCAGTGCCCATCAGTGCCACCTGCCAGCGCCTATCAGTGCTGCCTATCAGTGCCACCTCTCCATGCCACCCATCAGTGCCACATATTAGTGCCCATCAGTGCCACCCATCAGTGCAGCCTCATCAGTCCCTCCTGATCAGTGCCCACCAGTGCTGCCTCATCAGTATCCATCGGTACCACCTATCAGTGCCCATCAGTGCAGGATATCAGTGTATATCAGTCCTGCCTCATCAGTGCCCATCAGTGAAGGAGAAAAATGATCTGTTTGCAAAATTTGTAACAAATTCTGAAAGATATTTAGTATTTTGATGAAGTGATTGATTGATGAAGTGATTAACCGCTTGCCGACCACCTCACAACGATATATGTCAGCAGAAGGGCTCGTACAGGCAGAGTCACGTACCTGTACGTTGCCCTTTAAGAGGCGGCCAGCGGGCACGCGCGTGCCCACAGCAAGCTCCGCAAGTCGGGTCACAGGTCCCGCAGACTCGGTTGCCGCAGGGATACCCGCGATTGCCTCACGGGGAGGAAGAACGAGGAGATGCTAATGTAAACAAGCATCTCCCCGTTCTGCCTAGTAAAAGTGTCACTGATCTCTGCTCCCCATGATTGGAGCAGAGATCAGTGACATGTCACACACAGCCACGTCCCCCCCACAGTTAGAAATATTCCCCTAGGACACACTTAACCCCTACACTGCCACCAAATGGTTAACCCCTTCACTGCCAGTGTCATTTACACAGGAATCAGTGCATTTGCATAGCACTGATTGCTGTATAAATGACAAAATGTCCGATCTGTCCGCCATAATGTCGCAGTCACGATAAAAATCGCTGGTCACCGCCATTTAAAAAAAAAAAAAAATTTATTAATAAAAATGCCATAAAACTATCCCCTATTTTTTAAATGCTTTAACTTTTGCACAAACCAATCAATAATCGTTTATTGCAATTTTTTTTTACCAAAAATATGTAGAAGAATACATATCAGCCTAAACTGAGGGAAAACATTTTTTTTATATATTTTTGGGGGATATTTATCATAGCAAAAAGTAAAAAATAATGTGTTTTTTTCAAAATTGTCGCTATTTTTTTGTTTATAGCGTAAAAAATAAAAACCAAAAGGGTGATCAAATACCACCAAAAGAAAGCTCTATTTGTAGGAAAAAAAGGACGTCAATTTTGTTTTGGGAGCCACGTCGCACAACCACGCAGTTGTCAGTTAAAACAACGCAGTGCCGAATCGCAAAAAGTGCTCTGTCAGGAAGGGGGTACATTTTTCCAGGGCTGAAGTGGTTAAATACCACCAAAAGAAAGCTCTATTTGTGTGTAAAAAATGATAAAACGTTTATATGGGTACAGTGTTGCATGACCATGCAATTGTCATTCAAAGTGTGAGAGCACTGAAAGCTGAAAATTGGCCTGGGCAGGAAGGGGGTAAAAGTGCCCAGTAAACAAGTGGTTAAAAGAGGTATAGATTTGAGAGAGCGAGACAAAGAAACATAATTTAGCCTCCATATAAATCATTAGTGAGACCTCATCTGGAATATGCAGTACAGTTTTGAGCACTGGTTCACAAAAAGGATATTGAAGAACTGGAAAAAGGGCAGAGAAGGGCAACTAAACTGATAAGAGGCATGGAGGAGCTCAGCTATGAGGAAAGATTAGAGGAACTGAATTTATTCTCCTTTCACAAAAAGCAATTAAGGGGGGACATGATCACCATGCATACCGCAAATACATATGTGGTGTATATAGTGAACTTGGAGTAGAGTTATTCACGTTCAGGTCATTGCAGAGGACAAGGGCACACTTTAAATCTGTAGGAAAATAGATTTAACCTCAACATATAAAAGCCCCTTTAATCAAGGCAATATCTAAATGCCTGCTTGGGCAATTGGCCCATGCTTCATACATTTTTTTATTTATTTTTGCCTTTTTGTGGATATAGGACTGTGTATATGCAGGTTTCATATTTATTTATTTTTAATGGTTGAACCAAGACCAGATCTAGGGGCTTGCTGGGGTGGGCTGTTGTGGGAACAGGGCGGAGCAAAGCAATCCTCCTGATCATCGTGGTGCAGGATTTTTATATTGCACACAGAGCTTGTCTGCTTGTGGAAGCAAAATTGTCAGGAGGAGGCTGGCTGTCCTCTGCACTGTACATGGTGCAGACCCGATCACCTGTGTCTCCCCTGCAGGTTCTACTGCTCTCTCATCCCGCTGGCTTCAGGTGCTGCAGGGGAGCCACGGGGGACTGAAATCTGCAAACAAATCCCCCTGTGCTCCTCCCCCCTTCCTTTACCCCCAACACCCTCTCCTTGTAGAGCTGCTGGCCAACTTTCCCTCCTCCTCCTCCTGCTAGCTATGGCTACTGCTGGGGCAGAAGATCAGTGTCAGGGTGGCGAGCAGGAGGAAGGGTGGGATGGGGGGCTGATAAGCATGGCATGCCAACATGAACACAATGAGTGATCAGTACCAATTGCTTCTGTGTTCATTCACCACTGAAGCATAGTAAACACAGTTTACTAAGCTTACATTTTAGAATGGATACGAGACTCTGTACATCTGCAATTCATTCATCTGCAATGCAGCTGAGGCTGCAGAGAAAGGGAATGAGGTCTCTCTCTCTCTCTGTCTGTTTATACCCTTGGTGTCTAACTTAAGCCTTCCTCACCAATAAAAAACTATAGTAAGGCCTTGTTCACATGGGGCTTTCTACAGCATACACCCATGCGTAGCCATTTTATACACAAGGGGATGCAGAAGTGTTCTGATTTGACATCTGTGTGGGTGCAGGTCCATTTCCCTGAACTTCCACTGTCTGCGTTTGGGGCTGTGCACCTCAACCCACATGGATGTCAGATTGGGAGAAACAACTGCGTCTGTGCAGCCCCTGCATCCCAATTGACATGAATGGGACTGCCATCACAGGGACACATAGAACACCTATGCAGCCCAATGCACGTAAACACAGCCTCTATGTACACCCTATGTGAAACAAGGCCCAAGTAGCAATGTACCAGAAATGTTGTAAGTTATGCTGTGTCTTTGCATTCTGATATTAATTTTAGTGTATTTTTTGTGAAAATAGTGATTTGATAAACATTTGGGAAACGAATGAAGGCAGTGGCGGAACTACCGCCATAGTGACCTATTCCGGCACTATGGGGCCCGCAGCCGTGGAGGGCCCAGGGAGCGGGCGGCGGGTGAGCCGCCGAGCTGCCTGTCTGCTTGGTGCTCATACAGTCACACTGACTGTACAAGCGGATGCAGCTGGGTGGCTCGGTGGCGGAGGGGGGCCAAGCTTTGCCCGTCCACTCGGCGCTCGTAAAGTCACACTTACTGTATGAGCGGATGCAGATGGGTGGCTCGGCAGCGGGGGGTGCGGGGCTGGGAGGCTCGGGGGGTGGCCAATCAGGGGGTGGCAGAGCAGAGAGTTGACATAATCTCTCATCGTCCGGCGCCAGCCCTGAATCCTGGCAGTTCTGCCCTCACCCACTTTGCAGGCAGCAGAGAGATTACATCATCTCTCTGCTGCCTGACTTGGACTGGGAAACAGAAGTGACAATCCCCATCCCCCACCTTAGCAGGAAAGTGACAATCTGCAACTTGTGGCAGGTGATGTGGCAAGTGGACAATCCGCAATGTGTGGCAGGTGATGTGGCAAGTGGACAGTCTGCAACTTGTGGCAGGTGACGTGGCAAGTGGACAATCCGCAATGTGTGGCAGTTGATGTGGCAGTTTGCAACTTGTGGCAGGTGACGTGGCAAGTGGACAATTTGCAATGTGTGGCAGGTGATGTGGCAAGTGGACAATTTGCAATTTGTGGCAAGTGACAATCCACAACTTGTGGCAGGTGATGTTGCAAGTGGACAATCCACAATGGGTGGCAGGTGATAGTGGACAATTTGCAACGTGTGACAAGTGACAATCCACAACATGTGGCAGGTGACGTGGCAAGTAACAATCCACAACTTATGGCAAGTGGACAATCTGCAGCATGTGACAAGTGACAATCCCCATCTGGTGGCAGGTGACGTGGCAAGTGACAATCTGCACCTGGTGACAAGTGACAATCTGCAGCGTGTGACAAGTGACAATCTGCATCTGGTGGCAGGTGACGTGGCAAGTGACAATCTGCAACATGTGACAAGTGACAATCTGCATCTGGTGGCAGGTGACGGTGGCAAGTCACACACTTGGGGTTCTCACTGATTCTGCATTATGGTAAGTTGAACTATTTCATTTTCTATAACAATGTAATAATATAAATAATGTGTTTCAATCATCCTGACACCATAACAACCATGGTGCCGTGATGATTGAAGCGCCAATATCAGCCATTGCCCCGATAAATTGCCCCCAAAAAATTTATTTTCTGGCAGTGCTGAGACTAGACTCTGGATCCACCCCTGGGTGAGGGTGAGTGGGGGGCCCATACAACATTTTGCTATGGGGCCCCGTGATTTCTAGTTACGCCCCTGAGTCTGAGTCCCTGAGCAGGCATTTTACTAGCCCCTTGACTTTTTCTTACTGCAATCCCAAATCAGACAATCTAGATCCAGCTTGAACTAGATGGACTTTTTTTCAACCTAACTATGTAATTCTGCAGCTACAGCTTTGCTTTCTGAGTTTTTTTCCCTCATTCTTGCACTGTAGGAATATCACTTTTTTTTCATTAAAATGTTTGGTTTCAGTAATTGAGTTTGTGGTTGTGTCGCAAAGTCTTGAGATATTTTGTACCTTTCTTATATACAGAGACCACAATGTTACAAGCAAATCTCTAATTCCAACTCTGCTCACCCCTAGTGCCTGTAAAATGGAACGTTTAAAAAAAAAAAAAAAGGCCTACTGACTTTCAAAATCTAAAATAACCTATGCCACAATTACTAAAAACTTGCTGCTATTTTATTCTCCTGTTCCCCCTTTCAGTCTTCAGGCACAAATATAATGATTGTCTCTAGATTCTTCTCTAGATTTACATCTGTGCAGGTACCGGACTGCATGTAAATTGCACGTTCCCACAACCATATACAGCCGCACAAAGAGCATGCTGCATTTAAGGAAACGCTAAACTCTTAATTCCCCCATGCACTGAAATACGCTATGTGGATTCTCACACACAGAAATGTGCAGTCACATTTTAAAAGAGGTGTAAAGACACTTTTCCTCCAGGAAAAATAGGAAGCACAGGTACAGCAAATGAATGAGCTGCTGTACCTGTGCAATTACGGCACTCAGAATTGCTTAGATGTGAATCTAGCCTAATAATACCTTTTGGAATCAGAACCATCTGTCATTCACGTTCTACTTTCTCTATCTCATTACTTGGTTTAGTCAAAGAAGCAACATTTGGCCACATTTAAATCCAGACTAAATACCCATATGTTATACATAGGATTAGGGTTGGGTTCACAGCTAAGCATCGCGCTCCTGTGCCTATAGGTAGAAGAGGCAAGGAGGCTGTTTTTGCCTGTATATGTATCAGCTACAAATTTTTCCCACAACCAATATAAATGGATTATTTGCACGTTAGGGTTGATTTATTAACCCTTTCCCGCCAAGCGTACGCAGATATGCGTACTCTGCTTCCGGGGGTTATACCGGGATGATGCCCGCACCTGCAGGCATCATCCCGGTACCGTTTTTTGCAGCAGGCGATTGGCTATCCAGGCATAACAACCAATGCGGCTAAAAGCCGCTCGGCTGTTATGCCGGAGGAGCGGGAGGGGACGTCCCCCCCTCCCGCCGCCTCTCGCCGCTGTTACCGGTGCTCCCGCTCGATCGGGAGCACCGATTCGCAATCCGACGCCTCCGGCTGCTGCGGAGGAACTGGAACGAAGCCGTAATTGGCTTTGTTCCAGTCTCCTCATCGTAAACACGGAAGCGACGTCATGACGTCACTTCCCGTTTACTCGGCTGCCAATGGCGCCGGTTTTAAAAAAATATCCGGTATTCAGAATCGCCGTTTTCGGCGATCTGAATACATTGAATTGTAAAGGCGGGGTGGGGGGTCTTTTAGACCCCCGATCCCTCCATAAAGAGGACCTGTCACCACCTATTACTGTCACAAGGGATGTTTACATTCCTTGTGACAGCAATAAAAGTGATCAATTTTTTTTTTTTTTTTTAAAACAATTTAGTCATTTTAAAATAAATAAAAAAAATAAAAAAATAAAACATTTTTTTTTAAAGCGCCCGCCGTCCCCGCGAGCTCGCAAAGCAAAGAAAACGCATACGGAAGTCGCGCCCGCGTATGTAAACGGTGTTCAAATCACACATGTGAGGTATCGCCGCGATCGTCAGAGCGAGAGCAATAATTCTAGCACTAGACCTCCTCTGCTAACCTGGTAACCGTAAAAAAATTTTAAAGCGTCGCCTATTGAGATTTTTAGGTACCGTACTTTGTCGTCAATCTACAAGTGCGCGCAATTATAAAGTATGACATGTTTGGTATCTATTTACTCGGTGTAACATTATCTTTCACATTACGCAAAAAGAATTGGGCTAATTTTACTGTTTTTTTTTTTTTTATTAATGAAAGTGTCCCTTTTCCCAAAAAGTTGCATTTAAAACACCACTGCACAAATACCGTGTGACATTAAATATTGCAACAATCGCCGTTTTATTCTCTAGAGTCTCTGCTAAAAAAATATATATAATGTTTGGGGGTTCCAAGTAATTTTCTAGCAAAAAATATGGATTTTAACTTGTAAACACCAAATTCCAAAAATAGGCTTAGTCATGAAAGGGTTAAAGGCAAATTGACTGTGCACTCTACCTCATTTACTAAGTTCTGGAACAAGTGCAACTGCACTTACAAAGTGCACAGTCCATTTGTATTTAGCAAATCTACCCCACTATCACAAGATTCTTTTATGATTTTAAGATTTATGGCCAGTAAAGCAAGCAAATGTATCTTTCACAGGCTTTGCAGGATCAGGGAGGCCATGCAGAGAAGGTTTGCTGAGGCATTCGATCCGGAGTCCTCTGGGTTACTAAGTATGACATGATCCACAGCCACCTCCTCCCAGCCACATACAAGTCCATGGGTTCTTGGGGACTAAAAACTATCCCTTGAAGACTGCTGCTGATGCTGAGTGCTAGGTTCCACCTCCATGCTGACACAATCCTCATCCTCCTCCTCTTCCTGTGTGATCGTCGGGTCCGCAGAAATACTGTCTGGATAAAGGGGTCCTTGAGAGGTAAGGAAGTCCTCCTCTTCCTCCCTCTGTTCTGCCTCAAGTGCCCTGTCCATTATTCCAAGAAGCGTGTGCTCCAACAGTAAGACAAGAGGGACAGTATCACTGATGCATGCACTGTCACTGCTCACCATCCTCGTGGCCTACTCAAATGATGACAGGACAGTGCATGCATCCTTGATCACTAGCCACTGGTGTGAAAAAAAGCCAAGCTCCCCTGACCCTGTCCTGGTGCCATACACAGGTTCTCATTGATGACCCTCTGCTGCATGTGCAGCCACTGCAGCATTGCCAATGTTGAGTTCCACCTGGTAGGCATGTCACAAATGAGGCGGTTTTTGGGCAGGTTGCATTCCTTTTGAAGGTCAGCCAGCCAAGCCCTGGAATTATATGACTGGCAGAAATACCCACAGACTTTCCTGGCCTGCCTCAGGAGATCCTGTAAGCTCGGGTACTTGCACAAGAACTGCTGCATCACCAAATTAAGGATGTGAGCCAAACAGGGAATATGGGTTAAGTGTCCCTTTCGGAGGGCAGAGAGCAGGTTGGTGCCATTGTCGCAAACCACCATTACTGGCTGAAACTGGCACGGGGTCAACCATCTCTGATTCTGCCCCTGCCGAGCTGACAGAATCTCTGCCCCAGTGTGGTTCCTGTCCCCTAAGCAGACCAACTCAATCACCGCATGGCATCTTTTTGCCTGAGTGCTTGCGTAGCCCCTTGAATGCCTACGGAGCGCCACTGGTTCCAAGGTCAAATCTGCAGAGGAAGAGGCCATAGAGGAAGAAGGAGAGGAGAGAGTGGAGGAGAGAGGTGTGGCAGAATCACCACTACTAGCATTTTGAAAGCATGGTGGCGGAACAAGCTCCAACAATACTGCACCCTTTCCTGCATCCTTCTCAGCTGCCATCAGAGTTACCCAGCACGCTGTGAAAGAAAGGTAAAATCCCTGTCCATGACTGAGGGACCATGAGTTAGTGGTAATATGCACCTTACCACTGCCCGCCCTGTCCAACGAGGCATAGACATTGCCTTCCACATGCCGGTAGAGAGCCGGAATGGCCTTCCGTGAAAAGAAATGGTGTTTGGGAACCTGCCACTGAGGTACTGCACATTCCACAAATTTACGATAGGGGGTAGAGTCTACCAGCTGAAAAGGCAGCAGCTGGAGTACTAGTAATTTAGCCACCCTAGCATTCAGCTAGTGAGCATGTGGATTGCTGGTACCAAATTTCTTTCAACAGTTTAGCAACTGGGGTAGGGAAATTTGCCTGCTACAATCGGATGATGGTGTAGTGATAGCCGCTTGCCCGCAAGTACTTGGCTCACCTAATTCTACACCTTCATTCCTCTCAGTACAGGTTTGTAAGAGGACTGAAGATATAGTGGGGTTGGAGATCCCAGATGATGAGGAGCAAGGAGAGGTCCGCCTTGTTCTTTCGTGTGGGTCTTTTAAGTACTGTTACCAATGGACTGCAAGGGAGCTCAATATATGTCTGGTCATGCATGTGGTGCCCAAGCGACTGCTGTTTTGGCCACGTTTGATATACTTCAGACATATGTTGCAAACAGCAATGGTGTAATCTGCTGCACATGTATCAAAAAAGGGCCATACCAAAGAACTCTTCAAAAACGCTGGAAGTCAGCAGCGACAAACGGAGCTCTGCGGTGTGATGCATTCGGGTGGCTGCCCTTAAGCTTGTCCCTGGATGGAGGGCATCCTGCCTCGTTGGAGATGTGCTTCCTCCTCCTCCTCTCTTCTATCAGGCACCCATGTAGAGTCAGTGACCTCATCATCCCCTCCCTCATCACTGGAGCAAACCTGGTAGTATGCCACAACTAGGAGAACATGAGTGCCAGTTTCTTGTCCTTCTTGGGCACCCCCTCTCTCTGGGATCACATTACTGCCTTCCTTAAACTGGGTACCATTATCGGAGTCTTCAAAATGAGTTTGTCTTAGTTATCCACTCTACCAACTCTTCTGCATGTTGTGGATCAACACGGCCAGCTGCCGAAAAAAAGGACAATTGTGCCCCACGGCCATGTGCTGAGGATGCACTGCGTCCATGACCAGCACTGTTGGCTGTAGACACAGAGACTGCTTGCCCTCTTTTAGTGGACTGGGAGCTTCTGCCTCTCCTTGGTGGCCTTCCAGACATGCTGTAAAATTTATTAGCAAAACACCGCCTGAAGTTTACTAGAAAAACTACACCAGGAATGGCCTGCAGTCAGATATAGGCTTGGCTAGACTAGAATGCAGTGGATATATATATGGCAGGCAGGAGATCACTAAATCTCCTGCCTGCCTGCCTGCCTGCCTGAAAGTGTATTTGAAAATGTATACCAGCAATGGCCTGCAGTCAGATATAGGCTTGGCTAGGCTAGAAGGCAGTGGATATGTATATATGTAGGAGACTGTATATATATTTTATGCACTGCAGATCACTGAATCATCTGCCTGCCTGAGTGAAAGTATATTTGAAAACATACACCAGGAATGGCTTGCAGTCAGATATAGGCTTGGCTAGACTGGAATGCAGTGGATATATATATATATAATGCAGGCAGGAGGTCACTAAATCTCCTGCCTGCCTGCCTGAAAGTGTATTTGAAAATGTATACCAGCAATGGCCTGCAGTGAGATATAGGCTTGACTAGACAGAATGCAGTGGATATATACAGTGGTGTGAAAAAGTGTTTGCCCCCTTCCTCATTTCCTGTTCCTTTGCATGTTTGTCACACTTAAGTGTTTCGGAACATCAAACCAATTTAAACAATAGTCAAGGACAACACAAGTAAACACAAAATGCAATTTGTAAATGAAGGTGTTTATTATTAAAGGTGAAAAAAAATCCAAACCATCATGGCCCTGTGTGAAAAAGTGATTGCCCCCTAAACCTAATAACTGGTTGGGCCACCCTTAGCAGCAACAACTGCAACCAAGCGTTTGCGATAACGTGCAATGAGGCTTTTACAGCGTCCTGGAGGAATTTTGGCCCACTCATCTTTGCAGAATTGTCCTAATTCAGTTACATTAGAGGGTTTTCGAGCATGAACGGCCTTTTTAAGGTCATACCACAACATCTCAATAGGATTCAGACTATTGACTATTGTTTAAATTGGTTTGATGTTCCGAAACACTTAAGTGTGACAAACATGCAAAGGAACAGGAAATGAGGAAGGGGGCAAACATTTTTTCACACCCACTGTATATATATATATATATATATATATATATATATATATATATATATATATATATATATATATATATATATATGTAGGAGACTGTATATATATATTTTATGCACTTCAGTCACCTGCCTGCCAGAAGTATATTAGAAACAGTACACCAGGAACGGCATGCAGTCAGATCTAGCTAAACTGGATACATTGGATATAGATATATACAAGCCTGGATGTATATACATACTAAATACACTACAGCTAACTGAATCGCCTGCCTGCTCAATTTAAATGAAATGACACTCTCTCTCGGTGAACGCCAGCAACACACTACAAAGGACCGATGTACAGGCGACCTTATATAGTGTGGGGAATGGACTTAGCCCCCTGAGCCATAATTGGCCAAAGGCACCCTGCCTTTGGGCAATTATTGCTCTCTTTGCTGACGGTGCTGTGATTGGCCAAAGCATGTGGGTCATAGTGCATGCTTGGCCAATCATCAGACAGCAATGCACAGCAATGTCGCAGCACATTATGGGGCGCGAAGCGCTGATCCGAATTTGGCACAAACGCCCCATAATGTTCGTATTTCGACAAACAATCAAACAGCCAATGGTCGAGTCAAACTCATGTTCGACCCGAACATAAAGCTCATCCCTATTGTTAACTAGGATTTTCCCTTCCTATTATATAAAGCACAAATATGGTGACCAATATATACCTTTGGAGCAAAATGAGGTCAGGATTTGCATTTATAATGTGAAAACCTATACTCCACCTATAGAAAGTAATCTACGGCTATTACATAACGTAAACTAACGTCAAACTAAAGAAAATAAGACCAAATTATATAAGTTTTGTTAGTATAGTTCACAAATGTAAACCACTTTAATATATGCTAAAAGTACTCATAAAGCCACCCTTTGAAGTGAAACACAAACAACTGTGAAAATAAGTATAAAAATAGGACATACATAACGCCAATTTTACAATTAGAAAACTTCTTTGTAATGTCACTTACAACGGGGACAGAGGGAGGCTCCTGTCATTCTGGGTCAGTAGTTCAACTTATATAGCGCAATAAGCCTACAAAACAATATTCAAGCTTTGTACAGAAGCCACTGTCAGTGCTCTTACAACACAGACCAAGACTGGGCCTGCCAGCTTAATTTTATAATAACATTGTTCCATTCCTATTGTTATAATGTATTTTTTATTAGCAATTAGCTTTTATGTACAAAGGATTGCCAGTTAAAGCAATCTGACAAGTGATTTTTTTTTTTATTGTACCTATTTAAGCCAGACTCGGGATCGCATCGCAGGATCCAGGAAGGGTGTTCTTACCTTGTCCCCTGGATCCAGCAGTGTCTCCCCGCAGTGTGAGCGGCTCGTCCTCCGTTTGATGTATCACAGAGCCAGGCACTCTTCCCTGCGAGCGTGAAACACACACATTACATACAGTATAATGTAATCTTACAGATTACATTGCTGTATGTAATTATTCCACAACCCTTTTTGTCCCTAGTGGTCTGCCCAGTGCCCTATATTATAAAAACTTTTCTTTCTGCCTGGAAACTGGAGATGGTCCATAGCAACCAAAACTGTCTCTTTACATCAAAAGTGGTTTTAGACCAGCTAGAAAACAGCGATAATAAATTAGAATCAATCGCAGAATCAAGCAATAGTGATTTGTGGGGAGATCCGTCATCAAATACTGAAAAGTAATGACAGCGACAATTCTGCAACTGAGCAAATTTCAGTGTTTTTAATTTGATTACATTATTGAATCATTTTTATTATTATTATATTATTTGGTATAATTATTTATAGTTATTTATTATATTTTAATTTATGATTTTGTTTTTTCAAACTTTATCATACCCGGGAAGTCTACTAGACTTTGGTTTGGACAGATTTAAGTGAGTTATTCCTAAGAATTGCAGGCCTACAATATACAGTAAAACGCCAAATTCCATGCAAAACATTGTACAGTTTTCAGCACCTAAAATCGGACACAATCATACCGCCAGGGAGGTTAAAGGAATTCCTTGGGGACACCTAGGTCACCAGAACTAGTGTCCCCATTGGAAGATTTGCCCTCTATTATTTTTCTGGTGACAAATGAAAATTTGGGATTTTCTTTTACTTTCACTTTCAATGCTAATGGTAAAACAAATTATAGAATAAAGCATATGTTTTATATCTACAGTAGAAGCAGTTGTTTTAAACTGAATAAAGCTTTATTTTGTTATGCCATTTTATCTGCTTAAGTACAACAAAATTATTGCAGAAAATACTCCCATAACTAAAATATAGGGTATAAGGTGGTTAAATCGGCCTGACACTGCTCCTGCCCCTGGTGATTTTGAAAACATTTTGTGCACATTATGTAACAGTGACAAAAAATTTACAAAAAAAGTTGTCTTAAGCAGCACAGCAGGGCAAGGTTTGGGTGTGGCTTGTTTATGGGGGGCTTAAGATGCTATATTTGCTGTGCCTATTGGCTTCTAATATGAGAGGACTTTCTAAGTCAATGATCCAGAGCAAGTACAGTCATGCAAGAGCTCTGACTTTGCTTTCTGCATTCTTGCTGCAGGACTGTGACTCAATAAGTATAAAAACCAGGAACATCAAAGCAGTCAACAATTTTGGAATTAAGTAATGACAGCCAACATCTTGCATCCAGTTATTGTTTCGTCTAACAGTAGGCAGAGCCATGCAAACAATATATTTTCACACCCTTGGTCAACTGCGTGTCTGGGTTTCACTATTCACCTTTCTTTGATGACATAATGAATATTGTTTCAAGAGATGCTGTATAGAAATCTATAAAAAATTGTATTTGATTGCAGAAGTAGACGCATAGAACCACAAAATTTTGTTTGGCTCTGTGTGCGTGGAATTTTTCCTGTAAGGGGCTTTGTTTAGATTCCACTGAACCACTGAAACCACATAACTATAAATCGTGTTTGGATAGCAAGGTGTTTCTATAATCTGGAAGTTATGGGTGTAGAGCTATGTATGTAACTAATAGTAGTTAGTCAATATTTACAGATGGTCCACCTAGGTAAGCATTTGTAATAAGAACTGGTGTGGCAACATTCTGTCTGTTTTAGAATAACCCAAAAGATATCAGAAATGTCCAAGCCTTCCTACTTAATTGCAGCTGCAACTAGTTAAACATAAAGCAGAGAGAAAAAGAAAAAAACAAATGCCCTGTACACACGGTCAGACATTCCAACCACAAAATCCGTCAGATTTTTTCCAACTGATTTTGGCCAAAACTTGTCTTGCATACACACGGTCGCCGCAAAGTTGTTGTAAAATCCGATAGTTTGGAACCAGGTGACGTAAAACAAGTATGACAGGACTACGTAGAGGCCAGTAGCCAATAGCTTTAGTCTCCAATGTTTTTTTTGAGCATGCGTGGTACATTGTGCATTGGAATTCTCTATACACGATTGGAAAAAAGTCAGATTGGATTTTATTGTCGCAAAATTTTAGATCCAGCTCTCAAACCTTTTCCGTCGGAAATTCCGACAGAAAAAGTCCGATAGAGCCCACACACAATTGGATTTTCCAACAACATAATCCGATCGGACTTTTTCAGTCGGAATTTCAGACCGTGTGTATGGGACATAAGATGTCTGCTTCTTCATTTTTGTTACATGGAGAGTAACCACACCATTACTAAGAGGTTCAGACACAACTTTATTCCCAAAAAAGTCAGAGGGCAATACAAGAAGTAGCCAACAAAATGTTATGGGGGTCCAATAGTGGGGGCTGGATTGACAAAAATGTGAATACACTTTAACTGGCAGCATGTTTTAGTAAAATACAAAGAGGAATTACCATATTGTGTTGCAGAGATAATATATATACATATATATATATATATATATATATATATATACAGTGGTGTGAAAAAGTGTTTGCCCCCTTCCTCATTTCCTGTTCCTTTGCATGTTTGTCACACTTAAGTGTTTCGGAAGATCAAACCAATTTAAACAATAGTCAAGGACAACACAAGTAAACACAAAATGCAATTTGTAAATGAAGGTGTTTATTATTAAAGGTGAAAAAAAATCCAAACCATCATGGCCCTGTGTGAAAAAGTGATTGCCCCCCTTGTTAAAACATACTATAACTGTGGTTGTCCACACCTGAGTTCAATTTCTCTAGCCACACCCAGGCCTGATTATTGCCACACCTGTTCACAATCAAGGCATCACTTAAATAGGAGCTGCTTGACACAGTAAGGTCCACCAGAAGATCCTTAAAAGCTACACATCATGCCGAGACCCAAAGAAATTCAGGAACAATTGAGAAAGAAAGTAATTGAGATCTATCAGTCTGGAAAGGGTTATAAAGCCCTTTCCAAAGCTTTGGGAATCCAGCGAACCACAGTTAGAGCCATTATCCACAAATGGCGAAGACATGGAACAGTGGTGAACCTTCCCAGGAGTGGCCGGCCGCCCAAAATTACCCCAAGAGCGCAGCGACGACTCATCCAAGAGGTCACAAAAGACCCCACAACAACGTCCAAGGAACTGCAGGCCTCACTTGCCTCAGTTAAGGTCAGCGTTCATGCCTCCACCATCAGGAAAAGACTGGGCAAAAATGGCCTGCATGGCAGAGTTCCAAGGAGAAAACCACTGCTGAGCAAAAAGAACATCAAAGCTCGTCTCAATTTCTCCACAACACATCTTGATGATCCCCAAGACTTTTGGGACAACATTCTGTGGACCGATGAGACAAAAGTGGAACTCTTTGGAAGGTGTGTGTCCAAGTATATCTGGCGTAGAAGGAACACTGCATTTCATAAAAAGAACATTATACCAACAGTAAAATATGGTGGTGGTAGTGTGATGGTCTGGGGCTATTTTGCTGCTTCAGGACCTGGAAGACTTGCCGTGATAAAAGGAACTATGAATTCTGCTGTCTACCAAGAGATCCTGAAGGAGAATGTCCGACCATCTGTTCGTGTACTCAAGCTGAAACGAACTTGGGTTCTGCAGCAGGACAATGATCCTAAACACACCAGCAAGTCCACCACCGAATGGCTGAAGAAAAACAAAATGAAGACTTTGGAGTGGCCTAGCCAAAGTCCTGACCTGAATCCTATTGAGATGTTGTGGTATGACCTTAAAAAGGTCGTTCATGCTCGAAAACCCTCTAATGTAACTGAATTAGGACAATTCTGCAAAGATGAGTGGGCCAAAATTCCTCCAGGACACTGTAAAAGCCTCATTGCACGTTATCGCAAACACTTGGTTGCAGTTGTTGCTGCTAAGGGTGGCCCAACCAGTTATTAGGTTTAGGGGGCAATCACTTTTTCACACAGGGCCATGATGGTTTGGATTTTTTTTCACCTTTAATAATAAACACCTTCATTTACAAATTGCATTTTGTGTTTACTTGTGTTGTCCTTGACTATTGTTTAAATTGGTTTGATGTTCCGAAACACTTAAGTGTGACAAACATGCAAAGGAACAGGAAATGAGGAAGGGGGCAAACACTTTTTCACACCACTGTATATATATATATATATATATATATATATATATATATATATATATATATATATATATATATATAAAACACATTTATATATGCACATACACACACACACAGACACTCTTATAAATAAATATAAACAAACATATGAAAATATTAAAACATGGACGTGTCAGTAGGGCAGTGGATGGTGTCCATAGAGAACTGTGGAAGTGTCACTAGGGCAATGGTTGATATCAGTAGGACAGAGGATAGAGGATGGTGTCAGTCAGTAGAGCAGTGGACTTTGTCAGTAGGGCAAGGGACGGTGTCAGTAGGGCAGAGTCTGGTGTCAGTAAGGAAGTGGATGGAGTCAGTAGTTAATTTTTATTGATTTATTTTTAAAATAATATTTTACATTATTATTATTTTTTTAGGAGCCCCACTGGGGTGCTTTGGTGAAATATCAAGGATCGAAACCAGGGGTCTCAAACTAGCAGCCCTCCAGCTGTTGCAAAACTACAAGTCTGACAGTTACAAGCATGACTTCCACAGGCAGAAGCATGATGGGACTTGTAGTTTTCGCAACAGCTGGAGGGCCGCAGGTTTGAGACCCCTGGTCTAAACAGACCTCTAATGTCTCACGTTTGAGACAGAGAAAGGGACTAAGGACAGAGTTTACCCAGCCCCTTCCTCTGCAGCTTCAGCTGCATTGGACAGTGAATGAATGGGAAGTGCTCTGTGCTGAGCTGCTTCCTGTTCATTCACAAACTGAACCATAGTAAACATAGTTTACTATGCTTCAGTTATAAATGAACACATTGAGAAAAGGAAGGGTCTGGTAAATTACATATTTACCGGCCTCTTCCCCTGCTCTTCATCCTGAAACATCCCCCATGCATCCCCCACACAGGAGGGGAACGGGCAGCAGGGGGAATCAGCATACACAGAGGGTGATTAGGGCATCCCCAGGCACACCCGATATATATATATATATATATATATATATATATATATATATATATAAAATATATATACAGTAGCTCACATTAGTGAGTACACACCTCACATTTTTGTAAATATTTTATTATATCTTTTTATGTGACAACACTGAGGAAATTACACTTTGCTACAATGTATTGAGTGTACAGCCTGTATAACAATGTAAATTTGTTGTCCCCTCAAAATAACTCAACACAGAGCCATTAATGTCTAAACCGCTGGCAACAAAAGTGAGTACACCCCTAAGTGAAAATTTTCACTTAGGAGTGTACTCACTTTTGTTTCCAGCGGTTTAGACATTAATGGCTGTGTGTTGAGTGTGTTGTGTGGAGTATGGCCCGAGAACTGACAGGTTGACCTCCCACCCCTTCAACCTCTGCAGCAATGCTGGCAGCACTCATTTGTCTATTTCCCAAAGACAACCTCTGAATATGACGCTGAGTACATGCACTCAATTTCTTTGGTCGACCATGGCGAGGCCTGTTCTGAGTGGAAACTGTACTGTCAAATTTCTGTATGGTCTTAGCCACCATGCTGGAGCTTAGTTTCAGGGTCTTGGAAATCTTCTTATAGCCTATGCCATCTTTATGTAGTGCAACAATTCTTTTTTCAGATCCTTGGAGAGATCTTTGCCATGAGGTGCCATGATGAACTTCCAGTGATCAGTATGAGAGAGTGAGAGCGGTAACACCAAATTTAACCAAATAACACACCTGCTCCCCATTCACACCCGAGACCAGTCACATGATACCGGGGAGGGAAAATGGCTAATTAGGCCCAATTTGGAAATTTTCACTTAGGAGTGTACTCACTTTTGTCGCCAGCAGTTTAGACATTGTAGAAAAGTATCATTTCTTCAGTATTGTCAAGTGTAAAGATACAATAAAATATTTACAAAAATGTAAGGGGTGTACTCACTTTTGTGAGATACTGTATATATTCCATAACAAATTAATTGGGTTTCAAAGAAGCACTTTATCTATTCTATAATAATATATATATATATATATATATATATTTTTTTTTTTTTTTTTTTATTGCAACCAGACAGTTATCTTTTCATACTGTAATTTGCTAACTGTACTTTAAGATGAGTCAGTCTGTGGCTGGTGGTTTTATTTTTGGGAGGGGGGTAGCAAACACCCCCCCCCCCGAGTGGCTGGCAGCACCCCCCCCCCCGCTGTGGGCAGTCAGCCCGGCACTTAACCCATGTAGGCGGGTGGCGGGCAGCCATCGATGGCTTCCAGCGTGCGGCTCCTCTTCTCCTCCTAGGCATCCAATAGGATCGCCTGTCCTTTCAGCCAATCGGTGACAAGTGTCAAAATCCACTTCCTGATTGGCCAGGAGGAGGATCGGTGTTACAATAGCGAATATTAATTCGCTGTTGTAACACACATGGGTGGGCTGTGAGAGCATTCTCTGTGCCCTGAGCCCACACAATTTTGAAGCCTATTAAAGCCTCTGGCTCTAATCAGTGCTTCAAAAAACACCCAACCCGCAATGGACACATGTATAGGGGGAGGCGGTGATGAGCGGGGGGGCGGTGCCCAATGCGCCCTTAATGGTTGGGCTGCCCCTGTGATGAGTAGGATAATTCAAAGGTAAGTCAACAATGAATTTACCAGTTACTTGCTCAAATATAGTACTTGTTTTTTATTTCTGGCTAGTGTCACAGACAGACACCTCAGTTCTGAATCATGTAAGGTCTCGGGTATCTGTGAATCTTGCAATCTGCTAACCCAGTTTGGCTCAATAAATTTTAATTTATTTTTTTGTTTTTTTTCCATTTGCATTTTTAAATCCAGGTTGCAAATGAACAAATCAAGGTTTGTGACATTTGTATTGCAATAAATAGTTAGCATTACCCATGATTCAACACCTTCTAGACCCGTTCCACATGATGCAGGCTCTGCTAGAAGCCCACTTGCTCAGTGGGGGATCTGTCCACTGATCCCCACTGAGCAGACCGATGGCTGGTCCATGTCCACTCTGCTTATACAGAATGAACACAGATACAGCCTGCTCTCCTCTGTGGGGCGTTGGATGTAAAAGCCTGACTCAAATCTACACCCGACTCAAATCTCATCCATCTGTTTTTAGCAGATCGGATCAGAAGTCCGTTTACACCCACTGCTCCATAGAGGAGAATGGAGTGTCTGATCGGGTCCACATGAAAAACTGAAAGGAGGACCAGATCAGACCGCTCATGTGACACCAAGCTATGCAGTGGAATAACGTCCTTACAGGGTGTCTCCAATTTACAAGCCGACCTCAATGCTCTGTTTAATTGGGCGACTATGTGGCAGATGAGGTTTAATGTTGAGAAATGTAAAGTTATGCACTTGGGGTCTAAGGATATGCATGCATCATACATGCTAGGGGGAGTACAACTGGGGGAATCCATAGTGGAGAAGGATCTGGGGGTTTTGGTAGATCATAAGCTCAATAATAGCATGCAATGCCAAGCTGCGGTTTCCAAAGTGAGCAAAGTCCTTTCCTGTATTAAGAGAGGTATGTACTCCAGAGAGAGAGATATAATTTTGCCCCTGTTCAAATCATTAGTAAGACCTCATCTGGAATATGCAGTTCAGTTTTGGGCACCATTCTCAAAAAGGATATCGGGGAACTGGAGAAAGTGCAGAGAAGGGCAACCAAACTGATAAGAGGCATGGAGGAACTCAGCTATGAGGAAAGATTAGAGGAACTGAATTTATTCACTCTTGATAAGAGGAGATTAACCACTTTCAGACCGGACCATTTTGCTGGTCAAAGACCAGACCACTTTTTGCGATTTGGCACTGCGTCGCTTTAACTGACGATTGCGCGGTCGTGCAACGTGGCTCCCAAACAAAATTGACGTCCTTTTTTTCCCACAAAAAGAGCTTTCTTTTGGTGGTATTTGATCACCCCTGCGGTTTTTATTTTTTGCGCTATAAACAAAAATAGAGCGACAATTTTGAAAAAAACGCATTATTTTTTACTTTTTGTTATAATAAATATCCCCCAAAAATATATAAAAAAAAATTTTTTTCCCTCAGTTTAGGCCGAGACGTATTCTTCTACATATTTTTGGTAAAAAAAATCGCAATAAGCGATTATTGATTGGTTTGGGCAAAAGTTATAGCGTTTACAAAATAGGGATAGTTTTATAGCAATTTTTTTAATAATTTTTTATTATTATTTTTTTACTAGTAATGGCGGCGATCAGCGATTTTTATTGTGACTGCGACATTGTGGGGGACCCATCGGACATTTTTGACACATTTTTGGGACCATTGTCATTTATACAGTAATCACTTCTATATAAATGCAGTGATTCCTGTGTAAATGACACTGGCAGTGAAAGGGTTAACCAGTGGGTAGCAGTGTAGGGGTTAAGTGTTCCTAGGGGTGTGTTACTAACTGTGGGGGGGTTGGGCTTTCATTTAGTGAACACTGATCTCTGCTCCAATCACATGGAGCAGAGATCAGCGTCACTAGTTGCTAGGCAGAATGGAGGAAATGCTGTTTACACGGCATTTCCTCCATTCAGCCGTCCCGTGAGACGATCGCGGGTATGCCCGCGGCAATCGAGTCCACGGGTCCCGCGACCGGACTCACAGGGGTCCTGACCAGCCAGCGCGCTCCCGATGGCAGGGCGGCATTGAAGATTGGACATACATGTACGCCAATATGCCTGCCCGTGCCATTCTGTCGACGTACATCGTCATGCGCTGGTCGGGAAGTGGTTAAGGGGGGATATGATCAACATGTACAAATATATAAGGGGTCCATATAGTGAACTTTGTGTCGAGTTATTCACTTTACAGTCAACAAAGAGGACAAGGGGGCACTCTTTACGTCTAGAGGAAAAGAGATTTCATCTCCAAATACGGAAAGGTTTCTTCACAGTAAGAGCTGTGAAAATGTGGAATAGACTCCCTGCAGAGGTGGTTCTGGCCAGCTCAGTGGATTGCTTTAAGAAAGGCCTGGATTATTTCCTAAGTGTACACAATATAACTGGGTACTAACATTTATAGGGAAAGTTGATCCGGAGAAAATCCGATTGCCTCTCGGGGGATCAGGAAGTAATTTTTTCCCCTGCTTTAGCAAATTGGATCATGCTCTGCTGGGGTTTTTTGCCTTCCTCTGGATCAACTGTGGGTATAGAATTGGGTATATGGGCTGGTAAGATATTATTATATATATATTTTTTTTTTGTGGTTGAACTGGATGGACTTGTGTCTTTTTTCAACCTGACTAACTATGTAACTATGTGAAAGACTCCTTAAGGAGGAGTTCCAGTCTGTAAAAAAAAATAAAAAAATCAGCAAAAGCCAGCACCTACAAATACTGCAGCTGGTGATTTTTTAATACAAGGACACTTACCTGTCCAGGGATCCTGTGATGTCGGCAACCCTTGCTGATTCAGCTTCGGGTGCAGGCGCCAGCATCCATAGTAAAGGAAACAGCAAGTGAAGCCTTGCAGCTTCACAGCCTGTTTCCTACTGCGCATGCATGAGTCGCGTATGTTTTCTAAATGGTCCCACCATCTTCTGGAACCTCGGTGTGTCCCAGAAGGCAGCAGGGAAAGGAGGAGGTTGTGAGGCGAACTTACCCAGAAGTCAAAACCAGGTACCCGTTCCTCCCAAAAAGTGCAAAATGTAGCAGTGGAGGGGGGATAGTGCAAACAAGTGTAGCTTCCCATTTTGGGAGGAGCCCAAAGAGATATTTAGAAAGTGGGGCATACGAAAATAATAAAAAAAATAAGGCAAAAAAAACAACAGATTTCCCTTTAGAGAAGTTCACAAAATGGGTTATACAAATACAAAGTAGAATGTAATTTCTACTAACACACAAAAAAAAAACTGATACTTTCAGCGGAGTTCACAAAATTGATTATGTCAAGGGAGAGCAGCAAGCCAGGACTTCAGCCAGGACAAAGAAAATAACTATTATCTTTTCAAATAAGTTTACAAAGTGGGTTATTCCAAGGTAGTACAAGTCAGGGCCTAACACCAAGTATATACATGCCTTTTTAAAAGCAGCCTAGATCTGCTAATCATTGTGCCAACACAACATTTCTAATAAAGTAGAAATATCTCTATGCTGAAAAATAACCAGATTTAAAGCGCTCCACAATAAAATTTGTTGGGGTCTTTCCCTTGGCTCATCAACTCTCTCCACAGTGATTTCTCTTTTAAAGTACTTACAAACAGCATTTAAGACTTTTGATGAGAATAGCCTATTTGACATTCAACATATGATATATCAGACACTTTAAAAAGTGACAGCAATGCATGTTATTCATTTTTTTTCTGAGAACTACCACAGATGACGGCTTACAAATGTTTAAAAGTTTAAAGACTGTAGTGATATTTTGATAATCTGCAGTTTCAAAATCTATAGTCTTCCCCAGAAAAAGTGCCCCCTTTCTTTAAGAAGATATTTCTATTATTTAAAACAGAACTTCATTTATTTCATTTTTAAATTGTAGTTCTTTGAAATGGCTGCCTGAAACATAGCAGTGAACGTGACCTCACTTTTTCAATAACTCCCAAAGTGTCAGTTTCCCATAAAAGAAGAATATATAAACCCAAATCCTTTGATGCTTAAACTAGAGGTAACCGATTCTCGATTGATGTTTGCAAGTTGCATATAGATACTCTCTTCTGAGTAAAATTACTAAAGGGATTGGGTTGTGTTTCTACATGATCTGAAACATGTTATCCTAGTAACTACCCCTTTCTTATTCTAATTGGAATGTGTTTAAAGCGGAGGTCCACCCTAAAGTGGACCTTCCGCTTATTGGAATCCTCCCCCCCTCGGGCGCCACAATTGGCACCTTTCAGGGGGGAGGGGGGTGCAGGTACCTGTACAGTACAGGTATCTGCACCCACTTTCGGGATAGCTTTCTGTGGAAAGGGGCGTAGATTACGCCCCTTTCCGAAAGTTCCCCGCTGCCTGCTGGGAAACACACAGATCCCAGAGGCAGCGGGTCCATCCTTATTGCGCAGCGCGACTCGCGCATGCGCAGTAGGGAACCGGGAAATGAAGCCGAAAGGCTCCACTTCCTGATTTCCATACCCAAGATGGCGGCGGCAGCACCCGAGAGACGATTGAGAGATCGGCTTCGGGTGCCGACATCGCGGGCGCGCTGGACAGGTAATTTTCTATTTTAAAAGTCAGCAGCTGCAGTATTTGTAGCTGCTGGCTTTTAAAAAAAAAAAAAACGCGGACTCCCGGCAGACTCCCGCTTTAATCTCTTCTTGCTCTTTTCTGTTATAGGGAATTATTTATTATTTCTACAAGTACACTGACATATACAATATTGGTTGACATCTTGTAGATACTCACAGGATCTTCTTCCTGCATTCCCTCTTAGCCTGGAGTTCTGTTGGTCTTGGATATGTCCCCAGACTGTGAGCGCGAATATATTATGTTATGTTGATTTTGATGCAAAAATATGTCTAATAGATACTATAGATAACGGTATGAATTTTATGGAATTTAATATATATATATATATATATATATATATATATATATATATATATATATATTAAATTCCATAAAATTCATATATCAAGAATTGTAATTACATGTCCCTGTTAAACAGCGGCAGAAAAATTGGGCCTTAGGCACTGGTGCTGGTGCCACAACACTGCAACCTCTCCCATATACTCTTGTTTTATTGCAGGAATTAGCCCTGCTGCAAAGCATTGCATCAAAAATTGTAATTAAACGCCCCTGTTAAACAGGGGCAGAAAAATTGGGCCTTAGGCACTGGTGCTGGTGCCACCACACTGCAACCTCTCCCATATACTCTAGTTTTATTTCGAGGAATTAGCCCTGCTGCAAAGCATTGCATCAAAAATTGTACTTAAACGCCCCTGTTAAACAGGGGCAGAAAAATTGGGCCTTAGGCACTGGTGCTGGTGCCACCACACTGCAACCTCTCCCATATACTCTAGTTTTATTTCGAGGAATTAGCCCTGCTGCAAAGCATTGCATCAAAAATTGTACTTAAACGCCCCTGTTAAACAGGGGCAGAAAAATTGGGCTGATGGCATCACCCAGAACCAGAAATGTTCTTCCAACATATCAGCGGAGGAGGAAGAGGATAGACAATCAACATAACAGGACAGTCACACAGCATCAGCATAGGCAGTCTTGAAGGGATGTGATATTTAAAAAAATATTATTCGGTTACATCAGCTTCAGGTGCTTGGTAGCTGTGGGTGATCCAAGACTGATTCATCTTGATGAAGGTCAGTCGATCAACTGATTCGGTGGACAGGCGCACCCTGTGATCGGTAACAAAGCCACCAGCAGCACTGAATGTGCGTTCCGAAAGAACGCTGGATGCAGGACAGGCCAGTAGCTCAATTGCATACTGTGCAAGCTCTGGCCAGTGATCCATCCTCAAGACCCAGTAAGCCAGAGGATTTTCGGTGGGAAAGGTGTCCAAGTCTGACCTTGCCCCTAGGTATTCCTGCACCATGTAAATCAGACGCTGGCGATGGTTGCTGGAACCGATCATACCTTGGGGCTGCGGACTAAAAAATTGTCTGAAAGCATCAGTCAGACGGCCACCTTCTCCACCGCTCCTTCTGACCGATGCCTCAGCAACACGTTGTCCAGGACCAGGAGTTTGTAACCTCCCATTCTCTGGGAACGCGTTGCACAGACCTTTCTGCAAGTCCTCCCGGAGATGTCCCATCCTCTGCTCCCTCTGCGATGGCAAGATAAGGTCGGCAACCTTACCCTTGTACCGTGGATCAAGGAGAGTGGCCAGCCAGTAATGGTCCCTCTCCTTGATCTGAAGAATACGAGGATCCTTCCGCAGGCTTTGCAGGATCAGGGAGGCCATGCAGCGTAGGTTAGCTGAGGCATTCGGTCCGGAGTCCTCTGGGTCACTAAGGGCAACATGATCCGCAGCTACCTCCTCCCAGCCACGTACAAGTCCACGTGTTTCTTGGGACTGTAAATCATCCCTACAAGACTGCTGCTGCTGAGTGCCAGCCTCCACCTCCATGCTGACACAATCATCCTCCTCCTCCTCTTCCTCCTCCTCATCCTCTTCCTGGGTGATGGGTGGCACAGCAGGAACACTGTCTGGATAAAGGGGGCCTTGAGAGGCAAGGAAGTCCTCCTCTTCCTGCCTCTGTTCTGCCTCAAGTGCCCTGTCCATTATTCCATGCAGCGTATGCTCCAAGAGGTGGACAAGAGGTACAATGTCACTGATGCATGCACTGTCACTGCACACCATCCTTGTGGCCTCCTCAAACGGTGACAGGACAGTGCATGCATCCCTGATCATGCCCCACTGGCGTGGTGAGAAAAAACCGAGCTCCCCTGACCCTGTCCTGGTGCCTTGGTCGCACAGGTACTCATTGATGGCCCCTCTGCTGCGTGTGCAGCCGCTGCAGCATGGCCAACGTTGAGTTCCACCTGGTGGGCATGTCACATATAAGGCGGTTCTTGGGCAGGTTCAACTCCTTTTGGAGCTCAGCCAGCCGAGCACAGACATTAAATGATTGGCGGAAATGCACACAGACTTTCCTGGCCTGCTTCAGGACATCCTGTAAGCTGGGGTACCTGCCCAAGAACCGCTGCACCACCAGGTTAAGGACGTGAGCTACACAGGGCACATGGATCAGTTGTCCCTGTCGGAGGGCGGAGAGGAGGTTGGTGCCATTGTCACAATACACCATTCCTGGCTTAAGCTAGCGTGGCATCAACCACCTCTCGGCCTGCCCCTGCAGAGCTGACAAAACATCCACCCCAGTGTGGCTCCTGTCCCCCAAACAAACCAGCGCAAGCGCCGCATGGCATCGTTTTGCCTGCGTACTTGCGTAGCCCCTGGAACGCCTACGGAGCACCGCTGGTTCTGAGGACAGAGCACTGGAAGAGGCCATGGAGGAAGAAGAAGAGGAGGGGGTGGAGGAGAGAGGTGTGTCACAACCAATAGTAGCATTTTGGAGGCATGGTGGTGGAACAACCTCCAACACTACTGCACCTTGTCCTGCATCCTTCCCAGCTGCCAGAAGAGTGACCCAATGGGCCGTGAAAGACAGGTAACGTCCCTGTCCATGCCTGCTGGACCATGAGTCACCGGTAATATGCACCTTACCGCTGACCGCCCTGTCCAGCGAGGCAAGGACATTGCCTTCCACATGCCGGTAGAGAGCCGGAATCGCCTTCCGTGAGAAAAAGTGGCGTTTGGGGACCTGCCACTGAGGAACCGCACATTGTACAAACTCACGGAAGGGGGCCGAGTCTACCAACTGAAAAGGCAGCAGTTGAAGTGCTAGCAATTTAGCCAAGCTAGCATTCAACCGCTGGGCATGTGGATGGCTGGGAGTGAACTTCTTTCGCCGGTCCAGCAGCTGGGGCAGGGACATTTGCCTGCTATAATCGGACATGGGTGTACTGCTAGCAGAGTGCCCGGAAGCAGTTGGCTGTGACACATCCAATTCTACACCTTCATTCCTCTCAGAGCAGGTTTCAGAGAGGACTGAAGGTCTAGTGGGGTTGGAGATGCCAGCTGATGAGGAGCAAGGAGAGGTCCGCTTTGTTCTTTGGTGTGGGTCTTTGAGGTACGCTTGCCAACGAGCTGCATGGCAGGTCAACATATGTCTGGTCAAGCATGTGGTGCCCAAGCGGCTGATGTTTTGGCCACGCGAGATACGCTTGAGACATATGTTGCAAATAGCAGCGGTGCGATCTGATGCACTCATCTCAAAAAAGGCCCACACCAAAGAACTTTTAGAATAACACGCAGAGGCAGCACCCTGCACAGGCGGAGCTCTGCGGTGTGATTCAGTCGGTGTGCTGCCCCTAAGCTGGCCCCCAGAGGGCATCCTGCCTCGTTGGACATGTGCCTCCTCCTCCTTCTCCTCCTCTCTCCTACCAGGCACCCAAGTGGAGTCAGTGCCCTCATCATCCCCTCCCTCTTCATCGCTGTAGCAAACCTGGCAATATGCTGCAGCTTGTGGAACATGACTGCCAGATTGCTGTCCTTCTTGAGCATCCCCTCTCTCTGCATTCACGCTACTGCCTTCCTCTAGCTGAGTGTCATCATCAGAGCCTACAAAACACTGGGCATCCTCCTGGAGCATGTACCCAACACTGTGCTCAAAGAGTTCAGGAGGACGTGGTGGGTCTAGGGAAGGAGTCACTGATGATGGCATTGAGAGGAGGAAAGACGATGCGTTGGCAGCTGCTTTGCTAGTACCCTGAGACTGGGTGAGAGAGGATGAGGAGGATGAAGAGGGCTTGGTCATCCACTCTACCAAGTCATTGGCATGTTGCGGTTCAACATGTCCAGCTGCCGAAAATAAGGACAAGCGTGTCCCATGGCCATGTGCTGATGACAATGCACCGCGTCCACGACCAGCACTGTTGTCTCTAGACACAGAGCCTGCTTTCCCTTTTTATCAGCTCATGCCTGTCTGCCTCTCCTTGCTGGCCTTCCAGACATGGTAATGGCCTGAAGGGAGTTGGGTAAAACAGCAGTTGGGTAGTGTATATTGTGCTGGAGGCACACAACACCCACTAACTCCTGCAGATGCCTTTATTATAGAACACCAGAGATAAAGGGGTATACTCTAATGGAGTCACACAACACCCACTAAGCCCTGCAGATGGCTCTATTAGAGAACAGCAATAAAGGGTAGATACAGGTGTATATTGTGCTGGAGGCACAAAACACCCACTAACTCCTGCAGATGCCTTTATTATAGAACACCAGAGATAAAGGGGTATATACAGATGTATACTGTGCTGTGCTGGAGGCACACACAACTTCTAATAACTCCTGCAGATGGCAAGTGGGCTCAAATAGAGAAGAGCTATGTAGGTGGATATAGCGGTGTGTACTGGGTACAGAGCATGGAGACAGCACGCACAAGCTCCTAACACTACTGACTGCAAGCTCTATTATAAAAGATAGATCACTAGCTATATAGGTGAGGTGAATATAGCGGTGTATACTGCGGTCAGAGCACGCAGACAACAACCACTACAGAAGCGCAAGATCGAAAATCGGCCGATAACGATCGGTGTATACTGTGTTGAAGGTACACAGAACACCCACTAACTGCTTCAGACGCCAACACACTACACAAGGCCGCCGCGCTGGCGGCCTTATATAGTGTGGGGCGTGTACTACACAGCCTGAGCTATGATTGGCCACAGGCATCCTGCCTGTGGCCAATCATGGCTCTCCTCGCTGCTGGCGCTGTGATTGGCCAAGCATTGTCACAGTGCATGCTTGGCCAATCATGAGCCAGCAATGCACTGCGGTGACGCAGTGCATTGTGGGCCATGAGCGCCACACAAATTTGGCGCGAACGGCCCATAACGTTCGGAATTCGCCGAACGGGCGAACAGTCGATGTTCGAGTCGAACGTATGTTCGACTCGAACACAAAGCTCATCCCTAGTATTGAGCAACAGCCACTATATTTAGATTTACCAGTGTCAATTTCCCAGTGGACTTTGGGTGGCCATTTCTCAGTATCCACTGTGAAAAGGTTACTTTAACTCCTTCCTGCCGAGCCCTGGGTTCCCTTTAACAGGGCTATTATGCCCAGGGGATGGAAAGGTCAGTTTGATCACATGAACACTGTGATTGACAGTCACGGCGGTCAAATAATGAACCTTTGGGCTCTCAGTCATCCCTAGAGACTGGTAGGTGTCTTTGATGGCTCAACCACTGGAAGCATTCTAGACAGGGAAACCGCCTGAAGCTTAGGGTAGAATCCACAGCAGGGTGCTCTGGCTAAGGTGTTCTCCAGACAACATGTAGGTAGCAAATTCCAGTAAGAAAGCTGGCAACTCCCAATCCAAGTGAAAATTAAGTATTTAATGGTACATATATAAAGGGTACAAGGGGCTGACGAGTTTTGGCAAACTGCCTTGGTCACAGCACGCTGTGAGCATGTTCCACAGAGTATTCTGCCACCCATGGATGCATATGTGCAGTGTGTGAGTGGTAAAGCCTATCCTTCTGCTGCCAGTCATATCTTGTGAGGAGAGAATCAGGGCATGTCCAGGCTGCTCTGTGTGTGTCTGTGGATGCACACAACCCGGCGAAGGAATGTGCCTGCATGGGTGCCCTATAGCACAGGGCTTGCTTTGAGGGCACTCCCATGAAGAAGGAGAGGACTGCCCCAGTGGGATGACTGGCAAAAAAGAGGTAAGGGACCGCTCTATGCAATATTGTTGCACAGAGCAGTTAAAGGGGAGGGCTAGCTGAAACATTTTCTTTTAAAAGTCAGCAGCTACACACATTGTAGCTGCTGACTTTTAATAAGCACACTTACCTGTCCAGGGTGCCCGCGATGTCGGCCGCCTGAGGCCGACCCATCCCTCAGCTCTCGGGTCCCATTCTATCTAAGGGAAACAGGCAGTGGAGCCATGCGGCTTCACTGCCTGTTTCCTACTGCGAATGCGCGAGTCGTGCAGTGTGGGCGCACTGTGTTCTGGGACACACACAGCTCCCGGAACACACCATGACCCATTCACCGCGGAGTAGAAAAAGGCAGATTAGGACGATCTACCTAGCAACAGGCATTTTTGGTAAGTTTAAAGAAAAAACATTTTTCATTTCTTTTTTTTTCTTTTTTTTTTAACATTTTAATGTCATTTTGTTTTTTAAGGTAGCTCTCCACTTTAAGTATAACATCTTTTTTATTTTATTTTTATAAAGTAGCCTTTAGAATCATTTTAAATTCTGCTCCACAAAACCCTTTTTCTCCTTTGTTAATTTTGGAGAGAACTTTAGTCAGCTTTTTATTGCTGTCTGTGACGACGCTAGGAAGATTTTAACAGACAAAAAATAAACAAGGAGTCTGAAGACAGTTATGTTCTTGCTGGAGTTTAGTATCACTTGTACAATTATCCATAATCTTTGCTAAAAATGAATATGCTTTTATAATTTTACATAATGTGTAGATGTTGGCTTCTATAGTGCTGTTCAGAAACTTTGGCTTAATTTTGAATTGAAATCTTTCTGACGTCAGTGGAAATTGACCCCGTTTGAGAAGCTGTCATTTCCAGTAATGAGAAATCCCTGCTGTAGAAAAAAACCCTCTATGGTAAATGTTTAATTTCTTACATTCTTATAGTTCTCAGTAAATTATTTCCACCTGTTCTGTAACTGTAACATTACATTTTAATATTGACTCCAATAATACATGTTTTTACATGTTCTAGAAAAAAAATTCCTATAAGGTTATCCTCTAAAAGGTGTGGTCCAGGAAGAGAATCATTTCCTCTGTAGCCTCTAAGCGGCAGCTGACAAGTTCAGTCGTTTAAGTCTAAAATCTTGTGTTTTATGGTGTTGTATGTGTGATTTATCTATAATAAATTGTTCATTCCATAGGTTTCCCAATCTGAATTTAACATGAAAAGATTAGTCATACTTGTGATAGAGAGAGAGAGATCTGTAGACCAGCCCCAGTTGAAACCAGAAGAGAAAGTCGTGCTAATGACACTGACTCAATCAACTGTTTATACATGTCTTTGGAATCACAATGCACCTGGGGATAATAGTTCCGTTTGCTACTATGCAACTACCTCAAACAAACACAGACATGTCTATACTCCAAAAACACTGCAAAGGTCGTGTTACCCCTTCCTAATTCAACTGATCAAAAGTCATAAGAGTCCCTTCAAACTATAGTGACCAGGTGTATTGTCACTGCTAAATTGCTCTAATTAATGTGGAGACTGTCTGTGCCCGTTTTGGCATTTTCTAAGTATGGCGTGCAGATATATCCACTTACATAATTTGATGAATTCTTTTGAACTATAGCACTGATATACATGTTATACGCACCTGTCACTGAAAACCCTAGTGTTTGGAAGTTCATGGCCTGTTTTTACTGACAATGTTTTCAAAAAAGTATACCCTATACCCCCGACACCTATCTTTAACTTAAACCAAGGCTACCATGCACTTATGCCGCGTACACACGATCAGAATTTCGGACAGAAAAAGACAGATGAGAGCTTTTCATCTGAAAATGCGACCATGTGTATGCTCCATTAGAATTTAGCTGTCCAAATTTCCGCCAGCCAAAATTGATAGCATGTTCTCAATTTTTCCAATGAAAAAACTTTTATAGGGGAAATTCTGATCGTGTGTATGCAATTCTGACACGCCAAAAATCCCGCATGCTCAAATTCAACTACGAGACAGAAGCTACTGGCTATTGAACTTCCTTTTTTTAGTCCCGTTGTACGTGTTGTATGTCACCGTGTTATAAACGATCGGAATTTGGTGTGACCGTGTGTAGGCAAGACAGCTTGAGCCGAATTCCGTTGGAATTCCGTCGGCAACACCAGCAGAGCTTTTTCCAATGAGATTTCCGATCGTGTGTACGCAGCATTAGACTACATTTCTGTTTCACTGTTTTTATTAAGGTTTTATGAAAAAAGGGAAAGTATACAACTCTTAAACAAACAATAGTATCAAAATAGAGATAAGAAAGGGTCCCACAGCGCAGGTGGGTGATATCAGTATATCAATGCCGGCTATAACTAGCAAAATAGCATATCGTAATATCAACTTCAATCAATAGTTAAAAATGAAAACTTGCCTGTCACACAGAGATAAACCACCATATTAGGGCATTCGGAAAGCCCATGCAGGGGACATAGAAAAACAAAATGGCTTAGCATTTCCATAACTGCCGGGCAGCCAACGTGGGTCACAATGGCTTTCAATTACACTTAGACTACATTGGCTGTTATTGCCGCACCTCTAACACCGCTTTTCAGGGGCCCTTGACAAGCAGTGAGGAGGTGATATATTGCCTTGTCACCATCTGTTTTATCTCTGTAAATGCCACACCACTGTACTGCAACCATGTGCACTGCTGCAGCAGGACTACCTGCCAAACATGACAGGGGGGATCATTTTTACCCTGTCTTGACGCAAACCATCACTGCTATGGCATGTGCATACCACAGCCTGGCTGCCTTTTCAGACTAAGGGGGGGCTGGAGGGAGGTCAAAACTTGGCTCAAGCACCTTGTTTTAGGAGAGACTATTCCCAAAAGATTACCGTATATACTCGAGTATAAGCCGAGATTTTCAGCCCCTTTTTTTAGGCTGAAAGTGCCCCCCTCGGCTTATACTTGAGTCACCGCAGTCTGTCTACCCGATCAGCGTGTCGTGCAGACAGACGGCGGTCATTCCACTATTCAAAAGCCGCGCCTCCCTGTCTGTGATAGGCGGAACACTCAATTTCCCAGCAGTCAGTGGTCCGCCTATCACGGACATCCGCTCATCCTCATACTACGGACGAGGATGAGAGGATGTCCGTGATAGGCGGAACACAGACTGCTGGGAAATTGAGTGTTCCGCCTATCACAGACGGAGGCGTGGCTTTTGAACAGTGGAATGGCCGCCGTCTGTCACAGACGAGAAGAGGTGCGGCGATCCTGGCATGGCCGCCGTATGTGCAGAAGGACACAGGCTCAGGACACAGGTAGGCTGGACACACAGGGCGGCTGGACACACAGGGCGGCTGGACACACAGGGATGGACGGACACACAGGGATGGACGGACACACAGGGATGGACGGACACACAGGGATGGACAGGCATGTCTCACCCTCGGCTTATACATGAGTCAATAAGTTTTCCCATTTTTTTTGTGGTAAATTGGGGGCCTCGGCTTATATTCGGATCGACCTATACTCGAGTATATACGGTACATGTCCTTTTAGCATATTTTATGCATATTGTTACCTGTAAAAGTCTCCCTTGTATAGACATCCAAAAGCTCTAAGACTGCTACTGGGCACCTCTTGGATGTGATGTCAGCAACTCCAGTTGGCTCAGATCTGTCACTCAAATGACATTTTCTAGTATCAGTGTGTATAGTCTAATGTGTTTTGACTGATACAACCTCTGATGATCAGAGTTAGATTTACATCAATGTAGCTGAAGCACTGGCCCTGAGCCACTAGTTTAGAAGGCATTCCATTGCTTGCCTCCCCTTCTGATGATAGTAGTTGCTTAGCTGTAATGGCTTGATTATATTCTAAGTCACTGACTTGGAACAAGTATGCAGAGTAGGAATTTGATGATCTGTATGCTTGCTCTTGAGCAGTGTCTCAAAATGTTGAAGCAAGAGTCAACCTTAGGCAGAAGTAGGTTATCAGAGGCAGCTTACATATTCTTTCCCATACCAGTTTCCTTCAGGGCCCATTCAAAAAGATTTTTTGCAATAATGCACAGCAATTGGTGGTGCCATGAGTTGCAGTTTCATTCAAAGGCACCTTTCCACACCTTACCTGTGCACATGTATTCAGTGCACTACAATGCGTAGATGTGAACCATACGTTCATTTTTTTGCAGTGCTTTGAAAAAAAAAGAAGTTCAGTTGCGTAGCCTAATAAGGTGAGCTGCCTGCCAATGTAATATGCTACCTTAATACAACGTGCCTTAACATATAAACATAAAACAACCGCTCACCATAGCCAATCCTAGTGTGGATGTATACATGTACAGTAAAAGCCTCAGTCAATGCCACTCATCAGGCCACACCCCCTGACATGTTTTGGGGCTTACTCATAGAGGACAGTATGATTAAGTCCTGGTGGGTGGGGTGAAACATGTTCAGGGAGCATGGCCTGGTGAGAAGCATTGACTAAGGCTTCCACATGTATACATCCACACTAGGATAAGCTATGGTGAGCGGCGGTTTTATGTTTAAATGTTTATTGCAGCCTAGAAGAGTTTTCCTTACACTGGTATTCCTAAAAACCTGAATGCCAATAGAGCTCTACACCTCAGCCTGGAGCAGCACCACCAGGTACCAATGGCCTTATTGTGCCTTAACATATGATAACATTTGGATGGACCTTCAATGTTGGAGTCATCCTTTACAAGCAGAGAAGTGGAAGGGAGAGACTATGAATAGCTCCTTATTATTTTTATTCTAATTAAAATAAGACACTTTTTATTTGATATCTAAATGGTTAAGAACTGTGCTTGTTCATTTTGTGGGTGCTATTCTAATTTATACCTTTTGTATCTTCAAATAGGGTGGTAAGGGAGGATAGAGGGGGTTATGGGGAGGTAGAGGAGGGTGTGTTAATTATGTCACTATTAAACCAATTTGTTTTTGTAACACTGTAAATGAAGATCCATGTAAGGCACTTTTTTAAATTTTTCTTTATGTATAAATGTTATTTATCCTTACAAAGCTCGTATGTGCAAATTGGGAAAAACAAGCAGCAAAACAAATAAAAGATATTAATCATTTAGCTTGCCTCTGATATTGGGCATTTGGCAAGATTACCTCATTGTTAGTACACAGCATAAATTATGATATTCAATTTTTAATAATAAAGTGAACAAGGATTTCTACTACAAGTTCTACTATGTCAGTACTCAATAGAATGCGTGACTACAACATACAGTATACAGTATATCATGAATGCATACCCATGACAACAAGTGTGTAATTTAAAATACCTCATTACGCCTCCTCAAACTTCCTTACTCATGCACCATTCATAAAAAATGATGATTCATTGCACTTCCAACACAAATTTGGTATGTTTAACCACTTTAGCTTTCACATCTGTACACCCCCCGCTATCCCCCCCACCCACACACTTTTACATTTCTGTCAAGGGCCAATTTACTTGGCAAGACCTTTTTCATGATTTAAGAAAACAAATGAATACATCTAAATATGTTTATGACAATTTTTTATAATTTGATCAGTGTTCATTTAAAAAAATATATATATTTTAGTAGATTAGAAGTATATTTTGTTCCATTATTTGTCCAGTTTAACTACTTGTCTATCTTCATATGTTCATGAACTGGTAGGCATTTATTTCTGCAATGCCATTTATAACAGTTGCAGAAATAACCCTCGGGAGGTTACTGCTCATGTTAGGTGCTGTGATCTGAGCCATCACATCACAGGCATAGTGTACAAAGCATCTCCGAGCAGCTCTGTACTTTGTGATTGCTGTGATGTACAGTATGTACCACTGTTTACATTCTTAAACCCATTCCTTCATTTCACAATGGAAGAAAGAGAAACTAAAAAATTAAAAGGTAGGATTATGATTGTGTCATATCTGATCTCCATTCTGTCTCTATGTCACCAGTAAATTTAACCCTTCATCCTGCACATCTGCTCATTGATCTCCTTCATATCCATCCTCCCACTGTATATGACCTGTACATTATCCCCCTTTACCTCCTCTTTCCTCTGTGTATAACCTGCACAAGTTGTACCAAGTACACCATTACCAAGATCCATGTTTTAAACACCTCAATACCAGCATGTTTCTTAATTTTCCCAAAAATTCTGTAAAAAATAAGATTACATTGAGTGTCTACTTTTCAAAAATAATTCATGTTGGGGATGTTTGTAATGTATTTTTAATTGTTGCACAAAGCATTGCAAAGTTATTTAATAAAACACAATAAATAAAAATGAAAAAAAAATAAATGTTATAGTGATTAAAAAAGAATATTAAATGGAAAAAATAAATCAGGAAAATTGTAGTTAACGGGAGAGGGGGGAGGGAGGCGTTAATTAGAGTTGATTAGAGTAAGTTAAAGATCAATAAGGGGTTAAATAGGAGCTTGTTTTAATAAAAAAAAAAACGAAATAAAAAAAACGAAATGTATTTATATAAATGAGATAACGCTCCCTATGTTCTGTGCTCACATTCTTCACACCAATATGTCATTCTGTCTGAAGTGCCTGGAGGAGAGAAATTTCCTATTGCATCACAAGAATGAGAGCTTATTTACTGCACAGTTGGGCACCTAAAATATTAGATCAGTCTTAACAGTAATCCACTCAAAAAATAATATATGTGACTATATGACTTTTTAACCAGGGTACTATTCAGTTCTTTCCTTTCTCAACTTGTAGATGCAAATGCTCTGCCAGTAGTTCAACTTGATAATCTTCACAACTTGAAGTTAGGAATAAAGGATTAAACCTGTTGTCTATGGGCTGTCTGTATAATGTGGTCATGTTGGGTCCATTGTAAAACCAACCAAGGCTCACTCTATAGATCCACTTATGTACAACCAGCCAGTTGGGTCTTTCCTGAATGATCAGTGCCACCAGCTATACCCGGCAACACAGATCATTGTATTCTGTTGGCAGGGAAGTCTCCCCTCTAGCAGAATACAATAGCTTAATGGGGATGATTCCCCCATCCACATAAAATATGTGAATGGGGGAATCAGTGCATTTGTTTGCATTCAACCAGTTGGTATGAATGGCCATGTAAGGCCAGCCTAAGCTATTCTGGCGCATGTTCCTTTCCTTCCTTTTAGTTGTGCTATTTTCCATTGTTTATGTGGTACCTAAGTTTCTACCTTTCCAACCAGGATTTAGCATTCATTCCCTACAGAGATGATGATGCAGAAGAGGGGATTGGGAAGTGGTAAATTCTTAGATTCTCAAGCCAGGTAAATCCGCAAACTGTATTGATTTTTTATTCTGCTAAACTTGTGCATGCAAATTTATCTAACCTACTAAAGGAAAAATCAGTCCACATAATGGTAAAACTGCGAGCCCCATATACAATCCACAAATGCAAGGTATGCAAGATAGGATGGCCACACACTGCACTGGGAACACCAATTCTTTATTGAAGTTTAAAAAGTTCAGGATAAAAACATCACAATGCACAGAGCACAAACAGGTAGGAGGGTTGACGTGTTTCACTCACAAAAGTGCTTAATCATAACCAACTTAACCACTTTCCCCCCACGCTATAGCCAAAAGACGGCTACGATGGGGGCTTCTAGTGCCAGGAGGGTGTCCTCCCATGATCCTTTGGACAGGGTAAAGGGCCACACACATAATGGCTCTTTACCACGTGATCAGCTGTCAGCCAATGACATCTGATCACAGAAGTGAACAGAAGCCAGTAATCAGCTTTTTTTTCTTCATGCTGATAGCGTGAGGAGAAAGGAGGAAAGCTGTTAACCGACTTGAGTTACAGAGACATCAGTCCCACACAGTGCCCATCTGCACTGCTAATCTGTGCAAGCCAGTTCCCCCAATCAGTGCCTCATCATCAGTGTCACCTATTAGTGCTGCCTATCAGTGCAGCCTACCAGTGCCTATCAGTTCCCATCAGTGCCACCTCTCAGTGCTGCCTATTAGTGCCACCTCTCAGTGCTTCCTATCAATGCCCATTAGTGTCACCTATCAGTGCCCATCAGTACCACCTACGGTGCCATGCAAAAGTATTCACCCCCTTGGCTTTTTACCTATTTTGTTACATTATAACCTTTAGTTCAATGTTTTTTTAAATCTGAATTAAATGTGATGGATCAGAACACAATAGACACCACTAACCAAACACTGCCATGAAAACCAAGGAACTCTCCAAACAAGTAAGGGACAATGTTGTACAAGTCAGAGTTAGGTTATAAAAAAATATCCAAATCTTTGATGATCCCTAGGATCACCATCAAATCTAACATAACCAAATGGAAAGAACATGGCACAACAGCAAACCTGCCAAGAGACGGCCGCACACCAAAACTCACGGATCAGGCAAAGAGGACATTAATCAGAGAGGCAGCACAGAGACCTAAGGTAACCCTGGAGGAGCTGCAGAGTTCCACAGCAGAGACTGGAGTATCTGTATATAGGACGACAATAAGCCGTACGCTCAATAGAGTTGGGCTTTATGGCAGAGTGTCCAGAAGAAAGCCATTACTTTCAGTAAAGAACAAAATGGCACGTTCTGAGTTTGGGAAAAGGCATGTGGGAGACTCCCAAAATGTATGGAGGAAGGTGCTCTGGTCTTATGAGACAAAAATTTAACTTTTTGGCCAAGAAACTGCTATGACTGATGCAAACTCAACACATCACCCAAAGAGCACCATCCCCACAGTGAAACATGGTGGTGGCAGCATCGTGCTGTGGGGATGTTTTTCAGCAGTCGGGACTGGGAAACTGGTTAGAGTTGAGGGAAAGAGGAATGGTGCTAAATACAGGGATATTCTTGAGAAAAACCTGTGCCACTCTGTGTGTGATTTGAGGCTAGGACAGAGGTTCACCTTTCAGCAGGAAAATAACTTAAAACACACTGCTAAACTAACACTTGAGTGATTTAAGGAGAAACATGTAAATGTGTTGGAATGGCCTAGTCAAAGCCTAGACCTCAATCCAATAGAAAATCTGTGGTCAGACTTAAAGATTGCTGTTCACAAATGCAAACCATCCAACTTGAAGGAGCTGGAGCAGTTTTGCAAGGAGAAATGGGCAAAAATCCCAGTGGTAAGATTTGGCAAGCTCATAGAGACTTATCCAAAGTGACTTGGAGCTGTGAATGCCACAAAAGGTGGCTCTACAAAGTATTGAATTTAGGGGGTGAATAGTTATGCACATTGACTTTTTCTGTTCTTTTGTCCTATTTGTTGTTTGTTTCACAATCAAAAAAAAATCTTCAAAGTTGGGGCATGTTCTGGAAATTAAATGATGAAAATTCTCAAACAATCCATGTTAATTCCAGGTTGTGAGGCAACAAAACATGAAAAATGCCAAGGGGGGTGAATACATTTGCAAGGCACTGTATCAGTGCACCCTCATCAGTGCCCACCAGTGCCGCCTTCCCAGTGACCATCAGTGACGCTTCATAAGTTCCCATTAGTGCCACCTATCAGTGCCCATCAGTGCAGTCTCATCAGTGCACATCAGTGAAGGAGAAAAATTAAATGTTTGCAAAATTCTATAACAAATTATGAAAAAAAATTTTTTTAGCAAAACATCTTGTTTGGGTACAGTGTTGCATGACCACGCAATTGTTATTCAAAGTGCGACAGCACTGAAAGCTGAAAACTAGCCTGGGCAGGAAGGGGGCATAGCTCCCCAGCAAGCAAGTAGTTAATTTACAAAGCACTGCTGTGCATGAGACGTGTCAACCTTCCTACTTGTTTTTTACTCTTTACTCTGTGATGTTTTTATCCTGAACTTTTGAAAATTGGTGTTTCCAGTGGAGTCTGCAGCCATCTTATCTTCAATACCTTGTATCAGGGAAAATTTGAATTTTCTATCTTTGTACTTGTTCTGGGTCAGTAATTTAGAAAGTATTAAAGTCAAAGTATCAGTATGAGAGCAAGCAGTGTTTTCAAAAGAAGAGGTCAGAAATTGCAGTTTACATATTTCTGTTATATCAAAAATAGGGCAATTTTGGATGGTTGTTACTGTAATGGTGTACTGGGCTAACGCATAGTTGTGTGTATTGTAGCCATTTTGTCATGTCGCAGCTCATCCCAGCCATGTTGTCTTGTGAAGAGCATACTACAGCGACCTTGCTCCCCCCTTTTTCTTTCAATTATACAATACACAAACTGTTAACTGAGGCCGGGACCTTATCAATCCATCGATCAGACATACAGACCTTTCCATTACCAAATCCTCAATTTAAGGCTGGAAACTCTAATAAAACTGACACCCTGTCAATCCAGGGAACTAACAGAAATCTGTCATAAATAGCTCAATCCACATAAAGAGCAGACAGTTTAGCAGTTATCTGAGGAATCTTTAGCATGTTTTATAACTCCTGAAATAATAATAACACAGCTGTAATATGGATACATTTATTTTCCTCAGATAAATTGTAACATTTAAAGACCAGACACCCTCATGTCAGACCATATGGGAAACCACTTGCATTACTTATTCCTCCTACATAAAATAGACATCATATTTGTTTTGAAGCCATATTTATATTTGTTTTGAAGTGAATTTCATGCTGGACCATAATATGGACGTTAGCAGTCTGTAAACAGTAGATATGCAGATATATGAATACTTACCGAAAATGGTATCTTGGACATGGTCATAATGTGGTGACCTCCCAGCTACCACCCCTTAGACCAGATGACCAGATGAATGGTCAGAGGGTCTCTAGCAACACTACTCTTGATGTGAAGAAAAGTGAAATGCATCCACATTGTAACAGTTCTTATGTGCCATCAAATCAGGAACATCTGCCAAGTTTGAGAAACGATAACACCTGGCTCATTGACCGAACTAAAGGGTTAATTGTTTAATTAACGTAGCCCAGTGACAATCGCTCTCAGCCTGCTGGCACCTAGACTGTGTCCCGCAACCTGGGAAACCTTTGTGCCGGGTGCAGCTGAGAGTGCCATAGTCGCACAAGTGACAGCACAATGTAAGATTGGCCAGTCCTTTGTCAGGAGTTAGTGAGGAGGACAGGGATCTGATACCCACATCCATCAGAGTTAGCTCAGAGACAGCAAAATAATCTGTATTCTGAGCAGAGAAAGCATTCTTGAAAGAGACCACACGTCTGGATTACAGACTTCAACTCCATTGAAAATGGAAGCAATTCTGTCAGATTCAAAATGCTCATTTTCTAGGCTAATATGGAGGGCATGTAAAAAAAAAAAAAAAACATGGGCCCATCCCTGGTGAAGATGTACTATAGAGGCGATTCAGTTCGCATTGTGCGCTATATAAGTATTTCATTCATTCATAGCAAATTCTATGCAGCTGGGAGCTGTAATTTTTAATTTTTTTTGTAGTAGTACTGATATTTACAATGGTAAATAAAAGCTTTAAGTTGCTGGCAAATGACATTTCCCTCCTGGCTTCTTTTTTTAAAAGAAAAAAGGGCTCACCGACCCTAAAAAATACCCAAAATACATACTTTTTTTTATAGAAGCCGGAAATTAAGTTTTATATGCCTGCAATTTAAACTGTGTCATCTTTGTAAATATAATTTTTGCTGTAGCTTATCCTACATCAAGAATGAAAAAGTTTGAAAGAGTCTCCCCAAAATGCATACCAGAAACTATGAGTCTAGTATGGATTTTAAGAGTGTACTCCATACAAAAAACAAAAACAAAAACAAAAAAAAGGTCCCACAGGAAATCCATATCAGACCCATTGGGTCTAGTACAAATTTTAATAGGAACTCCATGCAAAAAAAAAGAATATGTTCCCCTAAAAGTCCAAACCAGACCCTAATCCAAGCATGCACCCTGGCTGGTCAGGCCTTTAGTGTGCTTTCGTGCCAAAAATGCCCAACCTTTTACAAAGTCTATGTGACTGGGGCTAAAACCATGGGTAAAATGCATGAAAACAGTGGAAATAGTCCGTAAAAGTCATAGTAACCACGGTTTTCACTAGACTGGAAGTGAGAGAAAAAAACAGCAACACAGATGGAAATAAACATGCTAGAACCTTTTGGCAGCTTTTTATGGGGGGTGGGACCTGGGGGCCCCATTGTTAAAGGGGGATTTTCATATTCCGTTAAGCCTCCTGCCCGCAGACCCCCACAACCACCCCAAAGCACCCTCCCATGTTGAGGGCACGTGGCCCGGTACAGTTAAGGGGGGTGCTCTCTCATCTCCCCTTTTCCTATGGCCTGCCAGGTTGTGTGCTCGGATTAGGGTCTGGTATGGATTTTGGGGAGACTCCCACGCCATTTTTTGAAAAAAATTGGCACGGGGTTTTCCTTAAAATCCATACCAGACCTGGAGGGCCTGGTATGGATTTGGGGGGGGGGGGGGGCACACCATTTTTTTTATTTTGCAGTAGGGTTCCCCTTAATGACCCAAAGGGCCTGGTAATGGATTGGATTTTTTTCAATGATTTTTATGTATATTGCTGGGATCCGGCAATACATTAAAGCCGAGCAGTTTTAAATGACATTTTTTTCCTTTAGAAATGTAATATTGCTGCGCTCATTCAGTACAATATGTACAGGCGCCGTGTAAGCAGCCTTACATAGTGTAGGATATGGACTTAGCCCCCTAAGCCATGATTGGCCAAAGGTACCCTGCTTTTGGCCAATCATCGCTCTCACAGCATAGTGCACTGTGATTGACCAAAGCATGCAGGTCAGATGCATGCTTTGGCAAATCAGCAGCTGTTCGACTCAAACATCGTCTCATCCTTAGTAATTTCTGTCTGCTGCTTCATTCCTCCGCTATCTGCATTAGTCACTTCTGGCAAGTTTTACTGACACCAAGAGAAAAAATAGGTGACAGGGAAGGAACCTCTAGCACGCAGCCTGTGATTGACAGCCTCAGTTCTGTTCAAAGGTGCTGTGTAAATGGGGATGTGTCTCGTGTCTCCAATCAGCTCTTAGGGCTCTCTCCACTGAACTCTGCAGAGTGCAGTTTCAGTTCTCTGTCCCCTGCTTTCTGAAAGCTCAGACTCTGGACTTTTAGCAGATGTAGAGAAGAGAAAACTGCAGATAACCAGGTACAACTTATGTAGGAGGATTTGTTTAATTTCTGTGTATCACTTCACTGGGTATATGTAAGGGTTTAGATTCCCTTTAAGGGAATTGTGAGATATAGATCCTCTTTATACCACCTACTTTCTGATTTGTAGGACCTAGGATCCTTATTAATACTTCTTCTGCAAGATTGTCTAAATACTTCCACATGCACGTCTGTATCTTGGACTTCCAAACATTGTTCATAAGGCTTGTGGTAACTACCTAGCTTTGGTGCGCACATACCTTTGCATTTATGTTTCTTTCTTGGTACACGCAGAAAGAACATACATTTATCTTCCAGGATTAAAATAGGGTTCTAGTAATAAGCATTTGCTTATTTTATGAAACATAGTTTGCACAAAGGCATTTCTTTATTCTATTTTAAGCCATGTAAATAAAATGGTTCTGCGTCATAATAAATTACTTTATGATGTTTTTAAACAAATATACTTGACCTATATATTCAGGTCACAGACTGTTGTAGATCGATTTCTGATTAATTTTCTCTCTGCTATGGTTACAGTGGTATATGAAGTTTGATATATAGCCTTGAAAAAGTATTCATACCCCTTGAAATTTTCCACATTTCTTTCATGTTGCAATCAAAAGTGTAAATGTATTTTATTGGGATTTTATGTGATAGACCAACACAAAGTTGCACATAATTGTGAAGTGGAAGGAAAATGATAAATTATTTAAATTTTTTTTACAAATAAATATGTGAAAAGTGTGGCAGTCAATATTTTGTAGAGTTCTCCACTGCAGCCAACTAGGAAGCGATATTCTCCACACCGGGCCACAAGGGGGCCATATAATACATGTAAACTATACTGTAGTTGCGGGGAAGATATTCACAGAGATGTGCCGCTCAAAAAAATAATAAAAAACATGGAGAGAGAGGGAAGGCTCTGATAGTGTAGTAATTAGTTAAAATATAACGGTTTAATTGAAGAAATAAAAATCTGACTCTCACATTTAAACATATAAAATACAGCACAAGAAGTAAAAGGGTGTTATGGCGTCTTCCGCCAGTCCTACTTCACTTCCGGTACCTCGTACGGCCACTCCCTACTAATTACTACGCTATCAGAGCCTTCCCTCTCTCTCTATGTTTTTTATTATTTTTTTGAGCTGCACATCTCTGTGAATATCTTCCCCGCAACTACAGTATAGTTTACATGTATTATATGGCCCCCCTTGTGGCCCGGTGTGGAGAATATCGCTTCCTAATTGGCTGCAGTGGAGAACCCCCCTGGGGGCTGGAGACAAGGAGTGGAGTTGGTCAGCTTGGTCTGATGTGCTTGTTTTTTATACTTGGAGGTGAGAGTTCTGAGAGCCTTTAATCCTGGAATTTATAATACTGCTTTCATCTGCATTTTCACCATTGGTGCCTGTGAATTACACGTTGATATTCACTTTATGGACTTTTGTATTTTGCTAAATATTTTTTTCATATTTATTTGTAGTTTTTTAATTTATTTATATTTCATTAGCACTTAGCACTTTATAAGGATTTTTGATTGATTTGCGCAGAACTCTTTGTTCACTTTTATTTTTTGTTGGATAGTTTGTGTATACTATCAGGTTCAGCGGCATTTCTTGCACCTTACATCTGCACGTGCACTTTTGTTCTTGATCATGTATATTTTTTCCTATATCTACTATTTTATACACTGACTTTTTGAAGAGGTATATTCACCCTGTTTAGGTGTTTTGGTTTGATTTGTTTAATAGTAGCGCGAAGGCCCTTTTCACTATTTCAATATTTTGTAGAACCACCTTTCCCTGATATTACAGCAGCAAGTCTTTTTTGGTATGTCTCTACCAGTTTTGCACATCTAGAGAGTGACATTTTTGCCCAGTCTGCTTTGCAAAATAGCACAAGCTCTGTCAGATTGGATGGAGAGCATCTGTGAACAGCAATTTCCAAGTCTTGCCACAGATTCTCAATTGGATTTAGGTCTGGACTGGGCTATTCTAACACATAAATATGCTTTGATCTAAACCATTCTATTGCCGCCATGGCTGTATGTTTAGGGTTGTTGTCCTGCTGGAAAGTCAACCTCTGCCACAGTCTCAAGTCTTTTGCAGACTGAAAGGTTTTCTTCTAAAATTGCCCTCCATTTGGCTCCATCCATCTTCCCATAAACTCTGATCAGATTCTCTGTCCATGCTGAAGAAAAGCATCCCCACAACATGATGCTGCCACCACCATGTTTCACAGTGGGAATGGTGTGTTCAGGGTGATGTGCAGTGTTAGTTTAGTTTTCCGGCAAACATAGCATTTTTCTTTTAGACCAAAAAGTTAAATTTTTTGTCTGACCAGAGCACCTTCTTCCACATGTTTGCTGTGTCCCCACATGGCTTCTCGCAAACTGTAAACTGGATTTGTTATGGCTTTCTTCTTGACACTCTTCCATAAAGGCCAGATTTGTGGAGTGCACGACTAATAGTTGTCCTGCAGACATATTCTCCCACCAGAGCTGTGGATCTCTGCAGCTCCTCCAGAGTTACCATGGGCCTCTTGGTTGCTTCTCTGAATTAATGTTATCCTTTCCCAGCCTGTCAGTTTAGGTGGATGGCCATGTCTTGGTAGGTTTGCAGTTGTGCCATACTGCCATATATTTTCAGATGATGGATTGAACAGTGCTCTGTGAGATGTTCAAAGCTTGGGATATTTTTTTTATAACCTACCCCTGCTTTAAAATTCTCCACAACTTTTTCACTGACCTGTCTGGTGTGTTCTTTGTCTGCTGCTGTTTGTTCACTAAGGTTCTCTTACAAACCTCCGAGGGATTCACAGAAGAGTTGTATTTATACTAAGATTAAATAGCACACAAGTGGACTCTATTTACTAATTAGGTGACTTCTGAAGGCAATTGGTTCCACTAGATTTTAGTTAGGGGTATCAGAGTAAAGGGGGCTGGGTACAAATGCACGCCACACTTTTCACAAATTTATTTGTAAATAATTTTGAAAACGATTTATCATTTTTCTTCCACTTCACAAACAATTATGTGTCACTTTGTGTTGGTTTATCACATAAAATCCCAATAAAATACATTTACGTTTTTGGTTGTAACATGACAAAATGTGGAAAATGTCAAGGAGTATGAATGCTTTTGCAACGCACAGTATATCTTTGGAATTATTACATTTTTTAATTACCGATTAAGGAGAGTCTTCTCAAATTTTGGCAACCTGCAGAAAAAGCAAACTTTATAGACTTGTGTACAATAGACTATATTTGCATGATTACATTAAAAGCAAACAACGCTACAAAAATAATTGACAGGCTTAATAAAGAATTAATATTGTGACATCAGGGGCTTACTTTCAAGAACCTTCATTAAGAGTGCCAGTAGTGGCTCCAAACCTTGCCTGCATTGCCATCTGCTGATGAAGTCTGGTATTTTGATTCTTCACTTGTAATACTATACTATATTATACTATACTTATACTTATACTTATACTTATACTTATACTGATACTTATACTATACTGATATTTTGGGCTACACTGCATGCAACAGAAATTGATTTCAGTCCTGTACTTGAAAATAAACACCAAGGGAACATTATTACTGTGGTTTAAGGGGTTGAGAGATGCAAATATGAAAAAAAAACGACAATTCATAAAGCAAGTACATTTTACTGTTTCTGCAAAATAATGTCATAGAATACTACAGAACTTGGGTGAATTAAATTAGGTGTACCTGGAATTTATAAGATTGTAAGATTTTAATTTGTCAGCAAACATTCTGACTAAGGATGAGCCGAACACCCCCCTGTTTGGTTCGCACCAGAACCTGCGAACAGACCTAAACTTCGTGTGAACTTTAGAACCCTATTAAAGTCTATGGGACTCGAACTTTCACAATCTAAAGTGATAATTTTAAAGGCTAATATGCAAGTTACTGTCCTAAAAAGTGTTTGGGGACCTGGGTCCTGCCCCAGGGGACATGGATCACTGCAAAAAAAAGTTTTAAAAACTGAAGTTTTTCAGGAGCAGTGATTTTAATAATGATTAAAGTGAAACAATAAAAGTGTAATATTCCTTTAAATTTCGTACCTGGGGGGTGTCTATAGTATGCCTGTGAAGGGGCGCATGTTTCCCGTGCTTAGAACTGTCCCTGCACAAAGTGTAATTTCGCAAGGAAAAAAAGTCTTTTAAAATCACTTTCCATTGTCGGCTCCCATAATACAGAGAACACTCAATAAGTGTTCTCTGTATTAGCCGACAATTCATTCATTGATAAAAAAAAAAAAAAGCGTGGGGGTTCCCCTAAATTCAATTACCAGGCCCTTCAGGTCTGATATGGATATTAAGGGGAACCCCGTGTCAAAGGGGGCTTCCAGATTCTGATATGCCCCCCGCCCACAGACCCCCACAACCACCAGCCAGGGTTGTGGGGATGAGGCCCTTGACCACATCAACATGGGGACATGGTGCTTTGAGGGGTCACAGACCCCCAAAGCATCCTCCCAATGTTGAGGGCATGTGGCCTGGTACGGGTTCAGGAGGGAGGGGCGCTCTCTCGTCCCCCCTCTTTTCCTGCGGCCTGCCAGGTTGCGTGCTCAGATAAAGGGTCTGGTATGGATTTTTAGGGGGACCCCCACGTCAATTTTTTTTTCATTTGATGCGGGGTTCCCCTTAATATCCATACCAGACCTGAAGGGTCTGGTATGGATATTTAGGGGGACCCCCACGTCAATTTAAAAAAAAAATTGACACGGGGTTCTCCTTAATATCCATACCAGACCTGAAGGGCCTGGTAATTGAATTTAGGGGAACCCCCACGCTTTTTTTTTTTTTTTTTTTTTTTTTATCAATGAATGAATTGTCGACTAATACAGAGAACACTCATTGAGTGTTCTCTGTATTATGGGAGCCGACAATGGAAAGTGATTTTAAAAGACTTTTTTTCCTTGCGAAATGACACTTTGTGCAGGGACAGTTCTAAGCACGGGAAACATGCGCCCCCCTTTTCAGACATACTATAGACACCCCCCCAGGTACGAAATTTAAAGGAATATTACACTTTTATTGTTTCACTTTAATCATTATTAAAATCACTGCTCCTGAAAAAACTGCAGTTTTTAAAACTTTTTTTTGCATTGATCCATGTCCCCTGGGGCAGGACCCGGGTCCCCAAACACTTTTTAGGACAGTAACTTGCATATTAGCCTTTAAAATTAGTACTTTAGATTTCTCACATAGACTTGTACAGGGTGTTCCGGCTTTTCGAATTTGCCGCGAACAGCCCAAATTGTTCACTGTTCGACTCAAACTCGAAGCTCATCCCTAATTCTGACCATTGATGACCATCAAGAGATTTTATTACTTACAATCATTTTGAGTAGATGTTATTTCTCTAGCAGAGAACATTAGACAGCATTAAACAACGCTTTTATGGGTGTTTGATATTTTTTACCCCTAAATGCCCCTATGTGCCAGGCTATGTACCCCTGCACACATAGGCATTTACAGGCATTTAGAGGCAGAAAAAAAAATGCAGGGCCACCACGTTCTCTCCCCTAAAAATCCTTAAAATTGTTAGAAACACAACAAATTATATTTATTTCTGCACTGTGCTTTTTTGTAATATGGAAAGCCCACACATAGATGCTGAGTCAAATACTTTTTAAAGCTGTTAATCTGTGTAAATCCCTTATATTTGACAATAAAAGATAGAAACTTGTCATAATTAAAATCTCTCCAGCAGGTGTTTTAAAGATACACTCATAGCTCCAAAATGTCGCTGATTTCAAAGAAATGTCCCCGATTTGGAACCTTTGTCCCTCTTTCCTTCTCATTTGTCCCTCTTTTTGGTCTGATCTGTATAGTTGTATATAAAATGCACTATTTATCTTTCAAAAAGTGTTTCCCAGTGCAAAACCTTTCATCCCATTTTTAAAATGCTGCATTTGTAAATTTCAGAAGCCAGTATAAAGAAATTGTAGTGTTAAAAAAAAAGCGCTTGTGGGTTTAACAATTTTTTTGTGTAATTCTGCTTTAAGGGGGTGTGGCAGGGCGTGTACCCTATGCCTTCATACTTTTGCTAATAGGCATTCCTCATCACCATCTCAGAAAGTTGGGAGGTATGTACACTTGATATCAATACTCTATAACATCCCTCTAAGCAATAAAAGGCCAGTCCAGCAAAAGTGATATGTTAATATAGGTAGAGTCTTGTGTGCTGAGTCAGCCCTTAGTTTTGTATGACTTCTTCTATTTCATACTTGACAGCTGTCTCAAATTCTTTGTCAACTGCTCCATGATGGTGCCCCGGGCTGGGACCCAGGATCACAGCACAAGATTCCCTGTACACAGTCTGAGGACACTAGTATACAATAAAGGGGACCAGAGTGCAACAGCTGCAGCTTACCAGTAGTCAAATCCTTTCTTGCAATTGTCTGGGCAGGAGAATGCAGTTTCACCATTGGCTGAATGTTTCAGGTTGGCAGGTTCAGCAGAGAGTGCTGAAGGGCTTCGCTGGATCTCATTGACTGTGTAACAGATTTCTACCCATCCCACCTCCTGGCATATAGATAGGGCAGGAGGATGTGAGGACACTCTGAGAGGCTAGTGTGGACTAGGGAATGTGGAGCAGAGCCAGACTCTGTATAGACAGCGAGGAGGTGAGTGATTAGAAGACGTTCCCAGGTACTGAGATGTAGGCATGTCTTATGCCCCATACACACGGTCGGACATTCCGACCACAAAATCCATCAGATTTTTTTTTGACGGATTTTGGCCGAAACTTGTGATGCATACACACGGTGTCACAAAGTTGTCCGATTGTTCTTAACGGGGTGACATCAAACACGTACGTCGGGACTATAAACGGGCCAGTAGCCAATAGCTTTCTTCTCTTAGTTTATTCTGAGCATGTATGGCACTTTATCCGTCGGAATTGTCTACACACGATCAGAAGTTATGCGATCGGATTTTGTTGTCGGAAAATTTTAGATCCTGCTCTCAAACTTTGTGCATCAGAAAATCTGACGCAAAAAGTCATATGGATCCCAGACACAGTCGGATTTTCCAACAACATGATCCAATCACACATTTTCCGTCTGAAAATCACCTCTACCTACCACTATGGCAGACAAGAAATGTCTGATATAAGGTCCCCGTACATTAATTACAAAATTAAAGTGTTACTAAACTCAAAACTGTAACATCAGTCAGTATATGCAGTAAAGCATGCTTGTTTTACACACTGTGGAACCTAAGGTATTAATCCTCCACTTTTTGTAATAAGGCTGTTTTATCCTATCTTCTCTGATCCTCCCCTTCTTCCACTGTCCCCAATCCATCTCCTGATAGTACAGAGCCTTTGGAGTCACTCTGCACATGCTCAGTTTGGTGTGTATTGCTAGAGAGTTTTTTTTTCTTGGGAGAGTGCATGTGACCAGCACAGGGCCAGTCAGCACTGTCCAGACAGAGGGTCAAGGGTCCTGCAGCCTTGTAGGACAGTCAGAGGAGAATGGAAACTCCTTCTACAAACTTTAAACAGACACTGATAGAAGTCACAAGACTGCTATATACTGCTGATGAGAAAATGTTTTTAGCCATTTAAATTTACCAAAATAATTGCATTTCCATGTTCTGTGTACTGTGGGAGACCAGATATAGTGAATGCAGGGTCCTGGGTTTGGTATCACTTTAATTATACAGAAAAGATTGTAGAGCATTTCTTCTTATTGCCACAAGGAGGAGCACTACAATTTCAGGACCACCAACCCAGAAGAAGACTGGGTGAAGGTGTCAGCAGCAGTGATAAGGGACATTGTGGCCATTGTTGTGCTGGAGGAGTCTCTTTAGCAGGTTAAGTCTGCTTCTAACATAATGTGCAAATATGCTGTTGAAACTTAATCATTAAGGCAAAAGCCCCGAGCACTGGTAATGGACTTTAGCTCTGCTTTAAACATTTTTGCAGTAAAGTGAATTTTCCTATAAGCATATTCAAACAATGCATATGCATAACATATTTTCATGAGTTGAGACGTGTTATGTTAGGCAGCCCATTCATTTTGAGTTGGCTGTAGATGCACTTCAGCACGTGTGAAAAAAAAAAATAGGTCCTGCACTGTTTTTAAAAGTGCACCACAACACTGTTCCATTCCATCTCATTCTGTATGATCTACTTGATGAAAGAAAAATGCGCAAAATAAAATGACATTTCCATACTGCGCTCTATCATATATATAAATAAATCAATAAAAAAGTCCATGAACAACCACCGATAAATCTCCAATCAAGTGAGGTAAATATACTTTGTATAGTGAACAAAGTGCCGTCTTCCACGAGTGAATGTGAGCAAACATCTTACTCACATCCTACTCACCACACGAACATGACACCCATTACAGGTAGTCAAATGAACCTGAGTCACATTCATGTAAAAGTATATTCACTTCACTTGATTGGCGATTAATTGGTGGTTGTTCATGGACTTTATTATTGATTTATTTATATATATGATAGAGCGCAGTATGGAAATGTAATTTTAATTTGCACATTTTTCTTTCGCCTTTCAGACCTTGGGTCTCACTCCACATTAGTGTTTGTATTCACTGTAATTTTATTTTAATTGTATTTATATTAACATTTTTGATGGTCCAGGGTGCGCAGTCTTAAAGGGGTTGCTTTCCCTTTTTTCCTGTATGATCTACGGTTCATCCCCCATCCACAATGCCCCATTTTGTACACAATACTGTACTGAAATGGATAAGAACTACAATCTAGTTCAAGGTTATCTGCTGCTATTTCCAATTAAAAAGTATAAATGTGCATGCACATTAGAAGTAAACACTCTCTGAGATACGTTCAGCTCAGGCTACTTCTAACTTCTGCTTTATTCGTGGGCGGGTTTAATATTTTATACAGAAAGATACGTCATTGCTATGTCAGTCTAATAGGTACATCTTATTGGTTACAATACAAGAGAAATGAAGAAACTTGATGCTTGAAGTTTGGTTGAAGCCGATTCTCTTATCTCAAATGCATTCTTCTAACGCGTGGGATGTAGGGTGTAGACGCCATCTTTAAACTCCTAACAGAGAGTCAATCTGTATACTACATAATAAGTAAGGAACATGTATACACATAAGCAAATAGACATTTTCTGATTATCATTATGTACATTACATTCCTTAACAGTCCCCCCTAAAATATTTTTTTCTGTCCCTCATCTAAAGGTCCTACTCACCTGGTCCATTCTCTTCAGCAATTCTTTTTAAGCTGTATATAGAGTTAGGCAGCAACTAGTTCACTACCCCACTCGATACAGCTGGAGAAGGGCAATCAGGTGCTATCTATCCCTATAACCCTATAGGATTGTGAGATTTTGGACAGGGAGTGACTGTAGAGGAGTGAAGGGTTTGTCATCCTCCATCATAAGAGGGTCCTCTTCTTCTTGGTGGAGAAATGTAGGTGTGCTGTTGTCTACAGCCTTGCTCATTAACTTCTTTACGAAAGGTAGAATACAGCATACAATCAGGGCTAAAAGAACCAGGATTATTAGTACCGTTACCCCTATCTGGGCGAGCACCTTCTGCCACCCACTCATCCAGCTAAAATATTGATCCCATGGGTCTGTAATACCGGAGTTCTTCTTCAACTCCAATGACAAATCTTCTAATTTCTTTATAGCTAAAGTTACTTTACCATTTGGGCCAGTATTATCAGGAATGTAGGTGCAACAGGTTCCTGTTTTTCTATGATTTTACAGACACCTCCTTTCTCAGCTAACACCATGTCTAAGGCTATCCGGTTCTGGAATGTCATGTAGGAAGTGGGGGCTAACTGGTCAGCAATTCCCTGGAGGGCATCTTTAGTGTAATTCACGAATCTTTGTTGGTTATAGTTTATGTAATTGATCCAATCTACATTCTTGTTCACAGTTATTATGGGGATCAAAGACTCAAAACCAACTTTTACCTGATCCCTGGCTTTGAATTCATCAGGGACCCCCCCGGAACTCCTATAACATCTATGTACACATGAGGGTCAAAGCTTCCGGAGAGAACTGCTCGCTTCCTCCTCTGACTGTGTGCTGGGTCAGTGTATGTATCAGGAGTATCTTCTGCTAGGATATGGAGGGGCATAATGACCTTTGCAAGGGCACATTCACCGGTCCAGATACCCTCTAATCTGGTCCTATGTTCCAACCCACTGTCCCTCCCAGGAACCACAATTCTGGCCCCAGTAACTGTCCGTAAACACACATATATATCCTTACCATCAGGGATGTCACTGTACCAATGGCATTGCCATGAAAGGGTCAAACGGACAAGGTACTATGTCACAGTAATCCAAGGTATAGGTGGTCACATGTATACCTGAAGAGTTATACCAAAATGTAATTATGTTATAATTTTTTGGGATGGCCACCTCCTGGGCCTCCCCCCTAGACCAAACAGAAAAAGGATATGTAGCATGGTTGTCATGAAGTGGGCGGGATCTTGTCCTCAGGGGTTGAAGCTTTCTTGCAGTGGGAAGCGTGTATTCAGGTATTCTTCCCAGCCAATTCGACTGAGGTGGCTGTGGTCAGCAAAACTTGGAATGGACCATCATATCTGGGTTCAAGAGAATGTTTTCTCACAAATGTATTTACCAGACCCCAATCTCCAGGCAGTAGTTGGTGTGTTCCTGTATCTAATTCAGGATCTGGAAAACACCTGGACATGCATTTGGGTTAATTCTCGTGATAATGCGGTTACATAATTAGTCAACACATCAGATTGTAACTGTTGGGGAAAGTAACAGCCAAGTCTGGGGGCTGAACCAAACAACATTTTATAAGGGGATAGGGCATGTTTCCCCCGAGGAGTGTGTTTGACACTGAACAGGGCAATGGGCAAACTGTCTGGCCGACTCATGTTAGTCTTTTGGGTCATCTTTAACATCCTGTTTTTCTAGTGTCCCTTTCATCCTTTCTACCTTCCCGCTACTTTGAGGGTGGTAAGGGGTGTGTAGAGTCAACTGAACCCCCAGTGCTGCCCTAATCTTTTGTAAGGGTTACTGTGAAGGCTGGGCCTGATCGCTCTCTATCACCTCTGGGACCTCAAATCTACATACTATCTCACTCAGTAGTTTCTTAGCTGTGGTCCTGGCAGTCATGTCCACCTCCACTAGGGCGCACTCGAATCTGTCACTCCTTTTGCATTTGGGAGTGATCAATTTGTATCCTCTGGAAGGGGTATAGAGGTTTTGCCAGGTGCTTCTTCTGTGCCTTTTCTGTACATTGTGGGTTACATTTGTTGCAGATAGTGCATGATCTGCAGAAGTTGTTGGTCAATGGAGTAACTCATAAGTTCATAAGAGTCTTTGTCAAGTGGGCAGCTCCATTTGCCATTGCACCACGGCTGGGTACATACTCCTGGGTAGACAAGGCTTCTTGTTGCACTTGAATAGTCCATCTCTGAGAGTTTTCAGATAAACTCTGTCCACTGTGAGAGTCTGTAGGATAAGCATGGAGTGGTCTTCTTCTACCACCCTGCTGTCCACTTCCCGTGGACCACTGGCTGTCTGTTTGGCAGCTGAATCGGCTAGATTGCCTCGAGCTTCCTTCGAGTTTAGTTTGTCGTGTGCTTTACTTTTAGAATAGTCACTTGGGTTGGGAGAAGTAGGGCGTCCATCAAGTCCTTGATGGCTGAGCTGTGTTTCACAGGTGTTCCTTCAGCCGTCAGGAACCCTCTGTCCTTCCAGATAATGCCAAAATCATGGGCAACGCTGAAAGCATATCTTGAGTCCGTATGAATGTTGGCTCTTTCCCTCTGCCAATTTACATGCTGTAGTAAGTGCTTGCAGCTCTTCCACCTGTGCAGACATCACCGGCGGTAAGGTTTCAGTTTGGAGAACCGAGTTTTCAGTGGTGACCTGGATCCTGCAGGGGTATTTCACTCACGGTGGGGAGATGCGTGGTTTCCAGCCGCATTAGTTTGATGCAGTCATGGGGTGACAAGTCAAGACTCGACTCCTCCTCCTTTCCCCCCTCGAGAAGTGAAAGAAGGGTGGTAGGTTTCAGTGTTTGACAACGTAATAGAGTAATGCTGTCTAGAAGGTAGGAACACAGGAGTCTCAAGTGTCTGTCAGTGGATGGATGTTTCGGCTGGATCTTGGTTGAGTATGGGAGCAATGTCATGGGAGCAAGCAGAACGAGGCAATGTCCGAGGACCAAGCCCGCAGTTTTGTCAAACAAGGCTTGTGCAGCAAAGACAGCTCGCAGACACGATGGGCCTCCTCTTGCTATCGCATCCAGCCGACAGGAATAATATCCTTTTTTTTTTTGTTGTAGTCTGGGAGCCCTAGTGCCAGAGATGGTGTGCTTGAGGGCCTCAAAGTTGGATATTGCTTCAGGAGACATCTGGAAGGGGTCTGATTTCAGGGCGTCATACAAAGGTTGCATCAGTAGGGAGAGTTCTGGAATCCATGCTCTGCAATAGGAAATTAGTCCAAGGAAGGAATGAAGGGGCTTCTGGCCTTGTGGCAGTGGGATGTTGGAGATTGCTTTCACCTTGTCTTCAGTGAGGTGTCTTGTCCCATGGGACAAAACAGTGTCCAAGAAAAATTATGTTGAGCACCACTGCAATTTGGGCTTTGAGGCTTTGCAACCCTGTTTGGCAAGATAGCACAACTGGCTTTCTGAGGTGACTTCAACAGTGGGTAAGTCAGCTGCACAGTGGAGAAGGTCATCAACATATTGGAGGAGAATCACTTCCAGGTGATCCTCTTGTTATGTGTCAAGGATGATAGCCATAGTGTTTGCAAACTAGCTTGGAGAGTTCTGTGCCCCTTTTGGCATAACTGTCTAGGTATGTTGCTGTCTTTTCGTGGGTGAATGCAAAAGGTACCAGCAGGAGGGGTGAGGGTGGACACTGAAGAGAGCGTTTGCATGGTCCACCACTGTGAGGTACTTTGCAGTCAGGGACACCCCCGCAAGTAGCTGGTTCTCTTTTAGGGGTTCTCTTCTTCCTAGAGAACAGAGGTGTGTTGCATGGAGGTGCGCAGGGTATCACGGCTCCATTTGACACGAGGGCTTTGACATGCTTCAAAATAGCTGAAGATTGAGCTAACTTTAGGGGGAGGTATTGTGGTTTCCAGGGCAATAATGCGCCCTCTTTGAACTTGACTGAAACTGGTGGCACCTTTAAGTGACAGTTGTCTTCCGGTCCTGTGGATCATAGGCAAGCAGGGATTCTGTCAAGTACTTCCTGTGGTATTGAACTTGGAGTTATTGCTCCTTGAAGTGTCATCAGGAGAGGCAGAGAATACAAAGCAGATGAGTCTTCCAAGGATAGGGCAGTATGTAACTTCACCCCCCCCCCTTCAGATGTGAAAATGATTTACGCCTGTAGTCTGGACAGCACATCAGCTCCTAGTAGATTCAAGGGACATGTAGAGGACACCACAAATCTGGCAAGCAAATCAGGAAATGTCCCCACTTGGAGAGGCTCAGTGAGTGGACTGGAATGGAGCACCCCATCCATTCCCACGCAGGAAACATCAATAGTGTAAAGAAAAGAATTATCAGGCAGATCCTCAGCCCTCAACACACTCCTGGCTGCACCCGTGTCAATGAGAAAAGTGGTAGGTTTTCCTTGTATAAGTAACGTGACCTTGGCTAGGGGACCCCCAGTCTCATTTGAGGACACTGTCATAAGGGATGACACGGGTTTGCCCATTTCCTAGCATGAGTTGGGGCGTGGTGGTTGAGGTTCATGTCCACGTTGCCCTTCGCGGGGATCCCTGTCTTGTCTCGGATGTCTTGGGGCTCTGCATACTCTTCTGATGTGACCCCACTTCCCACAGTTGTAACAGATGATCTTTTCCCTGGTATTGGGCAGTGGTGGTGGACAAGTGTAGGCGGAATCTTCGTCTTGTGTTACCATGAGGGGCATTGTTTTTTTTCCCTTTTTGGTTTTCTATCCCTCTGGCCACCATCAGTAAATCGGACATTTTCATTGAGCGATATTCAGGGCGTGCCATCATCAGGCTTTTTCTGATATCCTCTCTGAGTCCTGAGACAAAAGCAGATGATAACGTGTGTGTGTGTCATTTCATAGAGGGAAAAGCCCAGATCATCAAAGGCCTGTATGAGTCTAGCATGATACTTCTCCACAGACTCCCCTTTATCTTGGGCAATATCTTGGACTGTGGTGGTCTAATCTGCCAATCTCTCCTTTGCCCAGTTGCGGAGTTATGCACAGAACTCCACGCCTGAGGTGTAGGAAGTGGCACTTGTCAGGCAGACATCATAGTAGGGCCGCCTGCATGATCGGCAGAAAAGACATGTCATACTTTAAATTTGGCATAGGCTGATCAAGTCTCTTGTAGTCGCCCTATCCTGCGGTAGAAGGGCATTGGCTGTTTTTCTGGGTCAGGCAGACTTGTCACTAAGGCCGCCGCTTGTGATGGGGTAAAAGCAACATACATCACCAGTGCCCCTTCTGGTAACCGAGACTGGTGTTGGGGCGGGGGGCTGAGAATGGGCACTGTTTCTTATGGTTGTCAGCATATGTTTGAGATCCTCTCGGAACTGTAAGTCCGGAGCCGGGTTGGGGGTTAAATCAGCAGGTGGCCTTGCTGCTTGTTGTTGGCCTTCCCACTCGGACGCTTCTTCATCATTAACATACCCAGCCTGTGAAGATAGTGCTTTCATATTAGGGAAGACAGGTGTGTGGTAGGAACCATCCTGATTTAGAACAGGAAGAACTGGGTATAGGCCATGGCTGGGCCTACTGGGTGTACCAAGATGGCTGCCGGCAGGAAGTGCACTGGGCTGGGCAGAAAGTGAAGGCATGGGTGCACTAAGATGGCTGCCGGGTGGAGTTGTCACAGTGGGTTGTGCTTGGGCTGGAGCTTTGAGAAGGGAGTGGGTGTAAGGCGGATGGCAGGGTTGTCCCTCTCCTCCTTTGTTCCAGTTTTAGTATATGGGGCGGTACAGCCACATTATCAACTCTGTGATACACATACATAGTACAATTGGCATCTTTCTTGATTTCCTCTTCTATCCAACCCTCTTTGTGCAATGCCCTTGCCGTCCTGTACCAAGCTTCTGCCACATCCAATAAGCCGTTATCACACAGAGCGCCCCTTTGTTCTCTTATCAGCACACGCCATTCCTCTGCTTCTTGCAACATCTTCTCTCCTCTTCACAATATCACATGCTAGCATTCCCTTCTCTCTCTCTCTCTCTCTCTCTTTCAGCGGACGGCTTCAGAGGAGAATACAGGCAACTAATGGGTTAATACTCCTCTGACTGCTGTCTTATCAAAGAATTCCTGGGGTGGGGGCTCACATCCCTGCGAGCGATCCTGTTTCCTCGCAGGCTCCTGGCTGTTCTATCTCTTCGAGGGTCTGCCCAAACCCCCCTTTCACCGGGTAATGTACATTTAATCTCAAAACTAGCAGGTCAGGGGTTGTGGGGAGCAGTGGCTTATGGCCCAACTGATCCTTCAGGTAGCCACCTTCTCTCACCTTCACGAATCCCCAACCCTCCTCGTGTATGGCAAACAGTAATCCACAAATACACTCAGGACAGGACATTACACCTGACACTCTTTGAACTGCAAAGATACCTCTCGGGAGAAGCTTACCTGAGTTACAAGACTGCCAAATTCCAGCGAGCCTTCGTTCAGTCTGCCCAATCCGGAGCTGAGATTAACCCTCAAGAAAAGCTCACCCGAGAAGAACGTTTATAGACGTTTGCAAGACTGCCACTTCCGCGAGCCTTCTTTCAGACTGCCCTAATTCGCATCTGAGATTAACCCTCAGAGGTCCTACACAGCCAACCTCGAGTAACCCCGTCTATAAACCCCTGCAGAATTCCACCCCACTGCTAGAGGTAGAATCTAGGGGTGAGGATGGACACACGCCTGCAGCTGCCCTTTCAGTCTGCTAAATTTGCCGTCCTTCAGAATGACAGACACTGAACAGAAAATAGTCAGCAGAAAACCATTAGCAGGTTTGTTGAAACAGCTCCAGGCGAGTAATAAGTTACCTGCCTCTTTGAACAATCGAAAGGAGCCAACAAGACAAAATCAACCGGCCCAACCAGAGAAGTCATACAATGGTAAGAATAAATATGCTTACCGTACTGTTAGGGCTGCACGCTTAACCCCCTTCTCTGATCTGGCCAGCTGTTCAGTCCTGGAATGCGGTCTCCCTTCGATTGAAGCCTGAAAGCCCCCACGCTCGACGCCAAATGAAATGGATAAGAACTACAATCTAATTCAAGGTTATCTGCTGCTATTTCCAATTAAAAAGTATAAATGTGCATGCACATTAGAAGTAAACACTCTCTGAGATACGTTCAGCTCAGGCTACTTCTAACTTCTGCTTTATTCGTGGGCGGGGTTAATATTTTATACAGAAAGATACGTCATTGCTATGTCAGTCTAATAGGTACATCTTATTGGTTAAAATACAAGAGAAATGAAGAAACTTGATGCTTGAAGTTTGGTTGAAGCTGGTTCTGTTATCTCAAATGCATTCTTCTAACGCGTGGGATGTAGGGTGTAGACGCCATCTGTAAACTCCTAACAGAGAGTCAATCTGTATACTACATAATAAGTAAGGAACATGTATACACATAAGCAAATAGACATTTTCTGATTATCATTATGTACATTACATTCCTTAACAGTACATTCCATACTCACACCATCTCATTCTTTGCTCTGTGCTTTACATTACCTATTCCACACTGTCTTGTTTTTTACACTGTGCTGTACACTTCAAACCACTTAATTATATTTTGTATGCTGTACATCCCCCTATTTCACATTCTGTAAGCCATGCTGTACATTCCCAATTCAACCCCATCTCATTTTGTATGCTGTGCTGTACATTCCATATTCTACATTCTCTTTGCTGTGTTATATATTCCCTTATCCACATTCCCTTATCCACACCACATTATTCTGCACTCTGTGCAGCACAATGCCTTTTCACAATCTCTATTCCATACCACCTAGTCCTGTGTGCTGTGCTTTACATTTCCTTATCTATGTGCATCATTATTTATGCTGTGCTGTACATTTCTTAATCCTAAATCTGGACCTCTGAGAAAGGGTTAGTTGGTTGTGTTTGCCCTGGGGTGGGGTTTACTGGCAATGAATGAGGGAGGGGAGCATGGTTGGCATAGGGTGATAGCCTGACACACTGACCACCAACATGGGGGGGGGGGGCACTTATTCCTGATCAATTCACTCTTCAAGCTGAGCTGTTCATTTACATTTGCAATCCTGACCCATACACTCTGATCACTCCACTACTATGTTGTACATTGATAAGTCCAGACATATGCACTTTATACACTGTTGTATAGTCCTAAAATGCCCCCACCACCTATGGGATTGTGGCAGAGCAGAAATTTCGAGAAAATGTCAGTTTAAAAAAAATAAAAATACTTACCGGTGATTGGTAGATGCATTGACAGTTGCTCAAAAATGAGCTACTACCTATAAAAAGAGAAAGGATGCATCATTAGTGGGGCAGAAGATGACAAGAATACAGAAAGCAGCAATATGCAGGGACCGTGGGTTCCTTTTTAATGTAGCAAAAATAGAATAGGAAGTCTTTAGTGCTAGCTTTCCTATGTTGGACTACTGCTCCCAGTAAGTCCTTGTCAGGCCCTGCCAGCCCTCCTGGCTGCAGCTGCCTGACCTCAATGCCCATGACGTGGCAATCCTCACTGGCTCTACACCCAGCTCTGACTGTTTCCTCTCAGTCCTCCCTGGCATGCTACTCCAGTCCTGCTGATAGCACATGTCACTCACCGGCCCTCCTGACTGCAAACTGGTGGTCTCCCCCTGAAGACTTGCCCAGCAACACTAGCTCCTGCTGTCCTCTTTGCTTCCTTTCTGTGCCTCCTGACCAGATCCTCCTTGCTTTCCAAAAGGGCTCCATCCTGCAGACCCCAGGCCCAAGGTCACCCCCCCCCCCCCAGACTGGGAATGCCATCAAGACCAAGTCCAAGACAACCTAGTTTTCCATTTCCAATTTTTCCACCCGACAACACTTTCCCAGCTGGGCTGACCCTGGGTATTTTCTAAGGAGCCCTGCCCCCTGCCAATCATAGTTGAGGATTGGTCAGGGCTCCCAGGAACACCTCATGCAGCTCCACCCCTCTTCACCTCCTCTCCTTTTAGCATCTTCTAGAAGGAAGAGGGAGGTAACAAAGAAGTGATGCTGCATGCGAGTCTCCAGCTGCTACTCTAGGCCACTCCCAGCCCACACAGATCAAAACAAACAGGCCTAGCCTCCAGCTAGGCCTGCCTAAATTTACCTGCACTCACCAAAAAAAAACTAGTCAGTGTATGACGAAACGTCGGAGGTGCGGCTGTGTAGCAATCATTACCAGTAATGTGCAGTGTTTGAAGCTGAACAGGGAGTTGTGATTTGCATCTGTGTCTGGGCACCAAGGAGAGGGTGAGAACAAGGCTTACAAGCTCACACACCAAGTTTGTGCTGTTCAGAAATGAGGCTTGCTGTGACTTTGATATCTATTTGCTGGCTTTTGAACTGTGAAATGTGAGTGTAAAGGTTGAAGTGTTTTTGTGTTTTAATAAATTGATTCATACAGTTTTACACTATTGGAGCACCTTTGTTATTTTACATGTGGAATATTTAAATTTGCACAATGGATGATTGGAGCAACAGTTCACTACTTGCTGTTTGATAAGCTCTTAAGCCTGATACAAAAGTGCAGGCAGTGGGAGTCGGTGAGTGTATTTCTTAAGGGAGTGGAATCGCTGATCACTTTGGTGTGGTGGATGGAATAAGAAGAGACATTGCTTCAAAGTATACTTTTGGACACTCTCATGAACTTTAACTTAATTTTGTTTGTTCTGTGACACATTTATTCGGTTCACTTATCATGGGTGATACAATTGTTGTTCTCACACATGTTGGTCATACCATTTAATTGTTATCTCGTTTCTTGGGGTTAGTTTTAATATATAGTTAAGCGCCAGTATTTTTCCTTTTTTCTGATTTTAGTTTTAAAAGGTAAAATACGATTTGCACTTTACATTTTTTCAAGTGGTAGCTCTAGTTGAGGGAGAAGGCTTTGTCTAGGCGCAGCGGTGGGTATTTAGGTAAAGGGTGGAAATTTCTGGAATACCTGCAGTTTTTGAGATACTTCTAGCACTTACCTAAGTAGCGGGTGCTACATATGATTATATAAAAAAAAAATAATATATGCTATGAGTGTTACTTAATTATTTATGCTTTATTGAAGTTCAGAGATGGCCTTGCGGTTCGCCCGGCGGTCGGTTCACGGCGAATTTTGCGTCTTCGCAATTCGCCAAACCGGCGGACTTCTGGCGCTGTTCGCCTGGTGGACATATGCGTTTACATTGTAAAAGAATTTTGACCCATGATGACACATCCATCATGGGGTACAGGACAGCCAATTGAGACATTTCAGCACATGGACAATTGGACATTCCCCCTACCTTATAAATATACCTCATCTGGTGCCCATTTTACATTCTGCCTTATGTCAGTGTAGGGACAGGATGCTGTGTGTAGCAGGGAGAGACTGTAGTGACACAAATCACTAGCTATTAGGTCCACAAAAGTCCTTTTAAGGACTGGTATAGGTGTACAGCATATAGGGTTCTGGTGCACTGCTGTGCTGGTGGTTGCTGAGTGCACTGCTGACTGATTCTGCAGCTGTCTTTTGTCAGTGTAGGGACAGGACGCTGTGTGGAGCAGGGACAGTCAGTTTAATCTCTAGCTATTACTATTAGGTCCACAAAGGTCCTTTTAAGGACTGGTATAGGCGTACAGTATATAGGGTGCTGGTGATTGCTGAGTGCACTGCTGCCAGATTCTGCAGCTGTCTTTTGTCAGTGTAGGGACTGAGGGACAGTCTGCAAATCACTAGCTACTAGGTCCACAAAGGTCCTTTTAAGGACTGGTATAGGTGTACAGCATATAGGGTTCTGGTGCACTGCTGTGCTGGTGATTGCTGAGTGCACTGCTGACTGATTCTGCAGCTGTCTTTTGTCAGTGTAGGGACAGGACGCTGTGTGGAGCAGGGACAGTCAGTTTAATCTCTAGCTATTACTATTAGGTCCACAAAGTTCCTTTTAAGGACTGGTATAGGTGTACAGTATATAGGGTGCTGGTGATTGCTGAGTGCACTGCTGGACGATTCTGCAGCTGTCTTTTGTCAGTGTAGGGACTGAGGGACAGTCTGCAAATCACTAGCTCCTAGGTCCATAGAGGTCCTTTTAAGGACTGGTATAGGTGTACTATTTGGTGTACAGTATATAGGTGTGTAATACACGTGTAAAATACTTGCACATATAGAAAGCATAGTATAGTGCATTTCCACTGTGCAGCATTGTGACTGTTGAGTGGTTCTGCAGCGATATTACAAAGAGTCACAAACGCAATAAAAAAAGTATTGTAACTGGTGTGATAGACCAGTGGCCCCCCAAAAACGACAGATTGAAGCGGGGTGTTATATACCTTCTACCACATACATACTGCACTTCTCGAGAGACTTTTGTCACAGGGTCATTTAAAAAATGACAGACAGAGGAAGAGGCAGGCCCTTCCGCAGGGGTGGTAGGTGGTAGGGGTAGGGCAGGAGCAAAAGACTTGAGCCAAATTGGCAAATTGCAGAAGCATCGTGTGATTACGTCAAAGGACGCACCAGACTTGGTTGAGTAGCTCACTCAGCCTTACTCTTCTGCACCCTCCTCATCCTCTCGATCTGCACCCTCTTCACTCTCTGCTATATGCACCCCCAAAGACACTACCACCAACACCACCACCACCATATACCTTCCGCTTGAGTCACAGGAATTATTTTCCGATCCATCGCAAGACATTGCCGATGCGCAGCCACTCTTGGCATTGGATCAGGAAGAGGAGGTAGCAACAACCGCCACTCAGCAGTCTGATGACAGTACCCAGATCAGCCCAAGGAGGAGGTTGGTCCCTGCTGTTGCTGCCTACTCCGAGATCTCTAATTATAGCGGTGGGGAAGGTGACGTAGATGATGACGTGTCTAGTGATGTCACGTGGGTGCCTACAAGAGAGGAAGAGGAGGAGAGTTCAGAGGGAGATATGGACCAGCAGATAGGGAGGAGAGGCAGGCGGAATTTAGATTGCATAGGAGGGATAAAGCAGACTGCTAATGTATCAGGAGCGAGGCATCAACCATGTACTGTCACATCTGGCACTCCCAGGACGCCGGCACATGGCTCCACAGTGTGGGCTTTCTTTAACGTGTCCGCTGCTGACAATAGTGTTGCCATCTGCAATCTTTGCAGTCAACGCATAAGTCGCGGAAAGCCCAACACTCACCTAGGGACGACCGCCTTAACCACTTTCAGACCGGACCATTTTGCTGGTAAATGACCAGAGGTCTTTTTACACTTTGGCACTGCGCTGCTTTAACTGGTAATTGCGCGGTCATGCAATGTTGTACCCAAACAAAATTTGCGTCCTTTTCTTCCCACAAATAGAGCTTTCTTTTGATGGTATTTGATGGCCTCTGCGATTTTTATTTTTTGCGATATAAACGTAAAAAGACCGCAAATTTTGAAAAAAAATGATATTTTCTACTTTTTGTTATTAGAAAAATCCAATAAACTCAATTTTAGTCATACATTTAGGCCAAAATGTATTCAGCCACATGTCTTTGGTAAAAAAAAAGTCAATAATTGTATATTTATTGGTTTGCGCAAAAGTTGTCACATCTACAAACTAAGGTACGTTTTCTGCAATTTACGCAGCTTTTAGTTTACGACTGCCTATCTCATTTCTTGAGGTGCTAAAATGGCAGGGCAGTACAAAACCCCCCCAAATGACCCCATTTTGGAAAGTAGACCCCCTAAGGAAATTGATAAGAGGCATGTTGAGCCCATTGAATATTTTATTTTTTTGCCTCAAGCGATTGAATAATGACAAAAAAAAAAATTTTTTTTTTTTTTTACACAAAGTTGTCACTAAATGATATATTGCTCACACATGCTATGGGCGTATGTGAAATAACACCCCAAAATAAATTCTGCTGCTTCTCCTGAGTACGGGGATACCACATATGTGGGACTTTTTGGGAGCCTAGCCGCGTACGGGGCCCCGAAAACCAAGCACCGCCTTCAGGCTTTCTAAGGGCGTACATTTTTGAGTTCACTTCTCACTACCTATTACAGTTTTGAAGGCCATAAAATGCCAAGATGGCACAAAACCCCCACAAATGACCCCATTTTAGAAAGTAGACACCCCAAGCTATTTGCTGAGAGGCATGTTGAGTTCATGGAATATTTTATATTTTGCCACAAGTTGCGGGAAAATTACAAACTTTTTTTTTTTTTTTTTTTTTTTCACAAAGTTGTCACTAAATGATATATTGCTCACACATGCCATGGGCATATGTGAAATGACACCCCAAAATAAATTCTGCTGCTTCTCCTGAGTACGGGGATACCACATATGTGGGACTTTTTGGGAGCCTAGCCGCGTACGGGGCCCCGAAAACCAAGCACCGCCTTCAGGCTTTCTAAGGGCGTAAATTTTTGAGTTCACTTCTCACTACCTATTACAGTTTTGAAGGCCATAAAATGCCAAGATGGCACAAAACCCCCACAAATGACCCCATTTTAGAAAGTAGACACCCCAAGCTATTTGCTGAGAGGCATGTTGAGTCCATGGAATATTTTATATTTTGCCACAAGTTGCGGGAAAATTACAAACTTTTTTTTTTTTTTTTTTTTTTTCACAAAGTTGTCACTAAATGATATATTGCTCACGCATGCCATGGGCATATGTGAAATGACACCCCAAAATAAATTCTGCTGCTTCTCCTGAGTACGGGGATACCACATATGTGGGACTTTTTGGGAGCCTAGCCGCGTACGGGGCCCCGAAAACCAAGCACCGCCTTCAGGCTTTCTAAGGGCGTTACAGTTTTGAAGGCCATAAAATGCCAAGATGGCACAAACCCCCCCCAAATGACCCCATTTTGGAAAGTAGACACCCCTAAATTTAGGGGTACACTAGTGAGACTAGGTAATAAATGGCGGGTGCCCTGAAACTATAAAAAAATAACTAACCAACCAGCGTCACCTGTAACAGTTATATGGTGATCACTGGTGAAAGGGTTAACTAGGGGGCAATCAGGGGGCTTTATGCGGTAGTATATGGGGGTCCCTGGCGCTATAAAAAGCTGCGGCGAACCTAAATACCTACCTGCCTAACTAGCGTCACCTGTGACACTAATACAGCGATCAGAAAAACGATCGCTTATTAGGCTGGGTTCACACTGGAGCGATGCGGGAACGCCACGAATGCGCGGCGGGTTCCCGCATCGCATGCCTCCCGGCGGCAGTTCACACTGCCCTATGCGAACTGCTGGGAGTGTCAGTGAAATGTTACTGACACCCCCAGATCAGTTCGCATATCGCAGTGCGATCTGCAAACTCGGATCGCATGGTGTGAACACCCATGAGATCCGATTCTGCTGCGGGCCAAAAAAAGGGTCCCGTGCGAATTTGCGGCGGGTGCGGCGGGTGTGGCGGGTGCGGCGGGTGCGGCGAATGGCTGAACTCGAATCGCACAGAGATCGGATGTGATTTGCACTGCAGTGCGGTGCGAATCACATCCGTTCTCATAAACCGCTGCAATGTGAACCCAGCCTTAGTGACACTGGCGACGGGGGGTGATCACGGGGTTAAACCTTTATTGGGGGGGTTAGGGGGGTACCTTAGAACTAAAGGGGGCTAACCCTAACTGCCCTAACAGTTATTAGTCACAAATGACACCCGCCGGGTGATCAGGGGGTTAAACCTTTATTAGGTAATAAATGGCGGGTGCCCTGAAACTATAAAAAATAACTAACCAACCAGCGTCACCTGTAACAGTTATATGGTGATCACTGGTGAAAGGGTTAACTAGGGGGCAATCAGGGGGCTTTATGCGGTAGTATATGGGGGTCCCTGGCGCTATAAAAAGCTGCGGCGAACCTAAATACCTACCTGCCTAACTAGCGTCACCTGTGACACTAATACGGCGATCAGAAAAATGATCGCTTATTAGGCTGGGTTCACACTGGAGCGATGCGGAAACGCCACGAATGCGCGGCGGGTTCCCGCATCGCATGCCTCCCGGCGGCAGTTCACACTGCCCTATGCGAACTGCTGGGAGTGTCAGTGAAATGTTACTGACACCCCCAGATCAGTTCGCATATCGCAGTGCGATCTGCAAACTCGGATCGCATGGTGTGAACACCCATGCGATCCGATTCTGCTGCGGGCCAAAAAAAGGGTCCCGTGCGAATTTGCGGTGGGTGCGGCGGGTGTGGCGGGTGCGGCGAATGGCTGAACTCGAATCGCACAGAGATCGGATGTGATTTGCACTGCAGTGCGGTGCGAATCACATTCGTTCTCATAAACCGCTGCAATGTGAACCCAGCCTTAGTGACACTGGCGACGGGGGGTGATCACGGGGTTAAACCTTTATTGGGGGGGTTAGGGGGGTACATTAGAACTAAAGGGGGCTAACTCTAACTGCCCTAACAGTTATTACAGTCACAAATGACACCAATGCAAAAAAAAAAAAAAAAAAAAAAAAAATGACATTGGTGTCACTGTGACTGGGGGGCAGGGGTAATTGGGGGGGTGATCGGGGGGTAAAGGGGGGGTGTGAGTGTGCCTGGCATGTTCTACTGTGTGTGTAGAGTGTTGGTGCAACTCACCGATCCGCTCTCCTCCGTGTCGGAACGAAAAATACCGACACGGAGGAGAGAATACATCACTTCCTCTCCTGTGTTTACATTACAGGAGAGGAAGTGATGTCACGGGGGATTCCTATTCGTCGGGAGCGATCGCGAGGGGGTGGCCATGAACGAATGGCCGTCCCCTCGTCCGGGATCGCTCCCGCACGAATACCGACCGCCGCAGGCACCGGGCGGGGGCCCGATCGGGCCCCCGACCCGCGGGAGGCAAGGGACGTACATGTACGCCAATATGCCTGCCCGTGCCATGCTATCGACGTACATCGTCGTGCGGCGGTCGGCAACTGGTTAAGAAGACACATGAGCAGCCATCACCGAGCTCAGTGGGAGCAACGGAACCCACAAAGCCACACTCCAGGCTCTCACTGTCCAGTCTCGTCTTCTACTTCTCCTTCTCCTCTCTCCTCACAATTGTCCTCCACTCCACCATCCATCATGCCATCCTCACATTTTTCTAGAAAAAGGCAGGCTTCCGTGGGCCAAATGTTCGAGCGTAAAAAAATGATGACGCCGGATAACCCTCTTGCCCAATGGTTGATGGCTGGCTTGTCAGAACTGATAGCCCGCCAACTACTGCCATATAAACTGGTGGACTCGGAGGCCTTTCGAAAATTTGTGGCCATTGGAACACCACAATGGAAGGGCCCAGGAAGGAAGTATTTCTCACAGAAGGGCATCCCAGAGCTATATGGTCATGTTCAGTGGCAAGTGAATGTATCTCTGGCACACAGTGTCGGTGCCAAGATACATATGACCACAGACACATGGTCTAGCAAACACGGGCAGGGAAGGTATATTACTTTTACTGCCCACTGGGGGAAAGTTCTGACGGCCGTCAGGCATGTAACCCGTGGCACCCGTGTAGATTTGGTTTCATAGCCACGGATTGCATGCAGGCCTGCCTCTTCTTCTCCTCCTCCTTCTCCATCCTCCTCCCTCTCCTCCTCGGCTGACTCCTCCTTTTCCGTTGCTAGAGTCTCTTCCGCTGTGCCGCCCAAGCTCCCCAGAACCTATTTGACATGCCAGGTGAGAGGTTGCCATGCTGTGCTGCGTCTGTTGTGCCTGGAAGCCAAGAGCCACACTGGCCCTGCACTCCTTTCAGCTTTGCGTTCACAGGCAGATCAGTGGCTAACACCACTCAATTTGACAGTTGGTAAAGTGGTGTGTGACAACGGTGCCAATATGCTTAGTGCATTGAAACAGGGCAAAATTACGCACGTGCCATGCATGGCACACGTCTTAAACTTGGTCGTGCAGCGATTTGTTGTCCAATACCCTGGGGTCCAGGACATCTTGCGGCAGGCAAGGAAAATCTTGGCCCATTTCAGAAGATCTTACACGGCCATGGCTCGCCTTGCTGACATTCAGCGGCGACACAATCTGCCGGTCAGACGTCTTATTTGCGATTGCCCGACGTGATGGAACTCAACCTTTTATATGCTTGATAGGCTGCTCCAGCAGTAATGTGACGTTAACGACTACCTGTACAAACTCTGCAGCAGAACAGGTTCTGGGGAGCTTGTTTTTTTTTCACAGCGCCAGTGGTTGCTCATGCGCGACGCATGCAGACTTCTGCGGCCATTTGATGAGATCACCAAACTGGTCAGTCGCAGCCATGGCGCCATCAGTGACATGGTACCTTATGCCTTCTTTATGGAGCGTGCATTGCTTTGTGTCATTGATCAAGCCGTGGAGGAGCAGGAAGATGAGGAAGTCGCAATGCTGGATGAATTCCCAGGGGGGCTACTCTATCTGAGACAAGTCAACAACAGGAGTCTGAAGAGGAGTTAGAGGAGGATGGTGCTGGGGCAGATGAGGAGGAGCAAGAAGAGCATGCTTTAAACCTTTCTGGGATCTCTGTTGTTGTACGTGGATGGGGAGAGGAGAACGAGGAGGACGACATTATCCTGAATGATGAGCAGGAGCCAGGCCACCACACCGCTTCCAGTTTAGTGCAGATGGGGGCCTTCGTGCTCCAGTGTTTTAACAGGGACCCCCGTATGAAAAGCATAAGGGTCAAGGACCAGTACTGGGTGACAACATACTTAGACCCCCGGTACAAACACAAAATGGCAGAAATGTTACCACCGTCACAGAGGGCTGTCAGAATGGAGCACTTACAGACCTTGTTTCGACAACTGCTGCATTCTGCTTTTGCGTGCGCTGACAGAGGAGGAATTCCCACTCCCAGAGAAAGAATTGCGGGTACCAATCCAACAGCACCTGCAAGAAGAGGGCAGTTTGAAGATGTGTTGGTGACTTCTGATATGAGGTCATTCTTTGAGCCGACCCATCGACAGGTGTCATCTGGATCCAGCATCAGGGAACGCCTAGACCGACAGCTGTCCGACTACATCAGGTTAACGGCCGATGTGGACGCTTTGAGGAGTGATGAACCCCTGGACTACTGGGTGGGCAGGCTTGACCTCTGGCCAGAGCTTGCCCAATTTGCAATCGAACTGTTGGCTTGCCCCTCGTCCAGTGTCCTGTCGGAAAGGACGTTCAGCGCAGCAGGGGGGATCCTGACATATAAGCGCACTCGCCTAGCTCATGACAGTGTTGACTACCTGACATTTATAAAAATGAATGAGGCATGGATCTCAGAGGAATTCAACACATGTGACCAGTAGACCATGTATATACATAACTCTATAAACAATTTATTTAATCAAGCACACGGACCTTTTTTCTACCTTTGTCTCACTTCCTTGTACAAAAAAGCACACTGTACTATATGCCTGTACCCTCCTGTTTGAAGAGGTTGAGCATTATCATATTTTTGGGTCCCGCAGCGAGTTGCTGGTATCAGTGCTGCTGTCAGTGCTCTCTATATCGGTGCTGGTGTCAGTGCGATCTCTCTATTTCGGTGCTGGTGTAGTGTCAATGCTCTCGATCTTGGTGCTGGTGTGGTCTCAGTGCTCTCTATCTCGGTGCTGGTGTCAGTGCTCTCTATCACGGTGCTGGTGTCAGTGCTCTCTATCATAGTGCTGGTGTGGTGTCAGTGTTCTCTATCTCGGTGCTGGTGTCAGTGCTCTCTATCACAGTTCTGGTGTGGTATCAGTGCTCTCTATCTCGGTGCTGGTGTGGTTTCAGTGCTCTCTATCATGGTGCTGGTGTGGTGTCAGTGCTCTCTAACTCAGTGCTGGTGTCAGTGCTCTCTATCTATGTGCTGATGTGGTCTCAGTGCTCTCTATCACGGTGCTGGTGTGGTGTCAGTGCTCTCTCTCTCGGTGCTGTTGTCAGTGCTCTCTATCACAGTGCTGGTGTGGTGTAAGTGCTCTCTATCTCGGTGCTGGTGTGGTCTCAGTGCTCTCTATCAAGGTGCTGGTGTGGTGTCAGTCCTCTCTATCTCGGTGCTGGTGTGGTTTCAGTGCTCTCTATCACGGTGCTGGCATGGTGTCAGTGATCTCTAACTCGGTGCTGGTGTCAGTGCTCTCTATCTCGGTGCTGGTGTCAGTGCTCTCTATCACGGTGCTGGTGTGGTGTCAGTGCTCTCTATCTCGGTGCTGGTGTGGTCTCAGTGCTCTCTATCACGGTGCTGGTGTAGTGTCAGTGATCTCTATCTCGGTGCTGGTGTCAGTGCTCTCTATCACGGTGCTGGTGTCAGTGCTCTCTATCACGGTGATGGTGTCAGTGCTCTCTATCATGGTGCTGGTGTGGTGTCAGTGTTCTCTATCTCGGTGCTGGTGTCAGTGCTCTCTATCACAGTTCTGGTGTGGTATCAGTGCTCTCTATCTCGGTGCTGGTGTGGTTTCAGTGCTCTCTATCATGGTGCTGGTGTGGTGTCAGTGCTCTCTAACTCAGTGCTGGTGTCAGTGCTCTCTATCTATGTGCTGGTGTGGTCTCAGTGCTCTCTATCACGGTGCTGGTGTGGTGTCAGTGCTCTCTCTCTCGGTGCTGTTGTCAGTGCTCTCTATCACAGTGCTGGTGTGGTGTAAGTGCTCTCTATCTCGGTGCTGGTGTGGTCTCAGTGCTCTCTATCAAGGTGCTGGTGTGGTGTCAGTGCTCTCTATCTCGGTGCTGGTGTGGTTTCAGTGCTCTCTATCACGGTGCTGGCATGGTGTCAGTGCTCTCTAACTCGGTGCTGGTGTCAGTGCTCTCTATCTCGGTGCTGGTGTCAGTGCTCTCTATCACGGTGCTGGTGTGGTGTCAGTGCTCTCTATCTCGGTGCTGGTGTGGTCTCAGTGCTCTCTATCACGGTGCTGGTGTAGTGTCAGTGATCTCTAAATCGGTGCTGGTGTCAGTGCTCTCTATCACGGTTCTGGTGTGGTGTCAGTGTTCTCTATCTAGGTGCTGGTGTCAGTGCTCTCTCTCTTGGTGCTGGTGTCAGTGCTCTCTATCACGGTGCTGGTGTCAGTGCTCTCTTTAATGGTGCTGGTGTCAGTGCTCTCTATCACGGTGCTGGTGTGGTCTCAGTGCTCTCTATCACGGTGCTGGTGTGGTCTCAGTGCTCTCTATCACGGTGCTGGTGTGGTGTCAGTGCTCTCTATCTTGGTGCTGGTGTGGTCTCAGTGCTCTCTATCACTGTGCTGGCATGGTGTCAGTGCTCTCTAACTCGGTGCTGGTGTCAGTGCTCTCTATCACGGTGCTGGTGTGGTGTCAGTGCTCTCTATCTCGGTGCTGGTGTGGTCTCAGTGCTCTCTATCACGGTGCTGGTGTAGTGTCAGTGATCTCTAAATCGGTGCTGGTGTCAGTGCTCTCTATCACGGTGCTGGTGGGGTGTCAGTGTTCTCTATCTCGGTGCTGGTGTCAGTGCTCTCTCTCTCTGTGCTGGTGTCAGTGCTCTCTATCATGGTGCTGGTGTCAGTGCTCTCTATCATGGTGCTGGTGTCAGTGCTCTCTATCACGGTGCTGGTGTGGTCTCAGTGCTCTCTATCACGGTTCGGGTGATCATCTCCTGCACCATCTTCATAGTCTGCCTTGAGCTTTCCTCTCCTCCATGGCCTTTATATGCTCCTGAATTGTCAAAATGTCACAGATAAAAAAAGAATGCTTGTCGTTGTCGATCCCAGATTCACTTAATACTTTTGTTATGTCAGTGTCCATGTGGTGGGACTATGTGTGCACATCTAGTAAGTATTTTGTGGCTGAAAATATGATCTGTAGGTTTTTAAGGTTTGCCTGCCATTAAAGTCAATCGGGCCTGCCGCGAACTTTGAGGTTCCTGAACTTTTGGCCGCGAAGCGTCCCATCAGAAGTTCGTCCATTGTCTATTCAAACCACAGGTTTTTAAGTAAAGAGTGTTTTATTTATTTAGTAACCTTAAGAAGTTCTGACTACGATCCCATGATTTCTGCACCAAATACACTGTAGTGTATGCCCGCCCCCCCCCCCCCCCCGTCCTTACTATTGTATTCTATACATTATGCTGTATGTTACACAATGAAGGGGGTATACTGACCACAAAGTTCTGAATGCAATAGTCTATAATCTAGTCCTGACTGCTGAACTTAGTATGTCTTGCTGTATGTTGCACAGTCCTGATCTATGAAACTTATGTGTTATGCTATGCATTATACATCCCTGATTGTTATACTACATACACTTGTACATTGCATAATCCTTACCAAGGTATTTATTGTCCCAGTTGCTGGTGGGTAAGTAGTCCCCAATTATTTTAAATATGGTCTTCTTTGTGGTAGGATCAGGCAGTGTTATTTCTCACAGTAATAAAAACATATATTGTGTGAAAATGACATAAGTGATCCTGATTTGGTCATGCATATAGTTCTCTGTGACACTTCTTCATTGGGCCCTGCAGTACCCCAGGTCTTACACAATCCTAGAAATGCCCATGGTGGCGAATCCTCAGATATGTACTCTTATTGCATCTATGCAGCCGTCCCCCATCCCATTTATGCACAAATTCCTCACAGATATTGTTCAAAAAGTTAAAGATATGCATTTTGCAGAACCTTGCCAGGTGGAGTCCTGCATTTTCTTTGTGTGTCTTTAGCAATGATACATCCTCTGTACTATTTGTAGATACTTGCGGAGCCCTGCATCTTCCCTGGGTGACCTATGTGGGGGTATACCTACTAAAGCTGTTCTTGACCACTCATTTTGACCACTCATATACTGAGGGTCATTACCCTCTGGTAAGGTGATCTCAGAGGTGATGTGGATATCACGTGAATGCATTCACTACTTGGAAGATCATTTCTTTTCATCTATATGCACAAGAATTGGGACTTATCACTGATGACTTTGTATTATCTTCCCTGTTGGAGAAAACTGGGAAATGCTTTATAAGGTGTTTTTTTTTTTTTTTTGCCTTCCTCTGAATCAACTATGGGTATCGGGTTCTGTATATGGAGGGTTTCAATTTGTTTGTTCAATTTTTCTATTGGTTGAACTAAATAAATGTGTGTTTTTTTTTCAATCTGACTATGCAACTAAATTTAAAATGTTACCATAGTAGAAAGTATGGGTGAATTCCCCATTCAAAAAGTGGCAAGAATAATCCCACAATGTTAGGGATATCATAGCTATATCTTTTAATAGTTTACCCTTATATCCACACTGCTTTATTCTTTAATTGTACACCTGTAGCAATTCAACATAGTCTGTGCTAGATGTTTATTTTACATTAGACTTTGTAAATTCTTGCTATTGTTCATCAAGTCAATAAAAACCTTCAGGTGTAAAGTGATTTATTTTCCATTCTAAAACTTCTGCATTAGGCTAGACTTTCTGTCTCCTGTCTGCAAATAAATTAACATACACTTTAAGATTCTCTGGCAAGGAGACAAGTCAGGATTAAATATTTCCATACAATTAATTATTCCAGTCTACTCCTCCCACCAGGAGCAAGGTACAGCTGGATCATGTGTTTTTACCTAACTAGGGATCACAAAATGGGGCTGCTTGCTACTTTGACTGGACATTGTGACCATGAAGAATTTTTGGTTGGTAGACTTCAGCTCCATAAGGAGTAAGTAAAAGTACAATAGTTTTTGGTGAATGTTATTTTCGTTTTTTTTTTTTTTTGTTTATGGTATATTACGCCCTCTATTACTTAATTTTAACAAAAATAAAATAGATAAATAGAGTAATAAATAAAACAGAAGTTTTATTTAGAAAACAGTTTTTGCCTAATTACAAAGCCCAATACTAAATACCTGCTTTTTACTCTAGCTGACAAATCATATGGCTTTTTATAACCTAGCAAAGAGAAGAGGATATACCTCGATTAATTCAACTGCGTGTTGTGAATAAATCTAAACATCAGGATTTTAAATTACTGATTGTTCACAGTTTAGTAGTAAAACATTTTTTCTTCTTAAATTACACCACCAGCTAGCCACAAGTGGAAACAGGATATATCCATATTCAATATTTCACATTTTTCTTCCCAAAATATATTTTTAAACATGCAACATATTTTAAGTCTTCAACATAAAAATTAAATAAATACTGTAAATCATATACAAAACTAATACAAAACTAAACATTATATGTTCCCTTTTTACAAGAAATTACCTTTTTTGGACACCCAGATTCTCTGTTATGTAACGCCATGGTTTTGTTATTAAAATCTTCATGTGTCGTAATAGCCATCTGGCCAAACAAGGATAATTATTTACTAATGTAAACTGTGGAATGCTCAATGAAAATCTTTTCCTTTTCTTTTAAAGAGTTTAGATAAACTGCTGTATTCAAACCACTGTGACCCTACAAAACTCAGGCAGATGAATCCAGGGCATAGAGAAAATCCACAAGCAAAACATACACTGAGTCAGCAGTCAGTGCTGAAGTCGACAGTATAATCACAAACAGTGATAAATGCTTTGGTAACCCCAATGAGACTGAGGAAGTTGGTGATTAGATAAATAGGAAGACTGGCTTCTAGCAAAAAAAACGGGGGGGGGGGGATATTGGAATGGCAGAAAGCTAGGGCATCATCTTTATAGTGATTTATTTTAACATATTCCCATATTCCTGCTTAAAAAAACAAGTCAAATTTAACAAGGACCACCATAACTTCTAGAAGAGGGATTCCACTGCTTAAAGGTGAACTTCAGCAAATTTTGGGCAAAGAGACTGGTTTGAGGCTGATCCTGGGCTGATTGAACTTTGGAACTGGGGCCGCTTAAGACTTTAATTACTTTTATTTATTTATTTATTTTCATAAAAAAATACTTTTCAGCACTATCTCAAACTGGATACTCTACAAACTGATCTGTCACTGCCTAGGCCACTGCCAGAAGCTCAATTATGAACAAGCTGTAGTCACGTACACTGAGTCAGAGATCAGTGCAGAAGTTGACAGTATAATCACAACCAGTGATAAATGCTTCAGTAACCCTAATTAGACTCAGGAAGTTGATAATTAGATAAATGGGAAGACTGGCTTCTAGCAAAATTCGGGGGGGGGGGGGGATAGAAGAATATTGTAAAGGCAGAATGCATATAGTGATTTATTTTACCATATCCCTGCTTAAAAAAAAGCTAGTCAAATTGAACAAGGAGCACCACAACTTCTAGAAGAGGGATTCCACTGCTTAAAAGTGAACTTCAACAACATTTTGGGGAAAGAGACTGGTTTGAGGCTGACCCTGGGCTGATTGAACTTTGGAAGTGGGGCCGCTTGAGACTTTGACCATTAATTACTTTTCATCACTATCTCAAATTGGATACTCTGCAAACTGATCTATCACTGCCTAGGCCACTGCCAGATGCTGAATCATGAACAAGCTGTAGTTATCTTAACCACTTCCGACCAGCCGCCGCAATTATACTGCAGCAGGTTGGCTCCCCAGCCATGCCGACTTGCGGGGTCGGGATAGCAGGCGCTGCACAATGCGGGTCATGATGATCGCCGGCCATGAGCGATCGAGAGCAGGAGACAAAGAACAGGGACGAGTGTGTGTAAACACACCCTTCCCTGTTCTATTTTGGCAGGAGTGACAGATTGTGTGTTCCTATTAGCTAGGAACAACGAACCGTCACTTCCTCTAGTCAGTCCCCTTCAGTTACAATCACCTCCCAGGAAACACAGTTATCCCCTAGATCGCCACCTAGTGTTAACCCCTTCACTGCCAGTGACATTTTTACAGTAATCAATGCATTTTTATAGCATTGATCGCTGTATTAATTCCAATGGTCCTAAAAAATGTATCAAAATTGTCGGATGTGTCCACCATAATGTCGCAGTCCCGATAAAAATCGCAGATCGCCACCATTACTAGTAAAAAAATAAATAATAAAAATGCTATAAATCTATTGTCTATTTTGTAGACGCTATAACTTTTGCACAAACTAATCAATATATGCTTATTGCAATTTGGGGTTGGCAATTTTGGGCAAAATGGGGATATTTATTATAGCAAAATGTACAAAATATTGTGGTTTTTTTCAAAATTGACGCTCATTTTTTGTCTATAGCGCAAAAAATAAAAACCGCAGAGGCGATCAAATACCACCAAAAGAAAGCTTGATTTGTGGGAAAAAAATTTTTGGGTTCCATACAGCTGTTTAGTTGTCAATTAAAGCGACGCAGTGCCAAATTGGAAAAAGTGCTCTGGTCAAAAAGGGGGTAAATTCTTCCAGGGCTGAAGTAGTTAAATCAATTAACAATTGACTGAGGATCCAGTTGGGGCAGACAATAACGTGTTCTTTACACCCTAAATTACCACTGGTCATTTTTTATTGGTATTAGACTACAATAGATGGGACACCACAAGAACTTTCTTTGGGGGTGGTGAAAGACTGCTGATGTCCTTGACAGGCAAGAGCATACTTTTTTTTGATAAATAAAGCTCAACTTCAGGCAAACAGCTAAATATGCAGTTAAAATGCTGTTTACTTTAGTAAAGGATTTGCAAAGGTTGTTATTCCTGTGATCCAGGCATGTTTGTTAGGCAGCAGGGCCACATTGATGAACCCACTTTTCCTTACTTCTATTAAATAGTAATGTTTGGTTACTAATTTGCCCCTCAACCAAAGACCGAACAAAGATGCACTTTGATGAGATCAATAAACCACACTTTCCTCCTATAAGTTTGTTCAAACTATTTGCGGTACTAAGTAGTGTGCAAAGCAACAAAGCTTTGATGGGCACAGAGTTCAGACTCTTCTTCTCTTAATTAGGGATGAGTGTGTAGGTGGGGCGCAGCGTTGTGCAGCAGCCAAAACACAAAAAGCCCAAGTGAGATGTAAAGAACTTGTATTGAAGAAATGCAAAGACAGTTCAAAATAAACCCGGTGGGAATACAGCCCAACTGGGAACTCTCATGGTTCCCAACAGCTTGTACAGAGCAGAACTGACAGTGCCTTTTACAAAGGGAATAATGTGGCCTGGCAGAGAAGTTGCAAACCCTATGCTTTCCCTCCTTGCTTAGTTCTGTCCTTAACAGACTGGGTACCTGTCCCTACTCCACCCACTCTCAAATGCACACCAAGCCTTAAATAGGCTCTGCCTGACCCAAGATGACTTCCGGAGTCACATGGGGTGGCAGCATCCAAACAGATAGCTTCCCCAGTGACCCAAGAAACCATAGAGGAACCATGTTCCGCTTGACTTGCTCTCCAACTGTAATGCCACTGTGGACTCGCGCCCCCTACAGTGGAGAAAGTAGACTGCACCTGCTTACAAGTGAATCTGCCCAGGTTTAAATCACCAAGGGTTCAGTAAGGGTTCAGCAAACCCTGTATAAAATTAGTCCAATCCAAACTTAACAGCAAATGCTATTGAAGTATTTCAAGGACTCCAAAGTTAAAGTATATTTACAGCCATAATGGAAACCTTTATGCAAAATAAAGTAGATTACAGGCCCTATCACCATCAAATAAAATGCAATATACTCCCAACATAAATAAATAAACTCCAAAACACCAGCCCCTTGAAACAAAAGAACATTTTTTTTTTAGGAAAACCTGAGAGCTAGAAATCAGAATTTAAGTACTGTTTCTAACAGATATTTTTACTTTGGACAAAAAGTCAACAACCTAGATTGCTTGCAATCATTTTGCTCCATCTTTGGCATCTCTTCTTATACCGTTTGCCAGATTTCTCTATTCTTATCCTACTGCAGCTTTCAGTACAGTCAAACTACAAGAGGTCCCCGAGTTACAAACCTCTGACTTGCGAATAATGCCTACTTACAAACGGCAGGTGACGCCGGCAGGCACATTGAAAAACAGCAGAAAACACCAGAAAACATCGGAAAACATCAGATGCACGTCCGAATTACGAACAGATCCGACTAAAGAAGAAACAGGCAGTCCCTAACCTATTCGTAACTTGGGGACTGCATGTATAACTGCTCTATGCCCTCTTCAACATTTGTCTAGACAAGAAACCAGAAGCAAAACACGGAGCTACTTAGGTGTACTGTAGTACAAGAAGCAAGCCAATAGGAGACAGCAGAGTGGATTTCACTTGAGATAGGGGTTTTAGGCAGGCTATAAACACTCAGTTTTTTTTTGTTCAACCGGTAGGTTGAATGAAAAAAACCTGACAGATCCCCACATCCACACAAACAGTGATTCAATGCTGGTTTTCCAGCATTTCTGCTTTTTCGATAAAAACTGATCATTAGACTAGAGAGGCGTACTCACAGACCAAAAGTTGGCTGGTTCTGCTCCCTTTCATAAATATATGAAACTTCAAAAGCTAACTGTCTGTAGACATGTGCAAAAGGAAAAAAATTGTTTAGTTTAGTTTCGTTTTAATTAGTTAATTAATTAATTTTGTTTAGTTATATTCGTTAAATTCGTTAAATTCGTTTTTTTTAACGGATTTTAACAGATTTCGTTTCGTTTTCTACCGAATTTGAAAAATTGGTCGCATTCAAACATATTTCAACCAAATTTAAAAATATTTCTACCAAATTTAAAAATATTTCTACCAAATTTGAAATGATTTCAACATGATTTGAAATTATTTCAACCGCATTCGAAACTATTTCAACCGGATTCAAAAATATTTTGCGACCCGAATTTAGGGCCATGTATCTCGGGGTCACCTGGTGCTAGAAACCCCAAATTTGGAGATGTTGTAGTACTAGTTTTATTGTGTTTGCATACCAAATTTGGTGTTTTTAGCTATAAGTGACCCCGAGATATGTGGCCCTAAATTCAGGTCGCAAAATGTAATTCTCTGTTGCAGAAAAGTGCTTGACATTTTGTGACTCAAATTTGGGGCCACGTATCTCGGGGTCACTTGGTGCTAGAAACCCCAAATTTGGAGATGTTGTAGTTGTAGTTCGATTGTGTTTGCATACCAAATTTGGTGTTTCTAGCTATAAGTGACCCCGAGATATGTGGCCCTAAATTTTGGTCGCAAAATGTAATTCTCTGCTGCTGCAGAAAAGTGCTTGACATTTTGTGACTCAACTTTGGGGCCACGTATCTTGGGGTCACTTGGTGCTAGAAACCCCAGAAAAGTACTTGGCATATTGCCCATATCTGGGGTCACTTGGTGGCAGGTGACGTGAGAAGTGGACAATCCACAACTTGGTCACGTGGCACTCGTGGCCAGTTACATGGCACTCGTGTCAGGTCACGTGGCACTCGTGGCCGGCCACATGGCACTCGTGGCAGGTCACGTGGCACTCGTGGCAGGTCACGTGGCACGCGTGGCAGGTGTTGTGGCAAGTGGACAATACACAACTTGTGCCAGGTGACGTGGCAAGTGGACAATACACAATTTGTGGCAGGTGACGTGGCAAGTGGACAAATACAATACACAACTTGTGGCAAGTGGACAATGACATACAGCATATGCACTTGCCTTGCGATCGACATCTGTGACTTCTTCAATCAGGCATGCTGACAACTTCATTGATACCAAAAATTTTAATGAAATAAGATGTGTGTGTTTTTTTTGCACTGGTACACTGCAAGTATGAAAAGTTGATGTGACAGATATATATATAAGTAAGTATAAGTAACTAACCATCTTCCAAAATTTCTAATTCAAATAGAAAAGATTAGAACAGAATAGAAAAAAAATATAATTTAATAGAATAAAATAGAAAGAATATACAACCATCTTCTGAAATTCAAATTTGAATAGAATAAATTTGAATTTCGAATAGTATGAATTCAAATTTTTAAATTAATTCATTTTAAATTTGGATAGAAAAGACTATAATAAAATAGAAAATAGACTAGAAAAACGATAGAACAGAACAGAATAGAATTTATTATATTTTATTCTGTTCTGTTCTATTGTTTTTCTAGTCTATTCTTTTATATTCTATTAAAATCTTTTCTATTAAAATCAAAATCATTATATACTAAATTCGAATTTCGGAAGATGGTTATATATATATATTTCCGACATTTGAATTTTGTATAGAATGAATTCGAATTTGAATAGAAAAGTATAGTATTAGAAATGCACATGTCTAACTGTCTGGAGTGCTGCCTATTATTTATTTATAGGAGAGAGCAGAGTAACAGAAAAAGGAGTGCTTGTGCCGTTTTCCTCGGGGAGTGATGCAATAACGGCTCTGGCCAATCACAACTCCGGAGCCAGCGAACCCGGAAGTAACTCCGGGAAACATATCGGCTGTGTGACTGTGTGCCAGCACCGATCCAGGGCTTCGCTGTAAGGTAATTATTTCATAATTAGCTAGTATGCGATGCATACTAGCTCATTATGCCTTTGTCTTGTCGTTTTTTTTTTTGGGGGTGGGGGGGGGGGGGTTTGGAGGCTTATAGCCTCTTTAAGTAAAAGTGGAACTGCAGTAGTGAAATGGCTGTGCAGTGGGGCAGATGTTTAAAAAGCTTGAGACTGAAATGCAAATCTGTTGTTAGGAAAAAAACTTTTCCATATATGTATTTTATCTATATATTTAGCTATTTTTCTGAAATCCAGCATTAAGAGAAGTTTGTGATGTACTTTTGCACATGTCAATGCAGAAACAAGCCGGCAACATGGCTTAAAGCAAGTTTGAGGAGTAGGGATGAGCCGAACACCCCCCCTGTTCGGTTCGCACCAGAACCTGCGAACAGACCTAAACTTCGTGTGAACTTCGTGTGAAACAATAAAAGTGTAATTTTCCTTTAAATTTCGTACCTGGGGGATATCTATAGTATGCCTGTGAAGGGGCGCATGTTTCCTGTGCTTAGAACTGTCCCTGCACAAAGTGTCATTTTGCAAGGAAAAAATTTTTAAAATCACTTGCGGCTATATTGTCGGCTCCCCGTAATACAGAGAACACTCAATGAGTGTTCTCTGTATTAGCCAACAATTCATTCATTCATTGATAAAAAAAAAAAAAAAGCATGGGGGTTCCCCTAAATTCAATTACCAGGCCCTTCAGCTCTGACATGGATATTAAGGGGAACCCAGTGTCAAATTTAAAAAAAATTGACGTGGGGGTCCCCCTAAATATCAATACCAGACCCTTCAGGTCTGATATGGATATTAAGGGGAACCCCACATCAAATTAAAAAAAAAATTGACGTGGGGTCCCCCTAAAAATCCATACCAGACCCTTTATCCGAGCACGCAACCTGGCAGGCCGCAGGAAAAGAGGGGGGGGGACGAGAGAGTGGCCCCCCTCCCTCCTGAACCGTACCAGGCCACATACCCTCAACATTGGGAGGATGCTTTGGGGGTCTGTGACCCCTCAAAGCACCTTGTCCCCATGTTGATGAGGACAAGGGCCTCATTCTCACAATCCTGGCCGGTGGTTGTGAGGGTCTGCGGGCAGGGGGCTTATCAGAATCTGGAAGCCCCCTTTAACAAGGGGGCCCCCAGATCCCGCCCCCCCTGTTTGAAATGGTAAGGGGATACAAAAGTACCCCTACCATTTCACAAAGAAAGTGTAAAAATGGTTAAATAAGACAAACGCACTTTTGAAAAATTCCTTTGTAAAAAAAAAAAAAAAAAAAAGATTCCAGTGGTGCTAATCCACTCTTGCTATCCAGTGACGAATCTCCGGGGTCCAGCGATGGATGATCATATCCAGCTGACTAAGAGATCCCCCGTTGCTGGATATGATCATCCATCGCTGGACCCCGGAGATTCGTCGCTGGATAGCAAGAGTGGATTAGCACTGCTGGAATCTTTTTTTTTTTTTATTTTTTTAATAAAGGAATTTTTTAAAGGGGGCTTCCAGATTCTGATAAGCCCCGCGCCCGCAGACCCTCACAACCACCGGCCAGGGTTGTGAGGATGAGGCCCTTGTCATCATCAACATGGGGACAAGGTGCTTTGAGGGGTCACAGACCCTCAAAGCATCCTCCCAATGTTGAGAGTATGTGGCCTGGTACGGCTCAGGAGGGAGGGGGGCCACTCTCTCGTCCCCCCCTCTTTTCCTGCAGCCTGCCAGGTTGCGTGCTCGGATAAAGGGTCTGGTATGGATTTTTAGGGGGACCCCACGTCAATTTTTTTTTTATTTGATGCGTATTCCCCTTAATATCCATGTCAGACCTGAAGGGCCTGGTAATTGAATTTAGGGGAACACCCACGCTTTTTTTTTTAATCAATGAATGAATGAATTGTCGGCTAATACAGAGAAGATTCATTGAGTGTTCTCTGTATTATGGGGAGCCGACAATATAGCCGCAAGTGATTTTAAAAGACTTTTTTTCCTGCACAAATGACACTTTGTGCAGGGACAGTTCTAAGCACCAGAAACATGCGCTCCTTCACAGGCATACTATAGATACCCCCCAGCTACGAAATTTAAAGGAATATTATACTTTTATTGTTTCACTTTAATCATTATTAACCCTTTCCCGCCGAGCGTACACAGATATGCGTACTCGGCTTCCGGGGGGTATACCGGGATGATGCCCTGCACCTGCAGGCATCATCCCAGTACCGTTTTCTTCAGCAGCGATTGGCTATCCAGGCATAACAACCGATGTGGCTAAAAGGAGGGGGAGGGGACGTCCCCCCCTCCCGCCGCCTCCCGCAGCTGTTACCGGTGCTCCCGCTCAATTGGGAGCACCGATTCAAGTTGCGCTGCCTCCGGCCGCTGGGGAGGAACTGAAACGAAGCCGCAATCGGCTTAGTTCCAGTCTCCTCATAGTAAACACGGAAGCGACGTCATGACGTCACTTCCCGTTTACTCGGCTACCAATGGCGCCGGTTTTAAAAAGATATACGGTATTCAGAATCGCCGTTTTCGACAATCTGAATACATTGAAGTGTAAAGGAGGGGTGGGGGGTCTTTTAGACCCCCGATCCCTCCATAAAGAGTACCTGTCACCACCTATTAGTGTCACAAGGGATGTTTACATTCCTTGTGACAGCAATAAAAGTGATCAATTTTTTTTTTTTTTAAACAATTTAGTCATTTTAAAATAAATAAAAAAAATGTAAAAAATTAATTTTTTTTTTAAAGTGCCCGCTGTCCCCGCGAGCTCGCGAAGCAAAGAAAACGCATACGGAAGTCGCGCCCGTGTATGTAAACGGTGTTCAAATCACACATGTGAGGTATCGCCAGGATCGTCAGAGCGAGAGCAATAATTCTAGCACTAGACCTCCTCTGTAACGCTAACCTGGTAACCGTAAAAATTTTTTAAAGCGTCGCCTATTGAGATTTTTAGGTACCGTACTTTGTCATCAATCCACAAGTGCGCGCAATTATAAAGTGTGACATGTTTGGTATCTATTTACTCGGTGTAACATTATCTTTCACATTACGCAAAAAAATTGGGCTAATTTTACCTTTTTTTTTTTTTTTATTCATGAAAGTGTCCCTTTTCCCAAAAAGTTGCGTTTAAAACACTGCTGGCGCAAATACCGTGTGACATAAAATATTGCAACAATCGCCATTTTATTCTCTAGAGTCTTTGCTAAAAAAATATATATAATGTTTGGGGGTTCCAAGTAATTTTCTAGCAAAAAATATGGATTTTAACTTGTAAACACCAAATTCCAAAAATAGGCTTAGTCATGAAAGGGTTAAAATCACTGCTCCTGAAAAAACGGCCATTTTTAAAACTTTTTTTGCATTGATCCATGTCCCCTGGGGCAGGACCCGGGTCCCCAAACACTTTTTAGGACAGTAACCTGCATATTACCCTTTAAAATTAGCACTTTAGATTTCTCCCATAGACTTGTATAGGGTGTTCCGGCTTTTCGAATTTGCCGCGAACAGCCCAAATTGTTCACTGTTCGCTGAACAGGCGAACAGGCAATGTTCGAGTCGAACATGAGTTCGACTCGAACTCGAAGCTCATTCCTACTGAGGAGTGTTTGAGTTTTATCTTTTCTTACTTTTTCTTTTTAAAACTACTGGAAAAAACCTGCAGATGCTTCTGTGCCATATTGGTTTATATTGGTCTGTACTTTGAAGCAAAGAGGAAAATCCCTTGCACACAGCGAAAACATGCATGGAAAATGTACTTTCACAAAATTACAGGTTCTTCATAATGGAAAAGAAAACACAAAGGTATTAAATACATTGCTGGACCATTCATCATGATAACATACCTCTGATCCAAAGGTATCTGCATGATTTGTAATGTTATTTTACCAGCTATGTTATAAATGCTGGTGTCTTTCATATAGATGACATATATAATCACTCCTTTAATACATTTGGGTTGAGATTCTACCTGTTATGTTCCTTTTTATTTTCTTGCCACTTATAACCAAAAACACACCTAAATAACTGTTTAAATATAGCTTTCAGCAATTATTCTGCACATCAGATTACATCAGTTATGGAAAATTACAATTCACCACTGTGATGATATATGAAAAAAAACAAAAAAACACATGATCTGTGCTTGCATGGAATGTTGTGTCCCATATAGAGTTCAAATCAGCCGATTTCACTGTACCCAGTGGAAAGTCCACAGACCATGAACTTAACCTTGAACCACACTGAAGTCTGCAGTGGTGACGGTAGATATTTTTTTCTGGCCCTTTTTAAGGCTAATTCATTATATGCAAAATATGCCATGCAGCAAAACAAAACAATGCTTTTAACACACATAAAGAGCAACATTGAAAATACACAAATCCTACTTGTGGGGTGCCTAAAAACTACATGTACTTTATTCAGAGCAGTAAAATGTAGTCCTTTAAAAGTGACAATAAAAAAGTGTGAACCAGTGTTGGTTTTCCCTTAAAATTCCAACCAGGCACTTATCCAGGCATACAGCATGCAGTCCCTCCTTTCCTAAACCAGACCAGGCCACACACCTTTCAAAAACAGGCAGCCAAGCCTTGTTGAGGGATAAGGGCCTCTTCCTTATACTTAATTCCAATATGGGGGGCTCCAGATATCTGGCCCCTCTTAGGAGAAGGAGTACGGTGATATAGTAGTTCCCCTTACCCATCACCACGAAGATTTAAAAAAAAAAAAATCAGAAATAATGCATCTTATTTATGTTCCTGTAATGTATATAGATGCACTCCAGTATGGAAATTACACAAGCTTTATATAAGTAAAGACTAATAATAGTATATACCTCCAATGTACCAACAAATATTAATAGCAAAGGGCCCAACAAGAGCCCTGGTGGAATTGTGCACATATACCCGGGAATATATAGTTGTTAATCACTTGCTGACCAGGCCATAGCTGAATGATGGCTACAGCACGGTCAGCTTATTCTGGGAGGGTGTACAATGAGGTCCTCCCAAAATCCTGCTTCCCACACTCCCCCTGGGGCGCACATCCGGGAATGTCCATGATCGTCGGGTCACCCAGACCCGGCACATCACCAATTGAGGTAAAGGGCCAATGAAAGCATGTAGAAAAAATGATCCTTACTGCAGTTGTTGCTCTTAAAATTTCTTCCTTTTATTGAATAGTCACAGTGAACAAACGCAGATTAAGTCAATTGACGCATTTCAGCCTATAAGGCCTTAGTCATAAACATATTACAGACATAAAACTAAATAGTAGCTCTAAAGAGCACAGGCTCAGCCCATTTCCTGTCTTAATTGACCGCAGGCAATTATCCAAAAAGGAGAATCAGCTGCAATACATATAGGGTGATCCATGTGTATGCCACTAATTTTCACACATCTTGTAGTGAAAATTAGACATGTGCATTCGTTTTCGTCTGAATGCATTTTCGTCCGAATTTCAGGTATTTTCGTTATCGTTTTAACAAACGATAAAAAAAGTGCAGAATCCGAAAAACGAAAGATCCGACGTAAATAAATGCTTTATTTTAGTTTTCGTTGTGACAATAGTTCGATATAGATAGGAGATTCGACATGGCGCTGACAATAACATGTTATACTTACCTCCACTGTGCAGCTCGTTTTGCACAGAATGGCCCTGAACCTTGTCTTCTGGTGTCCCTCGGTGGCTGTCTTGGCTTCCCCCCGCAAGTACTACTCACGTTCGAGAAGTACTTGCGGGCGCCCTCCCGTGATACAGCCTGCGACTATAGCCGCTCACTGTATCACTCGGCCCGCATCATTGCATGTGACTGACAGCAGGGTGAGCCAATGGCTGCGCTGCTTTCAATCCATCCACTCCAGCCAATCAATGGCGAGGCTGAGCGGCGAAGAGGACGTCGGGGGCGAGCGCAGGACTTTTGAGGGGTCAGGTAAGTAAAATGGGGGGGCTGGGGGGGCCAGCACTGTCAGATGTTTTTTCACTTTAATGCATAGAATGCATTAAGGTGAAAAAATATTTACCTTTAGAACCCCTTTAACTCTATTAGTCCAGGATTATTCTACAGAGAAAAGATTTGACAGAGAGAAAAGATTTGACATAGAGAGAAAAGATTAGACAGAGAGAAAAGATTTGACAGAGAGAGAAAAAATCGCTGCTGGAATTGGGTGGGAGAAGTAAAATAAAAATAATGATGATAATGAATGTTATTGGCTGATTGTAACCAAAGAGGAGGAGCAGTAAAACAGCTAGAACTAAGTATACACGTACAGCCAACTTACCGTATTTATCGGTGTATAACACGCGCTGGCGTATAACACACACCCCACATTTAGGAGGGAATTTAAAAGAAAAAAACTTTTAGGAGGGAAGTTTAAGGAAAAAAACTTACATTTAAATGTCCATCAATGCAGCTTTTTCAGTGTAATTTGCAGCCTTGCATTGCAGCCTTGTCAGTCATTTGCAGCCTTGTCAGTCATTTGCAGGCTTGTCGGTGTCTTTGCCGTTTAAAAATGGTGCCGCCGAGATACAGAGCGGATGTCCTGTGTATCTCGGCGGCGCTCGGTAGTTCTCAGCTGTTCTCGGCAGCTTTCAGGTATTTTAGGCCACACTCGGCCGTTCTCGGCTATTTTCAGACATTCTCAGCTATTTTCGGCCACACTCGGCCGTTCTCGGCGGCTTTCAGCCGAAAGTACGGCCGAAAATAGTAGAGAATGGCCAAAAATGGCTGAGTGTGGCCGAAAAATACCCAGAAGCCGCAGAGAACGGCAGAAAGGGTTAGAAACAGCGGGGGGTCGGCATATAACACGCACCCCTGATTTCCCCCTGATTTTAGCTGAATTGTTAGCAGAGAGAGACACACACACAGAATAATTTCAGAAGACAGTCAATCTTAGCTGGTCCGTTTGTCAGAGAACCTAAATTATTTAGCTATTAGGCATAAGCACAGAAGCAGCTTTTTCATAATAATGTGCTACTATTGTGTTAGTGTTGTGGACTTGATAGTGATACTAGTTTTGCTAGTGTTGTGATAGCCTCAGAGGCTGCCTGTGTTGTGGGGGGGGGGGGGATTTATTATTATAGATTCTATATTATAGATTGAGATTCTATATACCCTATCTTGTTACCTGTCTGATCAGTGATCACTATCACCAGTGATTTTCAGTTTGAACTATATACGTTCAACATGAATGACAAAGATTCGACAAAGCAGCGAAAAACATACAAACATTGAATCTTTGGCTTATGGTGTCTGTTGAAAGTTCTAAGAAGATTCGATGGAGCAGCTAAACTATATTGAGTCATACAGTTTAGCTGCTCCATCAAATCTTCTTTGAACATTCGACAGCCTTCAATGACAGATTCAACCTTAATTAATTTGGATTTTCGGACAAATGCAATTTTTAACAAAAAACAAAATAAATAAAAATCTATTTCGGTAGTAACTAAATAAATGTATTTTTTGGACGAAAACGAAATTCCGAAACAATATATTTCAGTGTGCACGTGTCTAATGATAATATGCACATGTATGTACACTAGACATGTACACACTAAAATATTTTGTTACAGAATTTTGTTTTCGTCCGAAAAATACATTTATTTACTTACTCCCGAAATTCGTTCTTATATATTTTGTTTCGTTAAAAAATACATTTGTCCGAAAATCCGAAATAATTAAGGTTGAATCTGTCATTGAAGGCTTATGGTGTCTGTCGAATGTTCTAAGAAGATTTGACAGAGCAGCTAAACTGTACGACGGCCGCAAACGTACATTTCTGGTCGAATGTTCCACCTACCAGCTATAGTAGAATTCTAATGTTGTATGACACTAGTAATAATTATATTTATTAATTATTATTACTAGTCAACCAACATTAGAATTCTTCTATAACCTATGGGCGGGGCATTTGACCATAAATGTCCGCTCGAGGCGACTGCTTTGTCTAATCTTCATGTTGAATCTTTTCTCTCTATGTCGAGTAATCTTGTACTAATAGAGTTAGGTTAGGGACATTGAACCTTTTTTGCTATTGTCTCTAAAATGTCAAATCTTTTCTCTCTATGTTGAATCTTTTCTCTCTATATAGAATAATCTTGAACTAATAGAGCCGACGTTAGGCACATTCGAACACAGGTTCAATGGACACAGATTGCTATTGTCAGCGTCATGTCAAATCTTCTATCTATATCGAACTGTTGCAATGAAAACGAAAATAAAGCATTTGTTAATGTCGGATCTTTCAGTTTTCGGATTCTGAACGTTCGTTGTCGTTTGTTAAAATGATAATGAAAATACCCGAAATTCGGACAAAACGAATGCACATGTCTAATGTACACACATGCATGTACACACATACACTCATACGTGTATAGACATATGCATAAGAAAGCACACCATAAAATTCAAAAAACATTAAATAAAAAAGATGAAATAATAATCCAGGTATGTACAAAAAAAAAACAGGAAAAAGGAAAGGAGAGAGAGAGAGGAGGCTCTGGGAAGAGGCATTCTTAATGTAAGTGCACGTCCAGATCCCACCTCAGGTTTAACCCTTGAGGCAATCTAGTTGTTAATCTAAAAATCCACCATGCTTCTCTCCCCAGTAGCCTTCTCTCCCTGTCACCTCCTCTGGGTGAGTAAGACAACCATTGCATTCCTCTGAAGCGAAATGAGGAAATATCACCCTGATGACATTCTCTAAAGTGATGTGTTGCATTCAAAATATTTCTAGCATTTGGATTATTTGTGTCACAGTAATGTTCCCCTATACGCAGGGCCAGATTAAGAATTTCATGGGCCTGGTGCTGAGGATTATGGTGGGGCTTTTTATTTAAAAAAAAACAAAAATGCAAACAATTTGTTGTTATAACAAATTAAATGAAATAGAGAGAGGGGGGGGGTGAGAGAGGGAGAAATGGGATGAGAGAGTAGTGAGGGGTAAGGGAGGGAGGATGAGAGAGAGAGTGGGGATGAGAGAGGATGCAAATGCATGGAAGTGACGGCAACACAGCCAAGTCAAGGCAAGTGATCGAAGGCACAGAACCTGGAAGGAAGACTGGGTGAAGAAGGAAGCGCCCGGGACCCACCGGATTGATCACAGTGCAGAACTGAAGGGCTCAGTCTGACAGGTAAGTGTACCCTAATGTGCATACTTGTACATTATGGCATAACCTACCTCAGGGCCTCTAAAAAGTAGTAATGTTAGCAAAGTTTACTACCACTTTAATATCACAGGATCCCAGGAGCCTCTCAGGGGGCCGCCTACTGACCCAATGGCTCTTGGGCAGTGCCAACATTTCAAAAATATTTTCAAGAAAATTATAAATTCAAACAATATTTATTTCTAAAAATGAAAAAACATCCATTATTGTATCTCAGAGCATGACGATTACACTGTCTACTGTATCATAATTAAACAAATGATTCATACATTCCCATTTTATATAGTATAGGGATAAAATACAATAGAATCACAGAAATCCTTTACAGGAACAGTGTATCATAGATGGTTCAGCTTGGAGGTGCTCTACATGTTACGCGTTCTATGAAACGCCTCATCAGGAGCTTATGACGATTTTCTAAAAGGTATCAAATAAACAACATTTTACAATATGAAATAATCACATAAAAATTCACAATCTTGTGATAATTACAAACAGAAAAAAAAACACAAAACCACCCAAAAAAAAGGGGGGGGGGGGAGAAGAAAAATATTGCTCGCGGGGAGAAAGAAAGAAAAAAGGAGAAGAAAAAAGGGGGGGAAAGGGGGGGTTTTGGGAAAAAGAACGTAGGACTAACGAATATCTGGGGGATCATGGGAGCGAGAAAGGTATAGATAATAAATACATCATTACTCACATTCCTCATAGCTAAGACAAGGCTCGTCTATATAAAGATGAGGGTGGTAGTATAAACCTCAAAAGGCATAGAGGTAAGGGACAGGAGACTCCAAAAAAGGGAGTAATAAAGAATCTGTGCAATAAATTAAACATAATTCATTCAATGGGTGTTCCTATAAATATTATATGTGTATAGTTGATATTAATAGAAAGACAACAAAACAATAATTAAATATGTATTTTGTATTGTATCTATATATATATCATTAATTTTCATCTATTTTTTATATATTATTGTTTTATATATAGAGAGATAAATTTATATCTTTTTTTATATATTAAATACTAATTTTCATTTTTATACCCATGTTTCTTAAATGATAAAAGGTCTTGTGTGGGAATACAACCCTAAAGTGGTTATACAATTCATTATGAAGTAGTTATGCAATATATCCTTATTGATAATAATTATGTACCATGTATACAAAATGTAAACGTAGGCTGGGTTGAAAGTAAAAAACAAGGGGGAACCTTTAGTTAATATTATTATTAGTATTATTTGTTATTATGTTTATTTAAATAGTAATGTGACAGTTGTGCCAATGTGCAAAATATACAATGAAACCCTTAATTTAAAAACGTTACCTAAAGATCCTCCAGTTGCACACATCCAGTAGTGCCCCAAAACGGGGGAGGATTGGAACGTAATGGATGATAGTGGTTATAAGCCAACCTATATCAATTAGAATAGATAGACATCTGAAATTTTATAAAAAAATAAATAAAATAAAAAACAAAACAAAAGAAGTGTTTACCTTAATATAAGAAATATAATGGTCTCCCTTGGTGGGTTTCCGAGAGGGAAACAGGGACAGAGCCTTCCTCACCAATGTTCACATATACTGGGGCTGCTGTGCAAGATGACGACACCACGCGTCTGTTTAATACACAGCCGCCCCGGTAGTGATGTCACTCCGCTAACCAGAAGTGACGTTCACATACCCCGCTACTCCTAGCCAGGCGTACGTCAAGTCAGACTTTAGGGTTGTATTCCCACACAAGACCTTTTATCATTTAAGAAACATGGGTATAAAAATGAAAATTTGTATTTAATATATAAAAACAGATATAAATATATCTCTCTATATATAAAACAATAATATATAAAAAATAGATGAAAATTAATGAGATATATATTGTAGCAGAGCGTTCCAGAGAGAGCCAGGAAAAGTCCTGTTCGGGGTTTATACGTCTCCCAGGCTCCTCTCATACACATTCCAAAATCTCTGATCCATGGTCCAGTTTGGGTCTTGGTCCTCTTCCCCAGGCTAATTTAAGCTCACCTGAGCAGACACCCTTTGCTCTCTGCCTGGGACATACACACAAAGTTGGTCTGTGAAGAGAGTAAGGTTGGTAAAAGCTGTTAAGCAGTTTTTGTAGAGACTGACAAGCGTTAGGCTTGTTCAGCCTGGTAGTGAGGGCCTGCAGATTGTATAGTTAGAGCCGTGACACGGCTAGGATTTGTGTTTTGCTACTTTGCCCTTTATTTTTGTTTTCTGGAACACTGTACAGCACCTGTATTTGGACTTGTATATAACAGAAATAAATACAGCACTGTTTGTCACTTCATCTCTGGATTTGGTATCTGTGCCTGAGAAACTGCTCATCCCAGGGAGCTTTGTACCTGCTACCTGTCCCCCAGGTCATATATGGTGGAAAATGCGGGCAGCTGTAGTAAGTTACTACTTAAAAGGCCAGTACCTAGAGTGACTAAAACATGGAGGAAATCCTAAAACAATTGATGATATCCGAAGCTACACAACAGCAAACAAATGCTGAACTATGGCAAGCCAATGCTGCACAGCAGAAAACAAACGCTGTACTCAACACTGCACAACAGCAAGCAAACGCTGCACAGCAGAAAACAAATGCTGCACTACAGCAAGCCAATGCTGCACAACAGCAAGCTAATGATATCGCACAGGAGCAAACCAAGGCACTGTTCCAACAGGTTAGTGCTGTACAGGAGCAAACAAATGCTGCAATTAATGCTGCACTACAGCAGGCTAATGCTATCACACAAGAGCAATAGCAGAGGCTGTTTGAACAGCTAGCCACTGATGCCAAAGCGGATAGAAAAACCTTGATGGAGGTTGTGGAGACGCTAGCACAGCGGTCACCTGCTAAAGTTGATTTTGAAGACAAGCCCTCAGCCATCCAAGTGGGTCGCTTTCTTTCTAAGATGACTACAGATGATGATCAAGAGGCCTTTCTGCTAACGTTTGAACGGACCGCTGAGAAGGAAGGTTGGCCTAAAACCCAGTGGGCAGGACTGGTTGCTCCCTTGCTTTCTGGAGAATCGCAGAAGGCCTACTATGATTTGGAATCAGCAGAAGTGGGAGACTATGAAAAGGTCAAATGGGAAATCCTGGCACAAATTGGTGTCACTTTGGCAGTTCGAGCACAGCGGGTCCACAGCTGGTTCTTTCAAGGGGAGAAGCCCCCAAGATCGCAGATGTTCGACCTAATTCAACTGGTGAGGAAATGGCTACAGGCGGAGTCCCTGTCTGGGCCACAAATAGTGGAGCGTGTGGTCATGGACCGGTTCCTGAGGTCACTACCAATTCCCCTGCAGAAGTGGGTGAGTCAAGGAGACCCCAAATCGGTGGACAACCTCGTGGAACTCGTTAAAAGGTACTTTGCTGCAGAAAACCTTGTCACCACCCCTACAACTTGCGCGGACTTTCCACCCAAAGCCACGGTCTCCCCAGGCAACCGGTAAGACTGTTCCAGGGGAAGTGGGTGGTAAAGATGGCAAGGAAATAGGGGGGAGGAATTTTGTTGCCAGGACTGAAGTTTGGCGTCCCAAACAAGGGAAGACATTGCCTGTCAGCAAACCAAATTGGGGAAACGCCACGTGTTTTCGTTGCCAAGAACTGGGACATATATGGGATATGGGAAAACCAATGTGCCAAATGACTGTAAATGATAAGCCTATTACAGCCTTGCTGGACTCTGGAAGTCTAGTGACTTTGGTTACAGCTGAAATGATTGAACCTGTGAATTGTCATACAAAAAAAAATGCTGTGACCTGTATTCATGGGGATGCCAGGGAGTACCCTATAACCACTGTTCGGTTTAAAACGGGCTTAGGTACGGTGACCCATCAGGTTGGACTTGTCCCCAACTTGGTACACAGGGCCATCATTGGTAGGGACTTCCCTAAGTTTTGGGAACTGTGGGATCGTCCCGGCCCGATCGCAGTACCTGACTCAGTGGCAAAGCCAGTACTCCTGGCCACAACTGACAAGGTGGGTACAGGGGTTTCCTCTCAGGGCTCCCTGGGTTTTCCTCTATCAGTTATGGCAGGAGAACTGGAGGAGTCTGAGGAAGTCCCCACCACCAGTAGAGCTGGACAGCCATCTGCTGAATCCGAGCCTACGTTGGAGTTTGCTGACCTTAATGTGCACAAAGAAAATTTTGGTACTGAACAAAGAAAAGACCAGACCGTTGCCAGGGCCTGGGAAAATGTAATAGTGATTAATAAGGTACCTGTTGAACCAGGGGACAGGCCCTGTTTTCCTTATTTCAGCAGCAATGAGGATTTACTGTATCGTGTATGTAAAATGAATGATGAAGTGGTTGAACAGTTGGTGGTCCCTAAGCCATACAGACGGGTGGTGTTGGAACTTGCCCATGGGCACTTGCTAGGAGGCCATTTAGGGGTTGGAAAAACTACTGAAAGGGTGTTGCGTAGGTTTTACTGGCTCGGGGTACAGAAAGATATTGAGAATTATTGTCAATCCTGTCCTGTGTGTCAGATGTCAGCCCCACTACCCCACTTCCGAAGTCCTTTAGTGCCATTACCTATTATTGAAGTGCCCTTTGAGAGGATTGCCACCGACCTTGTGGGTCCACTCCCCAAGTCTGCCCGGGGTCATCAGCATATCCTCGTAATCGTGGATTATGCTACCCGTTACCCTGAAGCGGTTCCCTTACGCACCGCATCTGCTAAAAACATTGCCAAAGAGCTGTTTATTGTGTTCAGTCGGGTGGGCATCCCTAACGAGGTCCTTACAGACCAGGGCAACACATTTATGTTGCAAATAACTAGGGAGCTGTGCAAGTTGTTTAAGGTGACACAGTTGCGAACCTCAGTGTACCATCCTCAAACAGATGGCTTGGTGGAACGCTTCAATAAGACATTAAAGAGCATGTTAAAAAAGGTTGTTGACAAGGATGGGAAAAACTGGGACTTCCTGATACCATACTTGATGTTCGCCATCAGGGAGGTTCCCCAGTCCTCTACGGGGTACTCTCCATTTGAGTTGCTTTATGGGAGACACCCTCAGGGACTGTTAGACATAGCCAAAGAAACTTGGGAGGGGGAGCAGACACCCCATAAAAGTGTCATTGAGCACATCGCTGAAATGCAGGAGAGGATTGCAGCAATCATGCCGATGGTAAAAGAACACTTACTGCAGGCCCAGGCAGCCCAACAGAGAATATACAACAGGGGGGCCCAACTCTGGGTTTTCTCGCCTGGTAACAGGGTCCTGGTGTTGGTTCCTACTGTTGAGAGCAAGTTCCTGGCTAAGTGGCAGGGTCCCTTTGAAGTAATTGAAAGAGTTGGGGAAGTCAACTACAAGGTGTATCAACCAGGAAAAAGAAAGCCTGAGCAGGTTTACCATGTAAACCTGTTAAAGCCCTGGAAGGATAGACTGGCGTTAACTGCGAGGTCCCTCCCGGTAACGCCTAAGGGTACTGAGTCCACTCTGATTCCTGAGGTCACAATTCCAGATACCTTGTCACATTCCCAAAAACAGAAAGCTAGAGAGTTCCTGATAAGGAATAGAGAGACATTTTCAGAGTTACCTGGCATGACTTCAGCAGTTCAGCATGATATTGTTACTGAACCTGGGGTGCGTGTCAAGCTCAAACCATACAGAATTCCTGAAGCGAGGAGAAAGGACATCAGCAATGAAGTTAAAAGAATGTTGGAGCTAGATGTTATTGAGGAATCCAATAGTGACTGGTCTAGCTTCATCGTGTTAGTCCCAAAACCGAATGGCACTTGGAGGTTCTGTAATGACTTCAGGAAGCTTAATGCAGTGACAAAGTTTGACACATACCCAATGCCCAGAGTAGACAAACTTATAGACCAACTTGGCTTGGCAAAGCTCGCTATATTACCACTTTGGACTTGACAAAAGGGTATTGGCAAATACCCCTGACTGGTAGCGCCAAAGAGAAGACTGCATTTGTAACCCCGGAGGGTTCATTTCAATATAAAAAAATGCCTTTTGGGTTGCAAAATACCCCCGTGACATTTCAGAGGGCCATGGACAGGACCATAAGACCCCACCGACGATATGCAGCAGCCTATTTAGCTGACATAGTCGTATATAGCACTGACTGGGAGTCTCACTTGCCTTGTGTCCAGGCTGTCCTTGATTCTCTCTTCAAAGAAGGTTTTACAGCAAGTCCAAAAAAATGTGCCATTGGTCTAGAGGAAGCCAAGTATTTGGGCTACACTATTGGCCGTGTTGTCATAAAACCTCAAGTGAGTAAAATAGAAGCCATCCAGGAGTGGCCATGTCCTGCAAACAAGAAGCAGGTCAGGGCCTTTCTTGGCATTGCAGGGTATTATAGAAGATTTATTCCAAATTTTGCAACTATAGCTGCCCCTCTGACAGACCTGACGAAAGGTAAAGACTCTGTAATGGTGAAATGGTCCTCAATAGCAGAGGAGTCTTTCCAAGGTCCGAAGAAGGCTCTTTGTGCACAGCCAGTACTGTACTCCCCTGATTTCTCCAAAGATTTTTTGGTTCAGACAGATGTGTCTGATGTTGGTATCGGGGCAGTACTATCGCAGGTACACAATGGGGAAGAACACCCTGTGGTGTACCTAAGCAGAAAGCTCAATGACCATGAGAAAAAGTACGCAGTCATTGAAAAGGAATGTTTAGCCATAAAGTGGGCCGTGGATGTGCTCAGGTACTATTCGTTAGGGCGCCAGTTTGAGTTAGTAACTGACCATGTTCCCCTGAAATGGATGGCCCAAAAGAAGGAGATTAATAGACGGGTGAACCGGTGGTTTTTGGCTCTACAGGATTACTCCTTCACCGTAAAACACAGACCAGGTGTTGAGATGGGGAATGTAGATGCCCTGTCCTGTGTTCACTCCTGTTGGGCCACAGGTGTTCCAACCCTGGGGTTGAAACACGGGGGGAGTATATGTAGTAGAGAGTTCCAGAGAGAGCCAGGAAAAGTCCTGTTCAGGGTTTATACGTCTCCCAGGCTCCTCTCGTACACATTCCGAAATCTCTGATCCATGGTCCAGTTTGGGTCTTGGTCCTCTTCCCCAGGCTAATTTAAGCTCACCTGAGCAGACACCCTTTGCTCTCTGCCTGGGACATACACACAAAGTTGGTCTGTGAAGAGAGTAAGGTTGGTAAAAGCTGTTAAGCAGTTTTTGTAGAGACTGACAAGCGTGAGGCTTGTTCAGCCTGGTAGTGAGGGCCTGCAGATTGTATAGTTAGAGCCGTGACATGGCTAGGATTTGTGTTTTGCTACTTTGCCCTTTATTTTTTGTTTTCTGGAACACTGTACAGCACCTGTATTTGGACTTGTATATAACAGAAATAAATACAGCACTGTTTGTCACTTCATCTCTGGATTTGGTATCTGTGCCTGAAAAATTGCTCATCCCAGGGAGCTTTGTACCTGCTACCTGTCCCCCAGGTCACAATATATACAATACAAAATACATATTTAATTATTGTTTTGTTCTCTTTCTATTAATATCAACTATACACATATCATATTTATAGAACACCCATCAAATGAATTATGTTTAATTTATTGCACAGATTCTTTATTACTCCCTTTTCGGAGTCTCCTGTCACTTACCTGTATGCCTTTTGAGATTTATACTACCACCCTCAGCTTTATATAGACGAGCCTTGTCTTAGCTATGGGGAATGTGAGTAATGATGTATTTATTATCTATACCTTTCTCTACATAAACCTGAAGTAATCCTCCTCCTTTCCTTAATGCTTTAATCTTTCATTACTTTTTGAAGTTATCACACTTGCTCCCATGATCCCCCAGATATTTGTTAGTCCTACGTTCCTTTTCCCCAAACCCCCCCTTTTTTTTTCTCTTTCTTTCTCCCCGGGAGCAATATTTTTCTTCCCCCCCCCTTTTTTTGGCTGGTTTTGTGTTTTTTCTGTTTGTAGTTATCACAAGATTGTGATTTTTTATATGATTATTTATATTGTAAAATGTTGTTTATTTGATATCTTTTAGAAAATCGTCATAAGCTCCTGATGAAGCGTTTCATAGAACACGTAACATGTAGCGCACCTCCGAGCTGAACCATCTATGATACACTGTTCCTGTAAAGGATTTCTGTGATTCTATTGTATTTTATCCCTATGCTATATAAAATGGGAATGTATGAATCAATTGTTTAATTGTGATACAGTAGACAGTGTAATCGTCATGCTCTGAGATACAATAATGGATGTTTTTCCATTTTTAGAAATAAATATTGTTTGAATTTATAATTTTCTTGTATGTCTATGCCTAAAAAGTCCATCAACGTCAACAATAGTTGTTTTCTTCTTTAGTAAATGTATACATCACAGTAGTAATCACAAAATTAAATCAGTACTAATAATGGGCAGAACAAATATGAGGACTGCGTAGATTTCCTTTAGTTGAACTAACAAAACTCTACCCATTCTAGAGCTAATAACATAACATAATAACCCAATATTGAGGGCATGTGGCCTGGTATGTTCGGGGGGGCCCTCTCTCACCCCCCCCCCACTCTTTTCCTGCGGCCTGCCAGGTTGCGTGCTCGGATAAAGGGTCTGGTATGGATTTTAGGGGGAACTCATCGCCATTTTTAAAAAAAAGTTGCTGTGGAGTTCCCCTTAAAATCCATACCAGACCTGAAGGGCCTGGTAATTGAATTGAGGTATCCCCAGGTATGAAATTTAAAGGAATATTACACTTTTATTGTTTCACTTTAAGCATTATTAAAATCACTGCTCCCGAAAAAAAGTCTGTTTTTAAAACTTTTTTTTTGCATTGATACATGTCCCCTGGGGCAGGACAATAACTTGCATATTAGCCTTTAAAATTAGCACTTTTGATTTTGAACGTTCGAGTCCCATAGACTTTAATAGGGTTCTAAAGTTCACATGCAGTTTAGGTCTGTTCACAAGTTCTGGTGCGAATCGAACAGGGGGTGTTCGGCTCATCCTTACCTGTGATATAAGTTGAAGGGATGTGGCTAACATGGGAAGTGGCTGGGGAGTGACATAGTTGGTGAGGAGTGTGAAATTGATGATGTGTTTCATGTTTCTTTCACATTTGCGGTAATGCTTACTGCCCTCTTAAAAGTGATCAGTGGTGTATTGCTTTTCAACAAGTGGTGATTCTTGATGCGTGATGCACATGCGCAGTACTTCTTGGCACTCCGCCTGTAGAGCCCCTGACCCCGTAATGCTGTGCCAGGGTCTTGAACGGGGTTGGGCGGTATTTATGGTGGCATTCTCCACCACTCTGACAGGCCGTCTTGACTCTGAGCATTACCGGTATGCCCGCACAGACATGTAAGTTTGGATATTTTGGAAAATTTGGATAATAGCGGGAGGCCAAACAACATCAGGGTGAGAGGGATTCCTGAATCTGTGGAGGCAGAACAAATCGTCCCAGCATTACAAAGAGTGTTTAATAGTTTGCTGGAAAGGCAAGAGGACACAGGAATAGACTTTGTTCATGCACACAGAGCTCTCGGGACACCGCCCCCCCAAAGACATAATCTGTTGCCTCCAAAGCTTTCATCTTAAGGAGGACATAATGCGTAATGCCAGAAGGATCAGGCTTATAACTTTTAATGGGGAATCTATCATGCTTTTCCAGGATCGCAAATTACCCTGAGAAATTGCAGAGCCTTGCGCCCCCTGCTGGATTTGCTAAGAGAGAAAGAGCTGATATACACATGGTGCTTCCCTTTTGCACTGGTGGTTACTCATGGGGGAAAGCAACATATACTGTGCATGCCAATGGATCGCCCAGATTTCTGCGAAGCACTGAGCTTAGATTTGTTTACACTCCCAGAATGGTATTAAGAGTTTGCATTGATATTGGGAGACAGAAGCCCACGAGATCCCCCCTTTCCTCACCAGAGAAACGCTTTCCAAAAAGAATGAAAAACAACAGGGGAGGTCACTCTAATTTGGGAATACCCAATCCGAGACAGACGCCATCTAGGTCCCAAGATGATGCTTAGGGGTGCAGCAAGGTATCATCCCTAAGTTTTTCACCACCCTCCCGTGGCATGTTTGTCCTTCTGTGGGCACAATGGAAGATCTGGGTTTTTATTTTTCATTTTTTTTTCTTTTCTTTTTTTTATTTTGTATTATGCTTGCTCATACTCTTAGATGATGCAGCCTTAGTCATAGTCTCCTAAGTTTCCAGAAAAGCTATAATTGGCAGAACCGACTTCATTGGTCCTAGAAATACTGGTTGAAACTAGTCACTCGACCTACTGCAGACACCTCACCTGCTAGACACGAAACTAACTAATAGTGGTTTACACCCATATGTGAACCCATACACCCATATTTTCTGTCACATTACACTGTTTTTTCAGGTGAATGGTTAGGGGTACAAAGTACCTAATACCTATTCACATGGAGGAGTGGGATCTGGGGGCCCCCTTGTTAAACCAGTTTGCATCGCACAGACATTGCATGAGTTTTGCAGTGCGGGGCAAATCATAGTGTGAACCGGCTGTAAGGCCCCTTTCACACTTGTGGGACCTGTCCTTGAACTCCTGCATCCATAGACCTCAAGATTACACTGGCATTGCTTCAAATCACATCAAATTTGCGGCAAAAAGCGCTGCAATATAGCGGGACTCTCAGGTCGCACAAGTACAAAAGGGATCTTATGGACCTAAAGTTGTAAGAAAAGTCGGGCAAGTGTGAAAGGAACCTAATGATATTCATTGATAAAACCTTTAAATTAGGCCCCATTTGCACGTGCAACCAATGCCTGTGTAATCTTGCGGTATATGGACCTCAAGTCGCATCAAAGTCCAACCAAAGTAGTGCAGGGACGAATTTGACCCACTTGCAGGATGCACAAGTGAAAATAGTGCCTAGTTCAAAGGTATTATCCATGAATCTCATTCACATTGCTGCGACATGAAAGTCACACTATTTGCTGCCACTTTGCTACTTGGCCCCAACTTCTGGGAATGCCTGTGTAATATTGTGCCCTATGTACCTCAAGTCACACCAAAGTAGTACAGGGACTACTTTGAATATGTTGCAACTTTTTTTTTTTGGGGGGGCGCAAACACACTGAAAAAATAATCAATTGCAGCCACTGTGCCATGAAACGAGCCACTGTGTCCATCAAATGCAGCCACTGTGTCATCAAACACAGCCACTGTGCCATCAAATGCAGCCACTGTGTAATCAAACAAAGCCACTCTGCCAATTAAATGCTGGCAGTGTGCCCATCAATTGCAGCCAGTGTGACCATCAATTGCAGCCAGTGTGACCATCAAATGCTGCCAGTGTGCCCATCAAATCCTGCCAGTGTGCCCATTAAATGCTGCCTCCATGCCATCGAATGCCACCAGTGTGACCCCTCCAGCCAGCTCGCCATCGGCTGGGCACTTACCCCGTCTTGGTGGGGCAGCAGGTGACGGCGATGAGTGGGGTCCTTCAAGCCAGCGTCTCCTGCCATCCTCATCTCCCAAATCCCATCTTCTCCTCCTGATAGGCGTCCAATAGTGGCGCCTGTTGTTTCAATCAGATGACAGGTAACAGACCCAAGCACCTGACTGGTGGAGAGGCAGTTCAGTGTTAGGAAAGCGAATGTTCATTCGCTTTCCTAACACAACTGAGTGAACTGTGAGCGCCAAGCATAGCACTCACAGGTGACCGTTTTTGACACCTATTACAGCCTTTAGCTTTAATTAGGTGCTTCAAAAACATCCCCCGCCGCTGTATTTCAGGTGCCCGGTGCCCAGCTGCAATGCATGAATCTATCCATAGTGCACAGAGGGGGTGGATGCATAGGATGCATTAAGGTGGAAAAACACAAGGCTTTACAACCCCTTTAAGGGAATTCGATAAGAAATTGTGTCCCTGGGAAAGCAGGTGAATTACAAAGACAAAGGCCCAGTTTGAGCCCTAGTTCACACTGACAGTGGGAGGAAATCATGTGACATCAGTGGCACTCACACGATTTCATTCATGCATGTCAGTCCTGACTGCAGGGGGAATATCAGAGACATCTGCGCAGGTTTCTGCACTGATGTCAATAAAAATCGCACCCCGAAGTTGCCAAAAGTAGAACAGAAACTACTTTTGGAAATTGCGGCACCACACCAATTAGAACGGTCCAAAATTATAATATTTATAATTTATATATTATTTATATATTAATTATATATATAATTTATAATATAATATTTATATATTTATATAATAGCGCCAAATTTCACTTCCAAAAAATGCTCTTAAACACAGCTCTCATTTTGGCATTTACTATAGCGCCCTGTAAAAAATACATTGTAGCTAAAATTAGATCTATTTGCAGGTCTGAGCATGCTCAGTTGTGTTGGCACCTAGCTGTACAAAAGTGGAGAATTTACAGTATCTCTTTTCAGACTTAAAGATATTTCAGTGTAGAAATCACTTTTTTACTCAGTTTCAAAGCAGATTATCTTTAAATAATATACTGCATATTTCAGCACCATTTAGGCAATTATACCATGCTCTAAACAATATTTCCATGTGCACTAAACCAGGTTTTAGCAGAGTAAGGGTTTGAGCGCTATTTGTTTTCAGGGAACTATAGTAAATTCGATTTTGGGAGTATTTTTTTTACCAGTGCTATAGTAAATACTGTTTTAGCACTAATTAGTGTGATTAGCGCTAATTAATGTAAATTTGCAGTAAGTAGCAGTACAGCTATAGTAAATGACCCCCAATGTGTCACAGAAAATGACATGTAGGCATGATACTGCTTTTAACATTTTCTAAATAAATTTATGAAGAGAGGATCCCGCCTCATGTAGTTCCTCCATTTGTTTATTCAACCACTTGCCAACCAGCTGCCATCATTATACTGCCGCAGGTTGGCACAATCCCGCAAACCATTTTAGATGTTCATCGGCTCCTTTAAACAGGATAGCAGGGGAGACCGCTGCATTGCGGGGGTGGCAATTCTCGTGGCTGAGAGTTGCGATGACCGCCTGCCACATGCGATCATGGGCATGAGAGGCAGAACAGGGAAGTGTGTGTGAGGCAGATCATGAGTTTCTAATAGCTAGGAACCACATGTGTCATCTCCTATAGTCAGTCCCCCCCCCCACAGTTAGAACACACAGTCAAGGAACACAGTTAACCCCTTGATTACCCCTAGTGTTAACCCTTCCCCTGCCAGTGACATTTAAGCCGCGTACACATGTAGCCGTCTGTCCGACGTACTTAGTCTGGCAGACTTCCCGCCAGACTGTCCGTCGGACTTTCCGAATGGGCTACTTGCCCACACACGGCACTTTTTCAGCGGACTAATACGGCGTACTAAGTCCGCCGTACTATCCGCCCTACTTTTGAAATGAACGGACTCGCCCACACACGCGGAGGAAAGTCCGCTCATTTCGAGCGCGTCTCCAGGTAGGCGGGGCCCGCGAAGGATACGTCGCTGGCCCCGCCGCCTGGTATGGACTTAAAGGGGAACCCCAACGCTGAAAAAAATCGGCGTGGGGGTCCCCCCAAGTCCACAACAGACCCTTGTCCGAGCATGCTACCCGGCCGGCCAGGAAAGGAGGGGCGAGCGAGTGCCCCTCCTCCTGAGCTGTACCAGGCCGCGTGCCCTCAACATGGGGGGTGCCTTGGGGAAGGGGGGCCGCGCGGCCCCCCCACCCCAAAGCACCTTGTCCCCATGTTGATGAGGACAAGGGCCTCTTCCCGACAACCCTGGCTGTTGGTTGTCGGGGTCTGCGGGCGGGGGCTTATCGGAATCCGGGAGCCCCCTTTAATAAGGGGGCCCCCGGATACCGGACCCCCCACCCTATGTGAATGAGTATGGGGTACAATGTTCCCCTACCCATTCACCTGTAAAATAAAGTACAAAAAAAAACACAACACACAAGATAAAATAATTTATTGCACAGCTCCGGGGGTCTTCCGTCTTCGGGGGTCTTCTCGCCGGACTCCTCCGCTATCTTCTTGTAGCTCTTTTACTAGCGAAGGAGCCTGGCATTCTTCTTCGTCGCCGCGGTCTCTTCTTCTGACTTCGGGGGTCTTGTCCCCCTCTTCGGTTCTTCTGCCGGGCCACCGCGCCTTCTTATAGCTCTTTTACAGGCGGTGGCCCGGTCTTCTGTCGCCGCTGCCGCCTTCCGTTCTTCTTCTTCTCCTTCTTCTCCTGGAGATGTTGACTCGACGTTCTCTCCGGCCACAATGCCAGGGACGCGCTGCGACTTATATAGGGATAAGGGGCGGTGTCACATGGGTTGGTGTCACATGGGTTGGTCACATGGGTTGATGCCACAAGGCGACAGTCCCAGCATCCTCCGGGACTGTGACATCGTAAAGGGGCGGGGTCACCATGTGACACCAACCCATGTGACATCAACCCATGTGACACCGCCCCTTGTCCCTATATAAGTCGCAGCGCATCCCTGGCATTGCGGCCGGAAAGAACATCGAGTCAACATCTCCAGGAGAAGAAGAAGAAGAAGAACGGAAGGCGTCGGCGACGACAGAAGACCGGGCCACCGCCTGTAAAAGAGCTATAAGAAGGCGCGGTGGCCCGGCAGAAGAACCGAAGAGGGGGACAAGACCCCTGAAGTCGGAATAAGAGGCCGCGGCGATGAAGAAGAATGCCGGGCTCCTCCGCTAGTAAAAGAGCTACAAGAAGATAGCGGAGGAGTCCAGCGAGAAGACCCCCGAAGACGGAAGACCCCCGGAGCTGTGCAATAAATTATTTTATCTTGTATGTTGTGTTTTTTTTTGTACTTTATTTTACAGGTGAATGGGTAGGGGTACATTGTACCCCATACTCATTCACATAGGGTGGGGGGGCCGGTATCCGGGGGCCCCCTTATTAAAGGGGGCTCCCGGATTCCGATAAGCCCCCCGCCCACAGACCCCGACAACCAACGGCCAGGGTTGTCGGGAAGAGGCCCTTGTCCTCATCAACATGGGGACAAGGTGCTTTGGGGTGGGGGGCCGCGCAGCCCCCCTTCCCCAAGGCACCACCCATGTTGAGGGCACGCGGCCTGGTACGGCTCAGGAGGGGGGCGCTCGCTCGCCCCTCCTTTCCTGGCCGGCCGAGTAGCATGCTCGGACAAGGGTCTGTTGTGGACTTTGGGGGGACCCCCACGCCGATTTTTTTTCGGCGTTGGGGTTCCCCTTTAAGTCCATACCAGGCGGCGGGGCCAGCGACGTCTCCTTCGCGGCCCCCGCCTACCTGGAGACCCGCTCGAAATGAGCGGACTTTTCTCCGGGCGGGAAAAGTCCGTTCATTTCAAAAGTACGGCGGACTGGCATACACACGGCCGGATTGTCCACCGAAATGCGAGTCCGGCGGGAAGATTGGAGTGTAAAACTACATTCTAAGTCCGCCGTACTTTCGGGTCAAAAAAGTATGCCGGAGGCTACACACGGGGGGATTGTTTGGCGGACTTGAGTTTGCCGGACTTTTCTACCCGCTTGTTTGATCCTGTGTACGCGGCATTACACAGTAATCAGTGCATTTTTATAGCACTGATCACTGTATAATTTTCAGTGGTTTCAAAAATGTGTCAAAGTGTCCGATGTGTCTGCCATAATGTCACAGTCCTGATAAAAATCACAGATCCAGCCATTACTAGTAAAAAAAAAAAAAAAAAATTATAAAAATGCTATAAATCTATCCCCTCTATTGTAGACGCTATAACTTTTGCGCAAATCAATCAATATACGCTTAATGCGATTTCTATTACCAAAAATATGTAGAAGAATGCATATTGGCCTAAACTGAGGAAAAAAATTTGCTTAAAAAAAAAAAAAATGGGGATATTGATTATATCAAAAAGTACAAAATATTGTGTTTTTTTTCAAAATTTTCACTCTTTTTTTGTTTATAGTGCAAAAAATAAAAACCACAGAGATGATGAAATACCACCAAAAGAAAGCTCTATTTGTGAAAAAAAAGGACGTCAATTTTGTTTGGGTACAGTGTTGCACGACTACGCAATTGTCAGTTAAAGTGACACAGTGCCGAATCTCAAAAAATGGCTTCCGTGGCTGTAGTGGATAAGTTATCACCTATAGCTGTGATTCCTGAAGAATTCAATGAGTTAACTACTTCCCATCCAGCCACTGCACATAAACGGCCGGGTGGTCCTTTCCTCATTCTGAGTGGACGTTCAGGAACATCCCTCAGAACGAGTGCTCGCAGTGCGGCCACAAGGTGTGCTGCGGCTCGATCCAGTGATCATTCTGATCACAGGATCCAGCTGAGCAGAGATTGGGATTTGGGCTGTGTCCAATCACAGCTGTCACAATGTAAACAGAGATGCATGTCTCTGTGACAGGTCTCCCCACCAAGCTCAGTGAGAGCTCAGTGTGGGGGGAGAAGAGGGGGAATCTGCAGATCTGTGACAGCTCTCTGTGTGAGGATGATTTTACACAAAGAGCTGTTACAGATCACCATACAAAAGTACACCAAGCACCACTGATATACCCTTGTCCCTAAACACATTTATTGTACTAATAAAAAATCTCTGTCCCCCATCACTGCCAACACCAAATAAACACTGATTTGTGTTATTTTTACCAAAGAAATGTAGCAGCATTTTGGGGTAGCCAATCCCCTCTGTGGCTCTGCTGCAGAGACCTGTATTCTCCAACGCTCCTCCTCCTCTCAATTCAGTACAGAGCTCTGCTTTTCTTTTAAATGTAAATAACAGTGCATTTCTACTACAGCGCTGCAGAAATCTGCTTTGCAGAACAGTGTTTCCTTGTAGGAAGTTTGTTCTCAAAGCCAGAGTCCAGTGAGCATGTGGAAAGTGATCCCCTGGTCTTCCAGTTTGATGGTATCATGTCCCTTTGGCTGCTGCATCACAGTTCTGCCTCGTTCCAAATTTTTTGGTGTTTGTATCAGGCATTATGCCTATGAGTTGAATTCTACTAGTGGGCTGGGTGCTTCTCATATCAAGCCCTAAATATTCTTATTGGCATGCTGGTTTTGTTAGAAGATAAAAGAGTATCTACTGATTTTGTCGCAAATGTATTTCAGCTTAAAATGTATGTGGCAGGTGGAATTTTGTTTTAGATAAGCATTTTCCAGTTGTCTACAGTTGCAATAAAATCTTTTGTAGAAAAGGTGAAACACTGCTCTATACCCAAATAAAATATTATAATACCATATAAAGCAGCTAGCACCCAAACAAAGTCCAAAAAGCATATAGAGAAATATGTGCAGCGCTCTCAATAGCATTCAAAGGTATTGAACCAAGGTGAAATTTGATTAGAGAATAATCTAATCCAGATAGTGACATGATTCACATGATAATATAAAGAAAAACATAAATGCGAACCAAATAAAGAAAATAATGTGAATAGTGCTGATACAACAGTGAATAATAAGACCAAATCCATATATTAGCACCAACAATGCACAGGAAAAGTTCTTATAATCCCACTTCCAAATGTATTTAACTGGAGTGATTGGTATGCTGGTGGACTTTTCCCAAGAAAAGACACAATGAGGTACCAGCTTGGGTGGACGTACGTACCTTATGGTAGTGAGTCAAACAGGCTTGTCACTCCTAAGGAGTAAGTTGATAGGCAATCCCAAACGGAGACGACCGGACGAAATCAAGCGACCCCCGGAAGATGATGTCACATAAGATCCAATAGTGGACGACTCTAAACATGGGACCAAGCGTAACCAACAGCCAATGGCAGGTGACGTTATGTAACAACGGCATTAGAGTGGTCAGTGATGGAGGAATATACAATATGGAGGAAAAGAAAAACAAGTGCTCCACATGGTGCAAATCAACCAATTAAGGTTTTTAATGGGCAAAAAAATCTTACAATAACTTGCAAGACAATAAAAGTGATCACAAATGTAAAAAAATATGAATAAAAAGCAATGTGGGTGGCATAAAAGTGCAAGCTTTTTTCCGGTTGTCTCCGTTTGGGATTGCCTATCAACTTACTCCGTAAGGTACGTGCATCCACCCAAGCTGGCACCTCATTGTGTCTTTTCTTGGGAAGAGTCAACCAGCACACCAATCACTCCAGTTGAATACATTTGGAAGTGGGATTATAAGAACTTTTCCTGTGCATTGTTGGTGCTAATATATGGACTTGATCTTATTATTCACTGTTGTTTCAGCACTATTCATATTATTTGCTTTATTTGGTTCACATTTATATGTTTTTCTTTATATTATCACGTTATTCAAGTCACTATCTGTATTCGATTATTCTCTAATCAATTTTCACCTTGGTCTTATACCTTTAAATGCTATTGAGAGAGCCGCACATATTTCTCGAAATAAAATCTATTGAATGTGGTAATTTCCAGTCTGGCAAATAGTGTTCAGCGTTTTGACCAGAATATTATATTTACATGATATCCCTAAAAATATTGCTTACTTTGGCTCTTCCCTGTTGTTGTGGCTGTGTCACTTTGGAGCAAGTAGTTCAGCCGCCAAAGCCTCTTAACAATGAATGTTTGAATAGCATTTTTATGCAATTAATTGTCTAAAATATATGGTTCTTCCCAGTCTTCATTTAATATTTAGGTTAAAGTAGGACATTTTCAGGGTAGCAAAACATTTATTAGCAAATGCTTTGTTTTGCTATGTTTTCACTGTTTCAGGACACTGGTTACCCCAGCAGTATGCAAAGGCCTACAGTGTCCTTAAAACCATTTTTTTGCTTGCAGTTACAGTATATATGATATAATATCCCATACCCTTGCTGAAACAACTTGCATTATCTATGTCACTGGTTGCTTTTCCTTTAAGGACTCTGCGGAACTCTTTTGGCCTTTATTTGACATGTATCAAAATGGTTGTTTCCACACTCTTTCATCAAAACTGTTAGGCCGCGTACACACGCGCGGACTGTTCGCCCAACCTTGTCCGCTGAACAGTGTTTGGGCGGACAGTCCGCTCGTGTGTGGGGCTTCAGCGGACAGTTTCAGCGGACAGTTGGCCGAACAAGGTCTTACGGAAATTCCGAAAAACTGTCCGCTGAAACAAGGTTTCAGCGGACTGTTCGCTCGTGTGTAGGCTTGTTCGGCCAACTAAGTCTCGCGCATGCTCAGAAAGGATTTCCACGTCGGAAGGTTGCATTGCAGTGTATAGGACGTCGTATTTTGCGTCCCGTCGTACGTGCCGTTCACGTCATCGCGCACGGTTTCAGCAAACTGTTCGTTCGTCGTGTGTGGCCATGTCCGTCCATGCTAAGTTTGAGCGGACTGTTCGCTCAAACTGTTGGACGGACAAAGTTGGGCCAACAGTCCGCGCGTGTGTACGCGGCCTTAGTAGGAGTTTGAGACACAATGCCTTTGCATATAATTCATCGCTTTTGGTAAGGAGTTCTGAAAAGGTTTTTAGAAACTCTGTTTATATTGATATTGGGTCACAAATTGCATTCAACATGTCATGGAATTTCGCTACTGCTATGGAATCAATCTGTTCTTATAAAATACTTTAAAACTGCTTTCCCACTCAGTTCAGCCTACTTAGTTGAAGCACCAGTAATTTGATAACTTGCTGGACAAAACTGTTTGCAGAATTGGATTAGCAAGACAAGGATTGGCAGTTATCATTTCATGCATTTCATGCCTTGTGCCATTCTCATTGCCCAATGCCCAATATAGCTGATTCAGCAATTTTAACTATTCGCAAGGCTTTCCTTTCTTTTTTGTTGAATGTGAATGGCTCTCCTTTATCATAATCATAATTTAAATCTGTCCCTAAAAGATGTTGATGGTACAGCATATGCAGCTGCGGGCATCAGGATGTAGATGGGCGCTCTTCTCTTTATGTCCATTCTGCTCTTTGCATTTATTACAGATGTCCCTGCCTTTTATTATAATAATAATAACAAAAAAAATGTATAGTATGAATAGTGGACAGTCGTATGTTTTCTTGTTTTCTTGAGCGGAGGATTTTATGTTCCTCCTGCTAAAATTCCAGTTCTCTTGCAGGGTATATGGGGAATGTATTTGGAATAGCTGGCTAATCATATTCCCTATTTGCAAGTGTGAGCTGTGTTGGATATCTGGTTTACTCATTATTAGTGATTTAATTTTGTCTATTGTGAACTGGAGAGTTAGATCAGAGGTCTAGCAGTGTCTGGCATAGTGCCCAGTTGTCCCACCTTTGGGACCAAATCCCTCTGTCCTTATGCAGCTTCAGTTGTCCCTTGTTTTGGTCTGATGTGTTCATCTCTATACAAAATCTACTATTTTACTGCCAAAAGTATTATACTGCACTAAACTTTTTATCCAGATTACTACATTTGTTATTTTAAAAAGTAGATGTAAGAAAAAAGCACTTGTGTTGTTTAGCCAATTATTTTCTGCATATTAGATCTTTGAGGTCGCTGTAACTGGGGACATGTCCTTTGCTACTTACTCTGTAAAAGGGTTTCCCTCTTTATCATTTCAGAAATTTTAAAGGTATGTTATTGGTACATTTTCTCAGTCATTGGTAAGGGCATTTTCAATGCTGGATTGTAAAGAGTGATTGTTTAGGCCATGGAGGTGGGGTGGGGCCAGGTTGGTAACCTGGTTTTTGGGTAATGTTGCCCACTTTGTGGGTGGACAGTGGTTAGTAAAATATTATTTGGTTGGTATAAGATATTGCTTCTTGAGTCTTAGTGACTAAGCATGTTGGTCTGTTAATGGTTAACAGCGGTTCTGTTTGATATTAAAGGTCAAAGTTAATTTCATAATAAAATTGTTTTAAACCCAATAAAGGGGCTGTGGCCTAAACTTTTCTGCAATCCTTGTTGTGTGTTTATTTTATATTTTAGGTATGTTCTTATGGTATGATGGGTGTTAATGGGGTGTACAATCTCACTCAGATTCCCACCAGCAGAAACTGTGGTGTAGCACTGAAACTCAGAGTCTCTTATCTATTCTGCATTTTAGTTCCTAGTAGTTTTTAATCTGTCATGCAACTGGACCTCTAACTACCAGAAGTGGCTGTTGGATGCCTAACCTGGCTCTACCTTATATTGTTATTGAACTGTAAGCTAAGACTAGTTATACCAGACTAGAAGGGGCAGGGTTAACTAAACAAAACTGGTTAACTTAACCACTTTAAGACCGGGCCTCTTTTTCAGACTTGTTGTTTACAAGTTATTATCAGTTTTTTTGCTAGAACCCCAAAACATTATATATTTTTTCAAGCACCTTAGAGAATAAAATGGCGGTCGTTGTAATACTTTCTGTGACACCGTATTTGAGCAGTGGTCTTACAAGCACAATTTCTTTGGAAAAAATACACTTTTTTGAATTAAAAAATAAGACATCAGTAAAGTTAGCCCAATTTTTTTTTATATTGTGAAAGATGATGTTACACTGAGTAAATTGATACCCAACATGTCACGCTTCAAAATTGTGCCCGCTCCATATGCGACGTTTAAAAAATTCTACAGGTTGCATGTTTTGTGTTACAGAGGAGGTCTAGGGCTATAATTGTTGCTCTCACTCTAACAATTGCCGTGATACCTCACGTGTGTGGTTTGAACACCATTTTCATATGCGGGCGCTACTCAGGAATGCCTTTGATTCTGCATGGGAGCTCGGTGGGACGGGCACATAAAAAAAAAAAAAAATCGTATTTATTTTCCTTTTTATTTTTGCATTGTTCTTTTAAAAAAAATGTATCACTTTTATTTCTATTACAAGCAATGTAAACATTCCTTAAAATAGAAAAAAAGCTTGACAGGACCTCTTAAATATGAGATATCGCGTCAAAAACACCTCAGATCTCATATTTACACTTAAAATACAATATAAAAAAAAGTCGTTTGAAATTTTTTTTTCCCTTTAAGAGCTATTAGCGCAAGTGATGCTGACGTTGCTTCCACCCTGCAACTGTATGGAGCCAAGCAGGGGCCATCTTCCCCTCTCTCAGCTCCATGCTAAGCAGGGGAGAGGGCGTGATCGCCTCCGTCACTGCCGGCAGCTCCGGTAAGCTGTGGAGGGCACCGGAGAGTAGGGGGAGGGGTGGGCCCTTTCCCTCCACCAATAAAAATGATCTTGCGGTGAATCCGCCACAGAGACCACTTTTATTTGGACTGGACTGCCCGCTGAAGAAGTGGATACTGGCGTTATGGCAGCTATCTGCCATAACCCTGGTATTCCACATCAAAGTGCCACCATATAATGGTCCGTAAGTGGTTAAAAAAAAAAAAAAAAAATGTATTGCAATTGTACTATATTGCAATAAACAGGTTTACCTACTAATACTGTACTTGAAGATGACCACTACAAACAGTAAATACAATACAATACAGTAGCACAGATATAGATATCTTGCACTGTGCCTATGAAATAATAACAATAGAACAGAAATACTCTATCACAGGGATTCAGATACAAACTCAAAAAGCTACATACAGCTGTGATTAAACTCAGAGCAAAGGAATACTTGCATAATAGTTCCTTCTGCTCGGGATTTAGCAGCATGGACAGGACATGTGGCTGAGGCTTTAATTCACTCTCTCTACTTCCTACTTCTGGTGTTTTAGCACTGTGATATTACCAGGTTATAACAGAAATAAGCTTGAAAAAAAGAAAACTAATGCAGCCACCACCAATCCATCTAAGGTTCTTGGGTGTAATTATGCTAAAGTCCCTCTTTGTAAAAGTACACAAATAATATACAGTATAAACAGCACTGGCAGCTTCCATATTCTTGTGCTCACAGGGTCCTTGTAAAGGTCCTTTTAAAAGTAACTGTAATGCTAATTTCTGCCTGAAAAAGCTAATTGCTTAGCAGACATGCTGCTTTGTTAGCTTCAGCACATTTGCGGAACAGAAGTAAAGACTTTGACTACTGACTGCTTACTGTATCTATTCCAGATCAGATAGTCAGTATCCAGCATAACTTCCAGGCAGCAAGCATTTTCAGAAGGAGGTCATTCATTTCCTTTAAGTTTATAACCCCAATGTTCGCAACAGAAATCTGACTTTCCAATGTTTTTCTTTTGGAATTCCAAGTAAGTGAGGTGATGGTAAAGACCACATACAAGATTTGACTGAAAATGTTTTTCTTTCCATTCCATTGCAACTCCATAAATTGACATGGTGATAAAGGCTGCAGATTAGGGAAGAAAAATGAAATGGTCTCCCGTAAATCAGAATTTAAGGCAGTTTTTTTTAACATTACAATAATAGGAACTTTATAGAAAATGTGGTCATTTTTTTAATTTTTTTTATAAATCAAGCAAATAAGTGCTGGTATTAAATACAACTAAATACATTTATAATAATAAATTGAAAAAAAGGAGAAAATACTTTCATGCCAAAATAGATAACGATCACAGGTTCATCCTTCAAGGCAAACAATTCCAAAGATAGCAATTGTGTATTGGTGCCCTGCCTTTTACTGTATATGTATAAATTTAAAATACTATTATTTTTCTGTACAGACTATTTTAAGGGATTTTTTTGTGCCACATTCATCTTCTCACCAAAGGCCAACAAAAACCCCCCACAAAGCTGTAAGACAGAAGTAAATGGGCATGCAGAGAATACGATGACTTCTTATTCCTGTTCTTTAATAATATTTATTACATTACAGCAATAAAATCGTCTGGTGGCCCCATACACACATAACTCAAAACACAGACATTAATGTCTAAACCCCCGGCAACAAAAGTGAGTACACCCTTAAGTGAAAATGTCCAAATTGGGCCCAAATTGTCAATATTTTGTGTGGCCACCATTATTTTCCAGCACTGCCTTAACTCTCTTGGACATAGAATTCACCAGAGCTTCAATGGTTACCAATGGAGTCCTCTTCCACTCCTCCATGATGGCATCAAGGATCTAGTGGATGTTAGAGACCTTGAGCTCCTCCTTTGGGCATACCCCACAGATGCTCAATAGGGTTTAGGTCTTGAGACATGTTTGGCCAGTCCATTACCTTTAACCTCAAATTCTTTAGCAAGGCAGTGGTAATCTTGGAGGTGTGTTTGGGGCCGTTATCATGTTGGAATATGCCCTGCGGCCCAGTCACGGAAGTAATGGGATCTTGTTCTGCTTCAGTATGTCACAGTACATGTTGGCATTCATGGTTCCCTCAATGAACTGCAACTTCCCAGTGCTGGCATCACTCATGCAGCCCCAGACCATGACACTTCCACCACCATACTTGACTGTAGACAAGAAACATTTGTCTTTGTACTCCTCACCTGGTTGCCGTCACACACACTTGACACCATCTGTACCAAATAAGTTTATCTTGGTCTCCTCAGACCACAGGACATGGTTCCAGTAATCCATGTCCTTAGTCTGCTTGTCTTCAGCAAACTGTTTGCGGGCTCTTTTGTGCATCAATTTTTCCATCTTTAGAAGAGACAGCCATGCTGACCAATTTTATACAGTGTGAGGTGTATGGTCTGAGCACTGACAGACTGACCCCCCCCCCCCCCCTTCAACCTCTGCAGCAATGCTGGCAGCACTCATACATTTATTTCCCAAAGACAACCTCTGAATATGATGCTGAGCATGTGCAATCAACTTCTTTGGTCAACCATGGTGAGGCTTGTTCTGAGTGGAACTTGTCCTGTTAAACCTCTGTATGGTCTTGGCAACCGTGCTGCAGCTCACTTTAAGGATCTTGGCAAACTTCTTAAAGTCAAGGCCATCTTTATGTAGAGCAACAGTTATTTTTTTCAGATCATTTCAGAGAATTCTTTGCCATGAGGTCTCATGTTGAACTTCCCGTGTGCAATATGAGAGAGAGATAACACCAACTTTAACACACCTGCTCCCCATTCACACCTGAGACCTTGTAAACACTAACAAGTTACATAACAGGGAAATAACAGGGAGGGGAAATGGTTGCCAGCAGTTTAGACATTAATGGCTGTGTGTTGAGTTATTTTGAGGGGAAAGCAAATTTACACTGTGATGCCATGTACACATGATCAGAATTTCCAACAACAAATGTTCGATGTAAGCTTGTTGTCGGAAATTCAGACGGCGTGTATGCTCCATCAGACATTTCCTGTCGGAATTTCCGATAACAACTGTTTGAGAGCAGGTTCTCAAATTCTCTACAACAAGACTTGTTGTCGGAAATTCCGAGCGTGTGTACACAATTCCGCGCGCACAAAAGTCCACGCATGCTCAAGCAGAAGACCGGCACTGGCTATTGAACTTAATTTTTCTCTACTCGTCGTACGTGTTGTATGTCACCGTGTTCTTGATGTTCAGAATTTCCGAAAACATTTGTGTGACCATGTGTATGCAAGACACGTTTGAGCCAACATCCGTCGGAAAAAAATCCACGGTTTTGGTTTTTTGAATATTCGATTGTGTGTAAGCGGAATTATACAAGCTGTACACTCACTACTTTACGTTGTAGCAAACTGTCATTCCTTCAGTGTTGTCACATGAAAAGATATAATAAAATATTTACAAAAATGTGAGGGGTGTACTCACTTTTTGAGATACTGTAAATACTTACTGGCCAAGTAGCTGAGGAGGAGGCAAGATGAATGGCCCCCAGGACAATTAAAGAGTGAAGTTAGAACTTCCAATGGGAACAAATACAGCAATACAATCATGACGCAGGTTCTAATCTTTCCTTGTTTATCCAAACTTTTTAAAAAAAGTATTCACTGGAGGTATGCTTTAACCTTGTAAAAATTGCTTGACTCCAACTTCAAAATCAATTGAACAATATATGGGCATCCTGTCAGTTCTAGATATGTATAGACTATTATAGACTATGCCTACTTTGTGAAGTGGTATTAGCTTGTACATGTACAGTTATCTGGTCTCTTTCCATGTCAATTGCTACCTCAGGAAGACTTTGAAATGCAAATAAGTTTTATGCAAACAGCATTGTGTGCTTGGCAGTATGCACCATTTTCCTAGGACATTTGAATAAGCATACCTTACTAAATTTTAAGGCTCTGTCAGGAATGCGAATGAGAGAGGTACCTCTATTTTAAAATGTTTACTATTTTGAAGCTTTATCTTACAGTGATATCTTCAAATTGATGTATTGGCAAATAAACTGTGATGAGAAAAATATTAAGTACTATTTTTGAGTCAAATACAAATACCAAAACACCTCTTATTTCGCAATCCTTGTTTTTAACTGCAGTTGAGTTGCTCAGAATAAGAATGAATAAAAGTTTTGTAGAAATATTTTCCAGAGTTGCATGTACTCATGAGATCATACATAATTCATAGCAGACTTGATGCACGTTCATAGCTGGTAAAATCCAGAAATATCCTTTTTTTTTGCGAAGACTCAGGAAACGGATATGAAAGTCTGAATGGGTGATTCAAGTCTGTTAACATCATGGAAATGAAAAGATTTATCGACAGTAGTATTTCATTTAAAGTAACTCTCTGCGTGTTATATACAGTATTTAAAATTATATGAAGTTGTCTGCTTGTTTTTCTATTTAAACCATTATGTAATCAACAGGAAACATGAACTTTCAAAATCTTGTGACGAATGTCCCACATTACTTAAGGAAATCCTTTCAATGATTTTCTCATAATGATTTGCATTAAGATTACAGTAAAAAAGTCCATGTTTCCTGTCAGATAGTCCTATCCAGAATGAATCTTTATATGTTCACTTCCTAATAAAAATATTACCAGGCAAAGTGGGAATACAATGAGAAATACTTCATGACAAGAGAGGGTTAAACTAAATGAGATTGAAGGTGCCAATTTAATTTGCCTTGGAGTTTGAACTAAGTGATTTGAACTGATTTACTAACATTGTTGGAAATCTTCACACAATAAATTATGTGGCTATTCACTTCAATTTTCCAGTCATGTGCAAATGAATAAGTAAACAGGAACTTTCTTTTCACATAATAGGATGATTGAAGTGAATATTCACACAATTTATTGTTTCCTCAGAAGAAGCAAGAGGAAAATAGAATATATAAAAGTACCAAAAGCAACACATCATGCCGTGTTCTAAAATAATTAAAGAAGAGATGAGAAACAAAGTAATTGCCATGTATCAGTCTGGAAAGGGTTACAAAAGCTATTTCTAAGGCTTTGGGATTCCAGCAAACCACAGTGAGAGCCATTACTCACAAATGGAGAAAACTTGGAACAGTGGTGAACTGGGGGCAAATACTTTTTCATAGCACTGTGTTGTGAGCTGGGGATAGGTAGCAGATACAAAAGCTCCCAGGGGTGAGCGCACTTTAAGGTACAGATCCAATGGAGTAGTGGCAAACAGTGGTGTGTTTATTTTTGCTATTTACAAGTCTATTTACAAATTCTGTACAGTGAGGTAAACAGAAAAAGCTAAAAAAATCCTCCAAAAACAGAATCCTAGCCATGCCCCGGTGATCCTAAATTGCCAAAAGGGAAAGGGGTAAAACCCAACCTGGACAAAGAATCAGAGATACAGGCTCCCTCTGAGACACTATGCTACTACCTATACACCTACATATACTGTATATATGTAGTGGTTGCAGTGCTGTGCAGATTTACTTTAAATCACAGCATCAATTACAGTGCTCCATAAAGGTACAATCTTTCGATAAAAGTGTGCCCTTTGTCAGGCCAGAAACAATGAATAATAATATATATGCAAACAGGTAACTTTTTACATAGTATAAATGTACACAGGAGCTGGAAACTTAGAATCAATTATTAAACATGATGATGTATTATGAATCATAATTTTTGTTAGTAATATGGGGCCGTGATGTGACCACTTTTCTCTCAAATCAAATAAATGTTCTTGAACTGGTTCATCCTTTTCTTTTTCTTCAGCATTTGTTGTTACCATAAACTTGTTATGATCTCCGTGGGGTGACCATTACAATTGCTTTATGTTTTGCAATAGAATCTGCTAAGGATTGGCGAACGGTTTGGCCTGAGAATGAGTTCTGGCCAAACTTTGGCTGTTCAGATGCTTTCCGAACAACCAAATTATAGGGTCGTTCGGCCATCATTCGGTCCACTGAATGACCACAATGCATGGCGCCGCTGCACAGTGCATTTAATGCCCTGATTGGCTGAAGCAATGAAAGCTTCGCCCAGTCAGAGCACAGAGCACTGTCAGAGCCATAATTGGACGTGTCATGATGACTATATCCAATCATGGCCCATTGCTCTTAATCCCGCCCCACACTATAGAATCATTTTTTCCATAGCGCCCATTTGTAGTGTGATAGCGGCATGGAGAGAGATAGAACAAGGCTCTGTTCAGTGCTATTAAACAGTTATGCCAGGTACAATTTCTCGTCGGGAAAAAAAGACATGGCGGCTTTTCCAACGGGATTCCGCCCAAGTTTGCCTTGCATACACATGGTCATGCAAAAGTTCACTGAAATTACGACCATCAAGAACACAGGGACGCACAGCACTGCGACGAGCCAAGAAAATGAAGTTCAATGCTTCCGAGCATGCGTCGTATTGTTTCCGAGCATGCGTAGGAATTTTGCATGTCGGAATTGCCACAGATGATCGCATTTTGAGATAGGAACTTTTCCCGACCGAAAAATTGAGAGCACGCTCTCAATCTTTTGGTGGCTGGATTTCCGCCAGCAAAAACCGATGGAGCATACACATGGTCGCATTTTCAGATGAAAAACTATCATCGGTCTTTTGTGGGCCAAAATTCCACTTGTGTGTACTCTGCATTAGTGTGCTATAGTGTGCTATTCTGATTCTATGGTCAGTGTAGAAAATAAGTTTAGTGTGCATCTAGGGATAGATCAGTGTGAGTGCAGTGCAACCATTCATCCTTACATTAGTGGGAATGTAGGGATAGCTCAGTCACTGTGAGTGTAGTGACCGTTTAACACAGTATATTTTATTGTGTTACTGCAAGTTTAACGCCATGTAGTTCTGTGCGTTACTGCAAGTTTAACTGCGAATAGTTCTGTGCGTTACTGCAAGCTTAATTCTGTATATTTCATTGCGTTACTGCAAGTTTAACACTGTATATTTCATTGCTTTACTGCAAGTTTAACGCCATATAGTTCTGTGCGTTACTGCAAGTTTAATACAGTATGTTTCATTGCACTAAAAGCCATACAGTATCGTAATGAAATATACAGTGTTAAACCTGCAGTAACACAATTAAATATACAGCATTGAACTTGCAATAATGCAATGAAATATACAGTGTTAAACTTGCAGTAACGCAATGAAATATACTGAGTTAAACTTGCAGTAATGCACAGAACTATATGGCATTAAACTTGCAGTAACACAATGAAATATACATTGTTAAACTTGCAGTAATGCAATGAAATATACAGCATTAAATTTGCAGTAACGCAAAAAACGATATGGCGTTAAACTTGCAGTAACGCAATGAAATTACGGCGTTAAACTTGCAGTAACCGACAGAACTATACAGCGTTAAACTTGCATTAACTCACAGAACTACATGGCAGTAAACTTGCAGTAACACAATAAAATATACTGTGTTAAACGGTCACTACACTCACACTGGCTGAGCTATCCCTACATTCACACTAATGTAAGGATGAATGGTCGCACTACACTCACACTGAACTATATGTAGATGCACACTAAACTGATTTTCAACACTGACCATAGAATCAGAATAGCACACTATAATACACTAACTGTCTAATAGCATTGAACAGAGCACTGTTCTATCTCTCGATGTCACTATCACACTACAAATGGCTGCTATGGAAAAAATACTTTTATAGTGCGGGGCGGGATTAAGAGCAATGAGCCATGATTGGATACAGTCATCATTAGAGATGAGTTTTATATGTTCGGGTCGAACATGGGTTTAACTTGCACACTGGCTGTACGAGCGTTCGTCAAAATAAGAACATTAGGGGGCATTCGTGCCAAATTTGAGCGGCACGTGACGGCCCATAATGCATTGCTGTCTGATGATTTGCAGAGCATGCACTATGACCCGCATGCTTTGGTCAATCACAGAGCCATCAGCAAAGAGAGCCATAATTATATTAAACAATTATGGCTCCGGGGGTTAAGTCCATGCTCCACACTTTATAAGGCCGACTGCATGTCGGCCCTGTGTAGTGTGGTGCTGGCGATGACCGAGACAGAGTGTCATTTCATTTAAATTGAGCAGGCATGCGATTCAGTTAGCTGCAGTGTATTTAATATATATATAAGAAGGCCAGTATGGTGGCCTGAATTTATGGGAGGAGCCCGGAGGGGTATTTAATCAGCCCGTTCAGCTGCGTTCCTTGTCGGTTCCTGTGTGCGATATCTGTTACGTCAGAGATCTAGGGCCGACTATTCTAGGTTATACGTTGTGAGTTCAGTGTTCGTGAGTTCCCACATTCGTTAGTCCCGTCTCCGTGAGTCCGTGTTACGAGTCTGTCTTCGTGTCCGTGAGTTGAGTGTTCGTGTGTTGTCGTTGTCCGAGTTTTCAATACTCAAGTCGTCGTTGTCGTACAACGCATCTGGTCCGGCTGTTGCAGGTAGGGCTTCGGCTCCCATTTCTTATTTCATGCATTTTATGTCACTAAACTGCGATATCCTGAACTCACGAACCACTCACATACATTTCACAAAACGTGTTCCGATCATGTCGCACGCATTCGTTATCAAAACATCGGTTGCTCCTTTGCTTCACGAATGATTTGTTGTCACTCGTTCGTGACACATCGGTCAATGCCACATCAGGTGTTCATTTCGCAAACATGTCATTTATTCGAACAAATCCCTAGTCATTTCTAATTGTTTCGAATCGTTCGAATCATTTCTAAAATCACAGGTCGTTGCTTGTCATGTCAGAACGTTCTAATCAGTCTGGATCATTTCAAATCAATTCCGAAAGCTCACTAATCATTTCTAGTCATTTCATTCATTTCTGTCACGTACGCCCTGTTTCGAATCCAGTCGCATCTCCAGAGCACCGATTCGCTCCGGTGTGTCCCAGTTTTCGGCCTCATTTCTGTGCATGCTCCGGAGACAGAGTCACTCGCAGGTTCAGGTTCAGTCTCTGATTCTTGTCTTTGCCATGGCATATCATTTCTTGTCACGTATTATGCTCCGATACGAATCCAGTCGCATTTCAAGAATGCACCGATTCGTTCTGGTGTACCCAGTTGTTTGGCCTAATTTCTGTACATGCTCCAGAGACGGATTCTTTGTCAAAATCGTTGATCCAGTCGCTGATTCTGGTCTCTGTCATGGCTTATCATTTCTGGTCACTTATTACGCTCTGATTCGAATCCTGACGCATTTACAGATGCACCGATTCGTTACGGTGTGCCCAGTTGTTTGGCCTCATTTCGGTACATGCTCCAGAGACAGGATTCATTTGTCAATCATGGGCTTACTCTCTGATTCTTGTCTTTGTCATGGGTATCATTTCGTTATCACCTATCACGCTCCGGTATGAATATAGTCACACCTATGCACTAAATTCGTCTCGGCGTGCCCCAGGACAGGCCTCATTTCAATACAAACTCCAGAGTCCGTTCCGTGCTCAGTCGCAAGTTACGGCATGGCGATCCGGTCCCTGTCATGGCAGAGTCTTTCATTTCATTGTCACGTACTGCACCCCGGTTCGAATCCAGTTGTTTTGCAATGTTCCGATTCATTCCAGGGGCCTTGCTCGTTGGCCTCATTTCACTAATTGCCTAATTTCAGTACATGCTCCAGAGTCCGGTTCATTGTCAGTTGCGTCTGCAACACGACCGAGTCGCGCCTCTGTCATGGCAGATGTTTCATTTAAAGGCAACATTTCATTATTTGTTTGTCTCATTTCATTTCATTTCAAAACTCACCACCCCCCCATTGAAGTCACTATTTTAGCCAGTTGTCTGTGACAGGTATGGAACTCTCAACAAATTTTGCCTTCATATTCGTAGGTAAGTCGAGTTTCAGTAGGTCCACCCTGCACCTGTTCGGACGGTGCCTCCTTAGGTAAGGAAAATATGAAAAAAAAAGGGGCACGTAAGCAGGAGTGCCCACTTCGTTAGGTATGTATACCATTAGGGATCACTAGTGAGTCTTGTAATCCATGTCACCCTAATTAGGTTCCGCTCAGAGAAAATCCAACCCAGAGGACAAGTTGGCACGCCCAGGCTTAGACTACGCTACCATGTCCCAAGCCGGCAGTGAGGATCTCATGGCCCCATTGTCCCCCTCTCCAGTCTCAGAGAGTGGCAGCCTGTGGTCCCCCTAGAGGATGGACCATTCCAAAGTTGACCTCAGAGCTGAGGCGTAGAGGTGTGCCCTTTCCTGCGACAGCCAGGAAAGCTGAGCTCTTCAAGCTCCTCTTCCCTCCTCCAGCCATGGCAGGATCCAGCACCCAGCAGGCTTCCCTGGATTCTATTTCCTCGGCTATCACGCAACTCCATACCCTGGTGTCATCTCTGGCCACCTCAGTTTCCGAGGTCCAGAATAGGGTGGCCCTCTTGGAGACCCGCCTGCCCGTTTCTCCTCCCGACCCCGTGGTAGCCCAGGCAGTGGCTATTCCTCTCGCAGGTACCACAGGGTGCAGTACCGTGGTGTACCCTTCTCATTTGGTCCCGGCCAGGAAGGACATCCTAGAGGGCAAGGACGTCAACCTCGCCTCCCTGCTCATCTCTGTTCACGACCTGGCGGAGAACAAGGCGTACACGTGGGGGGACGTATCGGTGGTCCTCAAGGCCAAAGATTCCAGGTTGGACAGGAAACTATCGGTGACAGAATTCACGTTGGCCTTCGGCATGTTGAGGGATGTCGTCTGCTCAGCCTCCCCCAGCAGGAGAGAGGAGCTGGATCGGTATCTCAATACTGTCGTAGACTTGGGCTACAAATAGTTTTGGCTTCTATGACTTTCACTGCTCTCTCTGAGCTAAAGCGGCCGCCAGGCTCCTGCAATTCCAGACGCCTGGAGTGTCATGGATACCAAGCTGTTTTGCCGCCACTTTGCGGGCCTACATTCACCCCTCTGCGCAATTTGCCAGTCGGCCACCCACACCGCCACTTGGTGCGCCAACTCGATATCAGCTCGCCCCCTCAGAAACCCTTTTACCTCTGGTGCAGTTCAGGGCCAGCAGGCCCCTGCACGCCTGCCTCAGTTAGATAAATTTGGGCACCTGGTCAAGACCGTAGGAGGAACAGCAATCTGCAACAACTATAATTACGGCTCCTGTAACTTTAGCCAATGCCGTCTGCTGCATATTTGTACCCTTTGCCAAAGGGCTCACCCCAGGCTCCTGTGTGAGGTCAAGCAGCTGAAGAAAGCGTGACTAAGCCGGGTCAACGTCACATGGCTCGGCGTCTACCTTGCTTCACACCCCACTCCCTCTCTGGCCCCCTACCTCGTTCAAGGGTTCACGGAAGGCTTCCACATGGGTCTCATCTCTCTGCCTCATGTGACATATGAATGCCGGAACCTACGGTCGGCGGCCACCGACGAACAGGCCATAGACCAGCTCCTGCAAGTCGAGTTAGATCGGGACTTTATGATAGGCCCGTTCACCTAGCCCCCCTTCAACACCTGGAGAGTCAGCCCTATTGGGCTTGTCAAGGGCAAGTTCTCCAATAAATTGCGATTGGTGTACAATTTGTCAGTGCCTCATTCCTCTACCACCCCCAGTCTGAATTCTCTGATCCCCTCTGAGGAGTTTTCTCTTAAATATGCCTCTGTAGACATGGCCATCCAGGCCATACTCAAGACAGGCACGGGCACCTAGCTCTCCAAGGCCGATATCTCGGATGCCTTTAAGCTCCTTCCCATCCACCCATCTCTTTGGTGCTGGCATGGCATCAAGTGGAGGGAGCTATATTACTTAGCTACCAAGCTGACCTTCAGGTCTAAAAGCAGCCCCTGGCTTTTTGGCACGTTTGCACAGTCGCTTACGTGGATCCTTCTACACGAAGCCCGGTGTCGAGATGTCATACATTACCTAGATGACTTCCTGTTGATTGAACCACCCGGCTCACCCCTGGGGACCTGGATAAGTTAAGGGTGGTGTTCAGGAACCTCAATGCCCCTATTGCAGAACACAAGGTTGATGGTCCAGCGCAGTCCATCACCTTCCTTGGGGTTAACCTGGACACCAGCGCCATGCAGGCCAGCCTCCCCCCCGGATAAACTGGCCCGCATCAGGGCGGTCCTGAGGGACTTCACCCACTCCAGATCGTACACCAAGAAGCAGTTGCAGTCCCTTCTCGGCATGCTGAACTTCGCCATACGTATCATCCCCCAGGGTCGCTCCTTTGTATCCCGCCTACTGGTGTTCCTGTCCCACACGCAGGATCTCGAGCAGGTCCTCAGCCTCGACTCCGCAGCAATAGAGGACCTCTCTATGTGGGAGGAATTCCTGTCATCCTGGAATGACATATACCTGTTCATTCCCTCTGTCTTCCCTTTCACCCCAGGTGGTGACCGATGCAGCTGCCTCCACAGGCTTTGCGGCAATTTTTGGCCACCTCTGGTTTGCAGCTCCCTGGCCACCTCAGATATTGTCAATACCCGGCTTTTCTGACACGTCCTCCCTTTTCGAGTTGTACCCTATCATAGCAGCAGCACACATCTGGGGCTGCAGCTGGTCGGGCCAAGCTGTGGCCTTTTCGACAGATAACCTGGCCACTGCAGAAATCATTAACAAAGGCAGGTCCAGGTCCCTTGTGGTGATGTCCTTCCTGCTTCGGCTGGTTCAGCTCTCATTACAATTCCAGTTCAATATCTACTGTTCCTTTATCCCCGGTAAGCGCAATCTTGCAGCAGATGCCCTCTCTCGCTTTAATTTCGTCTCGTTTTTTGAACAGGTGCCCGGAGCCGAACCAATGTCAGCAGCTATCCTGGCCTGGTCTCAGCTGACCCTGGACTAGCCTCACACCTTCTAGCAGCAACTCAACTCATCAACTCTTCTCTCTCACGCAACACCCTCAAGGCCTATCAGATGGCCTGGAGTGCCTTCAACCGATTCCGGACACGCCACGGTGGAGAGACATCCCGTGTCAAACAAGTGCTGGCTTTTGTCTACTACTGCCACTTGGAGCTTGCGCTGTCCCACAATACAATCCGGCTGTATCTAGCCAGCGTCCAACATTTCACGTCCCTCCAGGACCCTACTGAACCCTCGTTGTTTTCATACCATGCCGTACGGGCCATCTTGCGTGGTGTCCAGAGGCACTAGCCAGTGGTCAGCACCAAACGCCTGCCTATTACAGGAGATATCTTCAGGTGCATGTCAGATATCCTGGCCACGTCACCCTTCGGTCTTCTCCCTAGCATGGTCTTACAAGCAGCCATGTATCTGGCCTTCTATGGGTTCTTACAGCCAGGGGAGTTCACCTGTAACAACCCCACAGAACGTATGCTTCGCAAACGCCACCTGGTCCGTTACGAAGACCATTTTATCTTACATCTAGCAGTCTCCAAAACACAACAGGTTGGCTCCGGTATGGACATCCATTATTATAAGACCAATAACAGCTGGTGTCCAGTCACCACTCTCACTCGACTGTTGTCACTACTGGCCAATCAACCAGACGCTAGTCCACTCCTGCCGTTCGATACCAAGCCCCTGAATGCCGCTCGGTTCATGGTACACATCAGGATACTTCTACGTATCCTTCAGCTCAACCCTACTCAGTACTCCAGACACTCGTTCCGTATCGGGACAGCCTCAACAGCCTCCCGCCAAGGGGTCCCGGACCATGTAATCAGAAAACTAGGCAGATGGAAGTCCACCTGCTTTGCCCGCTATATTCCCAATCCACAGGTGGAGATGGCCCAGGCCTTTTTCAAACTCACACAGTGACTAAGTTTAAGTCAATAAAAGAACAATCCCTACCTGAATGTTTTTGCCCCCTTATTTTGGTATACCGTACGCTAGACCAAGGCACACTTTCAGGTCCATTTCAAGTGGTAAGTTTGTGTTAACCCTGTATGTCATCCTTATCGGCCATAGGGCTCTAAACCATAAATAAGAAGGCCAGTATGGTGGCCTGAATTTATGGGAGGAGCCCGGAGGGGTATTTAATCAGCCCGTCCGGCTGCGTTCCTTTTCGGTTCCTTTGTGCTATACCCACCCTCCCATCCCCTTTTTAGAGCATTTCTCTAGATATTTATACTCCTCACAAGAGTACTCATTTCACTTAATTTCATGTTCATTTCATTTAATTCTCATTTCTTATCTAGGGTATGCCCCCTTATTTTGGTATACCGTACGTTAGACCAAGTGTACTCTTTCTAATATAATTCAGGCAGGCATGTAATTCTGCTAGCTGTAGTGCATTTAATATATATAAAGCTTCATATATGTATATATGTATATATATATATATATATATATATATATATATATATATATATATATATATATATATATGTACATGGATATATATATATACATATCCACTGTATCCAGTGTAGCTAGATCTGGCTGCAGGCTGTCCCTGGTGTACTTTATCTAATATACTGTCAGGCAGGCAGGTGATTCAGTGATCTGCAGTGCATAAAATATATATATATACAGTCTCCTACATATATCTATCCACTGCATTCTAGTCCAGCCAAGCCTATATCTGGCTGTAGGCCCCATTCCTGGTATATGTTTTCAAATACACTTTCAGGTAGGTGATTCAGTGATCTGCAGTGCATTAAATATATATATACAGTCTCCTACACACACACACACACACACACACGCACGCACGCACACACACACACACACACACACACACACACACACACACATATATATATCCACTGCATTCTAGTCTCGCCAAGCTTATATCTGCCTGCACACCATTCCTGTTGTACATTTTCAAATACACGGTGCCGGTGTATAAGGTGACCCGGCATATAAGACGACCCCCTAATCTTACAGGACAAAAACGCTTTTAAAACTGTACTTACCGTATAAGACGACCCGGCTTACGAGGCTTCAGAGGCTTCATATTTCTTCCTTCTTCCTGCATTTGCTGGAGCCAATCACGCAGAGCGATGTATTCTATTAATGAATACAAAGCCTGCTTGGATTGGCAGAGGCTGTAACATCATCAGTCCGCGCCTCTCTGACTCTCCAAGCCAATCCGAGCAGGCTACAGAGTAGCCTGCTCGGATTGGCAGAGGTCGTTACTCCAATCCGAGCAGGCTTTGTATTCATTTGAATACATCGCTCACCAGGATTGGCTCAGCGGTATATACTGTATGTAGCCGAAGCTACATACAGTATTACCGAACACCAAGCAGCCATCCGAGGGGCTGACCCGGCGTATAAGACGACCCCTGCTTTTTGGCCAATTTTTTTACATGTAAAAGGTCGTCTTATACGCCATTGCATTCCAGTTTAGCCAAGCCTATATCTGACTGCAGACTATTCCTGTTGTACATTTTTCATTTTTTAATACACTTTCAGGCAGGCAGGGGATTTAGTGATCTGCAGTGCATTAAATATATATATATATAGTCTCCTACATATATATATATATATATCTCCACTGCATTCCAGTTTAGCCAAGCCTATATCTGACTGCAGACTATTCCTGTTGTAAATTTTTGAATACGCTTTCAGGCAGGCAGGCAGGCAGGGGATGTAGTGATCTGCAGTGCATTAAATATATATACAGTCTTCTATATATATATATATCCACTGCATTCTAGTCTAGATAAGCCTATATCTGACTGCAGGCCATTCCTGGTGTACGTTTCCAAATACACTTTCAGGCAGGCAGGTGATTCAGTGATCTGCAGTGCATTAAATATATATACAGTCTCCTACATATATATATCCACTGCATTCTAGTCTAGTCAAGCTTATATCTTACTGCTGGCCATTCCTGTTGTACTTTTTCTAGTAAACTTCAGGCGGTGTTTTGCTAATAAACTTTTACAGCATGTCTGGAAGGCCACCAAGGAGAGGCAGACACTCACAGACCACTAGAAGAGGGCAAGCAGGCTCTGTGTCTACAGCCAACAGTGCTGGTCATGGACATGGTGCAACCTCAGCACGTGGCTGTGGGGCACGCTTGTCCTTTTTTTCGGCAGCTGGCCGTGTTGATCTACAAAATGCAGAAGAGTTGGTAGAGTGAATAACTAAGCCGTCCTCATCCTCCTCATCCTGCCTGCCAATGCAGCTACCAAAGCGGTCTATTCCATTGGCTCAATGTCATCAGTCACTCCTTAGCCCCACCATCATGCATAGTGGAGACCCCCAAACTATTCGATCGCAGTGTCTGGTACATGCTGCAGGAGGATGTGCAGTGTTTTGAAGGCTCTAATGATGGTACCCAGGTTGAAGAAGGCAGTAACATGAGCCCAGAAAGAGGGGGAGCCAAAGTTGGACAAGAAACTGGCAGTCATGTTCCCTCAGCTGCAGAATACTGCCAGGTTTGCTCCAGTGACAAGGAGGGACTCTACATGGGTGCCTGATAGAAGAGAGGAGGAGGAGGAGGCACATCGCCAAGGCAGGATGCCCTCCAGGGGCCAGCTTAAGGGCAGCCAGCCGACTGCATCACACCGCAGAGCTCTGCATGTGCAGGGCGCTGCTGACTCCCCGTGTATTTTGAAAAGTTCTTTGGTGTGGGCCTTTTTTGATACGTGTGCAGCAGATAGCACCGTTGCTGTTTTTCAACATATGAAGCATATCAAGCATGGCCAAAACAGCACCCACTTTGGCACCACATGCTTGACCAGACATATGTCGACCTCCCATGCAGTCCATTGGCAACAATACTTAAAAGACCCACACCAAAGAACAAAGTGAACCTCTCCTTGCTCCTCATCAGCTAGGATCTCCAACCCCACTATACCTTCAGTCCTCTCAGAAACCTGCACTGACAGGAATGAAGGTGTAGAATTAGGTGTGCCAAGTACTTGTGGGCAATCTGCTATCGATACACCAACATCCGATTGTAGCAGGCAAATTTCCCTACCCCAGTTGCTAAACCGTGAAAAGAAATTCGGTCCAAGCCATCCACATGCTCAGCGGCTGAATGCTAGTTTGGCTAAATTGTTAGCACTCTAACTGCTGCCTTTTCATCTGGTAGACTCTGCCCCCTTTTGTGAATTTGTGGAATGTGCGGTACCTCAGTGGCAGGTTCCCAAATGCCATTTCTTTTCACGAAAGCCATTCCGGTTCTCTACCGGCATGTGGAAGGCAATGTCTTGGTCTCGTTGGACAGGGTGGTCAGCGGTAAGGTACATATTACCGCTGACTCATGGTCCAGCAGGTATGGACAGGGACATTTTCTTTCTTTCACAGCGCACTGGGTAACTCTGCTGGCAGCTGGGAAGGATGCAGGACAGGGTGCAGTATTGTGCAGTATTGTTGGAGCCTCCAAAATGCTAGTAGTGGTGATTCTGCCACACCTTTCTCCTCCACCCCCTCCTCTTCTTCTATGGCCTCTTCCTATGCAGATTTCTCTTCAGAAACAGCAGTGCTCCATAGGTGTTCAATGGGCTACGCAAGCACTCAGGCAAAAAGATGCCACACAGTGCTTGAGTTGGTCTGCTTAGGGGACAGGAGCCACACTGGGGCAGAGATTCTGTCAGCTCTGCAGGGGCAGACTCAGAGGCGGTTGACGCCATGCCAGCTTTAGCCAGGAATGGTGGTTTGCGACAATGGCATCAACCTCCTATCCTCCTTCTGACAGGGACACTTGGCCCATGTTCAGTGTTAGGCTCACATCCTTAATTTGGTGGTGCAGCAGTTCTTGTGCAGGTACCCGGGCTTACAGGATCTTCTGAGGCAGGCCAGGAAAGTCTGTGGGCATTTCCGGTCATATAATGCCAGTGCTCGGCTGGTTGACCTTCAAAAGGAATGCAACCTGCCCAAGAACCGCCTCATTTGTGACATGCCCACCAGGTGGAACTCAATGTTGGCAATGCTGCAGCAGCTGCACATGCAGCAGAGAGCCATTAATGAGTACCTGTGTGATTAAGGATGCATGCACTGTCCTGTCACCATTTGAGGAGGCCACGAGGATGGTGAGCAGTGACAGTACATGCATCAGTGATACTGTCCCTCTTGTCTTCCTGTTGGAGCACACACTTTGTGGAATAATGAACAGGGCACTTGAGGCAGAACAGAGGTAGGAAGAAGAGGACTTCCTTGCCTCTCAAGGCTCCCTTTATCCAGACAGTATTCCTGTGGGTCTGCTGATCACACAGGAAGAGGATGAAGAGGAGGATGAGGATTGTGTCAGCATGGAGGTGGAGCCTAGCACTCAGCATCAGCAGCAGTCTTCAAGGGATCATTTTAAGTCCCCAGAAACCCCTGGACTTCTACGTGGCTGGGAGGAGGTGGCTGTGGATCATGTCATCCTTAGTGATCCAGAGGACTCCGGAATCGAATGCCTCAGCAAACCTCTGCTGCATGGCCTCCCTAATCCTGCAAAGCCTACGAAAAGACCCTCACATTCATGGTATCAAGGAGAGGGATCTTTACTGGCTGGCAACCCTTCTTGACCCACATTACAAGAGAAAAGTTGTGGAACTTATCCAGCCTTCGCAGAGGGAGCAGAGGATGGAACATCTTCGGGAGCCCTTACAGAAAGTTTTGTTCAATGCGTTTACAGAGCTTGGGAGGTTACAATTTCCTGGCCCTCCTGGACAACGTGTTGCTGAGGCTTCAGTCAGTCACAGAAGGAGCGGTGGAGAATGTGTTCAGACAATTCTTTAGTTCTTCTGATGTTGCTTTTACGTATACCTTGGTTCCTCGCTGCCCGCCTGTTGCTGAATCCGGCTATCCTCCTGTCTCCTGCTTGGATGCCTTGCCTGCACCTCCAAGCCTGCAACTCTACTTACAAGTTCTGCACGCAACACTTACAGGCACTCATGTTCCTCCTGACCTTAGCTACCATCTGTTCCACCTCCAGTTGGGCTGGGGCCAGAGATACAAAAGAGGCAGACCTCATCATTTCAGACTCCTACCAGGTATGTGACAGTGTTGCTGAGGCTTCGGTCAGTCACAGAAGGAGCGGTGGGGAAGGTGGCCGTCTGACTGATGCATTCAAACAATTATTTAATCTCCAGCCCCAAGGTCTGATCAGTTCCAGCAACCATCGCCAGTATCTGATTTACATGGTGTAAGAATACCTAGGGGCAAGATCAGACATGGAGACCTTGAGCTACTGGCCTGTCCTGCTTCCAGCGGTCTTTCTGAACGCACATTCAGTGCTGCTGGAGGCTTTTGTCACAGAGTGTACCTGTCCACAGACTGAGTTGATTGGCACACCTTCATAAAAATCAGTCTTGGATCACCAGCTACCAAGCACCTGATGCTGATGTAACCGATTCATTTTTCTATGAATGTGAGATCCCTTGAAGACTGTCTATGCTGAGTGACTATCCTGTTATTCTGAGTGACTATCCTACTCCTCCTCAATGTTCATGTTGATAGCTTCTAAGAACATTTTTGTTTCAGGGCACCACCACCAGGTCAATTTTTCTGCCGCTGTTTAACAGGGGTGTATAATTATAATTTTTGATTAAATATTTAACAGCAGGACTCGTTTCGGGCTCAACTGAATGTAATATTTCACAGCAGAGCTCGACTAAAGTATCTGTGAGGGGTTACAGTTTTGTGGCCTAAGGCCCAATTTTTGCCAGTCAGTGCCCACAATGGATGCCAATCAGAGCCCACAATGGATGCCAATCAGTGCCCACAATGGGCGTCACTGATTGGCATGCATTATTGTTTGGCACTGATTGGCATCGATCAGTACAAAACAATGCAATACAATGTCGCTTATCAGTGCCCATCCGTGCCACCTATCAGTGCCCATCCATGCCAACTATCAGTGCCCATCCATGCCCATCTGTGCCACCTATCCATGCCCATCAGTGCTACCTATCCATGCCCATTCATGCCGCATATCCATGCCAATCCGTGCCAACTATCAGTGCCAATTTGTGCCACCTATCAGTGTCCATCCGTGTCGGCCATCAGTGCCACCTATCAGTGACCATCAGTGCCGCCTATCAGTGCCACATATCATTGCCCATCAATGCCACCTCATCAGTGCCACTTCATTAGTGCCAGCTCATCAGTGCTGCCTTATCAGTGCCCGTCAGTGCAGCCCCATCAGTGCCCATCAGTGAAGTTGAAAACGTACTTATTTACAAAGTTTTGAAACTGAAACAAAAAAATATAATAGTTTAGCAAAAAATAAAAACCGTAGAGGTGATCAAATACCACCAAAAGAAAGCTCTATTTGTGGGAAAAAATGATACAAATTTCATTTGGGTACAGTGTAGCATGACCGTGAAATTGTCATTCAAAGTGCGACAGCACTGAAAGATCAAAATTGGTCTGGGCAGGAAGGTGTTTAAGTGCCCAGTATTGAAGTGGTTAAGGCCGAAAGGAGCATAACACCTCAACCAGTGGATCCAGGAAATTTCGAGCCTTGATATACCCCTAACAAGGGAACCCCCCCTCCAATGTACATTGAATTTATCTATACCCAAAAAGATTGTTTTGGCAGGGTCCTTATTATGGCTTTTAAGATAGTGTCTTGATACTGAGTGTTTGGGGAAACTGTTCTTAATGTTAGTAATATGTTCATTTAACCAAATGTGCAGGGGTCGCTTAGTCCTCCCAACACACTGTAGTCCGCAGGGACATTGTACAGGGGATAAAAGGTTCAATGGTGTGTTCAGGTAGTATGCTCATAGAAACAAAAGTATGAGTTTGTCTATGAGGACAATCACTAAGAGAACACACTCAACATCTAAAGCACTGGTAAAAGCCCATCAGATTTTCAAAGAAACCTCTTTTTAAAGTAGGAGGATTAAGAACATTAGGGGCCAACCTATCCCTCAGGGAGGGCCCCCCCTATATATATGGGGGGGTACCCATGCCATTTTTCTCAATAGTTTGCATCTATATTGCCGGGATCCAACATTACATTACAGCCACAAGCAGTTTTAAATGACTTTTATTCCTTTAGAAATTTCATTTTGTGCAGGGACTGTTCTAAACACGGGAAACACGTGCCACTTTACAGGCATACTATAGTCACCCCCCAGGTACGATAATTAAATGAATATTTCACTTTTATTTTTTCACTTTAAGCATTATTAAAATAACTGCTCCCGAAAAAACTTTTTAAAATCCCCAAACACTTTTTAGGACAATAACTTGCATATTAGCCTTTAAAATTTGCACTTTTGATTTTTCACGTTTGGGTCCTATAGACTTTAACAGTGTTGGAATGTTCTCGCAAACTTTCGGTCCGTTCGCATGTTCTGCCACAAACTGAACCGGGGGGTGTTAGGCTCATACCTAGTCATCATGACAACATCCAATCATGGCTCTGACAGTGCTCTGTGCCTTGATTGGGCAAAGTGTCAAACGTGCAGTAACACACTGAACTATATGGCATTAAACTTGCAGTAACGCAATGAAATATACAGTGTCAAACTTGCACTAATGAAATGAAATATGTGCCGTTAAACTTACAGTAACGCACAGAACTATATGGAGTTAAACTTGCAGTAACGTAATGAAATATACAGCATTAAACTTGCAGCAACGCACAGAACTTAATAACATTAAACTTGCAGTAACGCAATAAAATATATAGCCTTAAACGCGCAGTAACACACAGAACTATATGGCATTAAACTTGCAGTAACGCAATTAAATATATGGTGTTAAACTTGCGGTTAACGCAATGAAATATACAGTGTTAAACTTGCAGTTACGCAATGAGTTATATGGCGTTAAACTTACAGCAATGCACAGAACTATAGTGTTAAACGTGCAGTAACACAAGTAAATATATGGCGTTAAACTTGAAGTAACACAATGAAATATACTGCGTTAAACTTACAGTAATGCACAGAACTATATGGCGTTAAACTTTCTGTAACGCACAGAACAATATGGCGTTAAACTTGCAGTAATGCAATGAAATATACAGTGTTAAACTTACAGTAATGCCCAGAACTATAAGGCGTTAAACTTGCATTAATGCACAGAACTATATGGCGTTAAACTTGCAGTAATACAATTAAATATAATTATTATACAGTGTTAAACTTGCAGTAATGCACAGAACTATGCGGTGTTAAACTTGCAGTCACACAATGAGACGGCTTTAATCTTGCAGTAATGCAATTAAATATACAGCATTAAACTTGCAGCAATGCACAGAACTATAAAGAGTTAAACTTGCAGAAACGCAAATAAGTATATGGCGTTAAACTTGCAGTAGCGCAATCAAATATACAGCATTAAACGTGCAGTAATGTACAGAACTATACGGTGTTAAACTTGCAGTAATGCACAGAACTATATGGCATTAAACTTACAGTAATGCAATGAAATATAGGGCGTTAAACTTGCAGTAAACACAATGACATTTTTCATTGCGTTACTGCAAGTTTAGCGCCATATAGTTCTGTGCGTTACTGCACATTTGACGCAGTATACTGCCATATATTTTAGTGTATCTGTGGAGTGTGACTGTGTAGTGAATACGCCACGTTAATTGATTTATTCATTAAATTGTATCCACATACACATTTACACATCTTTATTACATGTTGTTAATAAGCACCCCCCACTCCCCCCATTGTGTCTGGGAGGACAGCAAGGAGAAGTAGACATTCCCTTGGCACTGTAAGGGGGCCAGCAGTGTATGTGTCACACAGGCAAAGGTAGACGTGGTCAGTCCTCTGGCAGACATCATTTCCTCTGTTTAGTAATGTTGCCCATGCTATCCAGCTACAGCATGCAGAGGAGGTGCTGGACTGGCTTACTAAATCGTCCTCATCCTCCTCATCCTCCTCCTCCTCTGCCACCCAAATGGAGATTATTGCACAGTCCCCTGCAGCGTCCAGAGGGGCAAAACCCGCCTCCTTGTTCCAAGCTATTCCTGCCATAGCCCCAGCATTGGGCATGGGGAGTAAGTGGAGTTATTTTAACACAGCGTCAGCCACTTACACTGGATGATGCACATACATTACTTGATTCAGATGTTGGTTCTGAGGTGGAGGAATGCAGGAACATGAGCCTACAGAGAGGGGAGAACACTAGTATACAAATTGGCATTCATATTCCTGCAGACGCAGTGTATTGCCAAGTTGTCTCCAGTAATAATGAGGATGGAGGAGATGATGATGATGAGGTCACTGACTCGACTTGGATGCCAGATAGGGCAGAGGAGGAAAGTGAGGGTGAGGCACAACCCCAACGAGGCAGATTAGGGAGCAGGTCTCCTGACCAACTTCCCACAGCTCAGCTGCCTGGGCCTTTTTATTACATGTACAGCCGACTGCACTGTTGCTATTTGCAAACTTTGTCTCAAGTAGGGATGAGCTTCATGTTTGAGTCGAACATACGGCGAATTCTGAACGTTATGGGCCATTCGCACCAAATTCGTGTGGCGCCCACGGCCCACAATACACTGCGCGTTCTCAGTGCATTGCTGGCTCATGATTGGCCAAGCATGCACTGTGACCCCGCATGCTTGGCCAATCACAGTGCCAGCAGCGAGGAGAGCCATGATTGGCCACAGGCAGGATGCCTGTGGCCAATCATAGCTCAGGCTGTGTAGTACACGCCCCACACTATATAAGGCCGCCAGTGCGGCGGCCTTGTGTAGTGTGTTGGCGTCTGTAGGAGTTAGTGGGTGTTCTGTGTACCTTCAACACAGTATACACTGATCGTTATCATCCGATTTTTCGTTCTTGCTCTTCTGTAGTGGTTGTTGTCTGCATGCCCTGACCGCAGTATACACCACTATATTCACCTATATAGCTAGCTATATTTCTCTTTTTTAATAGAACTTGCAGTCAGTGGTAGGAGATTGTGTGTGCTGTCTGCGTGCTCTGAACCCAGTATACACCGCTATATCCATCTATATAGCTATCTTTCTTGCTCGTTTTAAATAGAGCTTGCAGTCAGTGGTAGGAGATTGTGCGTGCTGTCTGCGTGCTCTGAACCCAGTATACACCGCTATATCCACCTATATAGCTAACTATCTTGCTTTTTTTTAATAGAGCTTGCAGTCAGTGGTAGGAGATTGTGTGTGCTGTCTGCGGGCTCTGAACCCAGTATACACTGCTATATCTACCTATATAACTAACTATCTTGCTTTTTTTAAATAGAGCTTGCAGTCAGTGGTAGGAGATTGTGCGTGCTGTCTGCGTGCTCTGAACCCAGTATACACCGCTATATCCACCTATATAGCTAACTATCTTGCTTTTTTTTAATAGAGCTTGCAGTCAGTGGTAGGAGATTGTGCGTGCTGTCTGCGTGCTCTGAACCCAGTATACACTGCTATATCCATCTATATAGCTAACTATCTTGCTTTTTTTTAATAGAGCTTGCAGTCAGTGGTAGGAGATTGTGCATGCTGTCTGCATGCTCTGAACCCAGTATACACCGCTATATCCATCTATATAGCTAGCTATCTTGCTCGTTTTAAATAGAGCTTGCAGTCAGTGGCAGGAGATTGTGCATGCTGTCTGCTTGCTCTGAACCCAGTATACACCGCTATACAGTATCCACCTATATAGCTAACTATCTTGCTTTTTTTTAATAGAGCTTGCAGTCAGTGGTAGGAGATTGTGCGTGCTGTCTGCGTGCTCTGAACCCAGTATACACCGCTATATCCACCTATATAGCTAACTATCTTGCTTTTTTTTAATAGAGCTTGCAGTCAGTGGTAGGAGATTGTGCGTGCTGTCTGCGTGCTCTGAACCCAGTATACACCGCTATATCCACCTATATAGCTAACTATCTTGCTTTTTTTTTTTTTTTTTTTTTTTTATTAGTTTTTATTAAAGGTTTTCACATGACAGAAATATAAGGACAAGAATATACAGCTTCCAAAGAAAAGAAGTTACAGGTTGAACAGTAACATATGGTACAATCATAGGTTTAGACAGATTAGGAAGAAAGGCATATTGAAATAACCTCTGAAGTTCCAAGATACCAGAAGAGTTTCAACATATCATAATGTATACTATTACTAAACCTTATTCAGTACCTGTTGTCTATCCATTCGTATCTCTATCGAGAAGGGGATAGACTGAAATCATAGAAAGCATAGAACAAAGAATGAAGCCTAAGGGGAAGAAACCAAAAGAAGAAAGAGGGAAAAAGGTAAGGAACCAGCGGAGAGTTCCAGGAGAAATAAAGAAGAGATGGAGAGGGAGGGGAAAGATCAAGGGATAAGGGGGATTGAGATGGACCCGATGTTGTAAGCATAATAATAATGTAAATTAATAATGCAGAAGTAGCTCAATGATATTTAAGTTTCCATAGTTTCCAATTATCAGTACGTTTCATATCATTTCCCAATCTTTGTAGCAATAAAGTTTCATATACACAGTTAGTTTTAACAATAGTAATTACCTCTGAAAGATTGGGGATCTGGTCTGATTTCCATTTTCGAGTTATAAGGGACCTGGCCGCCAAGAGAATATGTGTTACAACCGTGCGGTACTGGGGGGGATAGGTCTCGATTCCTAAATTTAGTAGGGCTAGGCTTGGCTCGGAGGAAGAGATAATTCCGGTAAAGGAGGATAACAACCTGAACACACTGTTCCAGAAGCTGGTCAAAGCTTTTGCATGACCAGAGAACATGTTTGAGAGTACCCACTCCCCCGCAGCCCCTCCAGCACAAATTAGAATGCTTAGTGGAAAATTTGGACATCCGATACGGGGTAAGGTACCACCTTAAGGATGTTTTTTTGGTACAATTCCCAGTGGTTGACGCATCTAGAGGCTTTGTAAATTGAGTTAATGGCATAGTGCCACTGTTTCGGTGAATACACTTTCCCCAAGTCTCCCTCCCACTTTAAATATGGGGAGGACTTGGTGAAAACATTTTTATGCTGGAGGAGGCCGTAAAAGAGGGAGACTCCCTTTACTGATGTACATTTATGCATATAGAATTTCCAGATCTCTTCTTGTAGGTATAACTGGTACGTTGGTAACGAGCGCAGAAAATGTGATATTTGGCCGTATTTATATACCTCCCCTGCCTCAAGATCGTATTCCGCCCTAAGAGTATTACAATCTTTAATTTTCCCTTCGCAGAGCAGATCAGATATTAAAGTAATACCCTTAATTTGCCAGTTCTGAAGGGAAAGATTGGGAATAGCCCTAGTGAGTATCTCAATGCCTAAAGGAATCTCGACTTCTCCCGATTCTGTGTTTTCGATCCGCCCGAGACCCCTCCATGCCCAAAGAGACGCCTGAATTGTGAGGGGTAAATGATGTAGAGGGAAGGGTTTCAAGCGGTCGAGCCACAACAAAGCAAGAAGGTCTCCCGTCGGGGACATGGTTTGTTCAATATCCCGCCAAGGGACAGGTGCTTGTTTGTTAAGCCAAGTTTTAAGTTGGGTGAGTACGACTGCTTGAAAGTAATCCTGTACCTCGATGTGGCCCATGCCCCCTACTCTTCTATGTTTTATCAATAAAGCCTTAGAGCATCTAGGTTTCTTCTGTTGCCAGATATAGTTGTTGAGAAGCGAGTTGAGTGACTTAAGATATGTGGCCTTAATAGGAATAGGTAGCATACGGAACACATAGAGAATCTGTGGGAGTAATAGCATATTAAAGGAGGCCAGACGCCCTGACTAAGTTAGTTCTGTTTTAGAGATACGTTTGGTCTCAGCGGACAGCTTTTGGAGCAGCCGAAGATAATTGGTATCTGCCAATCTATTTGGGTCTGCCGTAATTTGGAGGCCCAGGTATGTTATGCTATCTTCTTTCCATGAGTAAGGGAAAAATTTTTGTAATTTAAGTTTTAACTCTTGTGGGATATCTAGAGGGAGGACAAGGGACTTGGTATCATTAATTTTATAGTAAGAGATACTACTGAAATTATGTAAAACCGTCTGGGCATGTTGCAAGGATGTCTTTGGGGACGTAAGAAACAAAATAATGTCGTCAGCGAAAAGGTTTATTTTATGATCTTTGCTGCGGAAGGTAAAACCCCGAATGCCCGGGTGTGACCTAACTTTTTCCGCTAGGGGTTCAATCAATAAATTAAAAGGGGGCACCCCTGCCGTGTGCCATTTGTTATGTTGAAGGATTCAGATAGGATACCAGAGGTATACACTTTAGCGGAGGGGGAAGAATAAAGGGCCAATATTGCTGAAAGTATAGGGCCTTCAAATCCGAATTTACGCAGAACGGAACTCATATAGCCCCAGTGTATCCTGTCGAACGCCTTCTCCGCATCCAAAGAAAGGAGCAGAGAAGGCGTCCGACAGGATCTCGCATGGCACACCACATCAATCACCCTTCTAGTCGCGTCAGATGCTTGTCGCCCCATTGTGAACCCTGCTTGATCCGGGTTTATAAGTGAGGGTAATATGTGAAGTAGTCTCTGAGCCAGGATTTTTGCATAAATCTTAACGTCCGTGTTTAGGACTGATATAGGGCGGAAATTAGACGGGGTATCAGGGGCTTTTCCCGGTTTGGGTATGGTGACAACATATGCGCCTAACATTTCCGAAGGGAATGAAGAAGATGTAGTCGCTTGGGAGTAGATCGTTTGTAAGGTAGGGGTCAGTAGTTCGCCAAATTGTACATAATATTCACCCGGAAGGCCATCAGGACCAGGGGATTTGCCCAAAGGCAAGGACCTAATGACTCTCTGTATTTCCGCTTGGGATATAGGGGCATTAAGGGCTGAAAGTTGTTCCTCCGATAGTTTGGGAAGGGAGACACCATCTAAGAAAGTTTGAATATCCGCTTCTACAGGTTGCGAAGTTTTAGGGTCCGAGTTAATATTATAAAGGGATGCATAATAATGGGCAAAGGAATCTGCTATACCTTTGGGATTATATATTTTGCTTTTGTCCGATGGGTTGATTAAGTAGGGAATAGTGGTACGAATTCTATGGTTTTTCAAACGTTGGGCTAAAAATTTGCCTGCTCTATTTCCTGCAGAATAGTGTGTTAGTTTAAGGTGGTTAACATATTTATTATGGTCCTCCAATAGAAGAAGTCTGAGCTTGTCTCGGAGGGTACCTAATTTATGTGCTATCGTGGGGCAGGGGGTTAATTTATTCTGTTGGTCTAAAAGATCAATATCCCTCATGATACGGTCTATTTTAAGAGTTCTCTGCTTTTTGAGTCTCACATTAGCTTGTAATAGAATACCTCTCACAAAAGCCTTATGTGCACACCAGAGAATCATAGGATCATCAACAGAACCCGTGTTTGTTAAGAAAAATTCTTTGAGACTATTGGTCACCTCTTTCATCTGGGCTTGTGACTTGAATAAACCCGTACTCGCCCTCCAGACACCAGACATATTATGAGTATTCCCCTCCGCCACCACAGCTGAGACAGGGGCATGATCAGACCAAGAAATGCTGTGGATGGCGGAGGAGGAGACCGTTTGTAATAAATATCGATCAACCAAGATCATATCGATTCTGGAATATGTATTGTGCCTAGAAGAGTAAAAGGAATAGTCCCTTTCATTGGAATGCTGACATCTCCGGACGTCGTACAACCCCTCCTCATGTAGCAAACGCTGTAATGAGGGAAGAGGTCTACGAGACCTGGTGGTGGTATCCATTTTGAAGTCTGCTATGACATTATAGTCTCCACACATTAACAACGCTCCCTGTCGTACTTCGTTGACTCTCGTAAGTAATCTTCTGAGAAACCTTGTCTGGTGGGAGTTGGGAGCATAGAGACAGACAATAGTATAAGTCCTGTTGTTAAGAGAGCCCACCAGGATGATATATCTGCCCTCAGGATCTGTTACCGTGAGATTATGTGAAAAAGCAACCGAGTCTCTAAGGGCTATTATAACCCCCTTGCGTTTTTGAGGGGCAGAAGCAAAGAAAAGGTGTGGAAAATTTTTATGGTGAAAAGATGGAGGGTCAGAAGCCAGAAAGTGCGATTCCTGTAAACAGAGTACATCAGCACGTAGTCTCTGTGCTTCTTTCCACACCAATGCTCTTTTAGCAGGATGGTTCAATCCATGAACATTAAATGAAACAACATTCAGCATTAGTAGCTATCAAAAAAAAATGATGAAGAAGCAAACAATATAATGATGTACTGCATACCTCCCTATATTGGAGAACAGTTCCACGATTGTATAGATGTCCAAACCGAGGTGATTCCACATATTCTGACGGAGAGAGCTTGGTGTAGCGGAGTCCATCTCATGAGGGGGAAGGGTAGACTCAAGGAGGGGGGAAAAAAACACAAAAATAAAAATAAGAAAAAGGATTACAGATAAAAAAAGTAAACAGATTCGAAATCCTGGCATTCGCCAAGGGAATAAGAAGGTCAATTCAACTTGGAATCTGTGGGCATTTTTACTGCCCGTCATATAACTGAGGGGGAAAAACAAGAACTAGCAAAGTCCCGTAAGCACCGAGAGCATCTCAAGGAGAGTAAAAGGTCTCGCACCGAGACATGGCCCGGGGTTTCAATTGTTGCGGCTCGCAACCTTCTTTTTGCGCGACACTACTTGCCAGTGCCAGATGGTACTTTAGACAATGAGGTTGAGGTACTGTCTTCCTGGTAGGGGAGTATTTCCCAGTGCCTGAGCAGGTCTAGGCCCTCTTCCAGATTGTTGATCACCTTCGTTTGGCCTTCCCTGGATATGGTAAGCTTGCAAGGAAACCCCCATCTGTAAAGTATGTTGTAGTTACGTAAAGCCTTAGTTATGGGCAGCAGTGCTTTTCTTTTCTGCATAGTGTGCTGTGATAAATCTGCAAACACTTGTAGATTCGCATTGCGCTCTGGCGGTTGATTGTTGGTACAGAAGGCTAAGGTAAACTTCTCCTTAACCTGGAAGAAGTGGACCCTTAGTAGGACATCTCTTGGTATATTATCAGGAAGGTGCGATGGTTTGGGCAAGCAATGTATTCTATCTATCGCTAGATCCGCGGCAGACAGGTCTGGTAGAAAGGCACCTATCAGTTCCTGGGCATATTGCAGTAGTTGTCCCGGTAATACCAGCTCAGGGACACCTCTGAGTTTAATATTGTTGCGCCTAGATCTGTCCTCCAAGTCTGCGACTTTCGATTTTAGCCATGCCACTTCCTCCGCTTGGTCATTGTGAGCATCAACCACAGAATTGATGGTGGTCGCGAATTCACCCATTTTATGTTGTACGTGGTCAATTCCAGCGCCCATTTCGTTCATGTCCGATTTGAACCCCCTCATGCACTCCATTATATCAGAGTGTAAAGTGCTGCGCAGGGAGACCAGCATGTCCTTTACTGTGGTGTCGGATACAGGCTGGTTAGATGTGGGGAACATGTCAATAGAGTCAGTGATTTCCCTAGTATCCTCCAATTGTTCACCTTCACCACTAACCTGCTCAGTATGGAAGGTCTCCGCCATCCGCGGCTTAGATTTTGCTGGGCTGAAGGAGAGCGGAGTGGACATCCCCGGAGATCCAGGCGGCAAGCGTTTTTTGCAGTCCCGGGGTTGGAATCTCCGATCCGGAGCTGCTGGAAGCCGAGGGTGAGGCGCCGCCAGCGCCATCTTGGGCTAGGCCTCGAGGGGTCCGCGGGAAGAACTGCGGTAGTTTCTTCAACTGAGGCATGCCTTTACGCTTACGGGTCATCCCGGTGAGGTGTGAAGGAGTTTCGCCGTCAAACGCTGCCAGTAGGAGTCCGTATGATCCCCCGGTGTATGATTAAGGCTCTCGGTGGTACGGAGCTAGTGCTTCACGCGTCCATCCAGCTGCGCGGTAGCCACGCCCCTATCTTGCTTTTTTTTTTTTTTTAATAGAGCTTGCAGTCAGTGGTAGGAGATTGTGCGTGCTGTCTGCGTGCTCTGAACCCAGTATACACCGCTATATCCATCTATATAGCTAGCTATCTTGCTCGTTTTAAATAGAGCTTGCAGTCAGTGGTAGGAGATTGTGCGTGCTGTCTGCGTGCTCTGAACCCAGTATACACTGCTATATCCATCTATATAGCTAGCTATCTTGCTCGTTTTAAATACGACTTGGTAGAGTGGATGACCAAGCCCTCTTTATCCTCCTCCTCCTCTCTCACCCAGGCTCAGGGTACTAGCAAAGCAGCTGCCAACGCATTGTCTTCCCTCCTCTCAATGTCATCATCAGTGACTCCTTCCCTAGACCCACCACGTCCTCCTGAGGAGTCTCCTGACCTCTTTGAGCACAGTGTTGGGTACATGCTCCAGGAGTATGCCCAGTGTTTTGTAGGCTCTGATGATGATACTCAGCTAGAGGAAGGCAGTAGCGTGAATGCAGAGAGAGGGGATGCTCAAGAAGGACAGCAATCTGGCAGTCATGTTCCACAAGCTGCAGCATACTGCCAGGTTTGCTCCAGCGATGAAGAGGGAGGGGATGATGAGGGCACCGACCCCACGTGGGTGCCTGGTAGGAGAGAGGAGGAGGAGGAGGAGGCACATGTCCAACGAGGCAGGATGCCCTCCGGGGGCCAGCTTAGGGGCAACACACCGACTGAATCACACCGCAGAGCCCTGCCTGTGCAGGGCGCTGCCTCTGCGCGTTATTCTAAAAGTTCTTTGGTGTGGGCCTTTTTTGAGACGAGTGCATCAGATCGCACCGCTGCTATTTGCAACATATGTCTCAAGCGTATCTCGCATGGCCAAAAAATCAGCCGCTTGGGCACCACATGCTTGACCAGACATATGTTGACCTGCCATGCAACTCGTTGGCAAGCATACCTCAAAGACCCACACCAAAGAACAAAGCGGACCTCTCCTTGCTCCTCATCAGCTGGCATCTCCAACCCCACTAGATCTTCAGTCCTCTCTGAAACCTGCTCTGAGAGGAATGAAGGTGTAGAATTAGGTGTGTCACAGCCAAGTGCTTCCGGGCACTCTGCTAGCAGTACACCCACGTCCGATTATAGCAGGCAAATGTCCCTGCCCCAGCTGCTGGACCGGCGAAAGAAGTTCACTCCCAGCCATCCACATGCCCAGCGGTTGAATGCTAGCTTGGCTAAATTACTAGCACTTCAACTGCTGCCTTTTCAGTTGGTAGACTCGGCCCCCTTCCGCGAGTTTGTACAGGTCCCTAAACGCCACTTTTTCTTACGGAAGGCGATTCCGGCTCTCTACCGGCATGTGGAAGGCAATGTCCTTGCCTTGCTGGACAGGGCGGTCAGCGGTAAGGTGCATATTACCGCTGACTCATGGTCCAGCAGGCATGGACAGGGACGTTACCTGTCTTTCATGGCCCATTGGGTCACTCTTCTAGCATCTGGGAAGGATGCAGGACAAGGTGCAGTAGTGTTGGAGGTTGTTCCGCCACCACGCCTCCAAAATGCTACTATTGGTTGTGACACACCTCTCTCCTCCACCCCTCCTCTTCTTCTTCCTCCATGGCCTCTTCCAGTGCTCTGTCCTCAGAACCAGCGGTGCTCCGTAGGCGTTCCAGGGGCTACGCAAGTACGCAGGCAAAGCGATGCCATGCCGTGCTTGTGCTGGTTTGTTTGGGGGACAGGAGCCGAGAGGTGGTTGATGCCACACCAACTTAAGCCAGGAATGGTGGATTGCGACAATGGCACCAACCTCCTCTCCGCCCTCTGACAGGGACAACTGACCCATGTGCCCTGTGTGGCTCACGTCCTTAACCTGGTGGTTCAGCGGTTCTTGGGCAGGTACCTGGGCTTACAGGATGTCCTGAAGCAGGCCAGGAAAGTCTGTGTGCATTTCCGCCGATCATTTAATGCCGGTGCTCGGCTGGCTGAGCTCCAAACGGAGTTTAACCTGCCCAAGAACTGCCTTATATGTGACATGCCCACCAGGTGGAACTCAACGTTGGCCATGCTGCAGCGGCTGCACACGCAGCAGAGGGCCATCAATGAGTACTTGTGCGACTACGGCACCAGGACAAGGTCAGGGGAGCTCGGTTTTTTCTCACCACACCAGTGGGGCATGATCAGGGATGCATGCACTGTCCTGTCATTGTTTGAGGAGGCCACAAGGATGGTGAACAGTGACAGTGCATGCATCAGTGACACTGTGCCTCTTGTCCACCTCTTGGAGCATACACTGCGTGGAATAATGGACAGGGCACTTGAGGCAGAACAGAGGCAGGAAGAGGAGGACTTCCTTGCCTCTCAAGGCCCCCTTTATCCAGACAGTGTTCCTGCTGTGCCACCCATCACACAGGAAGAGGATGAGGAGGAGTAGGATGATTGTGTCAGCATAGAGGTGGAGGCTGGCACTCAGCATCAGCATCAGCAGCAGTCTTGTAGGGATGATTTACAGTCCCAAGAAACCCGTGGACTTGTACGTGGCTGGGAGGAGGTAGCTGCGGATCATGTTGTCCTTAGTGACCCAGAGGACTCCGGACCGAATGCCTCAGCTAACCTACGCTGCATGGCCTCCCTGATCCTGCAAAGCCTGCGGAAGGATCCTCGTATTCTTTGGATCAAGGAGAGGCACCATTACTGGCTGGCCACTCTCCTTGATCCACAGTACAAGGGTAAGGTTGCCGACCTTATCTTGCTGTCACAGAGGTAGCAGAGGATGAGACATCTCCGGGAGGCCTTGCAGAAAGGTCTGTGCAACGCGTTCCCAGAGACTGGGAGGTTACAAACTCCTGGTCCTGGACAACGTGTTGCTGAGGCGGAGGAGAAGGTGGCCGTCTGACCGATGCTTTCAGACAATTTGTTAGTCCGCAGCCCCAAGGTATGATCGGTTCCAGCAACCATCGCCAGCGTCTGATTTACATGGTGCAGGAATACCTGGGGACAAGGTCAGACTTGGACACCTTTCCCACCGAAAATCCTCTGGCTTACTGGGTCTTGAGGATGGATCACTGGCCAGGGCTTGCACAGTATGCAATTGAGCTACTGGCCTGTCCTGCATCCAGCGTTCTTTCGGAACGCACCTTCAGTGCTGCTGGTGGCTTTGTTACCGATCACAGGGTGCGCCTGTCCACCGAATCAGTTGATCGACTGGCCTTCATCAAGATGAATTAGTCTTGGATCACCCACAGCTACCAAGCACCTGAAGCTGATGTAACCGAATAATTTTTTTGGAAATATCACATCCCTTCAAGACTGCCTATGCTGATGCTGAGTGACTGTCCTGTTATGTTGATTGTCTATCCTCTTCCTCCTCCGCTGATATGTTGGAAGAACATTTTTGGTTCTGGGTGATGCCATCAGCCCAATTTTTCTGCCCCTGTTTAACAGGGGCGTTTAATTACAATTTTTGATGCAATGCTTTGCAGCAGGGCTAATTCCTGCACTAAAACTAGAGTATATGGGAGAGGTTGCAGTGTCGTGGCACCAGCACCAGTGCCTAAGGCCCAATTTTTTTGCCCCTGTTTAACAGGGGCCTTTAATTACAATTTTTGATGCAATGCTTTGCAGCAGGGCTAATTCCTGCACTAAAACTAGAGTATATGGGAGAGGCTGCAGAGTCGTGGCACCAGCACCAGTGCCTGAGGCCCAATTTTTCTGCCCCTGTTTAACAGGGGCGTTTAATTACAATTTTTGATGCAATGCTTTGCAGCAGGGCTAATTCCTGCACTAAAACTAGAGTATATGGGAGAGGTTGCAGTGTCGTGACACCAGTACCAGTGCCTAAGGCCCAATTTTTCTGCCCTTGTTTAACAGGGGCGTTTAATTACAATTTTTGATATAATATTTCACAGGAGGGCCCATTCCTGTGCCCACCAAGAGTAACTGTGAGGACTTATAGTGTTGTGGCACCAGCACCACAACCACCAAAGGTCAATTTTTCTACCACTGTTCAACAATGGCATGTAATTACAATTCTTGATATAATCCTTCACAGCAGGGCGCTCCAGCACCCACCAAGAGTCACTTTGAGGGCTTACAATGTTGTGGCAAAACCAACATCTTGTTCCAAGTAAAACAAAACATTTTTTTGTGTTGCGCTGCTATGTTATGTATGTCCAGGATGGGGGGAGGCTTATGGGAAATGGAGGGGAGGAAAATGGGATGGGGAGATAAGGGGTATATGCTGTGGCTTTGGTATATAGCAGTATTAGGGTTTCAAATCTGCTGCTCCACAGAATTCTGCAGTTCTTAGTAAGTATGGCAGATAATAGTCAATAAGTAACTGGCAGGTTTTGATGTAAAATCATAGGTTGTAGCCAATAGTCAACAGTTATAAGAATAGTTAGTTATAGCCATAGGGAAAGGAGGATTTCTTAGCACAAGCAGGTAGGCAGCATGTTCAAGGGTAGAAGGCACCTTTAAGAGATATACAAACAGAAGAAAAACAGCGCCAACCTAAGTGCAGTATTTTAGATCACAGGTATTTATTTGTAAAGTAGTACACTCACTCTCTGTCGGAATGGTTCAGGCACATCACGTTTTACGTGTAAGAAAAGTTTGTGGGGGACATCACAGGGCTCCCGGGGAGAAGCGGTCCTCTTTCTGCTGTTGGTTCTCGTCCGGTGGCGCCGGTGGTTCCCAGCGTCTCACGGCCCGGTGTCGCAGCGTCACGGAGTTTAGCTAGTTGGTCGTACGGGGTCGCGCTGTGATGACGTCGTTGCACGTTGCACGCGTTCGGAGCATGCGTGCTCCTTCCTCAACACCTTGTTCCGCCATTTCTGCAGAGCATATAGGGCAGGCCCCTACTTTCAAACATCCAACTTACAAACATCTCCTACTTGCAAACGGAACGAGACAACAGCAAGTGAGATGAAAAAAGACGGACGGCAAAACAAATTATACAGGGGTGATAACCCTTCCCTATGTTTTCCAAAAAGGTTAAAAATAGTTTTTTTGACTGGAGCTACACTTTAAAAATGTACCAGTTTAAAATTACAAACAGATTCAACTTAACACAACAAATCTACACAGTCCCTGTCTTGTTTGAACCGCCTGTATACTGCTGTTCTGAGTATATAGGGCCTGGGGGCCACACGTATTTCCTTTTTTTAATATGGGTATGGGGTTTCCCTTAATATCCGTACAAGACCCAAAGGGGCTGGTAATGGGCAGGGAGGGCTACCCATGCCATTTTTCTCAATGATTTTCAACCATATTGCAGGAACCAGATATAACATTAAATCCGCAAGCAGTTTTAAATGACGTTATTTCCGTTAAATGTCATTTTGTGCAGGGACTGTTCTAAACACGGGAAACACGTGGCACTTTACAGGCATACTATAGACACCCCCCAGGCACGATATTTAAAGGAATATTTCACTTTTTTTTTTCACTTTAATCGTCATTAAAATCAGTGCTCCCGCCAAAACGACCGTTTTTAAAACTTTTTTTTGCATTGACCCAGGTCCCCTGGGGCAGGAGCCAGGTCCCCAAACCCTTTTTAGGACAGTATCTTGCATATTAGCCGTTAAAATGAGCACTTTTAATTTAGAACGTTCGAGTCCCATAGGCTTCAATGGGGTTCTAACGTTCGTACGAATTTGGGATCCGTTTGAAATTTCTGGTGCGAACCCGAACTAGAATAAGAAAGTTCATAGCCAGTAGCCAATAGCTGCCCTAGCGTCGGTTTTTGTCCATCGGACTAGCATACAGACGAACTGAGTTTTCAACTCGAGTCTGTCAGAAAGATTTGAAATATGTTCTAAATCTAAAGTCCGTCTGATTTTTCGACATTAAAGATCCGATGAAGCCCTCACACGATCTAATTGGGGGTGTTCGGCTCATCCCTTGTCTCAAGCACATCAAGCATGGCAAAAACACCAACCATTTGGGTACCGCATGCTTGACAAGGAATTTAACCTCCCATCACTCAGCCCATTGGCAAGAGCACCTAAAAGCCACACAAAAGGGGTGCAAATCTGTCCCACCTCCTTGCTCACCTCAGTCTGTCCCTGCTATAACTCATGACCTCTCAGCAGCCTCCACCGACAGGGATGAGGTTATAGCGCAGGGTGTCCTAGGTCCTTGCAGCAATCTGCCAGCAGCACACCACCAGCTGTAGACTATAGCCAGCAAATTTCTCTGTACTATCTGCTGCAGTGGAAAAAAATGCAGTCACTGCCACCCACATGCCCAGCATCTAAATGCAAGCTTGTAAAAATTGCTGGCGCTACAACTTCTGCCTTTCCACCTGGTGGATTCTGCCCCCTTCCGTGAATTTGCAGAAAGTGCTGTACCACAATGACAGGTTCACAGTCGCTATTTCTTTTTATGTAAGGCCATTCCAGCTCTCTACCATCACGTGGAATCACGAGCCCCATGAAAGAAAGGTGAAGACAGGGTCACAATGATTCCAGCTGTTTCCAAACTTTTAATATATCACCTATTCTTAACACTATAAACAAACTATTTTCAAATCTAGAAACCAAAGAACCAAACATTTTCTGGTGTTAGATAAAAAGACCTGATACCACTAAGATGAGTCGACTAAACAAATACTTGACTGAGACCATTGTGGAGATGACTTTGCCCTTAGTGGTTGGAAGCGGTATTACCTAAATCTACAAAAAGGTAATCAACAGATCGTTCATACAATGAAAAAGAAGTTACACCTTCTGGGCTAGGCTTATTATAATTTTTATAAGCCTATTGTCCAAAATGGTATGTAGGGTCAAGATAGATGCCATAGAAAGACACTCAATCAGACACATAGACACACACTTCATTCATCAACTCATATCTCCACATTCATGAAGATTCCTTGACACCTTATACTGTAAAACTCTGAGGATGCGAAAAGTAATTCCTCTTTAGGCAGAAGCCATCTTGGAATTCACAGCAGCCATTTTAAAACTCTGGTAACCATAATTTCAAACCAGTAGCCATTTTGAAAAGGGTAAATATGTTGTATTGATTTTTACCTTATATTTATTTGTGTTATCTTAACCACCTCGCGCCCGCCCTATAGCTGAATGACGGCCGTAGAGCAGGCGCATTCGTCCGGGTGGCCGTCCCTGGACGTCCTATTGTTTACTTCCGCAATGCGCGCCACCGAGGGCGCGCATCACGGAAGTTCTGTGTTCGCCGTGTCCCCCGGGGACAGGCAAACACAGATCGCTGTAAACGGCCAATCACAGCGGCCATTTACAGCGTGATCGGCGTGTCCAATGGGAGATGATCTCATATGTAAACATATGAGATCATCTCTCAGCGCCGCTCTCCCTCCTCACACAGAGAGTGAGAGGGGAGAGATGAACGGCTGCAGCGGCAGCCGTTCTGCTTAGCTTTGTGAAAAAAAAAAAGTAAAAAAAAAAAGTGCAATCCTCCCCCAGCAGTGCCATCCATCCTCCCCCAGCAGTGCCATCCATCCTCCACCAGCAGTGCCATCCATCCTGCCCCAGTGCCATCCTGCCCCAGTGCCATCCACCCCCAGTGCCATCCACCCCAGTGCTACCTGCCCCCAGTGCCATCCACCCCAGTGCTACCTGCCCCCAGTACCATCCACCCCAGTGCTACCTGCCCCCAGTGCCACCTGCCCCCAGTGCCACCCGTTGTCAGTGCCATTTGTCACCAGTGCCATCTGTCATCAGTGCCACGTATAAGTGCCATCTGTCATCAGTGCCACGTGTCATCAGTGCCACATAGTGCCATCTGTCATCAGTGCCACGTATTAGTGCCATCTGTCATCAGTGCCACGTATCAGTGCCATTTGTCATCAGTGCCACCTGTCAGTGTCACGTGCCATCTGTTGTCAGTGTCACGTGTCATCAATGCCACTTATCAGTGCCATCTGTCATCAGTGTCACGCGTCATCGGTGCCATGTATTAGTGCCATCTGTCATCGGTGGCACGTATTAGTGCCACGTATTAGTGCCATCTGTCATCGGTGCCACGTATTAGTGCCACGTGTCTTCAGTGCCACGTATTAGTGCCACGTGTCATCAATGCCACGTATAAGTGCCACGTGTCATCAGTGCCACATATTAGTGCCATCTGTCATCAGTGCCACATATTAGTGCCATCTGTCATCAGTGCCACGTGTCATCAGTGCCACGTATAAGTGTCATCATTGCCACGTATCAGTGCCATCTGTCATCAGTGTCACGTGTCATTGTCCTGGTGCTTCAAAAGTGTAATAAATAGTCAACAAGTTAGATGTGTAATTTATGTTCCTAGAACGCATGATGGCGCTACCTGCATGTTGGGCCTCTCTATGTGGCCAGGCTGTGAAAAAGTCCCACACATGTGGTATTGTAATACTCAGGAGGAGTAGCAGAATTTTTTGGGGGGTGTAATTTGTGGTATACACGTGCCACGTGAGAGAAATAACCTATTACAATAACAAATTTGTGGAGAAAAAAAAATGAAAAATCTTAATTTTGCAAAGAATTGTGGGAAAAAAATGACATCATCAAAAAGCTCACCATGCCTCTTACTAAATACCTTGGAATGTCTACTTTCCAAAAAGGGGTCATTTGGGGGGTATTTGTACTTTCCTGACTTGTTCGGGTCACAAGAAGCGAGATAGGCCACCAGTACATCAGATGTGATGAATTTTGTGCGATTCGCACCACAGCTTGTAGACTCTCTAACTTTCACAAAGACCAAATAATATCCACTAATTTGGGTTATTTTTTACCAAAGATATGTAGCAGTATAAATTGTGGCCAAAATTTATGAAGAAAAATTAATAATTTGCATAATTCTGTCACAGAAACAAAGAAATATGCGTTTTTTTTCAAAATTTTCGGTCTTTTTTCATTTATAGCGCAAAAAATAAAAACCCCAGAGGTGATCAAATACCACCAAAAGAAAGCTCTATTTGTGGGAAAAAAAGGACAAAAAATTCATTTGGGTACAGTGTTGCATGACTGAGTAATTGTCATTCAAAGTGTGAGAGCACTGAAAGCTGAAAATTGGTCTGGGCAGAAGGGTGTTTAAGTGCCCAGTAAGCAAGTGGTTAAATATTGATTTATTGACTATTATATACAGTTGGATAACTATTTTTCTCAAGTAAATAACCATCTGGTAGATTTTTCTCGAAGCTTACATTTTCATTATCATTTTTATCGTTTCCATTCCATTGACATAGCAAACATCTAATTTTATTTCACGTTATTGATAACTTACTGACCTGGAGTATAATAACGGTTGAATTTGTGAAAAACAGACAGACATTCTGTCTAATCGTCATATTTACATGATTATTGATTGTACAGGGAAGTTTTCTTCTGTGTCATTAAAAAAGTACAACACTCCCATTAGCGGGTGTCTCAATTAAAATCCTTAATTTTATCTAACATTTGTTTCTGTCAACCAATTGTTGTGCTAATAAGTTTACATACCCTGGTAGAATTGATGATTTCTTGGCCATTTTTCAGAGAATATGAATGATAACACAAAAACTTTTCTTTCACTCATGGTTAGTATTTGGCTGAAGTCATTTATTATCAATCAACTGCATTTACTCTTGTAAAATCATAATGAAAACAGAAACTACCCAAATGACCCTGATCAAAAGTTTACATACCCCAGTTCTTAATACCGTGTATTGCCCCCTTTAGCATCAATGACAGCTTGAAGTCTTTTGTGATATTTGTGGATAAGGCTCTTTGTCTTCTCAGATGATAAAGCTGCCCTTTCCTCTTGGAAAAAGCCTCCAGTTCCTGTAAATTCTTGGGTTGTCTTGCATGAACTGCACATTTGAGATCTCCCTGGAGTGGCTCAATTATATTGAGGTCAGGAGACTTAGATAGACACTCCAGAACCTTCACTTTATTCTGCTGTAGCCAATGACAGGTCAGCTTCGCCTTGTGTTTTGGATCATTGTCATGTTGCAATGTCCAAGTGCATCAGATGCACAGCTTCCTGGCTTATGAATGCAAATGTTCTTCCAGTATTTTTTGATAACATACTGCATTCATCTTGCCATCAATTTTGACCAAATTTCCTGAGCATTTGTAGTTCCCACATCCCCAAAGCATCAGCAATCCACCTTTCACAGTAGGAACAGTGTACCATTCATCATAGGCCTTGTTGACTCCTCTCCAAATGAAGCATTTATGGTTGTAGCCAAAAAGCGAAATTTTGATCTCATCACTCCAAATGACTTTGTGCCAGAAGGTTTGAGGCTTTTCTCTGTGCTGTTTGGTTATTGCAAAGGATACTTTGTGGCATTTGTTAATGGCTTTCTTCTGGCGACTCAACCATGCAGCCCATCTTTCTTCAAGTGCCTCCTTATTTTGCATCTTGAAACATCCACACTACATGTTTTCTGAGAGTCCTGTATTTCACCTGAAGTTATTTGTGGGTTTTTCTTTGCATCCCGAACAATTTTCTAAGCAGTTGTGGCTGAAATTTTAGTTGGTTTGATATCAACAGAACCCTTTATTTTCCACTTCTTGATTAGAGTTTGAACACTGCTGATTGGCATTCTCAATTTCTTGGATATCTTTTTATATCCCTTTCCTGTTTTATACAGTTCAACTACCTGTTCCCTCAGATCCTTAGACAATTCTTTTGCTTTCCGCCTAGACTCAGAATCCAGAAACATCAGTGCAACACTGGATGAAAGATGCCAGGGTTTGTCAGCAGTCCAGAAACTCATTGACCTATTATACACACACACTAATTACCAGCAAACAAATCACAGGTGAGGAGGGTTACCTTTAACCACATGCTGACCAGCCACCGCACTTGTACTGTGGAAGAATGGCTCGGCTGGAAGAAACAACGTTATGTAACGTCGCTTCGCCCGGTGCCCCCCCTCGCTTGCCCCTCCAGCTGATGCAAGTGGCCGGCATTCTTGATCATCGCCGGGCTCCCGTGATTGCTCGGGGCACACGAAGAACCTGGAACTGTGTGAAGACATTGTTAAACACAAAAGTTATCATACCGTAAAGATTACCACCCAAGCCTGTCTAGCTAAACCACCCATTCACTGGCAGCTTGATAGATGCTCCTTGGTGAATCCTGAAAAAGAAAAACATGCAAACAATACACTTTACACAGACTATTAGAAGGCAGGATTCCATCCAATCTCAATGGATTCCTCTCCTCTAAACTTTAAAACTTTTAAGACCCCCTTTTTTTTTCTCTACTCATAAAACAGTGCTAGTTGAGCCGACTCATGCCACCTAGTGGTATGCGTCGCTAAGGTGCAGTCTCTTACTAAAACAAGTTATTAGTCTGTTAAAGTGATCTTGACAGGGTGGATGTTCCTTTCTCTGTGTAACTGGCTCTGTCTAACTACCCCAGAGTTCAGTAGTTCCAAAGGAAAATTGCAAAGAGATAAAGAGCAAGAGAAACTCTCCTTGCAAATTCAAAGTCTTGACTCAGAAACAGTTCACCAGTAGAAACGGGGATCAGGCAAAGTTAAATCTTTCCCCTGTGCATCCATAGTAGTAATAAAATAGGCAGCACTGTCTTTATTCGGTCTGAAAATCACAATTTTGTTCTCATAAATGTGCCGACTATAACTCCAATGCTATAGACTTCCGACAAACCCTTCATACAACTCCCGTGAAAAAGCCTTTTTGCAAAGTGGCTTTGATACTTTTAAATAGCTCCAAACATCGTCCTCGTACCATGCCTTGCGGTTCTCCTCAATAATGGTCATAATGTCCCTTGGAACATAGGGGAATTCCAACCCCATACTCATTAGCTACTCTTTTATTAAGGAGTCGCTGTGACCTTGCAAGTCTCGGCAGTGCGCGGGCACTTCCTTCCCCGGGCGGTATGCAGGAGTTTGGGGACTGTTGTACCAACGTGGCAGAGCCCCTTTTTATTGTGGGCAAATTCACGGGTTCAGGGAGAGTCACATTTACCGTGATGGGGTTTTCCGCACTCCTCGTTCCACCCCCTGAGGTCAGAGCCAGTCCAAAACATCTGTACAAGTGGCAGCTACATCGTCCCCTCCAGCCCACAACAACTCCTGAGACAATGTCCCCAAAATGTCATCATCTCCAGTATCTGACAAAGACCCTAACTCCGAATCTTGATATTCCTCTGCCGGGAAACAACTCACTAAAGGTTTACTCACAGTCAGACTTTTTCCCGAAGCAACCTTCTTCCACCGATTGGATCCAGCCGGACTCGGTGGCGGTCCTCCATGTCGGTTTCCGGGAAGACTTTGTACGCCCCTACTTTCTCCAAAGGAGGCATGGTAATTTCAGTTAAGGTAGTAGAAGCAGTGTCCATCTACTCCAAAGTGGTTTCTTCAGCAGTCGCAGTGGTAGAAGCAGCAGCCTCTCTCTCAGAGGTGTCAGCAACGACAGGTGTCACTGCTGTGAAGGCCTCACCAAAGGGGCGAAGATGGCCGACTCCTCGGTTGTCACGCCCGTGGCCCAGTCCATGCGGTAGGCCCTTGGTAGTACAATTGACTGCTCTACTTTAAAAGCATACTCTCCACACCTTCTGCATCTTGCAAACGGTCAAGGGTTGGCGATCAGGCCATCACACTTCCCGCTTAACATGCCAAGGCCCTCCATATCTCCTGCGGTATGTAGCACAAACCGCCCCTGCGGCAGCAGACGAATGGCCGTGTCTGTCAGCACGGTACCGTGCATCTGCATAACTGTGGAACCCCTTCGAGTAGGCATCCTGGGTCCTGACACAGACTGCATACCCGGAGCATGGTACATTTTCAAAGAATCTTCTCTCCAACACCTCAAGAGAAGAATTGACTGGCCTCTTTTCCTTCCACAACACACTCTCACGTGGTGCCTCATGCAGGAAAAGAACAACTGAGACTCCTCCCACTGTAATGCTTGGGCTGCGTAAATTTGCGGGCTTTTCAACAAGGGCTCCTCCCACTCTTACGCACCTCAGTGAAAGTCCGAGTAAAGATGGCGCTGATGGCGCAGTTCAAAAACACAACCCTCTGTCCTATGCTTTACCACGTGTACAGTTCTTTGCGGGGTAACGGTAAATCATGGACTGTGAGCCCCCACATGTAGCACTAACCCCCAAAGATGCTGCTGGTTAGATTTGGGCTTACCGTTACCTTCTGTTTTCCTTGTTGCATGTCTAGGGGTGTCCTGTGGTAAATGGCCTAGTAACTTGAGAGACCGACAACAGATCCACTTGAATGGATTTTATTTGCAAAACATAGACAATGAACAGTCTCTTAAATTGGGATCAGAGGGTTGGAAAGGAAAATTCAGATACTCTTAGCCCTTGTACACACGGTCGGAGAATCTGTCGGAATGAGTCTTATCGGACCGTGTCGTCAGATAATCCGACTGTGTGTGGTATGCATCGGACTGATTCCGTCCGAATCTCCGTCCAACCCAATTTTCCAACATGTTGGAAAGATTTCCTGACCAACTGGGCCGGACGGACCTAATCCGATCATGTGTAGAGCATTTTCATCGGACCAAGTGCCACGCATGCTCAGATCAAATTCCTACATCAAAGCTATTGGCTACTAGCCTGAATGTAGTCCCATCGTATTTTTCGCCAACTTGGCCCGACCGTGTGTATGCAACAGTTTCGGACACAATCCGTCGGACTAAATCCGACGGGCAAAATCCGACGGATTTGGTTGGAAAAATCTCCGACCGTGTGTACGTGGGCTTAGCCCTTGTACACACGGTCGGAGATTCCGTCGGAATGTTTCCTATCGGAGCGTTTTGTCGGATATTCTGACTGTGTTTGGTCTGCATCGGACTGTTTGCGTCTGAATATCCGACGGACCAACTTTTCCAACTTGCCGGAAATATTTTCAGACAAAATGCTCCGATCGGACATACTCCGATCATGTGTAGCCTACTCCGATGGACAAGGTGCCACGCATGCTCACAATCAAATTCGGACACGGAAGCGCTCGCTCAGGTAAAACTACTGCCCGTAATCGATATAGCACATTCGTAACGCTGCAATGTTAAAAATTCTTTCATGAAGCGCATTCTCTTGTTCTTTACAATGCTGCAAGAAGGAGCTTCTTTTGATGCTCATAGTCACACACACTTCTCCCGAACGTATTTCCTGACTCTTTTTTACTAATTTCAGCAATACAATTTTTTGAATTCGTCACATCTACACAATTTTATTTTTTGTTTATTTTTTTTTGGGTGAATTTTGTGTTTGTTTTTTTCATCAACATCTCCTTTTTTGTCATTGTGCTCATCTTTCCATTTTTTGGGGTGTGTTTTGTGTGTAAACTTACCACAACAACATTATTATATTTTTACTATTTTCTTTTTCTTTTTTAATCTACAGGAGGTTGTTTAGTGTTGGTGCCCCTTGTTATTTATTTCACTTTTTATTTTTGAAGTGTACCTGCCTGCTCACAAATAAACGGTCCTTTTGGAAGGAAAACACATATGCAAGTATTTCTTCAAACAAAGAAAACCTTTATTTAGGTCTCAAACAACTGAAAAGAGGAAGGCAGCACTGGAGAAACTTGTTACTTTGGCGCAGCCTTTGGCCCCCAGGGCAGACACGAACTAATTAGAAAAAGATAAATTGGTGGCCTGAGGAGTACATATCTTAGGGAGAGAAGTCTGGTCCAGAAGTCCTAGAGATCAGGAAAAGCAGATGCCATCTATGTCCCCAGAATGTGGTTCTTCAAGAGGCTGCATCTTCTTTCAGACCAGACTGAACCCAGGCCATCACTCTCTCGTCTTCCTTAGGCACTTCCCACCAGGCATCCTTCAAGGCTTTTTTTGCTCATCAATCACACCATTTTTAGCTCATGACTTTTGCAAATTGAATGTTACCAAATAGAACAGACTATAATTCTGAGCCCAGCATTTTTCATTCTCGTCCCAATCATTTTTGGTCACTACTGTCTATTGATATGTAAACCATTTTGTTAAATCACAACTTAGTGATCAATAAGAACATCTAGTTAACATCATTAAATGTACCACAAGAAATATGTTCAAGAATGCAATACCTGTCTCAAGCTGGGCCCACCACATGTTGCTGCCTGGAAGGCCCAGGTTGGACGTTGGAAGCCTCAGCTGGGGGAGAAGGAAGCCTTGAAGGAAGACTGGAGAGTGGTGGCCTGGGTACCCCCTGGTCTACCAGAAAATGCAGCCTCTGGAAGTAAACCATCCTGGGGTAATAAATGGCATCTGGATCTCCTGATCTCAAGGACTCCAGGTGCTTCTTTCTCTCCCTGAGATATGTACTCTTCATTACACCAATTTTCCTATTCACATAGGCCATGTCTGCCATGGGGACCATGATCCACACCAAAGAAAGAAGTTTCTCCAGCGCTGTGTTCCTCTTTCTTCTGTCATTATAAAACTGGTTGTTGATCTGCCACAGGCAGGGCATCTCCCTGTACAGTTCCAGGAATAGACCCATAAAATTGGGGTTTTTGAATGGATCCATCTTCTCTGCAAGACACAACAGAAGACAAACCCTAAAATACTAATAATGCCACGATAAACCCTCCTAATCTTGTCCCAACATCAGCCTAGATAGAAGCAGTCTAGTCTAGTGATGTACCAAGTTCAAAATGTTACCTTCGTTTGCACGATCGTCGCGTCAGCTCCTCACTCTGTTCACAGATCGTACAGACGACACACGCGTGTTGCGTTTTATATACAGTGCGCATACACTGACATTCTTTCTAGACTATTCCCCGCCCCTTCGCTTTCGGCGGAGTGGGGAGAGCACATGGTGGAGAGAACGCAGGTGCGCAATCAGAGTTCCACTAACGAGGAGGAGGGTGAGGAAAGCCCGGAGCCTGAAACGTCCCGATCCAGGAAGAGAAGATTTAAGGCCTCAAATATGTCTTTTGGAGAGATGTTGGAGATGGTGGACATATTGAACAGGACCTACTATGATGGGAAGTATGGACCTTACCCAAACCCAAATATCAGAAAGACCAAGATCATGACTAAAGTTGTGAAGAGTCTTCAGAAGAATTTTGGGGTACGCCAATCCAAGGATCAACTGAGAAAACGCTGGTCAGACCTGAAACTGAGGGAGCATGATCAGTACAGAAGGATCAAGCGTGTTCTTCAAAAAAGTAAGTAGTTGTCGTGTGTTCATATCATTATTCTTGCTTGCATACTGCTCCATGTGCTTTGATTTCATGTTGTGCATTTTAAAATGGCCACTTTCAAGTTCATGGTTTCATTCGTTCATAAGAAACATCGTTCTGCAGGTAAGTATTCCAGCTTAACAAAGTGTCCACAATAATGTTCTCACCTTGGAACTCGGCCAAAAAACACAATTGTACAACACTTCCAAGCAATGTTTCATATTCCTATTTCTGCCCTCTATGTGCTAATTAGTCTTTTTTTACATTTTTATAGGGGAGAGAAGACTCGGCAAGTATGAGGACACCAGGGACCACACCCCTCCCAAAGAAGGCAAAATTCCAAAACCAGAAGCAGAGGAGCAGGAGGAGAAGGAAGAAGGAGAGATCGTTGAAGTTGGACAAATTGTCACCACAACAGGTGAGTGTCGGAGAACACAGCTTCCGGTAAGCTCATCAATGTATGTCACCATATTTATAATACATGGTGTGTTTTTTTGCTTTGTTTTGTAGGTGATGTGGAAGAAGAATCACATTTTACCAGTGAAAGTGCCCAGATCCTGATTGGGGAGATAATGGGGTGCAATCGTGATTTAGAAAATATCAAGCAAAACATCAATGATTTTAAAAATAAAATGAAGAACATCATTGATGTTTTGGGGAGAGTGTGAAACAGCCCAAACTAGCTAGGGTTTTATTTTTTCGCTTTTAAACCACAACTTTTGTATTTTTTGTAAATCCAAATCTGGAAGATGCACAGAGTGTGTCAACATGCGCTATCTCCCATCATGGGGGGTCAATGTACGTTTTTTGTGGAAAGTGGCTGAGATGAAGGGGTTGCAGCCCCAAAACATGTACATTGATTCCCCATGATGGGAGATAGCACATGTTGACACACTGTGTGCATCTTCCAAATTTGGATTTTCCAGGGGTGACACCCCATGTGATGAAGGCAATATCAGCCCAGTTTGTACATACTCATGTCTGATTTGTCTTCACTTTTCAAAGTTGAACTTTGTAAGTTCCTGTGTTCTGTATGTTACGTTTTGATACATGCCTGTTTACACAAAAACACCAAGTAAACAAAAATTACCTGAAATAATGTTTTTGATACACCCAATTTGTTGATTTGTTGTAAAACCCTTTTCTAAACGCACATGTGAGTGTGCTTTGATTAAAAATGTAAATTATCAACAATGTGTGGCTTCCCCTTTCATTGCGTAAAGGATGTATTTGGAGTAAAATTTTTGTTTTCAGTGACAATGGGTGTTATTTACTAAAGGTAACTCCACTTTGCACTCCAAGTGCAGTTTCAGGTGCACTTTTGCAGTGCACTTGTAGTGCATAGTGGATGTGCCTTTAGTAAATAACACCCACAGTGATGTGTTAATTTTCACAATTATGCCATTTTCCTGCCATGGTGCTGAAAATGAGCACGATTTTGGTCAGTAATGCACTACATACATTAGTTACCAAAAACAAGGTGTGTGTGTAGCAGACCCACAACATAATAAGATTATCTGAAGAAGAGACTGTCCCCTCATCTCGCTCAGAACTTGGGTTTGCACTGTTGGTGAAAAAGAAAACACGAAAGAAAACAAGAAAAAACATAAATTTACCTAGGAGACACCTAAAACCAAGCCAAGCAGTAAATGTAAACAAATATTGGAGTTTCAAAGAAAAATGTATTCATAAAATGCCGCTCAGACATTGTGTGGCATATCAATGGCCCCCCTACCCATAAAGTAGTCCATGTATTGGGTTCTAACCTCACGGGCGCTTTGGGGGGGCAAGCCAGGATAAGCAGCTTCAAGGCCCATGAGGTTATCATTTTCCAGCAAGTCTGCTTCTTGGACAACTGAGACTGCATAGTTTGCAGAATGTCTTTTGAGGAAATTGTGAAGAACACAGCAAGCCAGCACAATGTGATTTAGTTTGTATTCCGCCATGTGGATAGGCGTTAAAAAAAGGCGGAACTGGCTGGCCAGTATTCCAAAGGTGTTCTCCACCACTCTTCGGGCTCTGGACAGGCATAAATTAAAAATCCTCTGGTCTGGGGTGAGGGTCCTCATTGGGAAAGGCCGCATCAGGTGGTTTGCCAGGGCAAACACCTCATCCGCGACGAAGACGAACGGGAGTCCTTCCTGATTCTCCTCTGGGGGTGGCAAGCCCAGACTGCCACTCTGGATACGCCAGTAGAACTCCGTCCGGGAGAACACTCCACCATCCGACATCCGTCCATTTTGCCCACATACAAAAACTCATATGTTGCAGACACCACCACCAACATCACGATACTATGAAACCCCTTGAAACCCCTTGTAGTTAAAATAGTACGACCCCGAGTTGGGTGGTGGGACGATGCGGACGTGCTTCCCATCAATTGCACCTCCACAATTGGGAAAGTCCCAACGACTGGCAAAGTGGGAGGCCACAGTCTGCCATTCCTGTGGCGTTGAAGGACACTGTGGAGTGAAACAAGACCAAAAATTTGTAATTTTGCAAATCAACATTGCAATCAGATTAGACACAAACATTTTTGGCCACGATTAGTATAACATTTTGGGAACTGAGTATTTAAAGCCTAATGTATTCCCCTTATCAGAGTCATCGGGTGTTTTGGACAGGTAACCCTCTCCACTTGATTGAGAGCTGAATGGCTAAATAATGTGTGATACTTTGGGAAGCCCCTCTTTACTTACACTAATGGCAGCCCACCGAACAGGTAATAAGTGTCATAATACCAAAAAGAAAACAAAATGGAAGCACATTTTGACATTCTGCTATTACATATCAAGATAATAATAGGGGAAAAAAATAAAAAATTATAGCATTTGAAAGTATTGAGGCAGGCCCTTGCACTACATGCTTAGGTGAATTCATCCATAAATGTGACCATCAAAAAGGTAGATATAGTGTGTATTGGGTTTGGTAAAGTCAGCAGATAGAGGATTGCTATCAGCTGAGCTAGCAGTTGGGGGGTTCCTAATAAGTTTGGCACAACCAAAAAAAAAATGTCACTCTGCATGAATTGAAACACACACATAACATTTGTAGACATTTTAGGGGGTGTTTAGGGGAAAGCAATACTATGGAGCTGAAAAAATACATTGGTAAGTGACTAGACTATAGTTTTATGGGCCAAGAAGAGCATGGTGGGGAATAGGGATGAGCTTCGTGTTCGAGTCGAACGTACGTTCGACTCGAACATTGGCTGTTCGGCCGTTCGGCGAATTCCGAACGTTTGGGCCGTTCGCGTCAAAATTCGAGCGGACCACAATGCACTGCGGTGGCGCAGTGCAGCATCCTGCCTGTGGCCAATCATAGCTCAGGCTGTGTAGTGCACGCCCCACACTATATAAGGCCGCCTTTGAGGCCTCGTGTAGTGTGTTAGCATCTGAAGCAGTGGGTGTTCTGTGTACCTTTAACACAGTACACACCAATCGTTTTTGGCTGATTTCCTATCTTGCTGCTGTGTAGTGGTTGTTGTCTGTGCCCTGACCGCAGTATACACCACTATATTCACCTCACCTATATAGCTAGTGATCTAGCTTTAACCACTTAACAACTGCCTATTGCCGATTAACGGCTTCAGGGCGGATGTTTAACTCTGAGAGGCCGTTAATTAACGGCCTCCCAGAGTTCTGCTCTCGCGCGCCCCCTGGGGCGCGCACTCGAGAGCGTCCGTGATCACGGTAAACGGCCGCTCGTCACGGCCGTTTACCACGTGATCGCTCCGTCAAATGACGGAGTGATCACTTGTAAACAAACCGGCGTCATGTTATGACGCCGGTTCCTCCCTCCCCTCTCTGTACCGATCGGTACAGCGGAGGGGAAAGAGATCGGTGTCAGCAGCGATGTGGGCTGCATCTGCAGTGCCCACATCGCTGCTCACCGAATTTAACCCCTCAATTCCCTGCCAATACTCTGCAATACCAGTGCATACTCTGCAGTACCCTGCCATTACTCTGCAGTACCCCGCCATTACTCTGCAGTACCCCGCCATTACTCTGCAGTGCAGTACCCTGCCATTACTCTGCAGTACCCTGCCATTACTCTGCAGTACCCCCCATTACTCTGCAGTACCCCCCAATACTCTGCAGTACCCCCCAATACTCTGCAGTACCCGCCATTACTCTGCAGTACCCCGCCATTACTCTGCAGTGCAGTACCCTGCCATTACTCTGGAGTACCCTGCCATTACTCTGCAGTACCCCCCCATTACTCTGCAGTAACCCCCATTACTCTGCAGTAACCCCCATTACTCTGCAGTACCCTACCATTACTCTGGAGTACCCCCCAATACTCTGCAGTACCCTGCTATTACTCTGTAGTACCCCGCCAATACCCCGCCAATACTCTGCAATACCCTGCCATAAATTGCCATACCCAGCCATACTCGGAGATACCCAGCCATACTCGGTGATACCCTGAAATACCCAGCCATAGACGCCCCCCACCCCTCACCGCCCTCCGGTGCTTCTACCAACTCGCCAGTACGATCAAAGCCAGAATCTTTTTTATTTTTTTTATTTCAGGCTTCCCAGCCTAGAGGTGAGATGTGGGGTCATATTGACCCCCAGATTTCACTGTAAAGAGGACCTGTCACCCCATATTCCTATTACAAGGGATGTTTACATTCCTTGTAATAGGAATAAAAGTGATCAAAAATATATTTTTGGGGAAAAAAATGTCAAACTAAAATAAATAAAGTAAAATGAACAATAAAAAAAAAAAAAAATTTTTAAAGCGCCCATGTCCCCATGTGCTCGCATGCAGAAGCGAACGCATGCGTAAGCCCCGCCCACATATGAAAACGGTGTTCAAACCACACATGTGAGGTATCGCCGAGAACGTTAGAGCGAGAGCAATAATTCTAGTCCTAGACCTCCTCTGCAACTCAAAACATGTAACCAGTAAAAAAAATTTTAAGCGTCGCCTATGGGGATTTTTTAAGTAGCGACGTTTGGCGCCATTCCACGGGCATGTGCAATTTTGAAGAGTGACATGTTTGATATCTATTTACTCAGCATAACTTCATCTTTCACTTTATGCAAACATTGGGCTAACTTTACTGTTTTTTTTGTTTGTTTTTTAAGCACAAAACTGTTTTTCCCCCCAAAAAACGCGTTTGAAAAATTGCTGTGCAAATACCGTGTGAGATAAAAATTTGCAACGACCACCATTGTATTCTACAGGGTCTTTTGGTATGCATATGCTGTGTGTGTGAAATAACCTGATAATATGACAATTTTGTGGAAAAAAAAAAAAAGGAAATAGGCCGTCAGTACTTCAGGTGTGATCAATTTTCAGATATTGGCACCATAGCTTGTGGACTCTATAACTTTCACAAACACCAAATAATATCCACCAATTTGTACTTATTTTTACCAAAGATATGTAGTAGTATGAATTTTGGCCAAAATTTATGAAGAAAAAATTACTAATCTGCTAAATTTTATAACAGAAACGAAGAAAAATTCATTTTTTCGCAGAATTTTCGGTCTTTTTTCTTTTATAGCACAAAAAATAAAAAACTGAGAGGTGATTAAATACCACCAAAAGAAAGCTCTATTTGTGTGAAAAAAAGGACAAACATTTCCTATAGGTCCAGTGTTGCATGACTGAGTAATTGTCATTCAAAATGTGAGGGCACCGAAAGCTGAAAATTGGTCTGGTTATTAAGGGTGTTTAAGTGCCCAGTGGTCAAGTGGTTAATAATAAAGCTTGCAGTCAGTAGTGTTAGGAGATAGTGCGTGCTGTCTGCGTGCTCTGTACCCAGTACATACCGCTATAATATAGGGCAGGCCCCTACTTTCAAACATCCAACTTACAAACATCTCCTACTTGCAAACGCAAGGAGACAGCAGCAAGTGAGATGAAAAAAGATGGACGACAAAACAAATTATACAGGGGTGATAACCCTTCCCTATGTTTTCCAAAAAGCTTAAAAATAGTTTGTTTGACTGGAGCTACACTTTAAAAATGTACCGGTTGAAAATTACAAACAGATTCAACTTAACACAACAAACCTACACAGTCCCTGTCTTGTTTGCACTGCCTGTATACTACTGTTCTGAGTATATAGGGCCTGGGGGCCACACGCATTTCCTTTTTTTAATATGGGTACGGGGTTCCCCTTAATATGCGTACAAGACCCAAATAGGCTGGTAATGGGCAGGGAGGGCTACCCATGCCATTTTTCTCAATGATTTTCAACCATATTGCAGGAACCAGATATAATATTAAAACCGCAAGCAGTTTTAAATGGTGTTATTTCCGTTTAATGTCATTTTGTGCAGGGACTGTTCCAAACACGGGAAACACGTGGCACTTCACAGGCATACTACAGACACCCCCCAGGCACCATATTTAAAGGAATATTTCACTTTTTTTTTCACTTTAATCGTCATTAAAATCAGTGCTCCCGCCAAAACGGCAGTTTTTAAAACTTTTTTTTGCAGTGACCCATGTCCCCTGAGGCAGGAGGCAGGTCCCCAAACCCTTTTTAGGACACTATCTTGCATATTAGCCGTTAAAATTAGCACTTTCCATTTCGAACGTTCGAGTCCCATAGACTTCAATGGGGTTCTAACGTTCGTTTCGAACTCGGGGGTCGTTCGCAAGTTCTGGTGCGAACCGAACCGGGGGGTGTTCGGCTCATCCCTAGTGGGGAAGTTAGTGAGGCAAATATGCATGAGGACAAAGGGGCAGAGCATATGAATTAGAGAATATTGCAATGATGGTAATTAGGGAATGAGGAAAGAAATGCAAGACATTAGCAATCATGAAATACATAGAATGTGATGTTAAAGGATAAAACTTACCTTTCTGCAGGACCTGAATGATGGCAGAACAGGTCTCTGGAATAATGATCCCCAGAGCCTGGGGGGAGATGCCTGTAGAGAACTTGAGGTCCTGAAGGCTTCTCCCAGTCGCCAAGTAGCGCAACGTGGCGATGAGCCTCTGCTCCGGAGTGATGGCTTGCCGCATGCAGGTATCCTGCCTGCTGATATAAGGGGTCAGCAAAGCCAGCAGACGGTGAAAAACGGGGTCTGTCATCCGGAGATAATTCCTGAAATCAGCAGGATTATTCTCCCGGATCTCACGGAGCAAAGGCATGTGCGAGAACTGGTCACGCTGGTGCAACCAATTCTTGGTCCACAAACGCCTCCCCTCCCTGTTCATGGACCGGGCTTGTGTCAAAGTAAGAACCCCAACACAAAGCCCCTGCACAGCACAAAATCTACGACGTGTACGTAGACGAAACATGGTTTGAAAACGATCGGCTGGTCAGAACGGACAACAGAAAGCACAGATAAACAGCAATGCCTGAAAGAACGAACTGAATAGCAGAAGCAAGCAGACAATAATCAATGCAAATCAAAGCGTACTATACCAAGATATAGTCCACAATGAGAAACAAATACTTACTGACTACACACACTGATTATCAGATACGCAAAGACAAACAGAAACTGAAGAGCAGTAGCGATCTGAATCACTAATCTGAAAAGCGCGAATCGTCTCTCACCAAACTTCTACTAACACGCGATACACACGAGATCAGCAGAAGGAGCCCAAAGGGTGCCGGACGTGGTGCTGAACTTCCCTTTTCTAGGCCCGCCGTACGCGGCTTACCTCACTGCGTTCTTGGCAACCGGAAATTCCGACAACTTGGTCCGACCGTGTGTATGCAACATCACTTCCGGACCTCGTCCGGAATTAATCCGTCGGAATAACTCCGACGGATTTGGTTGTCGGAATCTCCGACCGTGTGTACAAGGGCTTAGTGTCAGTCAAAATGTTGAAGAACTTGCTTACTTTGACTGCATCCAGAGAATAGCCATTCACAACTGGATGATCACTCAAGTTGGACAGTCTTTCTCTCACAAGGCCTAGCAGCCAACAAGGTGCTTACTCAGAAACAAGTCTCTGCCACAGATGTTGTTGTAGAACACGTAGGGAAACTTAAGCTTGAAAACACTTGTAGGATACCTGGATCTTTCAGCCAGCTTGGCGATATCCACAAGACCAGATTCTCTCGGGTACCTCAGCCCTTCCAGGCTCTTACTAAGAAACCAACCCGTACGTGGTCTTCTTCTGAAGAGTCCTCCTCTGGAATGCTTGAGGTCACTGGGTCTCTCCCAAACCGGAGACGGCACCCAACCACCTCAGAATCCTTCCTTAGTTTCCTTGCCTCGGGCTAGCCAGCCCCAAGACATCAAAATTGGGTGGATCCGCACCACAGGCCATAGCCTTCCTGGGGGTTGGTCAGGAGGACCAGGACCATGAAGTCAGCACATCATTCTGGACCGGGACTCTGAACCACGTGACGTCCGAATCTTAAATACCCCCTCTCAGAAAGCACAGGGAGAGCACCACTCCCACTGGGTGGACTCTGAGAGAGAGTAACTTAAGCACCTAACCAGACTATAGTTCAATGCCTGCCAGAAGAGACCATGCCCAGGGGCCAGGCTGAACATTTCACAGTCCAGTCAGGCTGATGCTGAAGTCTAATTTAGATAATTGTACCCAAACCAAACTGCAGTTCAGGCATAACTTTAACTTTGAAAAACCGCCTAGCGCGTGCTATTCTATGCATTAAGGTGAAAAAACATCTGACACTGCCTGCGCCCCCAGCCCCCCCACCCCATTTTACTTACCTCACCCCTCAAAAATCCCATGCTTGCCCCTGCCGTCCTCTTCACCACTCAGCCTGGCCACTGATTGGCTGGAGTGGATGGATGGAAAGCAGCGCAGCCATTGGCTCGCGCTGCTGTCAATCACATCCACTGACGCGGAGCGCCGGGGGCGGGGCCATGTGATACAGCGAGCGGCTATAGCCGCCGGCTGTATCACGGGAGCGAGCCCACAGGTGCTTCTCACCATGCGAGGGAGCTCGCATGAACGTGAGAAGTACCTGCGGGAGGAAGCAGAGACAGCTGCCGAGGGACCCCAGAAGAGCAGGTTCAGGGCCACTCTGTGCAAAACGAGCTGCACAGTGGAGGTAAGTATAACATGTTTGTTATTTAAGAAAAAAATTTTTTTTACTTTATAATCCCTTTAACCACTTCCCACCCGGCCAATGCATATATACGGCCGGGTGGGAGCCGTCTACTCCTGATAGGACGTTCAGGAACGTCCTTCAGGAGTAGCGGGATCGCGCACGCGCGTGCCCGCGCACGCGCGTGCCCGCGCAGCGGCGCGATCCCGATGTGCTCGTGTCACCCGGACACGGCACATCTCAGATCGGCAGGAGGGCTCTGTGATTGGCCCTCCTGATCACATGACGGCTGTGTCCAATCACGGCCGTCATGTGATGTAAACAAACAGCCGGTTGCTAGGCAATCGGCTCTCCTCTCCTCACACGGAAGTCACCGCTGAGGAGAGGAGAGCAGAATGCTGCAGCCGGCTGATGATCAGTGAGTATGGGCTGCTTTTTACAGCTTTTTACTCACTGATCATCAGTGTAGTGTAAACACACCACACAGTACAAACACAGTCCCCACATATGTCCCCAAAACACACATGTCCCCAAAACATACATGTCCCCAAATAATAAAAACACATGTCCCTAATAATAAAAACATGTCCCCCACATATGTCCCACTAAAATCACATGTCCCAATGATTATCTGCACACATATGTACGTGATCACCTGCACACATATGTACATGATCATTTGCGTACATATGTCCGTGATCACACAAACCAATTATTATACACTTAACGGAATTTTTTTTACCAAAAACATGTAGCAGAATACATTTTGGCTTAAATTTATGACAAAATTTGATTTTATTGGATTTCTTTTCAAATAGAAAAAAGAAAATATTGTTTTTTTTCCAAATTTCCGCTTTTTTTGCGCTTATATCGCAAAAAAAAAAACGGAGTCGTGAATAAATAACACCAAAATAAAGCTCTATTTGTGCGAACAAAATGATAACAATTTCATTTGGGTACAGTGTAGCATGACCGCGCAATTGTCACTGAAAGCGCTAGAGTGCTAAAAGCTGAAAATTGGGCTGGGAAGGAAGGGGGTGAAAGTGCCCTGTATTGTAGTGGTTAAAGTCCCACTGAATTTCTGGCCATGCTAAAAAGTGCTTACCACTTAGCAGAAAAAGAGTCAGATTACAATCGCTCGGAGTTTAATCCTTTCACTGCCAAGTCCGTACGCTGTACGGACCTACAGAATTGCCCGCAGGTGGCCAAGTCAGTACGGTGTATGGACCTCTTTTCTCCCTCTTCTATAAGCTTATGGTCACTTCAATGACCATAAGCTTATATCAGAATTGTTCAGCAGAAGGTACTCACAAACATCAATGAAAAAGCATGCATAGTACAACCGAGCACAGCGCGCGTACTGCGGAAGTCACCTCCGGTATCCTATTCTCCTCGTATTCCTACGCGTATCGTCACCTATCATGTGACTTCATCAGGTCTGGATATTAAGGGGAACCCCGTGCCAAAATTATAAAAAAATGGTGTGGGGTCCCCCCAAAATCCATACCAGACCCTTATCTGAGCATGCGACCTGGCAGGCCACAGGAAAAGGGGAGGACCAGAGAGTGCCCCCCTCCTGAACCGTACCAGGCCACATACCCTCAACATGGGGAGGGTTCTTTGGGGTACCCCCCAAAACACCTTGTCCCCATGTTGATGGGGACAAGGCCCTCTTCCCCACAACCCTTGTCTGGTGGTTGTGGGGGTCTGTGGGCAATGCGCTTATCAGAATCTGGAAGCCCCCTTTAACAAGGGGGCCCCCAGATTCTGCCCCTCCTATGTGAATGGATATTGGGTACATTGTACCCCTACTCATACACCAAAAAAAGGGTCAAACAAGTAAACATGACAGGAGACAGTGTTTGACAAGTCATTTATTTAAAAAAAAGTTTCCAGCAATGTAAATCCATCTTCAATCACCAGCGTGGATGGTCTGAAAAACAAAACAAAACAAAAAACTGAGAAACTCCACCTCTGCAGCCTTTTCAAGATGACAGTTGTTATTAAAGATGAGCCGAACACCCCCCTGTTCGGTTCGCACCAGAACCTGCGAACAGACCTAAACTTCGTGTGAACTTTAGAACCCTATTAAAGTCTATGGGACTCAAACGTTCAAAATCTAAAGTGCTAATTTTAAAGGTTAATATGCAAGTTACTGTCCTAAAAAGAAGGGGGACCCCACCCCCCTCTGATGTAATGTAGGTTTCCGTTACATCAGAGGGGGGTAGGGTCACCCATACCTCATTGGGGAAGCCCTGGCTTCCCTCACTAGCGTCAGAGGGGGCGGGGTCAGGTGACGGATGGCCCGCCTACCTAATATAAGAAACGTCAGATGCTGGGATTCCGCAGTGTCTCTGACAGTGGAGACAGAAGATAGATGCATGGATGGACTGCGCTGGACTGAAAATCACCCGTCGCTGGATCTGATCAGCCATCGCTGGACCCCAGAGAGATGATCATCTGTCGCTGGATAGCAAGAGTGGATTACCACCGCTGGAATCTTTATTTTTTTTTTAATAAAGGAATTTTTCAAAAGTGTGTTTGTCTTATTTAACTATTTTTTACACTTTCTTTGTGAAATGGTAGGGGTACTTTTGTACCCCCTTACCATTTCAAACAGGGGGGGGCAGGATCTGGGGGTCCCCTTGTTAAAGGGGGCTTCCAGATTCTGATAAGCCCGCCGCCTGCAGACCCCCACAACCACCGGCCAGGGTTGTGGGGATGAGGCTCTTATCCCCATCAACATTAGGACATGGTGCTTTGAGGGGTCACAGACCCCCAAAGCATCCTCCCAATGTTGAGGGCATGTGGCCTGGTACAGTTCAGGAAGGGGGGCACTCTCTCGTCCCCCCCTCTTTTCCTGCGGCCTGCCAGGTTGCGTGCTCAGATAAAGGGTCTGGTATGGATTTTTAGGGGGACCCCCACGTCAATTTTTTTTAAACCACGCTTTTTTTTATTTTTTATCAATGACTTTCAATGAGTGTTCTCTGTATTACGGGAGCCAACAATTCATTATAGCCGCAAGTGATTTTAAAAGACTTTTTTTCCTGCAGAAATTACACTTTGTGCAGGGACAGTTCTAAGCACGGGAAACCTGCGCCCCATTCACAGGAATACTATACCCCCCCAGGTATGAAATTTAAAGTAATATTACACTTTTATTGTTTCACTTTATTATTAAATCATCATTATTAAAATCACTGCTCCCGAAAAAACTGCAGTTTTTAAAACTTTTTTGCATTGATCCATGTCCCCTGGGGCAGGACCCAGGTCCCCAAACACTTTTTAGGACAATAACTTATTAGCCTTTAAAATTAGCACTTTAGATTTCTCCCATAGACTTGTACAGGGTGTTCCCCGATTTTCGAATTTGCCGCGAACACCCCAAATTGTTCACTGTTCGCCGAACAGGCAATGTTCGAGTGGAACATGAGTTTGACTCTAATGTGAAGCTCAGCCCTAGTTGTTATATAGCTGAGGGCGGAGCATCCCTAGTTGTTATATAGCTGAGGGCGGAGCCACCCAATGACATTACCGGGTGACTCGCCCCTTCTGAATTTCCCGCGAACACCCCACAATGTTCTAAATTCAGGATAAACTTAGGAACTTAGGCTCGACACAAACATCGGGCTCATCTCTAATCAAGATAGATGCCATGGAAGGACACTGAATCAGACACACAAACACACACACTTCATTTATCAACTTATATCTCCACATTCATGAAGACTCCCTGACACCTTATACTTTAAAACTCTGAGGACGCAAGAAGTAACTCCTCTTTAGGCAGAAACCATCTTGGAAACCACGGCAGGCATTTTAAAACTCTGGTAACCCTCATTTCAAACCAGTAGCCATTTTGGAAAGGGTAATTATGTCGTATTGATTTTTACCTTATATTCATTTGTGTTATCTTAAATATTGATTATTATATACAGTTGGATAACTATTTCTCTCGAGTCAACAACCATCTGATTTTTCTATAATCTTCCATTTTTAATCATAATTTTTATAATTTTCCTTCTATTGACATAGCAAATGTCTAGTTTTATTTCATGTTGTTGATCACTTAATTACTTGCAGTATAGTAACATTTGAATTAGTGAAATACAGACGTTCCGTCTAATTGTCATATTTACTCAGTTAATGATTCTACAGGGAAATTTTATTATTTCTGTGTCATATAAAAAGTTCAACACTTCCATTAGCAGGTGTTTCAATTAATAGTCTTAATTTTATGTAACACAAATAATATTCTTAATTTTATGTAACATTTGTTTCTGTCAACCAATATATATATATAACTGTAGCACTAACCCCGAAGGAGCTACTGGTTTGATTGGGCTTACCGTTACCTTCTTCTCCTTGATTTGTGTCTAGGGGTTTCCCGTGGTAGATGGCCCAGTAACTTTAGAGACTGACGACAGATCCGCATAAAGGAATTTTTATTTGCAAAAAACGTAAAAAACAAACAGTCACTTAAAATAGGGTTCAGAGGGTTAGGAAGGAAGTTTAGGTACTCTTAGTGTCAAAGTCAATGACAAAGGACTTTCTTACTTTGACTAAATCCAGAGAATAGCCATTCACAACTGGATGTGAACTTCACTCAGGTTGGATAGTCCCTCTCTCACAAGGCTTAGCAGCCAACAAGGTGCTTTACTCAGGAACAAGGCTCTGCCACAGACGTTGTTGTAGAACATACAGGAATACGTCTCTGCCACAGATGGTGTTGTAGAACATTCAGGAAACTAAAATTGTAGAACACTCATGTGATACCTGGATCTTTCAACCAGCTTGGCGATACCCACGAGACTGGATTCACTTAGGTACTTCAGCCCCTCCAGGCTCTTGCTAAGAAGCCAACTCGTACATGGCCTTCTTCTGAAGAGTCCTCCCCTGGATAGCTATGAAGTTACTGGGCCTCTCCAACTACCGGAAACGGCACCGGACCACCTTAGGATCCTTCTTTAGCTTCCTTCCTTGGGCTAGCCAACCGAGACAACTAATCATCTGGATCTGCATCCCAGGCCATAGCCTTCCTGGGGGCTGGTCAAGAGGACCAGGACCATGGAGTCAGCACATACTTCTGGACCAGAACCTCGGACCACGTGACATCCACATCTTAAGTACCCTTTCCCAGAAAGCACAGCAAGAGTGACACTCCCACTGGGCAGGCTCCGAGAGAGAGTAAACTTAAAGTGCCCAGCCAGACTGTAGTTCCTTGCCCACCAGAAGAGACAGTGCCCCTTGTGGCCAGGCTGAACATCCTATAGTTCAGTCAGACTGATGATGAGTTCCAAATTTAGAACAATTGTACCCAAACCAAACTGCAGTTCAGGTGTAACCTTAACTTTCAAAAACAGCTCTTCAGGAGCCGGCGCTACATAAATATTTTGCATGACTACATGTCTGGTGAATAAATCTACCGTATATACTCGAGTATAAGCCGAGATTTTCAGCCTCTTTTTTGAGGCTGAAAGTGCCCCCCTCGGCTTATACTCGAGTCATCGCTGTCTGCCCGCTCGATCAGCGTGTCGAGCAGACAGACAGCGGCCATTCTGATTCAAAAGCCGCGCCTCCGGCTCCGCCTTCGCCTGTGATAGGCGGAACACTGAATTTCCCAGCAGCCTGTGTTCCGCCTATCACGGGCATCCGCTCATCCTCGTACTACGGACGAGGATGATACGACGTCCGTGATAGGCGGAACACAGGCTGCTGGGAAATTCAGTGTTCCGCCTATCACAGGCGAAGGAGGAGGCGCGGCTTTTGAATTTTACAATGGCCGCCGACGAAGAGGGCACGGGACGGAGGCAAGGCAAGGCAAGGCACGGCACGGGACGGGACGGGACGGGACGGGACGAAGGCAAGGCACGACACGGGACGGAGGCTCGGGACAAAGGCTCGGGACACAGGTAGGCTGGACACACACACACACACACACACACACACACACACACACACACACACACACACACACACACACGGATGGAGACACACACACACGGATGGATGGATGGATGGAGACACACACACACACAGGGATGGATGGATGGATGGATGGAGACACACACACACAGGGATGGATGGATGGATGGATGGAGACACACACACACAGGGATGGATGGATGGATGGATGGAGACACACACACACACACAGGGATGGATGGATGGATGGATGGAGACACACACACACAGGGATGGATGGATGGATGGACACACACACACACAGGGATGGATGGACGGACACACAGGGATGGACGGACACACAGGGATGGACGGACACACAGGGATGGACGGACACACACACAGGGATGGACAGGCATGTCTCACCCTCGGCTTATACACGAGTCAATAAGTTTGCCAGTTTTTTTGGGGGTAAATTGGGGGCCTCGGCTTATATTCGGGTCGGCCTATACTCGAGTATATACGGTACTATTTTTTCTCATTCATAAATGCCGTGCAGGAAAATGGTCCTCATAAGCGCTACAATAGGGTTATGGTGTGAATGCACCACCGACACCCAAAGAACATTTTTTCCACACCTGTTTGACAGGTGCATATCATTACAATTTTTTACTGCAAGGCCAATTCTTGCTTTCATCAAGAGTACCACTATAGGGTTACAGTGTGAAGGCAACACAGACACCCAAAGAACAATTTTTCCGCACCCATTACAGAAGTAAAAATCCAAAGTCTGTGGTAGAGACACCAGAATTTATCCAAAAAATCTTGTTCCTAGCGCACTACATTGTAGCCTCGTCATATAGACTGGCTCACCAAGCCATCGTTTACAAAATAAAGAAAGCTTGCAGGGAAAATGTCATTTTTTTGTCTTTAAACGTGCTATTATTGCTGTAGCAGCTTCTATACACAGTACAGATGTGCCACTTTACAAGTAGAATAAGGGGACCTCCCAGGCACTATATTGAAAGGAATTTTTCATTTTTATACTTTCGCTTCAAGCATCAATAAATCACTGCTCATTTAAAAATTATGTTTTTTACAGACTTTTTTTTTCATTAATACATGTTTCCCAGGGCAGTATATTGTATGCCATATTACTTGCATATAAGCCTTCAAAATGGGCACGATAGTCGAAGATACTGTATTTTATGCTGTAAGGTATTTGACTTGTTTGATTTCATGGAGTATTTATGTCTAGCAAAGCAATCATTTATTTTCTGTTTCACTAATATAATAGTATCCACGTGGGCATTTGAGTAAATTTATTTTAAAACTGGTTCTACAGGTATAATAACCCTTTATCTTTATTTGATAATCCTGACGTTAGTGACTGAAATACCTCCTTTTGATCATATGTGAACACTGTACACAATTAAGACACAGAAAATAAAAACTCTGGTGTGCGATAATAGCACAAACCTCCTGCCCGCTCTTAGGCCGGGAAAGTTGACACATGTGCTATGCCTGGCACATGTCCTCAATTTGATGGTGCAGCATAGTTTAACCACTTGCTTACTGGACACTTAAACCCCCCTCAGTCCCAGACCAATTTTCAGCTTTCAGTGCTCTCACATTTTGAATGACAATTACTCAGTCATGCAACACTGTAACCAAATTATTTTTTTGTCCTTTTCTTCATACCAATAGAGCTTTCTTTTGGTGGTATTTGATCACCTCTCTGTTTTTTATTTTCTGCGCTATAAATGAAAAAAGACCGAAAATTTTGAAAAAAAATGAATTTTTCTTCGTTTCTGTGACAAAATTTTGCAAATTAGCAATTTTTCTTCATAAATTTTGGCCACAATTTATACTACTACACATCTTTGGTAAAAATAACCCAAATTTTTGCATATTATATGATCTGTGTGAAATTTATAGAGTCTACAAGCTATGGTGCAAATCATAAAGATTTGCAAAAAAAGATCACATCTGATGTACTAAGGCCTATCTCCATTCTTGAGACCCTAACAAGCCAGGAAAGTACAAATGCCCCCCAAATGACCCCTTTTTGGAAAGTAGACATTCCAATGTAATCCTCACAATGTTTATACTCTCGTGCCCCAAATCCAAAAAATGTATAAACACAAGCGCTTAGTAGGCAGCAGTGGAAATCATAAAAAATCTGCAGCTGCTTAAAATTACTATTCATATGAGTAGTATTCTAAAACTGAAAAACTATTATACCATATACCAGAAGAGACAATCTGTGACCACACAGTCACAGCTTACCACTGGTACACTGGCGAGCAGCGCTATATAACAGTGCACCTTTGCTGTAAATACATTAAAATAATAATATGTGTATACATGTGCGAAATTTGTATAACCATCACATATATCATACACTGTGCAATCACATTACGATATTATTATACAATTCGGGTGAGGATATTTTTACTCTCCCCTTTATTACTCTTCTCCCAAGATCAAACGCAATGTCACTACAGGAGGCACTGTACCGATGTCGCCTGTGTGTACAAGCCACAATTCATTCCAGGAGAGTAAAACCACACATTTCGAACGAATAGTCTTTTAGTGTTGGAACAGACTAATCACCGCCACCGTTCTTCTTATCACACCTCCACACGTGGTTTCCACAAACGGGGGGTTCTTAGTGACAGGTGGAAAGACACCCCCTTTTGGTAAAACTCTTACCGGAATATATAGGTCAAATCAGCGCTTCACATATACTCAGCGGGGTCCTCTCTTTACATCATCCTCCCTTAGATCATGGTTGTGACTGTTACTTCAACCGTCCCAATGATTGTAACGTGAATGGAGAATCAAAAAATATATATATAGTGTGATACCGTAAAACACTCCGATTTATTTAAATACAACAAAGAATACACTCACAAACAATAATTCAAAATCAGGCAAATTCAGATTATCACCACAGAATAATCCACTGGATCACCTTCCCCCTGGACTGCATCGGGCATACAACTGAATATGTACCTCTAACCTTCTTTTTGTGGTGCGTCCTTGTATCGTTACCCTGACGCGTTTCGTCCGTTAATGGACATCATCTGAGGACCATTGATGTCCATTAACGGACGAAACGCGTCAGGGTAACGATACAAGGACGCACCACAAAAAGAAGGTTAGAGGTACATATTCAGTTGTATGCCCGATGCAGTCCAGGGGGAAGGTGATCCAGTGGATTATTCTGTGGTGATAATCTGAATTTGCCTGATTTTGAATTATTGTTTGTGAGTGTATTCTTTGTTGTATTTAAATAAATCGGAGTGTTTTACGGTATCACACTATATATATATTTTTTGATTCTCCATTCACGTTACAATCATTGGGACGGTTGAAGTAACAGTCACAACCATGATCTAAGGGAGGATGATGTAAAGAGAGGACCCCGCTGAGTATATGTGAAGCGCTGATTTGACCTATATATTCCGGTAAGAGTTTTACCAAAAGGGGGTGTCTTTCCACCTGTCACTAAGAACCCCCCGTTTGTGGAAACCACGTGTGGAGGTGTGATAAGAAGAACGGTGGCGGTGATTAGTCTGTTCCAACACTAAAAGACTATTCGTTCGAAATGTGTGGTTTTACTCTCCTGGAATGAATTGTGGCTTGTACACACAGGCGACATCGGTACAGTGCCTCCTGTAGTGACATTGCGTTTGATCTTGGGAGAAGAGTAATAAAGGGGAGAGTAAAAATATCCTCACCCGAATTGTATAATAATATCGTAATGTGATTGCACAGTGTATGATATATGTGATGGTTATACAAATTTCGCACATGTATACACATATTATTATTTTAATGTATTTACAGCAAAGGTGCACTGTTATATAGCGCTGCTCGCCAGTGTACCAGTGGTAAGCTGTGACTGTGTGGTCACAGATTGTCTCTTCTGGTATATGGTATAATAGTTTTTCAGACATTCCAATGTATTTAGTAAGAGGCATGGTGAGTTATTTTAACCACTTGCCGACCGCCGCACGACGATATACGTCGGCAGAATGGCACGGGCAGGCATATTGGCGTATATATAAGTCCATGCCTGCCCGCGGGTGGGGGGCCCGATCGGGCCCCCCCCCGGTGCCTGCGGCGGTCGGCATTCGTTCGGGAGAGATCAGGGATGAGGGGACGGCCATTCATTCATGGCCACCCCCTCGCGATCGCTCTCGACGAATGGAAATCCCCCGTGACATCACTTCCTCTCCTGTAATGTAAACACAGGAGAGGAAGTGATGTATTCTCTCCTCCGTGTCGGTATTTTCCGTTCCGACACGGAGGAGAGCGGATCGGTGAGTTGCACCAACACTCTACACACACAGTAGAACATGCCAGGCACACTCACACCCCCCCTTTACCCCCCGATCACCCCCCCAATTACCCCTGCCCCCCAGTCACAGTGACACCAATGTCATTTTTTTTTTTTTTTTTTTTTTTTTTTGCATTGGTGTCATTTGTGACTGTAATAACTGTTAGGGCAGTTAGAGTTAGCCCCCTTTAGTTCTAATGTACCCCCCTAACCCCCCCAATAAAGGTTTAACCCCGTGATCACCCCCCGTCGCCAGTGTCACTAAGGCTGGGTTCACATTGCAGCGGTTTATGAGAACGAATGTGATTCGCACCGCACTGCAGTGCAAATCACATCCGATCTCTGTGCGATTCGAGTTCAGCCATTCGCCGCACCCGCCGCACCCGCCACACCCGCCGCACCCGCCGCAAATTCGCACGGGACCCTTTTTTTGGCCCGCAGCAGAATCGGATCGCATGGGTGTTCACACCATGCGATCCGAGTTTGCAGATCGCACTGCGATATGCGAACTGATCTGGGGGTGTCAGTAACATTTCACTGACACTCCCAGCAGTTCGCATAGGGCAGTGTGAACTGCCGCCGGGAGGCATGCGATGCGGGAACCCGCCGCGGATTCGCGGCGTTTCCGCATCGCTCCAGTGTGAACCCAGCCTAATAAGCGATCATTTTTCTGATCGCCGTATTAGTGTCACAGGTGACGCTAGTTAGGCAGGTAGGTATTTAGGTTCGCCGCAGCTTTTTATAGCGCCAGGGACCCCCATATACTACCGCATAAAGCCCCCTGATTGCCCCCTAGTTAACCCTTTCACCAGTGATCACCATATAACTGTTACAGGTGACGCTGGTTGGTTAGTTATTTTTTTATAGTTTCAGGGCACCCGCCATTTATTACCTAATAAAGGTTTAACCCCCTGATCACCCGGCGGGTGTCATTTGTGACTAATAACTGTTAGGGCAGTTAGGGTTAGCCCCCTTTAGTTCTAAGGTACCCCCCTAACCCCCCCAATAAAGGTTTAACCCCGTGATCACCCCCCGTCGCCAGTGTCACTAAGGCTGGGTTCAGATTGCAGCGGTTTGAGAACGGATGTGATTCGCACCGCACTGCAGTGCAAATCACATCCGATCTCTGTGCGATTCGAGTTCAGCCATTCGCCGCACCCGCCACACCCGCCGCACCCGCCGCAAATTCGCACGGGACCCTTTTTTTGGCCCGCAGCAGAATCGGATCGCATGGGTGTTCACACCATGCGATCCGAGTTTTCAGATCGCACTGCGATATGCGAACTGATCTGGGGGTGTCAGTAACATTTCACTGACACTCCCAGCAGTTCGCATAGGGCAGTGTGAACTGCCGCCGGGAGGCATGCGATGCGGGAACCCGCCGCGCATTCGTGGCGTTCCCGCATCGCTCCAGTGTGAACCCAGCCTAATAAGCGATCGTTTTTCTGATCGCTGTATTAGTGTCACAGGTGACGCTAGTTAGGCAAGTAGGTATTTAGGTTCGCCGCAGCTTTTTATAGCGCCAGGGACCCCCATATACTACCGCATAAAGCCCCCTGATTGCCCCCTAGTTAACCCTTTCACCAGTGATCACCATATAACTGTTACAGGTGACGCTGGTTGGTTAGTTATTTTTTTATAGTTTCAGGGCACCCGCCATTTATTACCTAGTCTCACTAGTGTACCCCTAAATTTAGGGGTGTCTACTTTCCAAAATGGGGTCATTTGGGGGGGGTTTGTGCCATCTTGGCATTTTATGGCCTTCAAAACTGTAACGCCCTTAGAAAGCCTGAAGGCGGTGCTTGGTTTTCGGGGCCCCGTACGCGGCTAGGCTCCCAAAAAGTCCCACATATGTGGTATCCCCGTACTCAGGAGAAGCAGCAGAATTTATTTTGGGGTGTCATTTCACATATGCCCATGGCATGCGTGAGCAATATATCATTTAGTGACAACTTTGTGAAAAAAAAAAAAAAAAAAAAAAAGTTTGTAATTTTCCCGCAACTTGTGGCAAAATATAAAATATTCCATGGACTCAACATGCCTCTCAGCAAATAGCTTGGGGTGTCTACTTTCTAAAATGGGGTCATTTGTGGGGGTTTTGTGCCATCTTGGCATTTTATGGCCTTCAAAACTGTAATAGGTAGTGAGGAGTGAAGTCAAATATTTACGCCCTTAGAAAGCCTGAAGGCGGTGCTTGGTTTTCGGGGCCCCGTACGCGGCTAGGCTCCCAAAAAGTCCCACATATGTGGTATCCCCGTACTCAGGAGAAGCAGCAGAATTTATTTTGGGGTGTCATTTCACATATGCCCATGGCATGTGTGAGCAATATATCATTTAGTGACAACTTTGTGAAAAAAAAAAAAAAAAAAAAAAAGTTTGTAATTTTCCCGCAACTTGTGGCAAAATATAAAATATTCCATGAACTCAACATGCCTCTCAGCAAATAGCTTGGGGTGTCTACTTTCTAAAATGGGGTCATTTGTGGGGGTTTTGTGCCATCTTGGCATTTTATGGCCTTCAAAACTGTAATAGGTAGTGAGAAGTGAACTCAAAAATTTACGCCCTTAGAAAGCCTGAAGGCGGTGCTTGGTTTTCGGGGCCCCGTACGCGGCTAGGCTCCCAAAAAGTCCCACATATGTGGTATCCCCGTACTCAGGAGAAGCAGCAGAATTTATTTTGGGGTGTCATTTCACATACGCCCATAGCATGTGTGAGCAATATATCATTTAGTGACAACTTTGTGTAAAAAAAAAAAAAAAATTTTTTTTTTGTCATTATTCAATCGCTTGAGGCAAAAAAATAAAATATTCAATGGGCTCAACATGCCTCTTATCAATTTCCTTAGGGGGTCTACTTTCCAAAATGGGGTCATTTGGGGGGGTTTTGTACTGCCCTGCCATTTTAGCACCTCAAGAAATGAGATAGGCAGTCGTAAACTAAAAGCTGCGTAAATTCCAGAAAACGTACCTTAGTTTGTAGATGTGACAACTTTTGCGCAAACCAATAAATATACAATTATTGACTTTTTTTTTACCAAAGACATGTGGCTGAATACATTTTGGCCTAAATGTATGACTAAAATTGAGTTTATTGGATTTTTCTAATAACAAAAAGTAGAAAATATCATTTTTTTTCAAAATTTGCGGTCTTTTTACGTTTATATCGCAAAAAATAAAAATCGCAGAGGCAATCAAATACCATCAAAAGAAAGCTCTATTTGTGGGAAGAAAAGGACGCAAATTTTGTTTGGGTACAACATTGCATGACCGCGCAATTACCAGTTAAAGCAGCGCAGTGCCAAAGTGTAAAAAGACCTCTGGTCATTTACCAGCAAAATGGTCCGGTCTTAAAGTGGTTAAGTTGTCATTTTTTCCCACAATTCTTTGCAAAATTACGATTTTTTTTTTTTCACAAAATTTTCATTGTAATAGCTTATTTCTCCCACACGGAATGTGCATACCACAAATAACACCCCAAAATACATACTCCTACTCCTCCTGAGTATAACGATACCACATGTGTGAGACTTTTACACAGCCTGACCACATACAGAGGCCTAATTTTGAAGTAGCACCTTCAGGCATTCTAGGAGCATAAATTACACATTTCATTTTTCAACCACCTATTACAGTTTTGAAGGCCCTGGAACACCAGGGCAATGGAAACGTCCAGAAAATGACCCAATTTTGGAAAGCTAACATCCCAACGTATAATCTATGAGGCATAATGAGTCTTTTCAATGGTTCATTTTTTTCCAGAAGTTTTCGGAAAATGTGGAAAAAAATGAAAACGCATTTTTTTTTACACAAAGTTGTCCGTTTATAAGATATTTCCAACACATAGCATTTACATAGCAAAAATAGCACCCCAAAATACATTCTCCTACTCCTCCTGAGTATAACGATACCACATGTGTGAGAGTTTTACACAGCCTGACCACATACAGAGGCTTGAAGTAGCACCTTCAGGCATTCTAGGAGCATAAATTACACATTTCATTTCTCAACCACCTATTACAGTTTTGAAGGCCCTGGAACACCTGGGCAATGGAAACGTCCAGAAAATGACCCCATTTTGGAAAGCTAACACCCCAACGTAAAATCTATGAGGCATAATGAGTCTTTTCAATGGTTCATTTTTTTCCAGAAGTTTTCGGAAAATGTGGAAAAAAATGAAAACGCATTTTTTTTACACAATGTTGTCCGTTTATAAGATATTTCCAACACATAGCATTTACATAGCAAAAATAGCACCCCAAAATACATTCTCCTACTCCTCCTGAGTATAACGATACCACATGTGTGAGACTTTTACACAGCCTGACCACATACAGAGGCCTAATTTTGAAGTAGCACCTTTAGGCATTCTAGGAGCATAAATTACACATTTCATTTCTCAACCACATATTACAGTTTTGAAGGCCCTGGAACACCAGGGCAATGGAAACGTCCAGAAAATGACCCCATTTTGGAAAGCTAACACCCCAACGTATAATCTATGAGGCATAATGAGTCTTTTCAATGGTTCATTTTTTTCCAGAAGTTTTTGGAAAATGTGGAAAAAAATGAAAACACATTTTTTTTTTACACAAAGTTGTCCGTTTATAAGATATTTCCAACGCATAGCATTTACATAGCAAAAATAACACCCCAAAATACATTCTACTACTCCTCCTGAGTATGGCAATACCACATGTGTGAGACGTTTACACAGCCTGGCCACATGCAGAGGTGCAACATGCAAGAAACACCGTCGGCGTTCCAGGGACACATAGCCTGCACATACCAAGAATTACACCCCCAAATACATTATGCTGAGCAAAGGGTAAAGAAAAGATTACCTGTGGTTTTAGAAGCGCAGTTGTCCACAGGAGGATATCACTGGTCCAGGCAGCAGGCAGGGACTTGGTCAGCAACAGCGAACACAGTTTTTCAGGCAGCAGGCAGGGATACTGTCCATATTACAGTCCAGGGTCAGTGCAGAGATGTCAGCAGTGCCAAAAATATTGGTCCTGGTAGTAGGCAGGTCCTTGTGGTGTGGTCAGTGCGGCATGATGGCAGTAAGTCCTACAGGCAGCAGACAGAAGTAGAGCCTCATTCAGGACAGAATGGGGATAGGGGTAGAGGCTTCTCCCTCCCAAATCTCTTTGAAGCCTCCGAGTCTCCAGACCCTAATCTAGGAATAATAAAACAAAGAAAATTGTTTTCTTCTTCCAGAAAAACTATACTGGAGCCCCTCACATATGTGAGACCCCGTGTTGAATCCCACTAGTCCAGTTGCAGAATACAAGATCAGTCCAAGAGGCAGGCAAATATCGTGGTCAAACAGTCCAAGGTCAGTTCCAGATCAGGCAGAGATATGTACAGAATCGTTAGACAGAAGCATGGTCGAATAACAGTCCAGGGTCAGTTCCAGATCAGGCAGAGGTATGTACAGAATCGTTAGGCAGAAGCATGGTCGAATAACAGTCCAGGGTCATAATTTGGATCATTTAGTGGAAGGCACTGGGAATTGTCACTGAAATGTAAGAACCTCAGGATGATCTGATACCTGCTTCTGGGCATTACTGCGGAGAAGAGCGGTGAGTGGTGGAGGGGGTGGGTTGACCAGTAGGTACGTAATTGATTTTTTTTGTTGAGTCCCATATTAAATGTGAGGCCTAAAAAAACCTTGAACTCCTCCATCGTTAGGTCTCTCCATTCGTAGGGACGGGCATAATAAGAGGTCGGATTTTGCAAAATAAATTGTTGTGCATACAAGTTGCACTGGGCCACAATTGACGACAACATATCCTCCGTAAAAATTAAATTAAAAAAATCTATTGGGGTAAAGTTCTCTGTGTCTACCTGGACTCCTGGCTGGGCGGTGAAAGGGGGAACATTGGCCTCTCCTGAATTAGGAGGAAGCCACAAGGGGTTCTGAAGGGCATAGGGAAGGCCGGCATGGCTCCTAACCCTTTGGGGCTGAGATGACACCCCACTGGTACTTGGCCTTTCTTGCCGGGGCACTGCGGTGCTGGTGGACGGCACTGCGGTGCTGGTGGACGGCACTGCGGTGCTGGTGGACGGCACTTCGGTGCTGGTGGACGGCACTGCCTCACTAGAACGCCTTTGTTTGATGGGCCGGATATCTTCCTCCTCGGATTCAGTCAGTGTTTCACTGCTGAGGACTGGCTCATAATTTACGTCGGCTTCAGAATCCGAATCTGAAAAGGAATCTGAAGAGGAGAGCTCCCCGTTGCTCTCGTCGGCCGTGGAAATAATTTGGTACGCCTCCTCAGCGGAAAAGACACGTTTAGCCATGGTAGCACTGATGGGCACTGATGAGGTGGCACAGATGTGCACTGATTATACAGATGGGCGCTTTTGAGGTGGCACAGATGGGCGCTTTTGAGGTGGCACAGATGGGTGCTTTTGAGGTGGCACAAATGGACACTGATGGGTCGGCACAGATGTGCACTGATTTATTGCACAGATGTGCAGATTTATTGCACGGATGTGCACTGATGAGGCGGCAGATGGGCACTGCTGAGTCGGCACAGATGGGCACTGCTGAGTCGGCACAGATGGGCACTGCTGAGTCGGCAGATGGGCACTGATGGGTCGGCACAGATGTGCACTGATTTATTGCACAGATGTGCAGATTTATTGCAGATGTGCACTAATGAGGCAGCAGATGGGCACTGCTGAGGCGGCACAGAGGGGCACTGCTGAGGCGGCACAGATGGGCACTGCTGAAGTGGCACAGATGGGCACTGCTGAGGCGGCACAGATGGGCACAGATTGGTACAGATGGGCACCGATTGGCACTGGCGGGCACTGGTGGGCACTGGCGGGCACTGGCGGTGCACAGATGGGCACTGGCGGGCAATGATGGTGCACAGATGGGGCACTGGCGGTGCACAGGTGGGCACTGGCGGTGCACAGGTGGGCACAGGTGGGCACTGGCGGTGCACAGGTGGGCACAGGTGGACACAGGTGGGGTAGAGATGGGCACTGGTGGGGTAGATCTGGGCACTGGCGGGGTAGATCTGGGCACTGGCAGGGTAGATCTGAGCACTGGTAGGGTAGATCTGGGCACAGATGGCAGAAACACCTTTTTTTTATTCACTTACAGTATCTCTCTCCTCAAACGCTATCGCTGTGTGAGGAGACAGATTCGGCAATGGGTGATGATCTCATTTGTTTACATTTGAGATCATCACCCATTGGAGGCGGCGATCGCGCTGTAAACGGCCGCTGTGATTGGCCGTTTACAGCGATCTGTGATTGGCCAACACAGATTTTCCCCGATGCGCGCTCCCGGGAGCGCGCGGGGAGCTCTTAAAGGGGACGACGTCAATAGACGTAGTCCCGGAAATTGAGATCCGCGCTGTAGCCGTCATTTGACTATAGCGCGGATCTCAAGTGGTTAAATAGGTACCCATGTTTGAAAGATCTGCTAAAGCAGGCCAGAATAGTCTGCAGCCATTTCAGGTGGTCATACACAGCCAGTGCTTGGGCCGTCAATGAGTACCTGTTATGGACAGGGCACTCGAGGCATAGCAGCGGGAGGAAGAGGAGGACTTCCTTTCCTCTCAAGGCCCGCTTTATGCAGACACCATTCTTCCAATAAAAAAAGGAAAAAACTAACAAGTTAGTTAAGCCACGCTCTCTTACAAAGTGCAAGTGCATAAACAACAAAATGGTTAACACAACAGAACTAATAAAAAAATTGCAAACACCATAAGTGCTTAATAAACTAAAGTCCAAAATATAAATGTTGATGTGTTCAAATAAAATATTGTCCAAGCTTGACAGACAAAATCTGAATGCTTTTTGGATAAGGTCTTCCTAATATTCAACGATCATCACATGGGCTAATCTTCCACCACCAACACTGGTCACACAGTCTACTCACCAGAAAGTAGTGACTCTCATTACAAGAGTCAAATATGCTTATATGGAAAATGCTGATTGGACTCTCACTGCTGTGGTTTGATCCAAATGTTGTGGAGATAGAAAATGCTGTGACCTGCCTGGACACTGGGTGGACTTGTTTAAATCCTCGATGCGGGATTGAACATTAGACCATCAATACCATAGATTTAGAGAAAAAAGGAATGTTCCCATAGTGAAGTATGTCAAAAATATCAAAAATCTATAAAAAAAAATCATAATACAAGCGATCGTAGTACACCGATCGTAATAAAAACAAGTGAAGAAACCTCATACATTCATGCAGACAGTCTTTAACAAACACGGACGCTGCTGAAGTTCAGCCACGCAGCTAAGGCGTAAGTAACAAGTTACATTTGATATACCCTACTGGTTTCTTCAGTATGCTCTGACGTCATCAGGGGTGACGTCTGATGTATGTAATGTATGGCGGTTGCCTATTCTCTTGCCTTTCATCCACATGCAGGCACCGGAAGATGAACTTTAGAATGACGTGTATTAGGCGGTTTCTTTAAATGACATGAAACTCTGAGATCAGGGATTGTATGGCTTTAAAAAAAAAAAAAAAGGTAACGTTATGCTCTTATTTCTGTTGTTTTTAATGCCTTTTTATTTAAAAGTGTTACTAAACCTAGTACCCTACATTCACTATATCTGGTGTCCCACAATACACAGATAATGGAAATGCAATTTGTTTAGTAAATATAAACTGCTAAATACCTTTTTTCCTCATCAACAGTGTCTAGCAGTTTCATGACATCTATTAGTGTCCAGCAGAGCACTGGTGAAAGCTTATAGCAGAAGTTTTATTTTCCTATGACTGTCCTATGAGACTGCAGGACCCCGGTCCCTCTGTCTGAGCAGTGCTGATCAGCCCTGTGCTGATTACATGCACTCTCCCAAGAAAAAAAAAAAAAACTCTAGCAATACACACCAAACTGAGCATGTGCAGCTTGCCCCCAAGGCTCTGTTCTGTCAGGAGATAGATTGGGGACAGTGGAAGAAGTGGAGAATCAGAGAAGATAGGATCAAACAGCCTTTTTACACAATGCAGTGGAATAAGCCCTTAGGTTCCACAGTGAGTATGACAAGCATAATTTACTGAATATACAGACTGATCTAAGGCCGCGTACACACGGGCGGATTGTCTGCCCAACTAAGTTCGGCAGACAATCCGACAGACAGTCCGTTCAAAATTTGCATGAACGGACTTGACCACACACGATGAGCAGACAGTCCGCTGAAAGCGTGCGTGATGACGTGTACAGCACGTACGACGGGACTAGAAAAACGACGTCCTATACACTGCAATGCAACCTTCGGCCGTGTAAACCCTTTCTGAGCATGCGCCATACTTAGTCCGTCCAACTTGCCTACACACGAGCGGACTGTCCGCTAAAACCAAGTTTGGACGGACAAAACCAAGTTTGAACGGACTGTCTTACGGAAATTCCGTAAGACTTTGTTCGTCAGACTGTCCGCTGAAAAAGTCAGCTGAAGCCCACACACGAGCGGATTGTCCGCTGAAACACTGTTCAGCGGACTAAGTTGGACAGACAATCCGCCCGTGTGTACGCGGCCTTAGGCCGTGTACACACGGGCGGACTGTTCGCCCAACTTAGTCCGCTGAACAGTGTTTCAGCGGACAGTCCGCTTGTGTGTGGGCTTCAGCGGACTGTTTCAGCGGACAGTCTGACGAACAAAGTCTTACGGAATTTCCGTAAGACAGTCCGTTCAAACTTGGTTTTGTCCGTCCAAACTTGGTTTCAGCGGACAGTCCGCTCGTGTGTAGGCAAGTTGGACGGACTAAGTATGGCGCATGCTCAGAAAGGGTTTACACGGCCGAAGGTTGCATTGCAGTGTATAGGACGTTGTTTTTCTAATCCCGTCGTACGTGCTGTACACGTCATCACGCACGTTTTCAGCGGACTGTTCGTTCATCGTGTGTGGTCAAGTCCGTTCATGCTAATTTTGAACGGACTGTTTGTCGGATTGTTTGACGAACTTAGTTGGGCGAACAGTCCGCCCGTGTGTACGCGGCCTTACTGTTGTGGGTTTAGTAACACTTTAAATGAGCATTACTTTAGCAGAATGAAGTTTCACAGCAATAAATGTGCTTATAGGTGTGCGGACAAGCCTCTACACAGATATTTGTATGTAGCGCTACCTAATCAGGAGCTGCTGAATTGTGGGTTCCACTTTGCCTGCACAGCTAGGCAACAAACATTTTCAGCAGGCATGCATAGTCAAAGAACCAGTTCCAGGGCTTTGTTTTTTTATTTATTTATTGGGTGTAAATAACTTAGATGGGGATAGGGTGGCTATGGGATGCCCAGAACTTGGTCAATGTAGAACTTTAAGGACAACATGAGTGATCACAGACTTCTAGCAAAGATCCAAGACTGTACTCCCTCCGGAATAACTGTACATCCTGGCTAGCCACAAGTGGCAACTTGATAGTCTTTCCTGCATAATGCCAGTGCGTCTGGCTCCAACTGAGGATTCCCCAAGCTAGAATGGAGGATAACAGTATGGTGTCCCTCTGTAAACTATATGAATATTTCATTTGGCTGCAATCTCCTGTGTAGGCATTGGGGGTGAAAAGTGTAGAGGTTACTCACTCAGTCCCTTTTAATCCTGTAGCATAGATGGTGACTTCTGCCTAGGCCTCCTGCTGTTCAAGCCCCACTTGCTTGCCAGGGTGTCTCAACCAATCGAGATGACCAGCACAGTGGTCCCCTCCAGGCCTCTGGATATTGGATTCTCGCCCCACATGGCCAGGCTCCTGAGCATTTTTTGTCCAACTCTCTACCTTCTAGGTCATCCTTACCCAGGGATTGGTAGAGCTTCCATGAATATTCAAGCTTCTATCTCCATCCCTCCGCCCACTAAGCTCTGGAACTTTCTGGAAACTTTGAGAAGCCAAGGGGAGGCGACAGACACTCAGTCCTCAAGGCCTTCCAGCTGAATAAAAAATAAAAGGTACTCTAAATGATTTTAAATGCAGGTCCCTGTAAAAGAAGTTGCCTCTTTTTGACTACTATTAGGGATAAGCTCAAAGTTTAGTCTAAACACATATTTAGACCAAAAGTTGGCTGTTCAGGAGTTCATATGAATGTCAGACTTTTTACTAGTTCGTCAGGAGATGGACATCATATAGACAGTGCCATCTTTAATATTGATTGGACCCTGGGCAAACATTTTCTTGCCCCCCCCCCCCCCAATCAAATCCACCCTCCACCTGCTCTGAGACATACAATAAATAGCAGCTAGACTTAAAATCAGTTTACTGTATCAGATCAGGCAGCAATTGCGACTGGTTGCCAACTGTTACAGCATGTCATTACTGCTTACTGACTGGTTGCTAGAGGTTACAAAAATAATTTCTGCTTGTTAATTGGTTGATAGAGATGTACTGTACAGTAATACTCGTGGCTACAATGAATTGTCGGTACGCAATACACACAAAAGTTCATTGATAAAAACAGCAAAAATGCGTGGGGTCCCCCTAAATTCCATACCAGGCCCTTCAGGTCTCGTATGGATATTAAGGGGAACCCCGCTCCAAAATAAAAAAAAAATACCGTGCGGGTCCCCCTCAAAATCCATACCAGACCCTTCAGGTCTGGTATGGATTTTAAGGGGAACCCCGAACCAAAAAAAAAAAAACCTGGCAGGCCGTAGGAAAAGAGGAGGATGAGAGAGTGCCCCCCCTCCTGAACCGTACTAGGCCACATGCCCTCAACATTGGGAGGGTGCTTTGAGGTAGTCCCTCAAAGCACCTTGTCCCCATGTTGATGGGGAGAAAGGCCTCATCCCCAAAACCCTTGCTCTGTGGTTGTGGGGGTCTAACAAGGGGACTCCCAGATCCCGGTCCCCCCTGTGTGAATTGGTAATGGGGTGCAAATGTACCCCTACCATTTCACAAAAGAAAGTGACAAAAAGGTTAAAAAAGACAAGAGATGGTTTTGACAAGTCCTTTATTAAATTCTTCTTCTTTTTTCTGGTCTTCCTTCCCTGTTCTTTTTGTTCCTCCAACTTCTTCTTCTTCATCTTCTTCTTAATCTTCTTCTTCCTCCACTCTTCTCCTTCTGCATCTTGCTCTGGCTTCTTCTCCGCGCCATCTGAAAACTCCGCCTCTGTGGGAGTCTTCAGCCGTGTGACGCTTCGATTCTTCTGACACTTCTTAAATAACGGATGGCGGGGCCACTCAGTGACCCCGCCCTCCACTGACGCACAGGGACTTCCCTATGGCTTTGCCTGTGTTGTCAGAGGGGTGACCCCGCCCCCCTCTGACAACACGGGTGTAGGGTGTATCAGGTGCAGGAGTAAAAAAAAGGCTTAAAAAATAAACAATAAAAATGAGAAATTCCTTTTACTATAGTGTATGGGGTATGGGGGGGGGGGGTCCCCTTAGTCTGCCTGTAAAGTGGGGCATCTGTACCATGCATAAACCATGCTGTGGCAAAACTGACATTTATAAGGAAAAAAAATGCAATACCATTGCCAGCAATACAACAATGTTTAAAAGAAATGGCGTGGGGGTCCCCCCCTAATCCATACCAGGCTCTTTGGGTCTGGTATGGATTTTAAGGGGAACCCTTCCCCAAAATGTAAAAAAAAACTGAGTGTGCAAGCACCCCCCCCCCCCCTCCTGAACCATACCAGACCACATGCCCTCAACATGGGGGGGGGGGGGGTTGATGGGGACAAGGGCCTTTTCCTGAGAACCCTGGGAAGTGGTTGTGGAGATCTGCAGGCAGGGGGCTGACAACACGGGTGTAGGGTGTATCAGGTGTAGGAGTAAAAAAAAAGGCTTAAAAAATAAACAATAAAAATGAGAAATTCCTTTTACTATAGTGTATGGGGTATGGGGGGGTCCCCTTAGTCTGCCTGTAAAGTGGGGCATCTGTACCATGCATAAACCATGCTGTGGCAAAACTGACATTTATAAGGAAAAAAAATGCAATACCATTGCCAGCAATACAACAATGTTTAAAAGAAATGGCGTGGGGGTCCCCCCCTAATCCATACCAGGCTCTTTAGGTCTGGTATGGATTTTAAGGGGAACCCTTCCCCAAAATGTAAAAAAAAACTGAGTGGGCAAGCACCCCCCCCTCCTGAACCATACCAGGCCACATGCCCTCAACATGGGGGGGGGGGGTGTTGATGAGGACAAGGGCCTTTTCCTGAGAACCCTGGGAAGTGGTTGTGGAGATCTGCAGGCAGGGGGCTTATCGAAATCTGGAAGCCCCCTTATTAGATCTCGCTCCCCCATGTGGATGATTAGGGGTATGCCCCTACCCATTCACCAAAAAAGTTTAAAAAGGAATAAAAGCACATACAGTTTTTGACAATGCCTTTATTAAAAATAAAAAAACAATTTGATCGTTTAAATTCCGATCATGTGTAGACAATTCCGACGCACAAAGTACCACGCATGCTCAGAATAAATTACGAGACAAAAGCTATTGGCTACTGCCCTCTTTATAGTCCTGTCATACGTGTAGTACACCACCTTGTTCTGAACAATCGGATTTTCTGAAAACTTTGTGCGATCGTGTGTATGCAAGACAAATTTGGGCCAAAATCCATCGGAAAAAATCAGACGGATTTCCTCGTCGGAATGTCCGACAGTGTGTACAGTACTGTAAATTAGTTTTTTATGTATTATTAAATCTTTATTTTCCACCATTTTACTCATCTTTGTCATCTTGAGCTTCATTTAAAGTCCCACTCCTTTTTGCATCACCGCCGCCTTCTGCCGTGGTGAAGCTTTTTTCAGTGTGTACAGGGCATTAGACTAGTGGAACAAAGCTTTGCCCAATCAGGGCTTGGCACACACTGTGCAGCACACATCCTGACAAACTTCCTGCAAATGCAGGTGTTCACTGAAGGGGAGGACAGGCAATGTTCGGGCTAAACTTTTGCTTGGCTCCAATTGTTCGCACAATTCTACCAACTACTTGCCTTTCTGGTCAAGCTGGTACAGTATTTCACAAAAGTCAGTACACCCCTCTCAATTTTGTAAATATTTTATTCTATCTGTCCATGTGACAACACTGACAAAATGACACTTTGCTACAATGTAAAGTAGTGAGTATACAGTTTCATAACAGTGTCAATTTGCTATCCCCTCAAAATAACTCAATACACAGCCATTAATGTCTAAACAAAAGTGAGTACATCCCTAAATGAAAATGTCCAAATTGGCCCCGATTAGCCATTTTCCCTCAACGGTGTCATGTAACTCATTAGTGTTACAAGGTCTCAGGTGTGAATGGGGAGCAGGTGTGTTAAATTTGGTGTTATCGCCTTCACTTTCTCATACTGGTCACTGGAAGTTCAACATGGCACCTCATGGCAAATAACGCTCTGATGATCTGAAAAAAAGAATTGTTGCTCTACATAAAGATGGCCTGGGCTATAAGAAGATTGCAAAAACCCTAAAAGCGAGCTGCAACACGGTGGCCAAGACCATACAGCAGTTTAACAGGACAGGTTACACTCAGAACAGTTGAGTACATTTGCTCAGCGTCATATTCAGAGGTTGTCTTTCAGAAATAGACATATGAGTGCTGCCAGCATTGCTGCAGAGATTGAAGGGGTGGGGGGTCAGCCTGTCAGTGCTCAGACCATACCCCACACACTGTATCAAATTGGTCTGCATGGCTGTCATCCCAGAAGGAAGCCGCTTCTAAAGATGATGCACAAGAAAGCCTGCAAACAGTTTGCTGAAGACAAGCAGACTAAGGATATCGATTACTGGAACCATGTCCTGTGGTCTTAGACCGAGATAAACTTATTTGGTTTAGATGGTGTCAAGCGTGTGTGGGGGCAACCAGATGAGGAATACAAAGACAAGTGTGTCTTGCCTACAGTCAAGCATGGTGTGGGGCTGCATTAGTGCTGCCAGCACTGGTGAGCTACAGTTCATTGAGGGAACCATGAATGCCGACATGTACTGTGACATACTGAGGCAGAGCATGATCCCTTCCCTTCGGAAACTGGGCCACAGGGCAGTATTCCAACATGATAACAAAGTCAAACACACCTCCAAGACGAACACTGCCTTGCTAAAGAAGCTGAGGGTAAAGGTGATGGACCGGCCAAGCATGTCTCCAGACCTGATCTCTATCGTGCATCTGTGGGGCATCCTCAAACGGAAGGTGGAGGAGTGCAAGGTCTCTAACATGCACCAGCTCTGTGATGTCATCATGGAGGAGTGGAAGAGGACTCCAGTGGCAACCCTTAAATCTCTGGTGAACTCCATGCAAGGCAGTGCTGCAAAATAATGGTGGCCACACAAAATATTGACACTTTGGGCCCAATTTGGACATTTTCACTTAGGGGTGTACTCACTTTTGTTGCCAGTGGTTTAGACATTAATGACTGTGTGTTGAGTTATTTTGAGGGGGTAGAAAATTGACACTGTTATACAAGCTGTACACTCACTACTTTACATTGTAGCAAATTGTCATTTCTTCATTGTTGTCACATGAAAAGATATAATAAAATATCTACAAAAATGTAAGAGGTGTACTCACTTTTATGAGATACTGTACCTGAACCTATCACTATACCTATTATTTATGATCAAACCCATGTCTTTCAAACATCCACCTACCAAATTATGGAATATTTTCTCCAATTGTATGAAAAAGTATATGCGTCACAGACACATTATGACCTTTCTGATCATGTGGCTAACCTGTTTTCAGATGATCTATCCAACCTTACTCTAGAACAAAAGAAATTCCTTGATGCCTCAATTACTATTGGGGAAACCGAACAGACTCTATCCATTTTTAAACAGAAGATTTTGTATTCAGATTCCTTAGTGAATAGCATTTAACTTCTACAGACTAATTAATCCTGTGTTTACTGACATTATATAACTAAGCTACCACCACCATCTATGCAGGAAGCCTTTACAGTATCAATTCTGAAAAACACATTCAATGCTTTGTGAATGTTATAGAAACATTTTGCTGATCAATTTGGATCCTAAATTTCCTTACTAAAATATTGTCCTACTCTGGTTTTAGCCTTCTGGCAGATTTTCCACTAATACTACTCACTGATATTTAGATATTTGGAAGAAGAGGTAAAACTTCCCTTGTCAGTTATATTGATGCTCTTCTTGACTAATGGACAATAACAAGGTGCTGCATACAGTTATAGTTATGGTATGTTTTTCCTTGGCCATAAATGTCACATGCTCTAAATGTCTCATGCTCTAAATTGCCTTACCGTACCGCATTAGGTAGCTCCCCACTTTGTGGTTGCAGATTACTCTAATGCCGTGTACCTACGATCGGAATTTTGATCGGAAAAAGCCCTGATGGTTTTTCCGATGGGATTCGGACAGGATTCCGCTCAAGCTGTCTTGCATACACATGGTCACACCAAATTCCGATCGTCAAGAACGCGGTGACGTACAACACGTACAATATGACGGTACTAGAAAAAGTAAGTTCAATACCCAGTGCGCCACTCTTTGTACTTCTTCTGCTAATCTCGTGTTTATCTCATGTTAGTAGAGGTTTGGTGACAGATGATTCGCATTTTTCAGACTCGTGCTTATTCCGATCATTTTACTGCTGTTCAGTTTGTATAACTGTTGACTTAGCTCTGGCAGTTTTTGAAGAGCCTGCTGTATATCCACTTCCATTCCTGGCTATATCCATTGTTGAAGTTTTCTGCCTAATGGCTTTCTTTGCTCGCCTTGTACATTTTAGTAAAATCTGTGTAATTGTCACAATACTGCTTAATTTAATTGATTTTATTATCTATGGATGTTTGAGTATAGCTCACATTCACAGAATTCGATGGTCAAGAGTGTTATGTCCCATTTACTTGGTTAACTTTTCTGAAAGTCAGCAGATTCGTCGAGCATTCCGCAGCATTAGAAACACTTTACCTGAGATCCTCTATGTCTTCCTTCTCTTTATGTTCAGTGTCCTCATTTTTTCACTTATGGCTTTAAAACCTTTTGTGAACAGAAAACTCAAGACAGCTGACAGAGAAGCTTACTTTGAAAACTACCTAGAAGCTGTATTTAATCTTTATGTGCTGGTGACTACTGCTAATAGCCCTGATGTCATGATGCCAGCTTATGACTACAACTGGTGGTATTCCATTTTCTTCATTGTCTACATAATTTTGAACACTTACATCCTTATGTCAGTCTTCTTGGCTGTTGTGTACAACAATTACAGGAAGCACTTAAAGAATGAAATCTGTAAGCTAGCTTACATGAAACACCGCAAGATGGCAGAGGCATTTAATGCACCCAAAGTGAAAGAAGGCTCAGATTTTGTTATAACAGTGGACACATGGAACAAACTGGTGAAGTTGGTGGCACCAGACATCAGTAACTCTCACAGAGAACTGCTGTTAAGCGTATCTAAAGAAGAAAACCAAAGATGCGTGGGGAAGAATGCCTTTATCCGTTTAGCTGACTTGTTGAACATTAAAGTTATCACAGTGAACATCCAATTGAATGCTGGCTGCCTCATTTGTACAGAAGTGCAGCAAGTCGCTTTATACGACAGGTCATCCATCATAAGGGGTTTGTTTATGCTTTTGATGTGATCATTCTAATCAATGCCATTTTTATCGCCCTGGATGACCGAAACCCACTAATATCACATGCAGAGTGGAGGTTCCTCTCTCTCTATGTTATAGAAATTATCCTGAAACTCTACACATATGATCCTAGGACTTTCTTTGCCAAGAATCAGTTTTGAAACTGGTTTGACACCTTTATCATCATTGCTGCCCTTATTGCCACCATAGTCAACTCAGGACTGAAATCAGGGAGTCAGTACAATAGCCAGCAAATCCTAGACATGGTCTTCATTCTCTGGGTTCTCCGACTCATCAGGATCATTGACAGTATTCAAAGGTTTCGAGTCATCATGAATACACTGATCAACATCCTACCCTCCATGCTGACATTTTGTGGTATTATTTTCATTATATATTATGTGTTTGCCATTATTGGAATGGAAATCTTCAAGAACAAAATGTGTTTCTTTCCTGAAAATTCCACAGACCCTTCTGCACTGGAGTGTGGAACCATCGTCTTGAGGGACTCTGCTTTTTCTAAAAGCAAGTACTGCAAAAATAACTTCAATAACATAGGATATGCATTCATTGTATTAGTGGAGCTGACTGTCGTCAACCAGTGGCATATTATCGCCATTGGCTTTTCTCTGGTGACCCACCCAGCAGCTAAAATTAATTTTCTTCTATTCCATGTGGTGGTTGTCATCATGATAATCAACATCTTCATGGCATTTATTTTGGAAGCTTTTTTTGTGGAGTATTCGTTGGAAAGGAGTAAAGTTGAAACTACTATTGAGACCAAGATTCAGGAGCTGGGTATGGCTGTGAAAGAGGAAGATCATCTTTCTGGAAACTTAAAGAGGAAGTAAACCCTGATGAGTTTACTTCCTCTTTCATTCCCTGCAAAGGTAAAGCATAATGGACTACTATGCATCGCATAGTAGTCCATTATGTGTCACTTACCTGACACAGGAGCCAGCGAAGTCACTGCTGTCCCCTGTAGTCCGGCGTATCCATCTTCTCGGTGGGTCTCGCTGCTCCGCCGCTGTCAATTGGCGAAGCCGCGATGACATCACTTCTGCGCATGCACACAGTGCGCCTTAGACAGCGGTGCCTGTCTTTCGGCAAATATCACCCTAAACCATGTAGATTTAGGAGATATTTCTTGGACCTACAGGTAAGCCTTAATCTAGGCTTACCTGTAGGTCAAAGTGTGTTGTAAGTGTTTACAACCACTTTAACAGACAACATGGAAGACTGTGAAAATGATATTGGAGCATTTGGGGAGAGAGCAAAAAGGACTAATGTTTTGAATAGCTTCAAAACGGTGCAGAACAGTGGATGCCCTGTTACTGCGAATGTTTGAAGCCGAAATACCTCCAGGAGATGAAGGTCCCCCATTGGAGGATATATTTTAAATCTGTCTCCTAGCGATTACTACATAGAAAATCCAACATTTAATTCAGTATCCTAGTGTTACCATATCATCTCTGAAATCTGACTTGAATCAAGTGGGCCAAATGTTTATGTGGGTAAACATAGACACCTTATGCCTATTTGATAGAAATATTTATTTTTACAGAGAAACATTTTTATTATAAATATAGTAAGAAAATCATGTAAGGAAAACGTCAAAATTAAGCTACCTGTTTCCAATTTTATAAAAATATAAATGGTTTTATTGTACAAAGCATATAATTATTGTACAACAGTCAAGGGCTTTTCTTATGAATACGTATACACACTGCACTTCTGTCTGCCTTGCGCAGGCACTAAAGATAGCTACAGAGAAATAAATCTGTAGAAATCAAATAACTATTCCATAACTGTATTCTTTTTAGTACTGGTTCTGCTCACAAAATGCACTGTGGACAGTAAATATACATGTACTTTGCAATCTATGGAATTATTGCCGTTACATATTAGAGATACCCTCAGCACAAGGATTTGGTAATTTGTCGCTACACTTTTTGTAAACACTTTTCCACTGGCGCTCTCTGGAAAGCACCACATCACTAAAAATGAGAGATGAAACTTTTTTTTTTTTTTTTTTTATTATTGAATAGATGTGTTTATATATTGTCTAATGTATGTGACCTTGACTGCTATCACAAAAATTCATTTGTCTCCACTGAAAACAAACTGCAAAAAAAGTGTGTCCTTAATATACAATATTTGATATATTGTATATGATACAATATTGACCAAAAAATGTTTGTGTTGTGTTGGTTTAGATCCTATTACTTCCATTAATAAATTAGCTAGTTTTTAGGATCTTCAAGGATACAGTCTGGAGGAAAGAAGGTGGAGGTGTTATCTGCAGCATCCAGCCACACTCTACTATTCTTTTTTTTGCATTCTTTATTAAATCTTTTACCATCTTAAACACCAGCAGATATTACAGTCTGTAGGAAAGAAAAACAAATGGGAAGCAATACAGCATCAATACACCCTATGCCAGTTGCGAAAAATCAAACAAAATCCACAAACCGAGATCTGGACCATGTGACTTATAGGTTATCTAGGTGAAATTTAATTGACAAAGTTATTAGCCATCCAGCAGATAAGATATTTCAGATAGCTGCCTACATTCAATATACACAGCTCACACTCTCTCCCTTTTAATGAATGAATCGAATCCATTAAAATTTTCCTGTTCTAAATATAACCCACCCAGATAGTGAATGTCCAAAAAAAATATTGAAATCCCCTTTCCTACAAAAAATAAATTGAAACCGTCTCCTGTTTGTACACATTTCTCATCAAGTTTACCTTGATTTTTTATATATTTTTTTATCCCATTTTATTGACAGATTCAGTAAAGCTATGAAATTGTTACTAATGACAATCTGATATATAAAAGATGCAGCTGTCTCAGCTACTTTAAAACAAAGCAATAGTGATAAAAGATTAATAATTTACAGAATGTATAAACGTATTTTAAACAAAGTGCAAAGCAAAGGTCAATTGCAGGGGAGTGGGGGTGCAGAGGGAAACTGGTGGGCTGTGGATGCCAGTGGAGATGAGCCAGTATGATTCCATGGGTGAAGACCAGCGGGCGCGGATCGGGGGTGGCGCTCCGCCTTCGGGCCTGTCGCTGCGCTCGCCTCGCGGTGTGGACCCCTGGGCTGACGGGCAGTCGCACAGGCGGGTCCCACACAATTGGGTGGGCGGCAACGGTGTCCGGTGGGTCTTCTCCTCGGGGGCGGTGTCACCGGTGGGAGCACCGGAACCATGTACAAATGGGGAAGGGGAGATCTGAGTGCTTGCTGTATGAATCCTGAACTTTATAAAACAAAGGTATCCTACTCACATTTTAACAGATATCATCAAGCATGTAGCACAAACACCATGCTATGTAAAACTAGGATGCCAGCGGGTGACGTCATCCATGCATGGCTCCTCCTCTAATGGGGTTCGGAATTTATGCAGTGAGCACTTGGTTCTCCCCTTCTCCCCTTCTTTGTTTGTGTGTGGTTCTGGTGTTCTCATTGGCGGTGTCGCTTTGGAGGAGAGGATCCACTGGACATTGTTGCCTGCCTGGTTGTGTGGGACCTGCTGGTGTGGCTGCCTGTTGGTTCGGGGGTCCATGCCGTGGGGTGGGCGTGGCGGTGGGTTTGGGGGTGGGGGGTCTGCCCCCACTGGTTTGTGTCCGTTGGTCACTTGTGGGGTTATCCTGGCTTATCTCTTTCAGGACTTGTGGTTCGCCAGTTTCCTTTTGGACTTTTGTTCTTTTGTGGTTGATTTTTGCGCTGCATTTTCTTGTTTACAATACTGCTATGGATTTCTGTGAAGATCTTTTAGTGTTCAGCTTGCATATTTGTCTTGACATTTTTTGCGTTGATTGCATTTTCTATATAATATATAAATGAACTGTATAAGTACATTTTGTATGCCAAATAAATTATTTATACATAAAACAAAAAAGGGGGCGTGGCCTAACTCCGGACGAAGATGGATGCCTAATCCCTTAGCTCCAGCACTCGCGAGAACAATCCACCTCAATCAGGGCTAATTTTAAGCCATCCACGCCAGGGAACAGTAGATCTGTGCTCCCCATCACCCCAGGCTCAGATGGAGCATCAGCAACAGCCGCCGGTAAGCATCCCAGCGATGTTCCGGATGTCGCACGGAGAAGGCCTCAAAGCCGCGGCCTCGCCTAAAAAGCCTATGCCGCCCGGCGGCTCCCCGTCCGTTGCGGACACCGCTAACAGCGCAAACGGTGCTCATAGACAAGAGACACACCATTCCCAATCGTTTAGCCTAACAGACCTTCAGGCCAACCTGCAGGCTATGTCTATGGACATAAAAGCCTCCTTTTCCGCTGCCACCAATGAGATAAGAGCAGACATACAAGGCATTGCAGCAACAACAGGAGCAATGGAGCAAGCCTCAGCTCATCAAGCAGAAGCAATAAAACAGGTACAAAAAAACGCTGACATACACCTCAATCACATCATAGATATGCACCGCCGCATAGAAGATTTGGACAATAGGGGGAGAAGACACAATATTAAAATCAGAGGAGTCCCAGAAATGACTGATCAAAATCCAGTTGAACAGACTGCAGCTGCATTATTTAATGACATCCTGGACAGACCCCCTGATTCCCCTATTGAATTCAAGAGGATCCACAGAGCTCTCAGACCCAGAGATGATGACCCCCCTAGAGACATAATCTGTTGCCTTGTTAATTTCCCCCTGAAGGAAGCAATTCTTAAAAAAGCAAGAGAAAAAGGCAGAATCATCTTTAATGGAAATGAAATCAAACTGTACCAAGACCTATCAAATATCACGCTACAACAACGCAAAGCCTTACGCCCGATCACAGAGCAACTGCACACCAGAGGCATTCCATACAGGTGGAAATTCCCTTTTTGCCTATCAGCCACGTGGAGAGGCCACACAGCGCTATTACGCACACCAGAAGACTTACAGTCATTTTCCGAAACTCTAGATCTTCCTAGAATTGAGGTACCGGACTGGTATAGTTCCTTTACACCGAACGAATCGTGGATCGCAATTTCTAACAACCTCACTCCAAGAACCCAGAGGAATAGAGACCGCCACCGCAGATCACCGTCTCCACATTACAGCAGAAGAAACGCTCTCCAAAGAAGTCCCGGAATCTCCCCACCCAGACGCAGAGACCGCATGGATCATCGAGAGCAAATGGACACCTGAACTCATGTCTTCCATGATAAGTCATACTCCTAGAAATCCTCACAAAATGTGACTTTGTCTACTCTACGCTACCAATACCCTTATCTATTCTCTTTTTTTGCTTTATTTCTATTTTTTATCTTTTCACTTTTTTCCCCTTTGTCTTCTGTCTCTTCCCTCCCTCTCGCAAAGAAGGACGTTTCAAGCAAGAACTGGTAAGAGATCCTGAGAGGGGAACAAAGGAAAGTGAGGGGTTGCGGAAGAGAAAGGAGAGTACATTTCTTTTATGCCTACCTTTTCTGGTCCCTATGGATCTGATGTATGATTAGACAACTTCACAAATTTAGGCTAGTAGCACCCCCTCCCCCCCTGGAGCTGACCTTTTGAGTCATCACAGTAATGAACACCCCTTTTACTGAGACAAATTCTTTAAACGACTCAGACCAACCAAGTCGTAGAGTAGATAAACATTACTTAATGTTATGGTATAATACCAAAAAGAAGTGAAGGAGACAAAGAGAGTAGAGTAGGGAGGGAAGTGTTAGAATTTAATGTGGATCTAGTTACTTCATTGTTCTAATAGCTAGTTTAGCTACTGCTCTTGCCGTAATTACAATTAAGGGTTAAAGACAAAGAATGCCGTTTTCATGCATCCTAAGGTTAACAAACGTATTGATCAGAGTGCAGCCTGCTAGATACGTCTTTACATAATATAGAATGTTTTTACGTACGTGTTCTTAATACCAAAGATAAGATTACCTTGACAATAGAACTGGGTATAAGATGATTAAGACACATGCATTGTTGACACAGGTTAAAAATGTTTAAAGCTCGGAATTCTAATAGAGTTGTTATTTATGGTGGTAAGCCCGAGGGAGAGCTCCTCTCCCTTGGAAGTTTGGAGGTGTTTATATAAGACGTTAGAATGCAACCAATCTTTTCCCCTCCTATATTCCGCTAGGAGAGACACTTAGTTCAGATCACTGACAACACAATCAATATCTTAACTTTGCCTGCTATTACTAACATACTTCAAAGTTATACGCTTACACGCTATATATTACCTCATATGGTTAAAAACAGACATAGAGGAAAGATCAACACCTAATACTATTGGTGTAAGTTAAAATACAAATCTAGGCTACTGGTGTGACTTAATGTTGGTTTACTGTTTTTAGTACAATATGCACCTGACGCAAACATCTTATAGGTTAGACACAATGGCCTCCGCTAAAGGCTAGTCAATCGTTTTACTAGCTTTTTTCAGGCACTTGAAATTCACGAATGTCTCAATCAAGTCATATGTCTTGGTACACCTGCACAGTATCTGCCCCAACATGTTTCTCCATTCGTACACAGGGGGCTGAACCACAGTAACTCATCCCTAACACTATCTAACTGATACTAGGTCAAATACAAATCCTTACCCTGGCCCATTCTATCAAGAAAACGCCCTAAATTAATCAAGCATTATCTTACTGACTTCTCCCGAGTGCAGGAAGTTATTCAATAGTAAGAAGAGAAATTTTAAAGAAGAAAGAAAGGAAAAAAAATAAGAGAAAAAAGAAAGAACTTCTTAGTGGTTAGTATACCACTAATTAATTAGCAACCACAAGCATCCATTGAACCCTGAGTGGACCCCGTTCTCACACAAAGGGCAACCACCATTACTCTTTCAACATACCGGATTCCTAATAGGGTAGACTAGCAGGTCTATCTCTACCCCCGGTCCAACCCCCATCACACACCATGGCATTAACATACCTGAAAAAAGAACCAAACTCCTCAATGAGCTTCACAAACACAAAGCAAATATCATTTGTATCCAAGAAACACATTTTAAATCCGAAAAAGCCCCAAAACTACAAGACAAAAGATTCCCATTTGCTTACCATGCCACAAACCCCGAAGGGAAAACAAAAGGGGTCTCGATTTTGGTTTCTAGACAGACACCATTCCAACTCCAAGACACTATGACAGATCCTGGAGGTAGATTTATATTCTAAAAGGTTAACTAGGACACCACCCTATAACTATTGCTAATATATATGCTCCAAATTCTAAGCAGGTAGCCTTTTTTCGTAGAATCAAAGACCTATTAACGACCTTCGCGTCAGGAATTATCATCCTAGGGAGGGACTTCAACATCCCGCTAAACCCCGCAATAGACACTTCAAATGGAGCAACGAGCCTCCCGTACAGAGCAATTAAAATCCAGTACCAAAACCTTCTGTTACACGACTCCTGGAGAACCCTCAACCCCCAATCCAAGGACTTCACATTCTTTTCCAATGTTCACCAAAACTATTCAAGAATCGTTTAATTTTTTATAACACAATCAGACTTATCCCTCTTGAGCAACAGTACCATCGAACCAATGACTATATCAGACCATCACCCAATCACCATGACAATAACCTTCCCAGAGAAAAACACTAGCACCAAAACATGGAGACTGAACACTTCCATACTGAAAGACCCCAAAGATATTTCAGAGTTTAATGAAATATTAAAAGACTACTTTGCACGAAATGATAACGGAGAAACCTCATCAATCACACAGTGGGAGGCACACAAATGTGTTATTAGAGGAGAATTTATAAAAAAAACAAGCCAAAATAAATTCATTGATAGCCCACATCCACAATCTAGAAATAACGCATAAAAAAACTGTTGCAGTCTCAACATTTGAGGAGCTTACAAATGCGAGAAAACTGCTCGCAGATTAATTAAATATTAAAACCAAAAGGCAATATATCTTGAGACACAAGATATACTACGAGCAAGGAAACAAGAGTGGGAGACTGCTCGCTAAAGCAGTACAAAACAAAAAAATCTCAGCAACAATCCATCAGATAATGGACAAACAAGGAAAATTACAATCCTCAAATGAGGAGATTGCAAAACAATTCGAACTCTACTATCAGTCTCTTTACAATATCCCTTCCAATCCCAAAAGTCCGCAAAATTCAGACCTAAGAGCTAACCTTATTCAAGACTTTTTAGGTAAATATAGTCCACCCCGAATCTCAGATGCAACAGCCCAAAAACTCGAAGAACCGATTTCTGGCACAGAACTAGACAAAGCTATAAAAGAGATTAAAATAGGAAAAGCCCCAGGCCCTGATGGATTACCCCTACAATATTACAAGACTTTCATTGAAATATTAAAACCACGATTTCTGAAATCTTTTCAATCATTACATACTGAAAAACATCCCCCCAAACAACTACTAGAAGCACATATAACTGTAATACCCAAGGAAGGCAAGGACATAACCCAGGTCACAAATTATAGGCCGATTTCCTTAATCAACGTAGATGTAAAGCTATATGCGAAAATTTTAGCAAACAGAATCCTACCTTTCCTAACATCCCTAATAACACTAGACCAAGTGGGCTTTATACCTGGCAGAGAGGGAAGAGATAATACGACCAAAGCTTTGAACATTATTCACTGGTTAACCTCAAAACAAAAACAAGGATTCTTTCATTCCCTCGATGCAGAGAAGGCGTTCGATAGGGTGGCTTGGGATTTCATAGACGCAGTATTGAATCATATAGGAATCTTACCCCAAATGAGATCTTACGTCAATGCACTATACTCCAATCTGACTGCGCGAGTTCGCGTAAATAACCACCTATCGAACGCCTTCAATTTACAAAATGGCACCAGACAAGGATGCCCACTTTCCCCACTCCTATTTGTCCTCACTCTAGAACCGCTACTAAATAAAATCAGAGCAAATAATGACATCAAAGAAATAGAGATCCAAAATAACACCTATAAAGTTGCAGCATTCGCTGACGATATGCTCCTTTTCTTATCGGAACCACACACTTCCTTGCCTAATCTCCTCAAAGACCTGGAACATTTCCATCTTCTCTACAATCTAAAAATCAACCATTCCAAGTCAAACGCTCTTAATATTACACTGCAGCCAAGTTCAGTAGAACTTTGCAAGAAAAATCACCCATTTACCTGGGCTGAAAAGAGCATCACATATTTGGGCATTGAAATCCCCTCGGATTTACAAAAACGATACCAATTAAACTTTCTACCCATTCTAAAAGAAACACGAGAGGACCAGAGAAGATGGAACGCCCTAAATATCTTGTGGTTTGGCAGAGCCTCGCTGATAAAAATGACAATCCTACCTAGATACCTATACGTTATGCAAACTATCCCCATCAGAGTGTCAATATCCTTTTTTACAGCCTTCCGTAAGGCGTGCTCCCTATTTATATGGAGGGGCAAAACCCCCAGAATAAAGTTTGCCAGATTAAACCTCCCTAAACACAAGTGTGGTATAGCTCTCCCGGATCTTAGGAAACACCACCAAGCAACACTCTTAACGCGTATAGTTGATTGGAACATTCATCAATCTGTAAAGGACTGGGTGACGATAGAACAATCTCAGTTTACCTCAACAATCAAATTGCTTCCATGGATCCACCCTAAACATCACTCTAATTACATCAAAACACATCCACTAGTCAGACCCACATTAGAAATCTTTCACAACACATTCAAATCCAAGAACTCTACTCCCTGGTATAGCCCTCTCACTCCTCTGAGAAACAACCCTGACTTCCCACCAGGATTAGAAAGAAACTTTCTTAAACATAATTGACCACATAAGGAAATCCTTACCAAACATTTCTTTAAATATGGGAAAATACTTTCTAGAGAAGACCTCCATGACATTATAACACCTCTCCGAATACCCCAATGGACCTATATTCAAATTAGACACTTCCTGACCAACAAACAGACAACATATCTTTGGACGCAACCCCTAACGACTGTTGAAGACCTCTGTACGAAATAAACTCCACACAGACATATTATCTCAATCATATATAACTCACTATTTGAAGGGGCACCGGACTTCTCCAACAAAACATGTAAAAATTGGGAAAGAGACCTTGATATCTCAATATCCGAAGAACAATGGGAGAAAATACATATTTACGCACACAAAGGGTCTCTAAATGTAGCCACTCAGGAATGTAGCTATAAAATTTTATCCAGATGGTACAGGACCCCCTCTATTCTACACAAATTTTCCCCCACAATCTCAGAAAAATGCTGGAGATGCAAACGGGATGAGGGCTCGATGCTCCATATATGGTGGTCCTGCCCCTTAATCCAGACCTTTTGGGAAGTGGTTCACGAAACCATCAACTAAATATCCTCAGAACACCTGAGCTTTAATGCTGCACAATACCTCCTTCATATAAACGACATCCCCAGGAAAAAATATCTGAAATCACTGCCAATGTTCATGGTTAACGCTGCACGTCATTGTATCCCCTTCCACTGGCGCTCCGAAGCCATTTCAACGAAAAACGAATGGTTTCGCAGAATAAATAATATAGAGCAAATTGAAGAACTTATCAGTATATCTCAGGAAAAAATTACAAGATTCTATGCAACATGGCATGAATGGATAGAATATAAGAGCTCTCAGGAATATAAATCAATTGTCAACCATTAACGAATAACATCTTTAGGAGAAAAACTCAGATATAACTGAAATAAAATTTGTAAATATAAGTATTTTTCTCACTGTACTGTTCCCCCCCCCCATTTTTTTTTCTCTTCTTCCCCCTTCCCCCCCTCACCCTCACCCCCATTCCTCCCCTTGCCACTCTGTGTATATTCAACCTAACAACCAGCTGACCTTCATTAATATGATGGAATAATATGTTTATTTGATCACATATATATTGTACTACCCACATGAATATTGTTCCTATTTTCCTTTGTAATTGTACTTTGCTATCATCACATGTGTAATATGCGCTATTGTGTATTTCTATACTAAGGTGTATTATGTTTTCTTTTTCACCCAATAAAACTTTGTGAAACAAAAAAAAAAAAAAGAACACTGTGACGTACAATACGTATGACGGGACTATAAAAAGTAAGTTCAATACCCAGTCTTTGGACTTCTTCTGCTAATCTCGTGTTTATCTCATGTTAGTAGAAGTTTAGTGACAGATGATTCGCACTTTTCAGACTCGTCCTTATTCCGATCCTTTTACTGCTGTTCAGTTTGTGATTATGGGTTTCTATCTGGTTTTCAGTGCATGTAGTCAGTTCGTATCTGTTTTTCAGTGCTTACTTGTCCACTCGTTACTGATTTTCAGCTCACTCTTCACAGGCTGTCACGTACCTGGTGGCTGAGCCCACGGATGCTGGGAGGGCTGCTCGTATTCCTCTGGCTCAAGAACTCCTGGTAGAGCGGACAGATGTTCAGGAGCACAGAAGGGGCACAAGCGCCTAGCAGGTCACTGGTGCAAGGGCTGGTCTGGACTCCAAGAAGCAGAGGGGTACCGGATGCAGGCTGGAACTGAGGTCAGTGAGGAGCAGGAGCAGCAGGAACACTCACACCGGATCGGAGAGGAAGGGGTCTTGTAGTTCAGGACACTCAGCGGACCTTCAAGCAGATCGGGTAGGATGCTGGTTGGCAGGAACACAGCAAGGCAGCAAGCAGGCGTAGTCGGAGACAAGCAGGGTCATACACGGGCGGGCAGATATGGTACCAAAACAGCAGGCGGAAGAATAGTCAGACAGGCCGAGGTCGGAGGCTGGCACCAAGCGAGGAGTAGTCAGAGGCAGGCTGGGTAACAGGAATCAGGTAATGATCAAGGTAGTAACCGGGGGTCTCTTAGGAACGCTGTAGACCGGACAGCAAGGAGGCAATGTGACAGGTCCCTTTAAATAAGCCCTTTGGCGCCAAGAACTGTCATGCTGCGTGCCTGCGTGCGCTCACGTGCATCCGCGCACGCCCGCGCGTGCACGCACCAACTCCACCACGCACCCGCGTGTGCCCACCAGTATTAGCGTGCACCCACGTGCATCCACCAGCATTAGCGCGAACCCGCGTGCACCCGACAGAGCTAACGCACACCCGCGTGCGCCCATCAGCGTTAGTGCGCACCCGCGTGTGCCCGACAGAGTTAATGCGCACCAGCGTGCGCCCATCAGCATTATCGTGCACCCTCGTGCGCCCATCAGCGTTAGCGCGCACCCGCGTGCGCCGGTTGGCTCCTTTGCAAGAAGCTTTACAGGTAAGACCTCCGGGGAAAGCCGGACGACCAGAACGACCTTCTTGACACAGGCCTTTCTGTTCTTCAGTGCGTTCGGATAGTTCATTCTGACCAGCCGATCGTTTTGAAGCCATGTTGTGTTTACGTACTCGTCGTAGAGTTCATGCTTTGCGGGGGCCTGGTGTTGGGGTTCTTACTTTAACCCAAACCCAGTCCATGAACAGGGTGGGGAGGAGTTCATGGACCAAGAATTGGTTACTCCAGTGTGACCAATTCTCTCATATGCCTTTGCTGCGGAAGATCCAGGAGAATAACCATGATGTTTTCAGGATTTTTCTCTGGATGACGGACCCCATTTTTCACAGGTTGTTGGCTTTGCTCACCCCTTATATTAGCAGGTAGGACACCTGCATGCGGCAAGCCATCACTCCCAAGCAGAGGCTAGTCGCCACCTTGCAGTACTTGGCGATGGGGAGAATTCTCCAGGACCTCAAGTTCTCTACAGTTGTCTACAGGCATCTCCCCCCAGGCTCCGGGGATCATTATTCCAGAGACATGCTCTAATATTATTCAGGTCCTGCAGAAGGACTATATTAGGGGAAGTTTTATCCTTTAACATCACATTATATGTATTTAATGTATGCTAATGTTTTGTATTTCTTTCATCATTCCATAATTACCCGATTGTAATATGCTGTGAATGTCCCCTTTGTCCTCATGCATGCTGGAATCTTTTAATGCTCCTTTTTTGGCCTGCATGTATATTTGGGCCATCAGAGGGGGTGAGGAATCTGATAAGGGGACTTTACATTTTTGGGCTCTATCGGACTTTTTCCATGGGAAATCCCGATGGAAAAAGTTTTAGAGCTGGATCTAAAATTTTCCGACAACAAAATCCGATCTTTTTTCAATTGTTTGTAGAGAATTCCAACGGAAAAGGTGCCACGCATGCTCAGATTAAATTACGAGACCAAAGCTACTAGCCTCTACGTAGTCCCCTCATACGCAACGTACGTCACTTCGTAACGAACGATCGAATTTACAGACAACTTTGTCCGACCATCTGTATGCAACACAAGTTTTGGACAAAATCCGTCTGAAAAAATCTGATGGATTTTGTGGTCGGACTATCCGGCCGTATGTACAAGGCATTAGAGTAGTGGAACAGTTTTCCATTCCATCCATCTGCCTGTTTTTCAGCCTCTGCTATCTATCTGTATATTTATTTAGTTTCTCACTTATCTCTCCCCCCCCATCCCTTTTCCCCTCAGAAACAGAGACTATTGGACCTCTCCTTGTCAACATATCACTTACAGTTGTCTCATGAAATGTAAGGAGCTTAAATCTGCCAGAAAAACAGACAATGGGTGTTTACTAAAAGCAAATAGACTGAGTAGTTGCACTCATTTTCCCCAGAGCTTAGTGAATGTTCTGCTGATTTCCATCATCCAATTATGAGCAAGCAAAAATGATTTTTTTTTCTCTTTCTTGCACCTGATTGGGTATTTTTTACAAGATGAAGCTTATGCCGTCGCAGAGGGAGCAGAGGATGAAACATCTTCGGGAGGCCTTGCAGAAAGGTCTGTGCAACGCGTTCCCAGAGACTGGGAGGTTACAAATTCCTCGTCCTTGACAACGTGTTGCTGAGGCTTCGGTCAGTCACAGAAGGAGCGGTGGAGAAGGTGGCCACCTGACCAATGCATTCAGATAATTTTTTAGTCTGCAGTCTAGAGGTATGAATGAATGAAGAGGTATGACCAGTTCCAGCAACCATTGCCAGCGTCTGATTTACATGGTGCAGGAATACCTAGGAGCAAGATCAGACTTGGACATCTTTCCCACCGAAAATCCTCTGGGTTACTGGGTCTTAAGGATTGATCACTGGCCAGAGCTTGTACAGTATGCAATTGAGCTACTGGCCTGTCCTGCATCCAGCGTTCTTTCATTCAGTGCTGCTGGAGGCTTTGTAACCGATCGACTGACCTTCATAAAAATGAATCAGTCTTGGATCACTACCAGCTACCAAGCACCTGATGCTGATCTAACCGAATATTTTTTTTTGAAATGTCAGATGCCTTCAAGACTGCCTGTTATGCTGAATTACTATCCTCTACCTCCTCAATGATCATGCTGATAGCTTGTAAGAACATTTTTGGTTCTGGGCACCGCCACCAGTAACTAAGGCCCAATTTTTCAGCCCCTGTTTAACAGGGGCGTGTAATTACAATTTTTGATGCAATACTTGCATCAGGGCTCATTCCTGTACTCCAACTAGAGTTTCTGTGAGGTGTTGCAGTGTTGTGGCACCAGTGCCTAAGGCTCACTTTTTATGCCCCTGTTCAACAGGGACATGTAATTACAATTCTTAATCTAATATTTCATAGCAGGACCCATTCCTGCACCCACCAAGAGTAACTGTGAGGGCTTACAGTGTTGTGGCAACCCCACCACTAAAGGCCAAATTTTTCTGCCCCTGTTCAACAGGTGCATGCAATTACAACTCTTGATATAATATTTCACAGCAGGGCCCGTTCCAGCGCTCACCAAGACGACCGTGTGAGGACTTACAGTGTTGTGGCACCAGCACCACAACCAAAGGTCCAATTTTTCTACCACTGTTCAACAATGGCATGTAATTACAATTCTTGATATAATAGTTCACAGTAGGGCGTTCCAGCGCCCACCAAGAGTAACTGTGAGGGCTTACAGTATTGTGTCAACACCAACACCTAAGGCCCAAATTTCTGCAGAGTATATAGGGCCGGCCCCTACTTTCAAACATCCAACTTACAAATGACTCCTACTTGCAAATGGGAGGAGACAACAGGAAGTGAGATGAAATCTACCCCTAAGCCCTTGTACACACGGTCGGAGATTCCGACAACCAAATCCGTCGGAGTTATTCAGACAGATTAATTCCGGACGAGGTCCGGAAGTGATGTTGCATACACACGGTCAGACTAAGTTGTCGGAATTTCGGGTTGCCAAGAACGTGGTGATGTAAGCCGCGTACGGCGGGCCTAGAAAAGGGAAGTTCAGCACCACGTCCGGCACCCTTTGGGCTCCTTCTGCTGATCTCGTGTGCATCGCGTGTTAGTAGAAGTTTGGTGAGAGACAATTTGCGCTTTTCAGATTTGTGATTCAGTTCGCTACTGCTCTTCAGTTTCTGCTTGTCTTTGCGTATCTGATAATCAGTGCGTGTAGTCAGTAAGTATTTGTTTCTCATTGTGAACTATATCTTGGTATAGTACGCTTTGATTTGCATTGCTTATTGTCTGCTTGCTTCTGCTATTCAGGTCGTTCTTTCAGGCATTGCTGTTTATCAGTGCTTTCTGTTGTCCGTTCTGACCAGCCGAACGTTTTCAAACCATGTTTCGTCTACATACTCATCGTAGAGTTTGTGCTGTGCAGAGGCTTCGTGTTGGGGTTCTTACTTTGACACAAGCCCGGTCCATGAACAGGGAGGGGAGGCGTTTGTGGACCAAGAATTGGTTGCGTCAGCGTGACCAGTTCTCACACATGCCTTTGCTCCGTGAGATCCGGGAGAATAATCCTGATGATTTCAGGAATTATCTCCGGATGACGGACCCCGTTTTTCACCGTCTGCTGGCTTTGCTGACCCCTTATATCACCAGGCAGGATACCTGCATGCGGCAAGCCATCACTCCGGAGCAGAGGCTCATCGCCACGTTGCGCTACTTGGCGACAGGGAGAAGCCTTCAGGACCTCAAGTTCTCTACAGGCATCTCCCCCCAGGCTCTGGGGATCATTATTCTAGAGACCTGTTCTGCCATCATTCAGGTCCTGCAGAAGGACTATATGAAGGTAAGTTTTATCCTTTAACATCACATTCTATGTATTTAATGATTGCTAATGTCTTGCATTTCTTTCCTCATTACCTAATTACCATCATTGCAATATGCTCTAATTCATATGCTCTGTCCCTTTGTCCTCATGCATATTTGCCTCACTAACTTCCCCACCATGCTCTTCTTGGCCCATAAAACTATAGTCTAGTCACTTACCAATGTCTTTTTTCAGTTCCATAGTATTGCTTTCCCCTAAACACCCCCTAAAATGTCTACAAATGTTATGTGCGTGCTTCAATTCATGCAGAGTGCCATTTTTTTTTTTTGGTTGTGCCAAACTCATTAGGAACCCCCCCTCCCCCCAACTGCTAGCTCAGCTGCTAGCAATCCTCTATCTGCTGACTTTACCAAACCCAATACACACTATATCTACCTTTTTGATGGTCACATTTATGGATGAATTCACCAAAGCATGTAGTGCAAGGGCCTGCCTCAATACTTTCAAATGCTATCATTTTTTTCCCCTATTATTATCTTGATATGTAATAGCAGAATGTGAAAATGTGCTTCCATTTTGGTTTCTTTTTGGTATTATGACACTTCTTACCTGTCCGGTGGGCTGCCAATAGCGTAAGTAAGGAGGGGCTTCCCAAAGTATCACACATTATTTAAGCATTCAGCTCTCAATCAAGTGGAGAGGGTTACCTGTCCAAAACACCCCCCCCCCCTCATTTTTTAGCAAGGGCCCATCAGATGGGGGGGGATGGGGGGGGTGATGACTCTGATAAGGGGACCTTATACTTTAGGCTTTAAATACTCAGTTCCCAAAATGTTATACTGATCTTGGCCAAAAATATTGGTGTCTAATCTGCTTGCAATGTTGGTTTGCAAAATTACTAATTTTTGGTCTTGTTTCACTCCACAGTGTCCTTCAACGCCACAGGAATGGCAGACTGTGGCCCCCCACTTTGCCAGTTATTGGGACTTTCCCAATTGTGGAGGTGCAATTGATGGGAAACATGTCCGCATCGTCCCACCACCCAACTCGGGGTCGTACTATTTTAACTACAAGGGGTTTAATAGTATCGTGATGTTGGCGGTGGTGTCTGCGACCTATGACTTCTTGTATGTGGATGTGGGGCAAAATGGCTGGATGTCGGATGGTGGAGTGTTCGCACGGACGGAGTTCTACTGGTGTCTCCAGAGTGGCAGTCTGGGCTTGCCACCCCCAGAAGAGAATCAGGAAGGACTCCCGTTCGTCTTCGTCGTGGATGAGGCGTTTTCCCTGGCAAACCATCTGATGCGGCCTTTCCCGATGAAAACCCTCACCCCGGACCAGAGGATTTTTAATTTCCGCCTGTCCAGAGCCTGAAGAGTGGTGGAGAACACCTGTAAATCACATAGTGCTGGCGTGCTGTGTTCTTCACAATTTTCTAAAAAGACATTCTGCAAACTATGCGGTCTCAGTTGTCCAAGAAGCAGACTTGATAGAAAATGAGAACCTCATGGGCCTTGAAGCTGCTCATCCTGGCTTGCCCCCCCAAAGCGCCCGTGAGGTTAGAAACCAATATATGGAGTACTTTGTGGGTAGGGGGGCCATTGATATGCCAGACAGTGTCTGAGCGGCATTTTTGAAATACATTTTTCTTTGAAACTCCAATATTTGTTTTCATTTACTGCTTGGCTTGGTTTTAGGTGTCTCCTAGGTAAATTTATGTTTTTTCTTGTTGTGCCTTTTTCTACAACAGTGCAAACCCAATTTCTGAGCGAGATGAGGGGACAGTCTCTTCTTCAGATACGCTTATTATGTTGTGGGTCTGCTACACACACCTTGTTTTTGTTAACTAATGTATGTAGTGCATAACTGACCAAAATCTTGCTAATTTTCAGCACCATGACAGAAATATGTGGGGTCATGAAAATGGCATGATTGTGAAAATTAACACATCACTGTGGGTGTTATTTACTAAAGGCACATCCACTATGCACTACAAGTGCACTGCAAAAGTACACCTGAAACTGCACTTGGAGTGCAAAGTGGAGTTGCCTTTAGTAAATAAACCCATTGTCACCGAAAACAACAATTTTACTACAAATACTGCTTTTGCGCATTGAAAAAGGAAGCCACACATTGTTGATAATTTAACTTTTTAATCCAAGCATATTCACATGTGCGTTTAGAAAAGGGTTTTACAACAAACCAACATATTGGGTGTATCAAAAACATTATTTCAGGTCATTTTTTTGTAACTTGGTGTTTTTATGTAATCACCCCTGGAAAAGCCAAATTTGGAAGATGCACACAGTGTGTCAACATGTGCTATCTCCCATCATGGGGGATCAATGTACATGTTTTGGGGCTGCAACCCCTTCATCTCAGCCACTTTCCACAAAAAATGTACATTGATCCCCCATGATTTTTATTTTTATAAAAGACAAAAGTTGTTGTTTAAAAGCCAAAAAATAAAACCCTAGCTAGTTTGGGGTGTCTCACACTCTTCCCAAAACAACAATGATGTTCTTCATTTTATTTTTAACATCATTGATGTTTTGCTGTATATTTTCTAAATCCCGATTGCACCCCATTATCTCCCCAATCAGGATCTGGGCACTTTCACTGGTAAAATGTTATTCTTCTTCCATATCACCTAAAAAACAAAGCAAAAAAACACACTATGTATTATAAATATGACGACATACATTCATGAGCTTACCGGAAGCTGTGTTCTCCGACACTCACCTGTTGTGGTGACAATTTGTCCAACTTCAACGATATCTCTCCTTCCTCCTCCTCCTCTTGCTCCTCTGCCTCTGGTTTTGGAATTTTGCCTTCTTTGGGAGGGGTGGGGTCCCTGGTGTCCTCCGACTTGCTGAGTCTTCTCTCCCCTGTGAGAATGTAAAAAAGGAATAATTAGCACACAGAGGGCATAAATAGGAATATGAAACATTGCTTGGAAGTGTTGTACAATTGTGTTTTTTGGCCGAGTTTAAAGGTGAGAACATTATTGTGGACACTTTGTTAAGCTGGAATACTTACCTGCAGAACGATGTTTCTTGCGAACGAATGAAACCATGAACTTGATAGTGGCCATTTTAAATTGCACAACATGAAATCAAAGCACATGAAACAGTATTCAAGCAAGAATATGAACACACGACAACTACTTACTTTTTGAAGAACACGCTTGATCCTTCTGTACCGATCGTGCTCCCTCAGTTTCAGGTCTGACCAGCGTTTTCTCAGTTGATCCTTGGATCGTCGTAAGCCAAAATTCTTCTGAAGACTCTTCACAACTTTAGTCATGATCTTGGCCTTTCTGATATTTGGGTTTGGGTAAGGTCCATACTTCCCATCATAGTCGGTCCTGTTCAATATGTCCACCATCTCCAACATCTCTACAAAAGACATATTTGAGGCCTTAAATCTTTTCTTTCTGGATCGGGACGTTTCAGGCTCCAGGCTTTCCTCACCCTCCTCCTCGTTAGTGGAACTCTGATTGTGCACCTGCGTTCTCTCCACCATGTGCTCTCCCCACGGGGCGGGGAATAGTCTAGAAAAAACGTCAGGGGCGGGCGGAGTTTCACGCATGCACACTGTATATAAAACGCACCACACGTGTGTCGTCCGTACGATCTGTGAACAGAGTGAGGAGCTGACGTGACGATCGTGCAAACGAAGGTAAAATTTTGAACTTGGTACATCACTAGACTAGACTGCTTCTATCTAGGCTGACGCTGGGACAAGATTAGTAGGGTTTATCATGGCATTATTAGTATTTTAGGGTTTGTCTTGTGTTGTGTCTTGCAGACAAGATGGATCCCTTCCAAAACGCCAATTTTATGGGGCTATTCCTTGAAGTGTATAGGGAGCTGCCCTGCCTGTGCCAGATCAACAACCCGTTTTATCAGGACTGAAGAAAGAGGAACCCAGCGCTGGAGAAACTTCTTTCTTTGGTGCAGATCATGGTCCCCACGGCAGACATGGCCTATGTGAAGAGGAAAATTGGTGTAATGAAGAGTACATATCTCAGGGAGAGAAAGAAGCACCTGGAGTCCTTGATATCAGGAGATCCAGATGCCATTTATTTCCCCAGGATGGTTTACTTCGAGAGGCTGCATTTTCTGGTAGACCAGGGAGAAACCAGGCCACCACTCGACCGTCTTCCTTCAAGGCTTCCTTCACCCCCAGCTGAGGCTTCCAACGTCCAAACCTGGGCCTTCCAGGCAGCAACATGTGGTGGGGCCCAGCTTGAGGCAGGTATTGCATTGTTGAACATATTTCTTGTCATACATTTAATGATGTTAACTAGATGTTATTATTGATCAGTAAGTTGTGATTTAACAAAGTGGTTTACATATCAATAGACAGTAGTGACCAAATATAATTGGGACAAGAATGAAAAATGCTGGGCTCAGAATGATAGTCTGTTCTATTTGATAACATTCACTTTGCAACAGTCAGGAGCTAAAAATTGTGTGATTGATGAGCAAAAAACTAAAACTATGTCCCATTTTCATACACAGGAAGACCTCAGCTGGGGGGAGGCTGTGGCAAATGGCAGCCAGGAGGTCGACCAACGCCCTCCTTCTCCTCCTCCTTCAACAACTACAGGAGCCCAGCCACAGCCTGGAAGGATGCCTGGTGGGAAGTGCCTAAGGAAGACGAGAGAGTGATGGCCTGGGTTCAATCTGGTCTGACAGAAGATGCAGCCTCTTGAAGAACCACATCCTGGGGACATAGATGGCATCTGCTTTTCCTGATCTCTAGGACTTCTGGACCAGACTTCTCTCCCTGAGATATGTACTCCTCAGGCCACCAATTTTTATTTTTCTAATTAGTTCATGTCTGCCCTGGGGGTCAAAGGCTTCGCCAAATTAACAAGTTTATCCAGCGCTGCCTTCCTCTTTTTAGTTGTTTGAGACCTAAATAAAGGTTTTTTTTGTTTGAAGAAATACTTGCGTATGTGTTTTACTTCAAAAAGGCCAGTTTATTTGTGAGCAGGCACGTACATTTCAAAAATACAAAGTGAAATGAATAACAAGGGGCACCAACACTAAACAACCTCCTGTAGCTTAAAAAAGAAAATATAAAAAAGATAATAATGTTGGTGTGGTAAGTTGACACACAAAACACACCCCAAAAAATGCAAAGATGAGCAAACTGTCAAAAAAAGGATATGTTTATGAAAAACAAACAAACACATAATTCACCCAAAAAAAAAAAATTGTGTAGATGTGACGATTTAAAAAGTTGTATTGCTAAAATGAGAAAAAAAGACTCAGGAAATACATTCGGGAGAAGTGTGTGTGACTATGAGCATCAAAAGAAGTTCATTCTTGCAGCATTGTAAAGAACAAGAGAATGTGCTTCATGAAAGAATTTTTAACATTGCAGCATGACGAATGTGCTATATCGATTACGAGCAGTAGTTTTACCTGAGCGAGTGCTTCCGAATTTGATTGTGAGCATGCGTGGTACCTTGTCCGTCGGAGTAGGCTACACATGATCGGAGTATGTCCGATCGGAGCATTTTATCGAAAAATTTTACCGGCAAGTTGGAAAAGTTGGTCCGTCAGATACTCCGATGGAAACAGTCCGATGCAGACCACACACAGTTGAAATATCTGACAAAACGCTCCGATCGGAAACATTCCGGCGAAATCTCCGACCGTGTGTACAAGGGCTAAGAAGGGAAATTCTCTCCTGTAAGAGTTAAAGAGGCGGGGCGGTTTTAAAAATTTTTTTTAAAAGTCAGCAGCTGCAAACACCGTAGCTGCTGACTTTTAATAAGCACTGTGTCGGCCAGCTGAGGCTGACCCGTCCCTCGGCTCTCGGGTCCCGGGGCCGCCATTTTTGGCTAAGGGAAACAGGCAGTGGAGCCTTGAGGCTTCACTGCCCGTTTCCTACTGCGCATGCGCTTTGTGAATGGGGCGCGCTGTGTTCTGGGACACACAGTTCCCAGAACACAGCGCGACCCATTACCCAGAAGATGCCGCACGGAGGAGAGAAGATAGAAGATCTCCGTGGAGGAGGAAGAGGCAGATTAGGACGATGTGCCTAGCAACAGGCATTTCTGGTAAGTTAAAAAAAAAAAATTACATTTTTTTTTCAGATTTTTTTCTAATTTTTTATGTATTTTTTTTTTCAGGGTCTCCACTGATGCTTTATCATCAAACCTTGTTTCACAAAAAAAAACAAATTTTCAAAAAACATTTGTCATTGGGACAGAAAATGATGTGAAATCTTCTAAAGAGGTGCACAGACAGCAAAACAAATGTTACAGGGGTGATAACCCTTCTCTATGTTTTCCAAAAAGCTTAAAAATAGATTTTTTGGCTGGAGCTACATTTAAAAAATGTACCAGTTCAAAATTACAAACAGATTCTACTTAACGACAAACCTACTGTCCCTGTCTTTTTTGCACCGCCTGTATACTGCTGTTGAGAGTATATAGGGCCTGGGGGTTCCACGCCTTTTTCTTTTTGTAATTTGGGTGCGGAGCTCCACTTAATATCCATACAACACCCAAAGGGCCTGGTAAGGGACTGGGGGGGTACCCATGCCGTTTGTCTCAGTGATTTTCATCCATATTGCCCAGACCAGACATTACATTAAAGCCACAAGCAGTTTTAAATTACTTTTATTCCTTTAAAAATGTCATTTTTGGCAGGGACTGTTCTAAGTATGGGAAACATGCACCACTTTACAGGCATACTATAAACACCCTCCAGGTACAATATTTAAAGGAATATTTAAAGGGATTGTAAAGTAATTTTTTTTTTTTTTAAATAACAAACATGTTATACTTACCTCCACTGTGCAGCTCGTTTTGCACAGAGTGGCCCCGAACCTGCTCTTCTGTGGTCCCTCGGCGGCTGTCTCTGCTTCCTCCCGCAGGTACTTCTCACGTTCATACGAGCTCCCTCGCATGGTGAGAAGCACCTATGGGCGCGCTCCCGTGATACAGCCGGCGGCTATAGCCGCTCGCTGTATCACACGGCCCCGCACCCCCCTGTTCCGCGTCAGTGGATGTGATTGCCATATATTCAGTGGTGGCCCGTCCATAGGGGGCGCCTGGGTGCCACATCCCCTCCAGGCAGTCACAAAAAAAAGTAAAAAAAAAAAAGACTGGCCCTTAAAAAAAAGGTCCTTAAGTGCACTGTGTTCGAACACTGGACACAGTCTGACACCGGACACAGTGCACCTATGGGAAGCGCCACATCTATGCAATCACGAGATTGCAGACATGGCACTTCATTTGTGGGCATCTAGCCCGCCTTGCGGCACTTTCCAAAGTGCCGAGTAGCACTTCGGAAAAAGAAGGTAAGGGAAGACGGACCTCTCCAAAGGAAACACTGCTGGAGAGGACAACACACTGCAAGGTAAGTAAGGGGGGTTTGATGTGAGGCTGCTGCAATTGATGGTGACACATTCTGCTGCAATTGATGGGGACAGATTCTGCTGCAATTGATGGGGACACAATCTGCTGCAATTGATGGGGACACATGCTGCTGCAATTGGTGGTGGCACATTCTGCTCCAACTTTGTGGGATGCATGCTGCTGCAATTTGGTGGGACACATGCTGCTGCAATTGATGGTGACACATTCTGCTGCAATTAATGGTGACACATGCTGCTGCAATTTGGTGGGACACATGCTGCTGCAATTGATGGTGACACATGCTGCTGCAGTTGATGGTGACACATGTTGCTGCAATTTGGTGGTAGACACATGCTGCTGTAATTGATGGTGACACATGCTGCTGCAATTTGGTGAGACACATGCTGCTGCAATTTGGTAGCACACATGCTGCTGCAATTTGATGGTGACACATGCTGCTGCAATTTGGTGGGACACATGCTTCTGCAATTTGGTGGGACACGTGCTGCTGCAATTTAATGGTGACACATGCTGCTGCAATTTTGGTGGTGACACATGCTGCTGCAATTGATGGTGACACAGACTGCTGCAATTTGGTGGTGACACAGGCTGCTGCATTTGGTGGGACACAGGCTGCATTTTATGTGACACAGGCTGCATGCAAGGAGGGACTCCGCTGGGGACACCTAATTGGCATCTGGTGGCAGGTGACGTGGCTAGTTACACGCTCAGGGTTCCCACTGATTCTACATTATGGTGAGTTGAATGATTTCATTTTATATTACAATGCTATAATAGAAATAAAGCACTTCAATCATCCTGACTAGGGATGAGCTTCGTGTTCGAGTCGAACATATGTTCGACTCGAACATCGGCTGTTCGCCCGTTCGGCGAATTCCGAACGTTATGGGCCGTTCGCGCCAAATTCGTGTGGCGCTCACGGCCCACAATGCACTGCGTCATTGCAGTGCATTGCTGGCTCATGATTGGCCAAGCATGCACTGTGACCCCGCATGCTTGGCCAATCACAGCGCCAGCAGCGAGGAGAGCCATGATTGGCCACAGGCAGGATGCCTGTGGCCAATCATAGCTCAGGCTGTGTAGTACACGCCCAACACTATATAAGGCCACCAGCGTGGCGGCCTAGTGTAGTGTGTTGGCGTCTGAAGCAGTTAGTGGGTGTTCTGTGTACCTTCAACACAGTACACACCGATCGTTTTCGGCTGATTTTCGATCTTGCTGTTGTGTAGTGGTTGTTGTCTGTGTGCCCTGACCGCAGTATACGCAGTATATATATTCACCTCACCTATATAGCTAGTGATCTATCTTTTATAATAGAGCTTGCAGTCAGTAGTGTTAGGAGCTTGTGCGTGCTGTCTGCGTGCTCTGTACCCAGTACACACCGCTATATCCACCTACATAGCTCTTCTCTATTTGAGCCCACTTGCCATCTGCAGGAGTTATTGGAAGTTGTGTGTGCCTCCAGCACAGCACAGTATACATCTGTATATACCCCTTTATCTCTGGTGTTCTATAAAAAAGGCATCTGCAGGAGTTAGTGGGTTTTTTGTGCCTCCAGCACAATATACACCTGTATCTACCCTTTATTGCTGTTCTCTAATAGAGCCATCTGCAGGGCTTAGTGGGTGTTGTGTGACTCAATTACAGTATACCCCTTTATCTCTGGTGTTCTATAATAAAGGCATCTGCAGGAGTTAGTGGGTGTTGTGTGACTCCAGCACAATATACACCTGTATCTACCGTTTATTGCTGTTCTCTAATAGAGGCATCTGCAGGGCTTAGTGGGTGTTGTGTGACTCCATTACACTGCTGTTTTACCCAACTCCCTTCAGGCCATTACCATGTCTGGAAGGCCAGCAAGGAGAGGCAGACAGGCACGAGCCGATAAAAGAGGGCAAGCAGGCTCTGTGTCTAGAGACAACAGTGCTGGTCGTGGACGCGGTGCATTGTCATCAGCACGTGGCCATGGGACACGCTTGTCCTTCTTTTCGGCAGCTGGACATGTTAAACTGCAACATGCCAACGACTTGGTAGAGTGGATGACCAAGCCCTCTTCATCCTCCTCATCCTCTCTCACCCACTCTCAGGGTACTAGCAAAGCAGCTGCCAACGCATCGTCTTCCCTCCTCTCAATGTCATCATCAGTGACTCCTTCCCTAGACCCACCACGTCCTCCTGAGGAGTCTCCTGAACTCTTTGAGCACAGTGTTGGGTACATGCTCCAGGAGGATGCCCAGTGTTTTGTGGGCTCTGATGATGACACTCAGCTAGAGGAAGGCAGTAGCGTGAGCGCAGAGAGAGGGGATGCTCAAGAAGGACAGCAATCTGGCAGTCATGTTCCACAAGCTGCAGCATACTGCCAGCTTTGCTACAGCGATGAAGAGGGAGGGGATGATGAGGGCACTGACTCCACGTGGGTGCCTGGTAGGAGAGAGGAGGAGGAGGAGGAGGAGGAGGAGGCACATGTCCAACGAGGCAGGATGCCCTCCGGGGGCCAGCTTAGGGGCAGCACACCGACTGAATCACACCGCAGAGCTCCTCCTGTGCAGGGCGCTGCCTCTGCGCGTTATTCTAAAAGTTCTTTGGTGTGGGCCTTTTTTGAGACGAGTGCATCAGATCGCACCGCTGCTATTTGCAACATATGTCTCAAGCGTATCTCGCGTGGCCAAAACATCAGCCGCTTGGGCACCACATGCTTGACCAGACATATGTTGACCTGCCATGCAGCTCGTTGGCAAGCGTACCTCAAAGACCCACACCAAAGAACAAAGCGGACCTCTCCTTGCTCCTCATCAGCTGGCATCTCCAACCCCACTAGACCTTCAGTCCTCTCTGAAACCTGCTCTGAGAGGAATGAAGGTGTAGAATTAGGTGTGTCACAGCCAAGTGCTTCCGGGAACTCTGCTAGCGGTACACCCATGTCCGATTATAGCAGGCAAATGTCCCTGCCCCACCTGCTGGACCGGCGAAAGAAGTTCACTCCCAGCCATCCACATGCCCAGCGGTTGAATGCTAGCTTGGCTAAATTGCTAGCACTTCAACTGCTGCCTTTTCAGTTGGTAGACTCGGCCCGCTTCCGTGAGTTTGTACAATGTGCGGTTCCTCAGTGGCAGGTCCCCAAACGACACTTTTTCTCACGGAAGGCGATTCCGGCTCTCTACCGGCATGTGGAAGGCAATGTCCTTGCCTCGCTGGACAGGGCGGCCAGCGGTAAGGTGCATATTACCGCTGACTCATGGTCCAGCAGGCATGGACAGGGACGTTACCTGTCTTTCACGGCCCATTGGGTCACTCTTCTGGCAGCTAGGAAGGATGCAGGACAAGGTGCAGTAGTGTTGGAGGTTGTTCCGCCACCACGCCTCCAAAATGCTACTATTGGTTGTGACACACCTCTCTCCTCCACCCCCTCCTCTTCTTCTTCCTCCATGGCCTCTTCCAGTGCTCTGTCCTCAGAACCAGCGGTGCTCCGTAGGCGCTCCAGGGGCTACGCAAGTACGCAGGCAAAATTATGCCATGCCGTGCTTGCGCTGGTTTGTTTGGGGGACAGGAGCCACACTGGGGCGGATGTTTTGTCAGCTCTGCAGGGGCAGGCCGAGAGGTGGTTGACGCCACGCCAGCTTAAGCCAGGAATGGTGGTTTGTGACAATGGCACCAACCTCCTCTCCGCCCTCCGACAGGGACAACTGACCCATGTGCCCTGTGTAGCTCATGTCCTTAACCTGGTGGTGCAGCGGTTCTTGGGCAGGTACCCCAGCTTACAGGATGTACTGAAGCAGGCCAGGAAAGTCTGTGTGCATTTCCGCCAATCATTTAATGCCTGTGCTCGGCTGGCTGAGCTCCAAAAGGAGTTGAACCTGCCCAAGAACCGCCTTATATGTAACATGCCCACTAGGTGGAACTCAACGTTGACCATGCTGCAGCGGCTACACATGCAGCAGAGGGCCATCAATGAGTACCTGTGCGACTACGGCACCAGGACAGGGTCAGGGGAGCTTGGTTTTTTCTCACCACGCCAGTGGGGCATGATCAGGGATGCATGCACTGTCCTGTCACCGTTTGAGGAGGCCACAAGGATGGTGAGCAGTGACAGTGCATGCATCAGTGACACTGTACCTCTTGTCCACCTCTTGGAGCATACGCTGTGTGGAATAATGGACAGGGCACTTGAGGCAGAACAGAGGCAGGAAGAGGAGGACTTCCTTGCCTCTCAAGGCCCCCTTTATCCAGACAGTGTTCCTGCTGTGCCACCCATCACACAGGAAGAGGAGGAGGAGGAGGAGGAAGAGGAGGAGGAAGAGGAGGAGGAGGATGATTGTGTCAGCATGGAGGTGGAGGCTGGCACTCAGCATCAGCAGCAGCAGCAGCAGCAGCAGCAGTCTTGTAGGGATGATTTACAGTCCCAAGAAACACGTGGACTTGTACGTGGCTGGGAGGAGGTAGCTGCGGATCATGTTGCCCTTAGTGACCCAGAGGACTCCGGACCGAATGCCTCAGCTAACCTACGCTGCATGGCCTCCCTAATTCTGCAAAGCCTGCGGAAGGATCCTCGTATTCTTCGGATCAAGGAGAGGGACCATTACTGGCTGGCCACTCTCCTTGATCCACGGTACAAGGGTAAGGTTGCCGACCTTATCTTGCCATCGCAGAGGGAGCAGAGGATGATACATCTCCGGGAGGCCTTGCAGAAAGGTCTGTGCAACGCGTTCCCAGAGACTGGGAGGTTACAAACTGCTGGTCCTGGACAACGTGTTGCTGAAGCATCGGTCAGAAGGAGCGGTGGAGAAGGTGGCCGTCTGACTGATGCTTTCAGACAATTTTTTAGTCCGCAGCCCCAAGGTATGATCGGTTCCAGCAACCATCGCCAGCGTCTGATTTACATGGTGCAGGAATACCTAGGGGCAAGGTCAGACTTGGACACCTTTCCCACCGAAAATCCTCTGGCTTACTGGGTCTTGAGGATGGATCACTGGCCAGAGCTTGCACAGTATGCAATTGAGCTACTGGCCTGTCCTGCATCCAGCGTTCTTTCGGAATGCACCTTCAGTGCTGCTGGTGGCTTTGTTACCGATCACAGGGTGCGCCTGTCCACCGAATCAGTTGATCGACTGACCTTCATCAAGATGAATCAGTCTTAGATCACCCACAGTTACCAAGCACCTGAAGCTGATGTAACCGAATGATTTTTTTTTAAATATCACATCCCTTCAAGACTGCCTATGCTGATGCTGAGTGACTGTCCTGTTATGTTGATTGTCTATCCTCTTCCTCCTCCGCTGATATGTTGGAAGAACATTTCTGGTTCTGGGTGATGCCATTACCCCAATTTTTCTGCCCCTGTTTAACAGGGGCGTTTAAGTACAATTTTTGATGCAATGCTTTGCAGCAGGGCTAATTCCTGTAATAAAACTAGAGTATATGGGAGAGGTTGCAGTGTCGTGGCACCAGCACCAGTGCCTAAGGCCAAATTTTTCTGCCCCTGTTTAACAGGGGCGTTTAAGTACAATTTTTGATGCAATGCTTTGCAGCAGGGCTAATTCCTGCAATAAAACTAGAGTATATGGGAGAGGTTGCAGTGTGGTGGCACCAGCACCAGTGCCTAAGGCCCAATTTTTCTGCCCCTGTTTAACAGGGGCGTTTAAGTACAATTTTTGATGCAATGCTTTGCAGCAGGGCTAATTCCTGCAATAAAACTAGAGTATATGGAAGAGGTTGCAGTGTCGTGGCACCAGCACCAGTGCCTAAGGCCAAATTGTTCTGCCCCTGTTTAACAGGGACATGTAATTACAATTCTTGATATAATATTTCACAGGAGGGCCCGTTCCTGTGCCCACCCAGAGTAACTGTGAGGACTTATAGTGTTGTGGCACCAGCACCACAACCACCAAAGGTCAATTTTTCTACCACTGTTCAACAATGGCATGTAATTACAATTCTTGATATAATCGTTCACAGCAGGGCGCTCCAGCGCCCAGCAAGAGTCACTTTGAGGGCTTACAATGTTGTGGCAAAACCAACACCTTGTTCCGCCATTTCTGCAGAGCATATAGGGCAGGCCCCTACTTTCAAACATCCAACTTACAAACATCTCCTACTTGCAAACGGAAGGAGACAACAGCAAGTGAGATGAAAAAAGATGGACGACAAAACAAATTATACAGGGGTGATAACCCTTCCCTATGTTTTGCAAAAAAATTAAAAAAAGTTTTTTTGACTGGAGCTACACTTTAAAAATGTACCCGTTTAAAATTACAAACAGATTCAACTTAACACAACAAACCTACACAGTCCCTGTCTTGTTTGCACCGCCTGTATACTGCTGTTCTGAGTATATAGGGCCTGGGGGCCACACGCATTTCCTTTTTTTAATATGGGTACAGGGTTCCCCTTGATATGCGTACAAGACCCAAAGGGGCTGGTAATGGGCAGGGAGGGCTACCCATGCCATTTTTCTCAATGGTTTTCAACCATATTGCAGGAACCAGATATAACATTAAAACTGCAAGCAGTTTTCAATTATGTTATTTCTGTTTAATGTCATTTTGTGCAGGGACTGTTCTAAATATGGGAAACACGTGGCACTTCACAGGCATACTACAGACACCCCCCAGGCACCATATTTAAAGGAATATTTCACTTTTTTTTCACTTTAATCATCATTAAAATCAGTGCTCCCGCCAAAACGGCCATTTTTAAAAACATTTTAGGCATTGACCCATGTCCCCTAGGGCAAGAGCCAGGTCCCCAAACCCTTTTTAGGACAGTATCTTGCATATTAGTCGTTAAAATTAGCACTTTTAATTTCAAACGTTCGAGTCCCATAGACGTCAATGGGGTTCTAAAGTTCGTTCGAATTTGGGGTCCGTTCGAAAGTTCTGGTGCGAACCGAACCGGGGGGTGTTCGGCTCATCCCTAATCCTGACACCATAACTATTGTGCCGGGATGATTGAAGTGCTAACACCAGGTGTTTGGAATATCTTTATCTGCTAATTGTTAAACTTTCTAGAATACGGTACACATATTTCTATTGTTCTGTAGGATCTGGGCCTGCTGTCCCTCCATTCCTCTCTCCCTCTCCCTCCGTCCCTCGTTCATCTCAGACACTAACCACACCACCTTAGAGCCATGTCCACTATTTTGCTGAAACACGCCCATTTTCACCACAGGGGTCATAAAGGAACGGTGGGGTCTGGCGCCCCCCATCCTAAAACTTCACCAGCCACCACTGCATATGTTGCCATTGTCGCACACATACAGGTTCTCTTTACACATTTTCTAGGACTGCCCTGCACTACAATTCAGTACAAACCAGTAAAGGAGATAATTTAGTCTGATAATCCTTAATTTCAGTGTGATCTCACTCTTCATGGTACCCAGCCTATGGATCCATTGAGTTTCATTTTGAGCAATGGTCTTCTTGAGATTAGACCCTCTCCAGTGCACCTCTACCTTATCAATCACACAACAGGTCAACCCTCTTGGGTCTGTATTGTGGAACAATCTAAAATGATTGGACAAACTGTGATGCCTAAAACCCTTTTTGATTCTATTGACATGTTCATTCAACCTTTACCCAGCCTCCTTGTGGTTCTCCCTACATATTGGAGACCACAGGGACAGGACAGGAGATAGGTGACGTGTGTGGTTCCACAAGTGATGAATTTATTCATCTCAAATGATCTCCCATTGGAGTAAGACTCAAAATGTGTAGTATTTCTTTTCCTATGCTTGGAGGTTCTGCAAATTATACATTTTCCACAACTAAAAACATCCCGTTTCGTCTAAAAAGGTAAATGACTTTTTGGGGGGATTGATGACATTGTGTGCCAACTTCAACCGTAACGTTGGATTTTTGATATATATATCGCCCATCACCTTTAGGTGGGTGCTAGTAGGTAAAGACAGTTTAAATTACCAGTGCCTTACTGTTCTTTCTGTACAGGCCTGGAGGTTTTGTTTGGGTTAGGGTGGAGTTGTAGGTTAGAGGGGGGTGTGACCACCTGTTCATCACCCTGGAACACCCTCCCTTGCTTCTCCAGAGGAATGTTCTGGAAAGGAGGCGGGTGCAGGGATTGAGGGACAGGCAGTGTGTATGGCCCTAGTCCAATCGTTAATTTATTTGGGCAGGGGCGGGTTCATATATATACACTGAGGTCACATGTTCCCTGGGGGAGATGGGACAAGATTCAACCCAGAAAGGCTGCAAGATGTTACCCACAGGAGCAGGGCCAGAAGGCCTGGGGGCACACAGACCCCAGTGCTGGAAAGCCACGGAACTTTGCAGGAAAGCCTGGAGGTTCAGAGACTCCAGAGCTGGAAGGTTTCACCATTACAGAAGCAAGAAGTATCTACTAACAGGACCGAGTAGACCGGGGTTGCCTGGACTTTCCTGAGCTGGCATGGGAAGAAATGGCAGGAGGTGAGAAGGCAGGTGAGGCCTGGAACTCTAGCATTTCAGAAGCACCACATGTCATTAAGAGGGACATGAGCCAGTTTGTTAAGGGAAAGGGTTCTACTCGTGCAGCTCAACAAGAGAGGCAACTTATACTGTCCTGCATCACTTGCTAACCAGACACACAATATGGACCACAACATTAAGAATAAAAGTTACTGTTTAACTGTTGAACTGTGTCTGTGATTAATACAGCAGGGGTGGAAGAAGCAGGGTTTAAACCAGCCGTACTGTAATGAACTATTAAGCAGTTCCCAAGGGAGTAGTGTGCTACATATATAAACTGTGGTTTATCTGGTAAGATACTTTTCAACTCTCTACCATTTAATAGTAGGGGTCAATGTTCTCTGATTATTTTTTTAAACTATTTATATTGTCTGGTGAATCCTGTCATGACATCCATTCCATAATCCCTTCTTTTGTTTTCCTTTTTCTTAAATAAATTATCTCTATCCCTAATTTATTATTTATTTTGCTTTCTTCAGATCAGATCAGATCAGATCAGATCAGATCAGATCAGATCAGGGCAGCACAGTGGTGTAGTGGTTAGCACTCTTGCCTAGCAGTAAAAAGGGTCGCTAGTTCGAATCCCACCCACGACACCACCTGCCTGGAGTTTGCATGTTCTCCCTGTGCCTGCGTGGGTTTCCTCCGGGTACTCCAGTTTCCTCCCACACTCCAAAGACATGTAGGTAGGTCAATTGGCTTCTGTCCAAAATTGACCCTATGGTAGTATATGAATGGGGACCTTGGATTGTGGGCTCCTTGAGGGTAGGGACTGATGTGAGTGTGCAATAAACAGGGATAGGGACAATTGTAGACACAATCAGGTTGAACTAGATGGATTGGTGTCTTTATCCAACCTTACTAACTATGTATATCTTTTAGATTATAACGCTTTCCATGGAATCTTTCTAAAATAGTTTCAGCCTGTGCATAATACTTTCTCTTATTGCAATTCCTTCTCACCCTCAGCATCTGGCTTTTGGGAATACTCCCAAGTCATCTTGGATGGGGACAACTCCCCAGTGGGATGTAACCATTTCTATCAACATTATTGAAATATGTCCAAGTTTGTAATTTACCAGTCTCCTTGTATATGACAAGATCCAGGAAGTTGACCACTTTGTAACCATAAATTTCCCAAAAAGAGACACCATAGGAATTGTCCTCCATGATCCTGCCCACTCAGAATGTCATCTATGTATCTTTTGTAGACTTTTAACTCTGGTATTTTTTTTAATCATAGATGGCTTCCTTCTCCCACTGGCTCATGAAGAGATTTGCCACTGATGGGGCATATTTAGCCCCCATGGCCATACCTTTCTTCTGTCTAAAGTATTTCTTCTCATGCCAGAAGAAATGGTGACTCATTTTCAAGTTGCGACTATGTTTAAAAAAATAGGTAGAAAAAGGTGAGACTCTAATTGTGCCTCGGAGGAGTATAATGAAAAATAGAATACACATACCTGAATTATAGAAAAATATATAAACTTTATTTCATTTCCAGGTTGATTTAAATAGTTTTTTATCCAATTGGTAGAGTCATTATTGTTTGATGGATATTATGAGTTCATTAGGATAGATTAGCCACCTTTATTCCACTGGTACAATTTGAAAAGATGTTGTTGTATTTTTGGTTTTATTTCATTATTATTTATTGTCATATTTTATTTTCATTTTTTATTTTATTTTTATTTCATTTGTTTTTGTATTTTTATTATTATTTTTTTTTATTTTTTCCCAAATATTTTATTGAGTTTTCACAAAATACATAGGAATGCATACATAAGCCAAAGTTCCAAAAACAGAATAATGACAGTTATCAGAAATAGAACTGAACTAGAGAACCATCGAGTAAAGTACTGATGTAGCGATATAAGTGAAAATAAACAATGAGAATAAGGAACCTATGCGATGCTAGTAAGGAAACATGTCCATATTAGGGGGTATAGGAGCAAAAGTAATGGTAATGGAAGGAAGGGGGAAGGGTAGCAAGAGGAGAATTGGTTATTGTGGGAGAATAATATTGAATATATATTTATCTCTGGTCACCCCTAGAGGGATCTGACTGTGACCGGAGAACTGGCAAAGAGAAACAGACAAGGATGTACAGAATAGGCAGTATAAGTGGTAGCTGAAGGGCGTCTTCCGCCATACTGCGAATGAGCACCGAAAACTAAGTAACTTACTGGGGTGGCGGAGGCGAAGTGTCCAGCGAATTGACCAACCCTAAGTTACTAGGGTAGGTAGGTAATGTGGAGTTACGGAAATGCGTCCAACACGCCCATGTTGACCCATAAGCGGTCGGCTTGTCATGCGCCTGGTGTATAAGTTCTTCTATTTCGGCTATAGTGTCAACCCGTTTCATCCATTCAGCTATGGAAGGGGGCGTGGTGCTTCTCCAGTGTGTAGGAATACATTGATTGGCTGCATTAATAAGGTGTATGGTCAGGGATTTGGTGTAAGCTCGTTTGGGAGTACCGGTGTGGTGTAGCAAGAATTGGGCCGGGGAGAAGTCTGGGGTGTATGTTGTGATTTGAGAAATTAGTTTATGTATTTCAGTCCAAAATGAACGAATGAGTGGGCAGTCCCACCAAATGTGAAGAAGTGTCCCAACGGGTCCATTGCATCTCCAGCAGTTGGGGGGGGGGGAAGGGTGAAATTTATGAATTTTGTCTGGAGTTCTGTACCAGCGTGAGAATATTTTATATCTGCTTTCCTGGATTGTAGCATTTACCGAGGCTTTGTGGATATTGTGAAAAATATTTTCCCAGTCGGCAATGGTAAGGTCTATGTTGAGGTCGGATTCCCAACGTTTTACTACTGCATCCTGTTTAATATCATGTGAGGAAAAAAGAAGGGAGTAAACCGTTGATATAACATGTCTTTGGGGCTCTTGGCTGTTGCATAAGATTTCGAAGGGCGTAAGGTCTCTATGCCAGTTCCCACTAGTATTTGGGTCTTGGAGAAAGTGCCGAATTTGTAGGTATTTGAAGAAGGGGATGTGGTACTCCGAGAATTTTGAGGACATAAGGGAATGTGATAAGAGTTCCCCATTCTGGAAGAAACAGTGTGCGGTTGGTTTGGGTGTAGAAGAGTCTGTATGTGGCAGACATCGGGATATGCCCGCTGGAAATTCTGGATTTTGATCCAGAGGAGTTAGTGGGCCCGGGGTAGGCGTCAACTTTAGAAATTTGCAGGCCTCTCTAAATCGATTTATAGTAGCATATATGAACGGGTTAGTTAGTGAGTCTCTTGGGATGAATGATTTAGATATCCATGGCAGGTGAGCAAGAGGGAGCCGAGTAAATGCCTGTTCCAGTCGGATCCAGTCCTTGTGAAGCGTCTGGGAGTGCCAGTCGACTATCCTATTCAAGTGACACGCCAAGTGATATCTATAGATATCAGGCACCCCGAGACCTCCAACATTTTTAGGCAGCGTTAACTTGTCCCAGCTAAGTCTAGGTGTTTTAGATTGCCATACAAAGTGTCTGCAAAGGTTCTTGTATGCACCAAAGAAGGACCGTGGGAGAGATATAGGGATGGTTTGAAGCAAGTACAGGATCCGAGGGAGTATGTTCATTTTCAATATAGCCAGTCTGCCAAACCAAGAAAAGGGACCAGTTTGCCATTTGTGCAAGTCAGTTTGAATAGTGCGGAGAATTGGCTGGAAGTTTTTTGCGTATAAATTTGTAAGGTTGACAGGAATGTGTATGCCCAGATATTTAATGGCTTCTGATTCCCAACCAAAGGGAAAATTTTGTTTACATTGATTAACTATAGAAGGTGCAAGGGAGATATTGAGTGCTTTAGATTTGGAGAAGTTAATTTTTAAATTAGATAGGTCTTGGAAGAGGGCAAAATCTTTAAGAAGGTTAGGTATAGTAATAATGGGATCTGATAAGAAAAGTAGAATGTCGTCAGCGTAGGCTGCTATCTTATAGTTTTTGCAATTAATCGAGAGACCTTTGATGTCCGGGTTATCCCTAAGCTTTCGGAGGAAGGGTTCCATGGTAAGAATGAAGAGCAAAGGAGAAAGGGGACAACCCTGACGAGTACCATTGGCGACGGAGAAGGCGTCCGACAGGCGACCATTTATTCTAAGTTTGGCCGAAGGGGATGAGTATAGAACCATGATCATTTGTAACAGGCGATGAGGCAGTCCCATCATCTGGAGTGCAGGCTCCATATAATCCCAGGCCACACGGTCGAACGCCTTCTCCGCGTCGAGGGACAAGAAGAAGCCAGGAGTAGCGGTGGTAGTCAGCCAGTGATGTATATTAAGAGCTTTGGTGGTATTGTCCCTGGCTTCCCTACCAGGGACAAAGCCAACCTGATCCAGGTCAACCAAACGTGGAAGGAGGGGCGAGATTCGGTTCGCTAAAGTTTTGGCAAATATTTTCACATCTACGTTGAGAAGTGAAATTGGGCGATAGTTAGTGATCAATGTGGGGTCTTTATCGGGTTTAGGGATGAGAGTAATATGGGCTTCTAGGATATCTCTTGGGGCCCTGGGAGAAGACGTGACGTCGTTAAAGGCATTAACCAAGTGGGGGAGTAAAATTTCTGGGAAGGACTTATAGTAGCTTACTGTGAGGCCATCTGGGCCTGGGCTTTTCCCGGGCTTCATCTGTTTTAAGGCAGTCAGGGTTTCTGCCACTGAGAGTGGTGCATCAAGACCAGTGATATCTTCATTAGTAAGGGGATCAGGGGAGAATTCACTAAGGAAAGATTGAATAGCTGCCTTCCTATCAATCAGCTTAGATTGGTGGGGGTCAGAGGGGAGGTTATAAAGATCAGAAAAATATTGAACAAATTTGTTCATAATGTCTTCCGTTTTAGACAACGTTTCTCCTGAAGCAGTTTTAATGGCATGAATAGTATGGGAAGCTTTTTTAACCTGAAGAGCTCTGGCAAGCAATTTCCCGGATTTGTTGCTGTATTCATAGAAGAACTTCCGGGAGAGGGTGAAGTTACGTTTCACTCGTTTATTTAATTCACCCAATAGTTCTTCTCGTGCCATTGTCAGATCTGCCAAAACGTCCGCAGCTAGGGAAGATTTATGAGCTTTTTCTAGGTTATATATCTTATTGGTTAAATCCGCAATGCGTTTCCGTTTAAGTCTGCGTCGAGCTGTGGCCAGGGAAATAAGGTCTCCTCGGATAACACATTTGTGGGCTGCCCAAAGCATAATGGGGGGGGAGTCCACAGAAGAGTTTTCTGAGAAGTAATTAGAGAGACTTTGGGATATTTTTTGGACATTGTCAAGGTCAGTAAGGAGGGAATTGTCTAGACGCCAAATGTGGGGATGAGCAACCGAATCTGGGATTGACATGGTAATGGAGATCGGGTTATGATCTGATAGGAGTTGTGGTTCTATAGTCGCTTTAAGTAGTAAAGAAAGGTCATTTTGGGACAAAAAAAAATAATCAAGTCTGGAATATTTATTGTGGGGAGAGGAAAAAAAAGGTGAAGTCTTTTTCGTTAGGATGCAACGTGCGCCACGAATCATGTAACAATAGGTCTTGGAACTGAATTTTGATTGCGCGAAGGGCCCTGTATGTCAAGGTGGAGGCTCCGTTAGAGGTGTCGAGAGAAGGATTGAGGGCGACATTAAAGTCTCCACCAACTATTAGAGTACCAGATTGAAACGCAGTGAGGTTTTGTAGGGTGTTTCGAAAGAAAGTAACCTGGTGCGTGTTGGGTGCATAAATGTTGGCAATTGTGATAGGCCTATTGTACAGTATACCTTTTAAAAATAGAAATCTCCCCTGTGTATCTGATTGGGTATCAAGGATTTGAAAAGGACAGTGTCTCGAAATTAGTATAGAGACACCTTTGGATTTAGCTTCTCTGTTGGGCGCATGATGGACCGTAGGGAAATGCTTGTTATATAATTTCGGGACGGAATCAGCTCTAAAGTGTGTTTCTTGAATAAGAGCAATATCGTACTTGCAATGTTGTAAGGAGGATAGCAGATGCTTTCGTTTCTCAGGTGTGTTAAGACCCCGTATATTGATAGAGCATAGCTTAAGCGTTCGTTGAGGGGGAGCTAGGGGTTGCATTGTTGGTGGAGTGGACATAGTGATCACTTGGGAGGGAGTTTATATACAGTGCTGGAGGCACTTGTCTAATATCTCAAGGGATATGAGGGGGTGATTTGTAGAGTAAACTACTAAAAAACCGAAGAGACAGTGGGAGGGTGGATTCCGGCTGTCTCAATGAAATGGGGAATCGGTATAAGTACAGCGCAAGGACTGCAGGCCTACCCTATACCGGACAGGCCTACTAGTCACTTCCGCCGTGTGGGGGTTGGTACCTAGCTGTGGTGGAAAACAAGGAATATAAGATGCTGCTAACATGCCGACTCAAGACATCAGAGTGCGTGAGGGAGGAGATGTGTAGCCAAGAGGGGTGTAGCCAAGGAGAAGGGCATCTCGTAAGCAAACTGAGAACAATGAAGTACAGGGGGGAGGGACACCATGACAGATCACAATTGCATACAAAAGTACTGTGTAAGCCAAAAACATTGAGAGTATATTGGACAAATCTAATAGGAGGAGAGATGAACCAATCTCCGGATGAGTCCTGCGAACCCCCAAAATTGGGGATCCAGGCGACTCGTCCGGGGTACATATTTTTTAGAAACATTGCAGTGAAATTGCAGAACCGATAAACAACTAACAGAGCAACAATTAAACTTGCCAATGAAATAGATGTTGTAAACTAACAAGAAAGACCTGGTTAGATACTCGAGTGGAGGTGTCATGAGCATCATGGATACCTTACCAGTAGAGAACCAGGCAAATGCAGTAGGAACACAAGAAATAGGTATCAGAAGTTGTAAGGGAGCAACACCAGTCCTAGCAGTCTGAAAAACAAACTCTCTCTCCCTACCCGAGAACAAAATAATGGAGGAGATTGTTTGTGATCAAATATCGGAACGTCATTAGACAGTATTTGGATCGTTGCTAGGCAGGAAAGAGGCTCGTATCAAACGTTCCCGGAGCAAAGGATTAAAGATTGATCGCAGAGGAGGATGGAGGGAGCAGGAGCGACATAAGAAGTAAAGTACCTGTTCGATTATAGAGACTGCACCACTCAAAACGGTTGGATCCATGGTAGCATCAACTTTTCGGCGCAACCAATCAGCGGCGAGATCGATCCATTGTAAGGCGAGTGTAGTAGTACAGCGAAGTATCTGAGTATCAATCAATCGAGTCCTTTATACATTAGTGTAAAACTGTAGCGGAAGAACAGGACCCTGTCCAAGTATATGTACCAGGAGGGAAACCTAAGGGCTGTTGTGTATCCGGGGTAACTCAGATATTCACTAAGCAAAGTCCATAGACCACTTCCTGCATGAGGTTGAAGTGCAATCGCAGAGTATTCTGGGGATCGTAGTATGGGACATTAGTAGCGAAGACTCAGGAAGAGCGAACCAGATATCAAATCATAACGGGTCAAATATGATAGTATGATGACAGTAACACACGTGTTATGCAGGGTAACGAATGTATAAATAATGCTCCGGCGTACCATGCAACCTGTATTATGTATGGAGAGCAGAATGTCACTGTAAGCAACAGTACAGTAGAAACGAACAAAAAGACTAAAGAAAAACTAGAGCCTGCGTGACATGAATCTCAGTTAGGCTTAAGGGAGAACAATAAAGGATAAACTGGAAAATGACAGAGGAAACCCAGTTGTTAGAAGAGGATCATCCAGGGAGAATAAGGCTGCTTGTAGTCAGGGAAGGAACAATCGGAGTGGAAAGGATGATCGGAGACTTATTCAGCGATCCCTTCTGGCCCTCCGGGAGTTCTGGGTGTAGTATGGGCTATGGCTGCGACGGGATCCCCCGTGCGTGTCACGGGCATCGGAGACAGAAGGTGATCTGCGCCGGCGTAAGCCACTCTCCTGAGCTTCCATGGGGCACACTGGATGTGAGTCCTTCTTCACCGCCGATCGGCGGAAATCAGCGAACCAATTAGGTACCTCCACAAGCGGGATATTGAGGCTGCGGCAGAACTGCGGTAAGTCTTCAGGCACCTTTAGGGACGCTGTGCGACCGAGAGCCGTTGCCGAAAGGCAGAATGGGAACTTCCATTTGTAGGTGATGCCGTTATTACGGAGCACCTCCAGTAAGGGTTTCAGGTCCCTCCGGTGTTGTAAGGTAATGCTGGAAAGGTCCTGGTAGATTTGGATTGTGGAGCCTGCATGAGTGATCTGGGGTGTCCCCCGGGCTTGTTTGAGGATGTCTTCTTTCAATTTAAAATCCGGGAGACAGCAAACTATATCTCGTGGAGGGTCTGAGTCTCTGCCTCTCAGTTTCAGAGCACGATGGATCCGGTCCATAGGTATGGGGGTCCGAGGAGGCCTGCGCAATAGGGTATTGAAGATTTCAGTCACTGAATCCAAGATTTGTTCCCCATCTACGGCTTCCGATAGGCCTCTGACTCGGAGATTGTGACGCCGTCCTCTGTTATCGAGGTCCTCCAAATGAATTTGCATTGCCCTCAATTGCAAGGTATGTGTATCAACGTGATGGGTTGTTTTTCGGAGCTGCGAGTCTTGTTTAGCTACTACCTCCTCCATTACTCACACCCTGTCAGTCAGAGAGCGAATGTCTAAACGTAGTTCCGAAATGGCCGCTGAAAGCGTGTCCTTAATATCCGCGGCAATTGTCTTCAAATCTTGTATGCTTAGTTGCGGCTGTGAGGCTGAAGGAGCTTGTTGTGTATTCACGTCCTCTACATTTAATGCCGAGGGAGATGGTGAAGATGAGTGTGGGCCCCGCGAGGCAGACGTCTGATCTCGGGAATGCCTGTTAGCTGCGGTCGCCATGTTCCCTCTATTGGCGCGGAACAAATCGGGGATTGTGTTGCCGAGGTTCCCTGAATTCCGTCTAGGAGAACGGGAACGTGATGCCGACGAGTTCCGCGAAGCAGTCCCCATGAGAAAGTAAGCTTCAGGTGACTAGTATCTCCGTTAGGCTGGTAGCTTATCGTGAGTCGGCAGGAGCTATGGAACTAAGCGTCCGTTTTCCAGTCAGGCCAGGCCACGCCATTATTATTATTATTTTCTTTTATTCATTTACATTTTTTCCCATATTAATAAAATATTTATCACATGTATTTTTGCTAGAATAAAATTAATTGTATATTAGGCAGAAAGGAATTATATTTATGATGTGTATTAAGAGGGGCGAAAAGCGTTGACGCATTTCTGTTTTTCTAACCACTGACGCCACCTCTGTCCTTTGTGGAATGCACGCCAATCCGTGGTGAACCCGGATGAGCTCATTCTCTGTCCTATGATTGTTACTATCAGCAATCTCATAAGTAACACTCATGATTGTGCAATAAATCTGATTTTAACAGTACTTCACTTTCAGCCCCTATTTGTCTTTTATTGAGCCTGGTGGATTTTTTTGGTCACCCCCAAGACCCTCTATGTTTGGAGATCCTGCTGATAAGTCCTAGAGTTCTACCCTAACAATACCAGATCAGTGTGTTTTACCCCCAGACTGCAAAGCTGAGGGTCTATTGTTTCTGGTGAATGGCGACACAAGAGGGGAGTGTGGTACACACACAGCAATTTCATATGAAGCACTTTCTACTTATTTGGAGCACCTTAGCATGATGCAAGAGACTGTGTTACATATTGACTATTTTTTGTTGTTGTTTTTCACCAATATATCACAACTGTAAGTGGTGTCTTGATTTTGGTTTGACACTTTTGAGGTTTTAGCACCTTGTGGACAGCAGCTGCAGGTCCTTATTACATAAATTATTTTCACAATCACAACATAGCACAAGTATTTATGGTTTTATTATTTTCTATATTGCAAACCCTATTATCTCCCTACCACCTCTTTTAAAAGAACTCTGGACCTATGGCTCCTTATCAAACATCAAGGTGATCTGCAGAAATCAGAGGCTTTAAACATATCCCAGGATATCTAGAACTCCTAGAACCCCTTAAAACTCTTTGCAGAGGGGGCACATGCGTGGCGCGATGCTGGACGGACACCTCTGAGCTGAGCTCCGTCTGACCGGACCTGCCTGGCAAGATTCCCGGGGCCAATTCGATACCTCAGAAGCCTGAAACCTTACAGCACCCCCGCGGAACACCCTGATACATGCCAGTAAAGAAAAAAGGACACAAACAATGCTCCCAGCACTCGCTGACAAACTTTCTTCCGGACCTGGAGCGCTCCACTAAAACAAGAAAGATGACCCAAGATGGCGCCGGCCTACACGAGGCCTCCAGTAGCGCCACGCAGACTCTGCATGCCATGAACTGTGAGTACACTCTCCCCATTACTAAGGCAAATCTTGATGCCAGCTTAACGGCCATTTATGAGAAACTAGTGGGGAAGCTGAAATCTGAACTATGTAAAACTACCAGCGTGCTATCAAAAGAGCTAATATTGGAGGCCGCACCGACATTTTGGAAACTAAACATGACGAATTGTCTATGGCCCACAATGATCTTAGAAAAGATTATGAAACCCTTTCTGATATTTTCTCCTTTATGCAGGCTCACATAAAAGATTTGGACAACAGAAACAGGCGCGGTAATATTAGAGTGCCTGGCATCCCTGAGTCTATCACAGATCTGAATCAAACCATCACTAAATTATTTCACAGCCTGGTACCTGATAAACCTCTATCTGCTTTTGCATGTGACAGACTTCACAGAGCACTTCGTCCAAAATCAACCCCTGACAAGCCACCGCGTGATATTATATTGTGCATGAAGGACTATGTCACTAAAGAGGATATAATGAGAGCCTCCAGAAATACCCCAAATATTGAACTAGATGGAATTAGACTGCAGATATACCCTGACATATCCCCTGCAACCCTGGATAGACGCAGGATGAAGGAGGTCACCCCTGTCCTCCAGTCAGCCAGAATCAAATATCGCTGGGGCTTCCCATTCAAATTATCTATTATGTACAATGGTACCACACAAACGGTATACAATGTCTAAGGAAAAGACCTGCTGGTTAAGTTGGGCCTTCTGGAACAAGCCCTACCTCATCGATTCCCTACTACACCCAGATCATCTCCCATTTGGTCTACTCCCAGACGCACGCAAAGAGAGCAAAGAAGATGGATCCAACCCTTTCAAAACCTTGCAACATAATCTCTCTGATTTAGCTACATTATAGGTTGACGGTTTCAACTGTTAACTTTATGAGCCTTAATTGCAGCACTGGATTACCTTCCTCCCCCCCTTTTTCCTCCTTGTCCCCCCTTTTTTTTTTTTGCCCGAGATTGTGAGTGTTGCGGTTCAGCCTACTAACATGTCAACCTGGTAATAGTATGTTATGTTGGCACATCCCAGTACTTCCAGTTTTGAATTCTGATATCCCTCCAGTATTACTGACAGCCCTGACATACTAAATTCATTTGGTACCCAAGGAACTTCCGCCTTTGTCGGTCCACTTGGGTATTACACCCTTACTTCAACAGCTTTCCTCCCCATACAGGGGACTGGGGGGGTGGGGGCGCATGTGCGGGGGGAGGGGGGAAGTAATTTTCATTTCCCCTTTTTTTTTTATCTCTACCAGTCTACATCCATAACAGATGATCGAGAATTGAGTGTGGACTTCCGAACACCTTCCCTCTAAAGCTAGGCACCCGGGATTACACATGAGATGCATTATATTATCTATAGTCTTCCATCTTCTTGTTCCATTTTTCTTTATAGGATGTGATATGTGCTTAATAGTGATCTCGCAGTATATACCACATTGTGGTTTTTGACACTAACCGCCCTTACACTCTAATGTTTATTTTGGTAGCATACGTTTATTTCTCTTTAGGCTGTAACTGATTTATAACCATGTACTTCTTTATGAATGAATGAATGAATGAATGAAATACTTGTATAGCGCACAATGCGAACTGAATCGCCTCTAGGCGCTGTGGCGAGCTTTGATCATCTGCTAAAAGAGGAAGGTCTTGAGTTTTTTCCTAAAAACCAGGTGATTTTCTTCCAGGCGGATGTTGATTGGTAGAGCATTCCATAGCCGAGGCCCTTGGACAGCGAATCTCTGATCACCCTTGGATTTATACCGGGCTTTGGGCATGAGGAGGAGGTTTTTGTTGGCTGATCGAAGACTGCGGTTTGGTGTGTAATGATTTATTTTCTCCATTAGGTATTGCGGAGCTTCTCTATGCACGCATTTGTGGGTGAGGCAAAGGGTCTTGAACGTGATCCGATTTTTTACGGTTAGCCAATGTAAGCTCCTCAGTGAAGGAGAAATGGATTCCCAGGGTTTTTTTCCTGTTATCAGCCTTGCCGCCGTGTTTTGGATCAGTTGTAATCGCGCAAGTTGATATTGTGGTAATCCTATGTAAAGCGAGTTTGCGTAGTCCAGTCGTGAATTAATGATTGTTCCAACTACCACTGCTTTGTCATTCTTTGGGATAAAAGGGATGAGTCTGCGAAGCATGCGCAGCAGATGGTGAGATCGACTGACTACAGATCCTATTTGCGCATCCATTGACATTTGTGCGTCTAAAATAACCCCGAGACTCTTCGCTTTGGTCTTTGGGGAGATAGTCTGCCCAAAGACGGTTGGTGGAGACCAGGAGGTTTTGGTTGCGGGTTTATGATTTGGGTGTAAGATAAGAAGCTCTGTCTTTGATTGGTTCAGCTGGAGGGAGTTGGTGGTCATCCAGTCCTCTATTGATTTGAGGCAGTTTTCAAGTTGTTGTTGGTGATCTTTTTTTCCATTGATCCGGAAATAAAGTTGCGTGTCGTCAGCGTAAGAGTGGAAGCAGAGATCTGAGCATCTGATGATTTGAAGGAGTGGGCGAATGTAAATGTTGAAGAGAACGGTGACAACAGAGAGCCTTGAGGGACTCCGCAGATGACTGCCCGAGTTTCGGAGAGGAATTTTCCTAGTTTTACTGTCTGTGACCGATTTCCTAGGAAGGACGCGAACCATTGTAGATCTATGTCTTGGACTCCGGCTACTTCTGTGAGGCGGACGAGTAGAGTATTGTGATCTACTGTATCAAACGCTGCACTTAGGTCTAGCAGTACGAGGAGACACGTCTCTCCGTAATCTGCTGCTTCGAGGGCGTCATCCCAAATCTTGAGGAGAGCTGTTTCTGTTCCATGACCCGGGCGGAAGCCTGATTGCAGCGGGTCCAGGAGTTTGTGAGTATCCAGGTGAAGTTGTAGCTGATTTACTACAGCTTTCTCCATGATCTTAGAAATGGTATTGAGGCTTGTAATCGGCCTACGGTTGTTTGGATCCTGAGGGTCCAGGTTTGGTTTCTTGAGTAGAGGTTTGACGATGCCTTGTTTGAGGATGCTGGGAACAATCCCTTCGTGGAATGATCGGTTTATGAGGTGGGTTATGGTTGGAGCCACGATGTCGGAGCATTCTTTCAGTAGTTTTGTGGGGATGATGTCAATAGGTGAGGTACTGTCACGCAGTTTATTAATAATGTTTTTTGCGGTGTCTACGGTAATTGGGGATAGTGAAAATTTTGGCGGTTGCGGTATGTTGGTGCAGACATCCTCTTTATGTATTTGCTGGCTGAGGTTGGATGTTTTCTTCTGACAAATTGTTTCCCTGATGGTTTTGACTTTATCGATGAAAAAATCCGACAGTTTGTCACAGTAATCCTGGGATTCGCTTTCTGGGGGTTCTAGGCACACCGGATTCATTGATTGATTAACCAGTTTAAACAGTTCCCGTGGTTGGTTTGCGGCCGTTGAGATTGTATATGAGAAGTGGTCCTTTTTGGCTTTGAAGATTGCTTTCCGATAATTCTCTGTCAGACCTTTGTAGTTAAATAGGTTTTCCTCGGTGGGATTTCTTCTCCATGTTCTTTCCGCTCTTCTGCGTTCTTGCTTTAGTACGGAGAGGGAGCTATTAAACCATCCAGCATTTTTCTTCCTGATGAGTGCCCTGCATTTTGGTGCTACCGAGTCTGCTGATTGCAGTAATGCCTTGTTCAGGGAGTTGAGTGTTTCCTCCGTAGAGTGGTTTAAGGTTATTGTAGATATATTTTTGGACAGAGTGGTTTTGAAGGCTTCGGAGTACAGTTTTTTATGCGATCTGGTCCAGTGCGTTGTTACAGGTTTCCGTTTTGCGTTGGTGATGTTGGTAGTGATTTTGAATTTGATGGCGTGGTGATCCGTCCATGGCAGAGTTATGTTGTCGAGTATGTTGACGTCGATGTTCTGTTTGAAAATGAGGTCCAGGGTGTGTCCTGACCCATGCGTGGGATTCTTTATCAGTTGCTGTAGACCCAGTTCTTCTAGTTGATTGATGCAGGCAGTCGCGATGGGGTCTTTAGGCTCCTTTGCCCAAAGGTTGAAATCTCTGAGTGCCAGGAAATTTTTGAATTTTAGGGTGTGCATTGCAAAGGATTCCGTGAGGGGTGAAAGAAGATTGGACTTTGGTCCCGGTGGTCTGTAGCACAGTAGAATATGAGTAGTGTCATGGGGTGTTGGTTGAAGATGTAGCGTCAGGGTTTCCAGAAAAGGAACTGGGTTCTGAGATGATGGTTTAGTGAGATCCAGGTGTCCTTTAAAGATCACTGCTAGGCCTCCTCCTTTTTTCCCTATCCGGTGTTCGGTTAGGATCCTGTAGTTTTCTGGCACCAGTTCGGTGAGGATGGTGTTGCAGTCAGAGGTTAACCAGCTTTCGGTGATGAAGAGGCAGTCTACATTGTTCTCGATGATGAAGTCGTGTACTTCCAGTCTATGTTTGACTGCAGACCTGGCGTTAATCAAGGCGCAATCTAATTGTAGTGGTCGAGTAGATGTCTTCCTGTGGTTGGGAGCTGGTTGTCGTCCGGTTTTTAATAGTTGTTCTCTTTGAAGTATTTTTTGTATGGAAGATGGCAATGTGGTGTTGATGTTCCTTAGTCTGTGCAGAACTTCAGAGTATTTGAAGTAGCACATGGTTTGTGGATGCTGTTGATGGTACTATGGGCCTAAGATGATGATCCTGATCAGGGTATTGATCCTGAGGTGGGGCTAGGTATCAGACTTGCCGCCGTGCTTGAGGCTATTAGCGCGCAAGTTGATCAGGGGATGCCTATATGGATGCGGAAGGAGTTGTTGTATTCGGTTGCTGGCTGTTCCAGCTACCTTTACTTAAGGTGGAGGTCTCCGCTCAGAAAAGAAGTCTGGCTGTGATCTGGAATAGTCGTCCTAGGATAGCGTAAAAAAAAATGAAAGGAGGCCGGAGGTAGGGGTATGCTAACCTATGGTTGTTCCAGAGGAAGGCGAAAAACCCCCTGACAGTAGCAGCCAAACGCACCAGTGGGGCAAAAATTCCTTCCTGACCCCCGTAGGCGGTCGGACGGAGTCCCTGGAACAATCACTGGGGGGGGGGGGGAGTGGAGGTGCGAGCTTACCTGGCTGCGGTTGTCCCCTTTAAACACTCTGGTTCCGGTGAATCTGGCTTGCTGTCAGCCTGACGTTTCTGGAAAGCTGTCTGGTAGCCCCTTGCAGTGGGATCTTTAAAATGGAGGGGAGGATGGAGGTAGGATAGAGGTTAGAGACTCCTGTCTTAACTCCTGTTTTCAACTCCTGGTTGTTAACTCTCCACTTTAGTTCAAAAAATCCACTTGTGTTCACAAAATCCACATGCAAGACACAATCAGGGAGCAAGCTCCTGGGGGAGTTTGTATAACTACCTTTATACACCTGTGAACAATTAACCCCTCCCCTAATTTGGCAGGAAGAAAGAGGGGAGAAAAAAAAATTGCTGTTTAAAAAGTGTCAGAAAAAAGGTCTTTTAAAAACTGCTAGCAAATGTATCAAATAAAGGAGGGGAGAAAATAAAACACCCCCAAAAACAACACTTGCAAGCAGAAGCAGTCAAGCAGAAGCAGTCAAAGCACAACTCCTGGTTGTTAACTCTCCACTTTAGTTCAAAAAATCCACTTGTGTTCACAAAATCCACATGCAAGCCACAATCAGGGAGCAAGCTGTTATATAAGCATTTATAGAAAAACCAGGCACATCCGCTGTCGCTGGTTTGTCTCCCACACTTCCTCTGAGGTCCAACTCCTCACCCTTTTGCGTGATGCGGTGGTCCTCACAGGTGGTTTCAGAACTGATCGGATTGCTTCTCGGACTTTTGGCTAAGATCAAGTGTAGTATCGACTATAGCCTTTAGGGGTGTCTCTGCTTCACAGCGAGGACGTTGAGAACCACTTGTATCTATCCAAGCCATTAGGTACTTGTGGGGTACCCTCTGCTCGGCCTTGTAGGATCGTTGATTAAATTCAGCTTCACCTACTTGCTGCTATTGGGCTAGAGGCTTAGCCCCCAAAAGGAACGAGATTGCGGTCTTCCCTCCTCCCCCCCCTCTGCATTACTACCTCCGGGCAGTAGATGCTAGAGCCTTTTTAAAGGCTACCAAAAAGAGCAAAGACGTTGAGGAACCAGAAGGAAGCTGCCTAAGAACACCTAAAGTGACTTCCATCTCCGAGACGATGGGGAAGAGCGAAAAGAAGACCGGAAAGAACAAGAAGAACCCCACTCCAGCCACTTCCTCCAAGACCCCCGAGAATGTTGCTGCCTCAACCTCCACCCCTACCCCAGCCGGCGCCAGCCAGCCGAAACCAGCCAAGCCATACTTGCCTGCAGACAGGCTCCCTACCCTAGAGCCTTGGATTAAGCAGACGGTTGTGCTTCAGCTGAAGGAGGTGGACGGAAGAGTCCCCGACATGACCCCAGAGATCTTCGGAAAGAAGATGATACTGGAGCAGGGGTTCAGCAAAGCAGAAACGCTTTCGGTGAAGACCTTCACAAAAGGTATTTTCTTCATAACTTTTGTGTCGTTCCAGGTCTGCAGAAGGTACTGGGAGATGGTGAAGGTGAGTGGTCCTGAATCCTCTTTCTGTAAGTTCGCTGCGAACTGCCCCATAACACGGGACGAAAAGTGGGTGACGGTGGCCATGAGGAGCCCCCATACCCCAGGTAAGGACATAGCCACCTACCTCCAGAGGTTCTGCACCGTGGTGAAGGACCCCGTCCGAACCCCTCGATGCCAACGGCTTCTCAGCTTCTGGATAGGTAAGTGGTCTGTGCTCTGCAAGTTCAGAAAGAACCCTTCAGGGGACATCCAGCACCTGCAGCCGCGCTTCTCCCTGGGCAACTCCGCAGGAATCCTATACTACCCCGGGATACCCTACACCTGTAACAGGTGTAGCCACACCGGACATATGGGTAAGGATTGCACAGAACTTGCTTGCAGGTTCTGTAGGGTCACAGGCCATGAGACCAAGGATTGTCCAAGGTCCAAAGCCTGCAACCTCTGTGGAGCGGCCGAGCATGTGTTTAAACACTGCCCCCAGAGGACCCGGTCTTACGCTGGAGCAAAGGAACCTCGGAAGGCCACTGGTAAGCCCACTCCCATCACCCCTTCCCCCGCCCCTGCCCAGACCCCTTCCTCTGCCCCGGCCCCAGTCCCTGCCCCAACCCCTGCCTCCAGCACACCCCCACCCACCACCTTTGTGCCGGAGGAAGCCCTACCCACCCCTCCCTGGAGGACTTTCCCATCCTCCCTTCCACCCCACCAGTGGACCAACAGGAAGCTGGAAACGGAAGCCAAGGAGTCCTACAGCCGAAGAACCCACCACCTCCACTAAAAAGCCCAATGAGGACCAGCGCGACACCGATGGACCAGAGTCAATAGGGGAGGACCTTGAGTCGGCGGGGGAGAAGGATGAGTATGAGGGGGAGAGGAGGAGATCATGGCCGACCCTGAGCCTGACCTCAACCTCACCCTTAACATCAACATCAACCAAAAGATGATGGAGGCTGTCCTGGAGGAGCTCGGTCTGACCGAGAACACAGGACAAGCAGAGGAAGCAACGGAAGACCCCCCTCCGGGGAGGTAAGTTCGATCCCTTGCTGACTAGACCTCATACCCTTTTTCATTATGGCAGAGATCTCAATCTTTTCCATTAATGTGAGGAGTATCAAGGATACATCTAGAAGGCAAGCGGTACTGGCATTTCTTTCTACACAGCAGAGTGATGTCTACATGCTCCAGGAGTGTGCTCTTCCCCCTCTGAGGAGTTACACACATCTGACCTCCCAGTGGACCCTTGGTCCCTCCTACCAATTACTCTGCGCAACACATCAGGCATCATACCGCAGGATGAATGTAATTTATTTGTATGCTTGGAACTGTATTGTTGTGTAGTGTATTTATGCGCTGCGTCGCAGTACAGAGTAGAATGTACCCTGTTTAAAGTATTCGTTTTTTGTATATTTTCTTGCAAAATAAAGTATACATTTTCAATCAAAAAAACAAAAAACCCAGGTGCAGCTATACTCTCATGCATAATTCTCAAAACAAAGGAGGATTTGGTTTTCCTCACCTTTGGCATTACTTTTTAGCAGCCAGACTAACACACTTTGCTCAATGGCATTCTTCAGACACTCAAATCACATGGCTCAGGTTTGAAGCCTCCACCATATCCCCTCTTTACCTAAAAGGCATACTTTGGACCAAAACACGAATTTATCCCACACTGATTAGGAAAAACTTGATAGTAGCTCACTCTACACAACTATGGAATAGACTCAAGGGGCGTGGCCTAACCGGGGACAGAGATGGACGCCTGAGCCCTTTCCTCCGGCGTACAGGGAGCTTCTAAGCAACACACAGGGCTAATCCGCCGCCATCCGAACATGGGAAAGGGGGATCAGAGCACTCCGGGATCCAGGGAAACCGCTGAGGCAGGTCAGTCCCCTCTCACCAGTATTCCGGCGATGTTCCGCCCGGCGCACGGGGAAGGCCTCAAAGCCGCGGCCTCGCCTAAGCCATCCGCCCCGCTCGGCACCTCCGGAGGTGCGGCGGGCGGTGCGAACGGTCCGCTAGGCCTAAATAAAGACAGCTTCCCCCCACTGACCCAGGCTGTATCCCCCCAAGCCTCCCCAGCCACACAGGCCCTAAGCCTTGCAGATCTCCAGGCTGTAGCACTTGATATCAAGGCTACACTGTCAGCAGCCATTACAGATCTGAAGTCTGACATTCAGCACATGGCAGCAAGAATTGGAGCAGCTGAACAAACTGCATCACGTCACTCTGATGCCCTGAAGCAAATACAAAGATCCTCTGATAACCACCTTTGTCACCTTATAGAGATGCAACGCCACATCGAGGACCTCGACAATAGAGGAAGGCGCCACAACATCAGAATCCGTGGGGTCCCCGAGACAACAGACCAGACCCCTGTAATGCAAACGGCAACTTCCATTTTCAATGATCTGCTGGAGAGACCCCCTGACTCCCCAATTGACTTTGAAAGAATTCACCGTGCTCTCAGACTGAGGGGAAGAGACACGGACCCACCAAGAGACATTGTCTGTTGCTTGGTAAATTTTCCACTAAAGGAAGCCATCCTTAAAAAAGCTAGAGAAAAAAACAGAGTGTTTTTCAATGGTCACAAAATCAAATTGTACCAAGACCTCTCCAACATTACCTTACAGCAACGCAGGGCCCTTCGCCCGCTACTGGACCAACTCCGGACCAGAGGCATTCCCTATAGATGGAAGTTTCCATTCTGCTTGTCCGCAAGATGGAGAGGTCACACAGCGCTTCTACGCACTCCTGATGACTTGCATTCATTCTGTGAATCGCTTAACCTCCCTGTAACGGAGGTACCGGACTGGTACAACTCCTTCCAGATCCATGACACATGGATCGAAGTAACAAACAACTCGACTCCCAGAGCGCAGAGAAACAGAGACCGCAGACGAAGGTCTCCGTCAGCACCGCACCACGGAAGGGGAGCAGAACACGGAAGCCCAGGCATCTCCCCACCTAGAAGAAGAGACCGAATCGACAGACCAGATCTAATGGACACCTAGACCGCAGTCCATCGCCTCCTTCATGCTGAAACTACCTGAAACATTTATCTTGAAGAAGCCCCAAGACCCTTTTTGATCCTCTTCCTCGCCAACTCTCCGTTGTTCCAACTGTCCCACCATCATCTCATCTAATGATCTTACTCCGCCAGACCACACCTTGTTGACAGCTTGAAACTCTACCCAGAAAACACTCATTACCCTCATCCACATCTGGGTAAAACAGGTTTGCCCCAAAAGGTAATCCCCTTCAGGGGGTTCTTTTGAGCCCTTATTCAGGGTTTCCCGGTTTCTGAGTAAAATGCATACTATCTCGCTTTGATGGAACCTATTCAGCGTTTGGGCCTGCACTCACGTTGACCTACAGTTGCCCACTCTAAACATGTTTTTTTCCTGTTTTTTTCTTTTTTTTTTCTTTTTTGTTTTCTGGGGAAAAGACTGAACTGAGTATCTTGTAATAAAGTTTTTTTTACAGGTGGACTCATAATCAGATGGCGAACACTATCCCCATACCCACCCTGGCATGTGCTATTATACGCATACACGAGGGAAACAGTCTAATTCTGAGTTTGTTTCTTTAAGCCAGTTTGATCGCTGTCTAATACGTGGAAGTTACCTAGTTTTCTTTTCTTTTTTTCCTTATGACAGCATACAAGAGCCTCACGGTTCTAATCACTTTAGGTTTGTCTCTCTTATGGACCCTAGGGACTGGATTATCCCCATACCAGCTCTGTTAAAAGGTTTCTCATAGCCTGGCTTAACTCCCATTCCATTAAGGTTATTGAGGAGAATTTTATTTTTTTGTTCTTCCTTCTTCTCTACCATTATACATAAAGTTTAAGTCTGTGCTCGAATACAGCTTTTGTTTGTTACCAGTCAGAGGTTTCTGCAAGGGGTATAACCCCCCCTCTTTTTCACTAAAATCCATGTTAACTGGGCGTACGGAGAACCCCGCTAGTGCACACCCCCCTTGGGTCCAAGAAAGACTCATCCTAAATATCCTACTCGATATATAGACACAACCCTTCTGTTACCAGGGACAAGCACTAGTCTCCAAATTGACTGCTACAACTATTTGTTGTTAATTTTTAGCTCCAAACTTATTGATGCCTGGCGGGATTCTCGGTGCACCCTCTCTCTTCTTTATATAAGGTTAAAGGTATTGTTATTAAGATTGTTGTTCAGAGGATTCTTTTATCGCACACTACTACCAAGTAACATATTTAGTCAACCCCTCCTAAGGGTGAAAGGGTTTCATCTCCCTGACGCATTAATACATAACATCTACAAAATGCTCTCACTGATTTTGTCTCGGTAGTCATTACAGAGAGAAATGCATACCCACGGCTCAAGGGTGATCACTGAATCACACTTCATCTTACTGCAACATAGGCTTGGCTGGTTTTGACCGCATGACGCGATACTGTCACGCTATCCCCCTTCCACCTCCTTGCATTACAACCCTGTCTAGTTTTAAATTACCATGCGCAATTGAGCTCCCTGGGCGCCGGTCCCACATACCTTATATCTAACACCTCACTTTGTGATACAACATCTGACACTTGTTCGTCCCCCCTTTTGGTCATTGAACCCCACACAAGGAGTGATCCCCCATATCGCTCCTTGACCCTACCGGCATATACATATAGGTTGGCTTAGCTGGTCTAATCCTTCCTCCGGTGTGTGTTCTACCTACCCGTATTAGGTACTCCCTTCACCCCCCCCCTTCTTCCCCTCCCCCATCATTTTATTTATTTTTTCTTTTATTATTTTCTTTCTTCTTTTTTCTTTTCCAACACTACTAGCAGACACTTACAGTGATGCCGTCTCAGAGACCGCACTCCTCAACCCTTTCTCTCAAACTACTATCTATTAATGCTAAAGGGCTCAATATCTCAACTAAAAGAACCAAATTCCTTTCTGAATTTCATAAATACAAAGCCAACATAGTATGTATCCAAGAGACTCACTTCAAATCTAACAATGTTCCTAAATTCTCGGATGGATGATTCCCCACTGTTTTCCACTCCACCAACCCTGAGGGGAAGACGAAAGGGGTCTCCATCCTCATCTCGAAACACACTCCACTGCAGATACAAGACACAATGGTTGACCCGGGGGGAAGATACATCTTCCTTAAGGGAGTGGTGTCATCCCGCCCGGTCACGATTGCCAACATTTACGCCCCCAACACGAAACAGGTAGCTTTTTTTCGTAAGATCAAGGACCTTTTAACAAATTTCGCTTCCGGCATTCTAATATTGGGAGGCGACTTCAATGTCCCCCTTAACCCTATTGCCGACACCTCGAATGGCTCTTTGAGCATTCCTTTCAGGGCTCTGAAACAAATAAAATTACAGCTGCAGCTGCTAACGCTACACAATACGTGGAAAACTCTCAACCCTTAATCCAGAGATTATACTTACTTTTCAACAATCCATCAAAAATATTCCAGAATCGACTACTTTTACATCACGCAATCAGACCTACCACTCCTGACGAACACAACTATAGAGCCAATGACTTTATCTGACCACCACCCAATTACACTAACTTTGACTTTCCCGGAAAAAATTACTAAAACTAAAACTTGGAGAATGAACACTACTGTACTTAAGGACCCTATAGATATTCTCCTCTTTAGAGACATACTCACCGATTATTTTACTCGTAATGACACTGATGATACCTCCAACATCATTCAATGGGAAGCCCACAAAAGTGTCATCAGAGGCGAATTTATAAGGAAGCTGACTCAACTCAAAAAGGAAAAACAAGCTAGAATCAAATCCCTAGTAGATCACATACACAAACTCGAACTTCAACATAAAAAAAATGTGGCTGTCTCCACGTTTGAGGAGTTGACTAAAGCTAAAGGCCAAAAGGCAATATATATTACGACATAAAATATACTACGAACAAGGTAATAAAAGTGGAAAACTTCTTGCAAGAGCAGTTCAGAGTAAGAAAGCTGCTTCCACCATACACCAAATAAAAGCTAACAAAGGAGAGTCATATTCCTCGAACGAGGAGATAGCCACCCAGTTTGAGCAGTACTACCAATCACTATATAATATCCCTCCCAATCCCAAGTTTCCCCCCAACTCAGAGGCTAGAACTAAAATCATTCAAGAATATCTGGACAAACACAGCCCCCCAAAAATAGCACACAATATCGCTCAGGAACTCGAATCTCCCATTAATGGAGAAGAATTTGACAGGGCCTTAAAGGATATGAAAATTGGCAAAGCCCCAGGTCCAGATGGTCTCCCACTACAATATTACAAAACTTTTCTTGACATTCTTAAACCCAAATTCTTGAAAAGTTTCCAATCACTCCATTCCGAACGAAACCCCCCCAAACAGGTCCTGGAAGCGCACATAGCAGTCATTCCCAAAGAAGGAAAAGACCCAACCCTTGTCACGAACTACCGCCCAATTTCTTTAATAAACATAGACATTAAAATTTATGCCAAAATCCTCGCCAATAGATTATTACCCCTACTTCCATCTCTAATTTCCCTTGACCAAGTGGGATTCATCCCGGGCAGGGAGGGTCGGGACAATACCATTAAGGCCCTGAACATAAACAATTGGCTGACTTCCAAAAAGAAACAGGGATTCTTCCTCTCTCTCGACGCAGAGAAGGCATTCGACAGAGTGGCCTGGGACTTTATCGATGCAGTTCTTAAAAACATCGGCATATTGCCTCGGATGAGAGCCTACATCGCCGCACTATACTCAAATCCTACTGCTCGCGTTCGCACCAATGGCCACCTGTCGAATGCCTTCACCCTTAAAAATGGGACGCGACAAGGCTGTCCCTTGTCCCCGCTACTATTTGTTCTTACCCTGGAACCGCTTCTTAATAAAATCAGATCCAACCCGGACATAAAAGGCATTGAAATAAAAGACCATTCCTATAAAATCGCTGCTTTCGCAGATGACATGCTACTCTTTCTATCGCAACCCCTTGTCTCACTGCCTAATATAATTCGAGAACTTGAAACGTTCCAATTAATATCCAATTTAAAAATTAACCACTCCAAATCGGTAGCACTGAACATATCCTTACCCTCCAAAGATGTTGAACTATGTAAGCAAAATTTCCCATTCACGTGGTCTCCTAAACAAATTACCTATCTTGGGATAGAAATACCCTCAAATTTAACCGATCTCTTCAAACTTAATTTTCTACCCTTACTAAAAGACTGACAGGAAGACCTTAAAAGATGGAACTCCCTCAATATTTCGTGGTTTGGTAGGGCCTCATTGATAAAAATGACTATTCTGCCCAGATTCCTTTACGCTATGCAAACGATCCCCATCTGATTACCATCTTCCTTCTTTGCCGCCTTCCGCAAAGCATGTACCGCCTTTATATGGAGGGGTAAACCTCCTAGAATCAAATACACAAGATTAATTCTCCCAAAAAATAAAGGTAGAATAGCCCTCCCGGACCTGAAAAAGTACCACCAAGCAACTATACTCACACGAATAGTTGACTGGAATTTACACCAACCTATCAAAGATTGGGTATCACTAGAACAAGCCCAATTTCCCTTCCCAATCAACCATCTTCCATGGATAAACCCCAAATACCACCCAAAAGAGATCAAATCTCATCCTCTTATTGGTCCCACGTTAGCAATATTTCATGACACATATAAGAAAAGTGACCCCACCCCTTGGATCAGTTCCCTAACGCCTCTTAGAGACAACCCCGACTTCCCCCCAGGAAACAAACAAAAATCTTTCTTAGCAAGCTGGCCCCACAAAGCAGTACTGATTAAACATTTCTTACGCAATGGGAAACCTTTACCCCTCGAGGAAATCAATAAAGACAAAGACCCTAGACTAATCTCACACTGGACGTACTTCCAAATAAGGCATTTTCTCTCCACAGTAGTATTGGCAACTCTGAGTTCCAAATCTCCCAAGACCCTTGAGACCCTATGCTCAGGAACGCATCCTCAAAGACACAATATTTCAATTATCTATAACTCACTATTTGACGAGGGTTTAGAGTTCTCCTCCCCATCCTGTCTAGCTTGGGAAAACGACCTCAATCTATCATTCACTAATAAAAACTGGGAAACTATTTTCATGTACGCTCATAAAGGCTCACTCAACGTCGCTACTCAGGAGTGTGGGTTTAAGATTCTAACTAGATGGTATAGAACACCCAGCACCATACAGAAATTCAACCCCCAGATCTCCAACAAGTGTTGGAGGTGCAGTGGTGAAGTGGGATCATTATTTCACTTATGGTGGTCTTGCCCGCATATTCAACCATTTTGGAAAATGGTTCATGAAACCATTACATTCATAACCTCAGAACCGTTAGAATTTGATCCAGCCCACTTCCTACTGCACCACAACACAATCCCCTCAAAAAAATATTTGAAATCCCTAATTATGATAATGACAAACGCTGCTAGACACTGCATCCCCTCCCATTGGAGGTCAACTTCAATCCCAACGAAAAAGGAATGGTTCAGAAGGATCACCTCTATTGAAACTATTGAAGAGCTTATCAGTATCTCGCAAGAAAGAGTGTTACAATTCACCTCAACCTGGTCAAAATGGCTAGCATTTAAAGATACTCAGGAATACAAATTGTCCATTTAAGTATTATTTGTTGTCGATTCTCTGTCAGTGATTTATGTTCTCTTACTTAAGATGTTCAAACAGCACAGGCCGCTGTCCACTCAACCTCTTTGCCTAATCTTCCCTCCTGCTACTACGCCTAAATATAAAAAAAAATTTTATTTTTTTTGTCTCTCCTCTCCCCTCCCTCCCTCTTTCTTCACAAGAACATTCTTATTTTATCTTCATATACGCTTTGACTCTCTTTTCGCCTTAACTGATAAGTACAATTTTTCATTTTGATTAAAACATCACATGTTGTAACTATTCATTCCCTGTGAATTTAGCAACATCTTATGTATCCTTGCTTACATTTACTATAACGTGTTAAAATGTAAACGTCATTGTGCGATTCAATTTTGATTGTAATGCTCTGTTACTTTTCAATAAAAATTTGTTTAAAAAAAAAAAAAAAAAAAAGAATCAAAAATCAATATAATCTTATTACAGATACCCCCCCCCCCCATTAGCCTCATATCTAGGGGACCCCATTTTCCCTCCTGCTTACCCGGAAAACACACCCTTCTATAACTGGATTCAAAAAGACTTAACTACACTTAAATCAGTAGTAATAAAATCAAATTTTGTCTCTTTCACTACATTACAATCTCAACATAATCCCCCACCATCTGAGCTTCCTCAATACCTTTTGATCAAATTTTTTTTTTGCCAAACACTTTTCTTTGTCTATTATTCCTCCTTGTACCCTTTTTGAACAAATTTGCACGAATTCCCCCAGAGACAGAGGACTAATCTCATTAATATACAACTCTTTAAATGGCAGAGAAGCCAACCATTTTACTTCGATGGTAGACTGACTTGGACCTCTCTCTCTCTGTGGAATCCTGGTATAGGATGATTGATAATTTACACAAAAGTAACCGAGTTGCAGCTTTCAGAGAATCCCCATTGAAACTGGTTACTAGATGGTATATGACTCCTGCCAAAACTCATGCTTTCTATCCCATTAGTTTCCCCAGCTTGCTTCAGAGGATGTTCGGATGAGGACAACTATCTTCACATTTTTTGGAGTTGTAGAAACCTCCAGCCTATATGGCAGGCTGTAGTAACCAAAATGAAAATCTCTCTTTCACCACTAATATGCTTATTATATGCTGATATTCCAGACATTCTCCCACCATGCAACAGATTACTCCAATCGCTAATCAGCTCCATTCAATGGATGATTGTCTTTAACTGGAAAACACACAACTTACCTTGGTCCCAAGTATTGTCCAGAATGGAAACTTAAATTATCTGATAGAATCCACCACACACTTTCAGACACAATGTCATCCTTCTATAAAAAATGTAACTACTGGTCCATACCATAAACTGAACACTCTGGTCTTGTGCTCCATATCCTACAGCCTCCCATGTACGCTCTCCCATTTGTGTATAGGCTCCTGTTATGTACTCAATTTATGCCAACAACTCATTATAAACAAATTGAGACATTATATCTTTCACTCTTTTAGCATCTTATATCTACATTGTATCATACTATTTTACAAATGTTAACTATTTATACCTTGTCCTATTGATATAACACATCTCCTGGATATATGTGTGTATTGCTTTGTACTATTCACCTGTTATATTCCTGTTTTTCAAATAAAACTTTTGTAAACAAAAAAAAAAAAAACCCTTTGCAGAAACATCCATTAAATGGCCCTACGTTACATAAAATGGACAAGTACTTTTACCATCTTAACATTCCCTTCCCTGTGGCTCCTATTCTAGGCTACCCAAAGTTCCTTGTGAGTCAGGCAGATAAACTTTTGGCACATAGATTCATGGGGGAGTTTTGAGGGTGACAACGTTTTTATGTAGGACTGGTCATTTATTTTCTCTGCCCTTTCAGCTGCTTATAAGGTCTCTAAACCTAATGCATGGTGCCAGCATCAATTATCCCACTGTCTACACTCTCTTCGCTAATCTCAATATTTCTTCAAGAAATGTATCCCTGCCAAACCGCCGGACCTATGTGACAATCCCTATCTCTCTCATACAAATTTCTTGTGAACACACACTCACAGGCTGACTCAGAGTTTCTTAAGAAATGGGGAAATATGTAAAAGTCACTTTTACGTAAGATCAAAAGAGTAGAATGATTTTCTTCACCCATAAAGCATTCATCTGTAATAAATATCAAGTTTTACAAGATTGTGACCACATGGTAGAGAACACTGTCAGTCCTTGCCAAACTCTTTCCACAACATAAGGCCATATGTTGCCATTGTCGCACACATACAGTTTCTCTTTTACACATTTTCTAGGACTGCCCTGCACTACAATTCAGTACAAACCAGTAAAGGAGATAATTTAGTCTGATAATCCTTAATTTCAGTGTGATCTCACTCTTCAAACAAGTGTGTAGGAGACAGCATTTCTACTCCCAATAGCCTGCTAGCTAGGGTACCTCCAAAGATAAGGAGAAAAAGAGAGGCAGAGGCTGCGAAAAGTTGCTTATGGTGTAGTAGTTTAGCAGAAAATTGGATAAAATATATTATGAAAAGATGAATTGTAATGGTTTACTTAAATCTGTGAGGTTGCTGAGCTCCCTAATGGAGTGAAAGTCTGCAGGGAATATAACTGTCCCTGTGCAGAGTAAGGTCACTCAAAATGCTTGGTGGGGTAATCCAGATGATCCTACGCTCTAAAGTTTCAGGATTCCGGTGTACTCACATTAGGTGGTCTATAAACCCCTAAAGATGGATAAGTGGTGTCAGCAGAGGTGCCGAGATGTGAAGAAGAAGTTAAGAAATTCTTAAAAAAAAAGTCAGGATTCTTCATTGATTCAATATTTATTGCTCACAGGATAGTATAAAGCACTATCAACACATTTCGTGGCACTACATTGGCCACTTTCTCAGGATGGTGCATAAAACACTTTAAACAGCTGTGATCTGTTTCTCATGTTGTGTGTTTGCGCTCTGTTTGTGTGATGCTTAAAGTGGATGTGAACCCTCGCATATACCCAGTGAAGTAAACAGCCTCAGATGATACACAAGGATGAAACAAATATCTCTATATAAGTTTTACATGTATATCTGCTGTCTTCAGCTTTATATATTCTTTCAAAAATTCAGATTGCGTTAGGAGATTCTTTTCTTCCTGTTCAGCACTGCAGTGAAGCCAGGGCATACAGCCACGACAGCTGATTGGAGGAAAGGCACACAATCCCTCTCCTCATAGGTAGAGACTTTCAGAACTGTTCACTGAATCGTTCAGCACTCAGCTAATCTATTTATAGCACCCTCCCCAACACAAATCTCAGGCTGGTTTTATCTCAGCTGATGGAGAACTTGTCAGAAGTTATCAGGCTGATAACAGAAGAATGGAGCAGGAGACAGCCACGGGAGATAGTGCTTTGAAAAGAGACAAGAAAACACTGCATATATGTGCCCAGCTCAAATTTCACGAATTGGGTTTACATCCCATTTACATAAACAAATGGCGTGGGTTTCAGTGAGGGAGAGAACTTCCAGTGATTTGCATTCCAGCTAACAGGGCAGTGCTTGAAGTAACTCTTCTTGTAATATTAATGTGAAAGCGCAAGAGATAGGAGAACATGCACAACTTTAATTCTCTAAGGAACCAAAGCAGCACAGCTACACATTTTGAGAAGAGCTACTTCAGGCATGCCCTGTGTATTTTTTTTATTACACTTTACAATGGTTTATTGAAGTTATTTCTATATGGGTGCACTGCACACACTGTACACATTATGAATAGCTGATGGTGAGAATCAACCCAGTCACTCAGTATCTTAAAAACAAATCAAGGCGCATGCGCGGTTGGTGGGATGGTGGACGCTTAAGGGATAAGCTCTGGTTCCCGTTCCTTCCCTAATTGATCCTGCTCCTCTACATCCGCACACAAAGCTCCAGGATCCTCCCGCACTGACACTGCGGAAAGCAAATTTGATGAATTGGTGCAATATGTGCATGTACTAGAAAAGGCTAATGCGGCCTTCAAACACACTGTCTATCAGGTTCAACTACAGCAGGAAGACCTGGAAAACAGGGAACAATGCCAAAATTTGAGGATCCGCTGAGTCGCTGAAACAGTCCCTGACAAGGAACTGCATTCCTACCTTTTAGGCCTGTTTGTCACCTTAGCTTCACACATCCCGGACATTGATTGGAGGCTATACAGAGCCCATAGATCTCTAGCTCCAAATCCACCCCCTGGGTCCAATCCAAGAGACATAATAGCTTGTTTCCACTATTATGATAGATAAGAAGCACTCACTCTAGTCACGTGCAAAAAAAATTGCATTGATTTTAAGGAAACTAAACTCCAAATCTTCAGTGACTTATCCCTCCTCACTCTAGCTAAGAGACGCAACCTACGGCCGATAACCATGCATCTGCAACAACATCAAATGCCTTACAGATGGGGATTATCCTTCTGTCTCTCAGCCTCCAGAGATGGAACGCAATACTCAATACATGAGTTGCATGAATGTGGGGCCTTCATCCGAAATCTGGGACTGCCGCCTATCCCTGAAGAAGATCTTCCACCACCACCTTTAAACTTGATCCCTAAACCTCTCCAAGCTCTTGCAGTGATTTGGACCCCAGTTCGTCGCAGATGCCAGAAGAACCTCAACGGCCTACCCCAGCCAACAGCCTACCCCAGCCAAATCCCCTACCTGAACAACCCTCCCCTACTGAAGTGATCTTCTTTATTGTTTCTCTTTATAGTTTCAGCCAGTTCACCGGGAATTTGACGGCTGTCCCCCGGTGTCTGAAGGGAGGGCTCTCCCTATTCTGGTACTCGTTGGTCAAGTTTCCCTGAAGATGACCCATACTACTGTGTCCACCTGAAGACATCACTCAGCTTAGTTAATGTTTATGCTCCCAATTCAGGGCAGATTGGATTCCTCATTGTGGTCCTTGAGAGGATGCAAAACTCCTCACACCTCTTTACAATTGTTGGAGATGATTTCAATATGTGTATATCTCCTAACAAAGCTAAACACAAGCTATCCACTTCCTTCCATAAACTAATCCATTCTCATTACCGATTTGACGCATGGAGGGTGAAACATCCCACAAATAGGCAATACACCTTTTATTCCCCTACACATAAAATGTATTTCCACCTAGACCATTTTCTGCTCTCCACACCTCTACTACCCCATTTAGTTGCATCTGAAATTGGCCCCATCATGTGGTCCGACCACCCACATATAACCTTAGATCTAGCCTTACACGCCGCGTTCCCCAAGACATGTGTGAGATAATAAACTCCTTGTTGTTTGCATCTTAAAGTGACTGACATCCGTTTGTTCGCATTTTCTACTATTGCCTGAGAACTACAATTCAATCCAAGTAGAAATATTAGCACTCTCTGTCTATAGGGGTACTCCATCTGCTTTCTGGAGGCCACTACATTTTATTGCTCCCAGTATGGGGCCCATCATTATTTTTGTTGTGGTTGCCTCCAGTATCGGAATGCTACTGCTCAGATTTTGTTTGGGTCTTTCAGAAAGTGGCAGACTATCATCCTCAAGCTTCAGAGACTGCAGAGACAGATTACCACCAATCTATTCAATGTGGGGAAGAATCTGATTTTTTTTGTTTCGGAGAGTGTTATACTTTTTTCTTTGTCATTGTAGACTTGTGATGAAGGGATTAAAAGCAGGCTCTAGAAGATTTTTGGTGCACTTCTAGGCAGAAGAGGTGCTGAAGGTTCCAGAATGATATTAGAGCAGTCAGCAATTGCTGCTGTTGTAGAGGAAAGAGTTGCAGCCTATGTGCACTGCTATGTGTTACGGATCTGCATCTGAGTGTGAGACGACTAGAACGTAGTGGACTTTAATCTTTCCAATGTCTCTTTTGCCTCAGCAGATTGGAAAGTCACAGCACATGGAATTGCTACTGATCTAGCTGGCCTCAGAGAGACTGTTACTGACACCAATGTACAAATGCTACCACGCAGTAGTTTGGCGCTCTACGTCATGGGTGTACTGGCCAACCAAAACTGTTCATGCAGAATCTGTAGAACTAATTTTGGACACCAAGTCTGCCTCTGTCACCGCCTGCTGCAAGTAAATCCAGCACCTCACAGACTTCCCTCAGCTGCAGTAGAGGTCTGCAACACACCCAGTTATTGCCAGATGCAGAAAGCTATCCTGCACTGAACACCAGACCTTTGGAGGTTGTAGTTGTTCACAGCATTTAAGGAGAAGTCCTCAGTCATCTGCAGCGAAGGACTGAAACATGGTTTTCAGTTATGTTGGGATTATTGTCTGAGAACTATACCCTTGGGTGAATCATCAGCCCTCCCTGTCACTAGGGGTGCTCTAACTACCTCCTGGAGGTCAGGGGGCTGTTACATAAAAATTAGCTTACATGCAGGACTCCAGAAGTCACTTGGTATACAGAAGCATCAAACACAACAAAGAATCCCTCTTATTCACTTAATAAGATACTGTAAATGTAATTCTCCTTGAAGTGCAAATACCTTCTCCGCAATAACATTTCCCTTTTAATGAACAGTACTAGAAAATTTTTTTTTAAAAACAAGTTTTCTTTGGGTTTTGTAAGGTAAAGAAACAATATTTCATATCATGTTACATAGCAGGTGAGGTTGAAAAAAGACACAAGTCAATCAAGTCCAACCTATGTGTGTGATTTGTATGTTGTGGTCGTTCAGGTGCTTATCTAATAGTTTTTTTAAATTATCAATGCTCCCGGCAAAAACCACTGCCTGTGGAAGGGAATTCCAGATACTTACCGCTCTTAGGCCGCGTACACACGAGAGGATTGTCCGTCCAACTTAGTCAGCTGAAACGTGTTTCAGCGGACAATCCGCTCGTGTGTGGGCTTCAGCGGACTTTTTCAGCGGACAGTCTGGCGGACTAAGTCTTTCGGGAATTTCCGTAATATTGTCCGTCCAAACTTGGTTTCAGTGGACAGTCCGCTCGTGAGTAGGCTAGTTCGACGGACTAAGTATGGCGCATGCTCAGAAAGGATTTACACGCCGAAGGTTGCATTGCAGTGTATTGGACGTCGAATTTCTAGTCCCGCCGTACGTGCCGTACACGTCATCGCGCAAGCTTTCAGCGGCCTGTCTGTTCGTCGTGTGTGGTCAAGTCCGTTCATTCAAAAGTAGGACGGACTGTCTGTCGGATTGTCTGACGGACTTAGTTGGACGGATAGTCCACCCGTGTGTACGCGGCCTTACAGTAGAGAACTCTCTACGCAGTTTAAGGTTGAACCGCTTTTCTTCTCATTTTAGTGAATGCCCACATGTCTTATTGAATTCCATTATGCGTAAAAGTTGTATCCCTATTGTGGGGTAGAGCTGCAGGATTCTGGGAAAAATGAAAATCATGATTCTTTTGCCTAGAATGAAGATCACGATTCTCTCACGATTCTCAAAAAACTGTTTTATTTGAAAAATTTACAATCTCTGAGAACATTAGGTTATCAAACCAAATGGCAATAAAATAAGCCATATGGAAAAGGGAGATCATCACTATAACACTGGATAACACATGAATGTGATTTTGCATGTAGTGGCCACTGGCCACATACCTGGGATTGTATAGAATATACAAAGGACTGTTCCTCCCCCTTGGATGGGACTTTTAAGGCCACAAACAAACACTGAAGTGCATTAGAAATTTGATTTATTTCACATAAGATAGATCACATAATGGTCAATGGTTAAAAAGCATAATTTGTTTTGCTTTGTTTGTCACATGTATTATACCACATCTAGTGGTTTATGCCTTTAACCATTGATCATTGTTGTATGATCTATCTGTTTATATAAAAATAAATACATTTTCTAACGCACTTCAGTGTTTGTGGCCTTAAAAGTCCCATCCCAGGGGGATTTGGGAACAGTCCTTTGTTCTAAAATAACTTAAAGTGGAAGTAAACCCACTTTTTTAACTTTTACCTACAGGAAAGCCTATAATAAGGCTTACCTGTAGGTAAAAAAAATATCTCCTAAACCTGTACGGTTTAGGAGATATTCCCCTCGGTATGCGCCGCTGACTGCAGCGGCGCATGCGCACAAGGGGGTTCTCTCCGCGAAAATCCGGCAGCGCTCGTCCGGCCGGATTTAAATCTCCCGCGCGCATGCGCGGGAGTGACGATATCGCGGCTCCGGCCACTCACAGCGCCGGAGCCGCGATACCCGGAAGAGACGCCGAGGGAGCATGTCGGCTTCCTCGGCGTGGATCGGGCGAGATGTCGGGGCCTCGTTCTAAGGTAAGTATTTCATAATGAGCTAGTATGCGGTGCATACTAGCTCATTATGCCTTTTGCTTTGCAGGTTTTAAAAAAAAAAAAAAAAAAAATGCGGGTTTACTACCGCTTTAAGCCATAATACTCTGGCTTCAATCAAACAAAATGTGAAATAAAGAAATTACAATTACTTAAAAAAACATTCAGGTAACAGTTACAGATCATCTTCACTGTCAGTGTCAGTGTTACCTAAAAACAGATAAGAGTGTAAATCCAAGGAGACAAGCGTTTGGATTGTTGTTGCTGTGAGCCTGAAGCTGGAACTGGTGGCCCTTCACTTTATGCAGCTTTGAAAAAGCTACCCAAGGTTCAGGTTGTGAATGTAGTGGCCAAATCCCTGGATTGTATAGAACAAAGGACTGTTCCTTCCCCCTTGGCCTGGATGGGACTTTTTAAGGCCACAAACACTGAAGTGCATTAGAAATATGATTTTACATAAAGATAGATCACTCACATAATGATCAATGGTTAAAAAGCATAATTAGTTTTTCTTTGTTTGTCACATGTATTATACCACATCTAGTGGTTTATGCCTTTAACCATTGATCATCAGGTTGTGAATGTACTGTAGTGGCCACATCCCTGGATTGTATAGAACAAAGGACGGTTCCTTACCCCTTGGCCTTTGGATGGGACTTTTAAGGCCACACTGAAGTACGTTAGGAATTGATTTATTTTTATATAAAGATAGATCATCACATACAATGATCAATTGTTAAAAAGATCATTTGTTTTGCTTTGTTTGTCACATGTATTATTATACCACATCTAGTGGTTATGCCTTTAAAGCGGAGGTCCACCCTAAAGTGGACCTTCCGCTCATCGGAACCCTCCCCCCTCCGGTGCCACAATCGGCACCTTTCAGGGGGGAGGGGGGTGCAGTTACCTGGATAATCCAGGTAACTGCACCCACTTCCGGGACAACTCTCTAAGTTACTCTAAGTTACGCCCCTTTCCGCAAGTGCCCGCCCCTTCCCGCAAGTGCCCCGCTGGCTGCTGGGAAACACACAGCTCCCAGAGGCTGCGGGGAGCGTCCTTATTGCGCAGCGCAATTCGCGCATGCGCAGTAGGGAACCGGGAAATGAAGCCGAAAGGCTCCATTTCCTGATTCCCATACCCAAGATGGCGGCGGCAGGACCCGACAGACAACCTAGCGATCGGCTTCGGGTGCCGACATCGCGGGCGCGCTGGACAGGTAAGTGTCACTATTTTAAAAGTCAGCAGCTGCAGTATTTGTAGCTGCTGGCTTTTAAAAAAAAAAAAAAAACGCGGAGTCCCGGTGGACTCCCGCTTTAAGTCTTTAACCATTGATCATTGATGTTGTGTGAGCTATCTTCTTACGTAAAATATATGAATAAATATAAAATATATGAATACATTTATATAAAAAATATTAAACTATTACCTTTTACATTTTTGAATTTATTTGGTGCCTTTAAAATCCTAAAGTCCCCACCTATCCTTGTTTCAAAAGATTAAAATTGTGGTTTAACCCCTTCCCGCCGAGCGTACGCAGATACGCGGCTTTCGGAGGTGCAGGCATCATCCCAGTACCGTTTTTTAGAGCGGGCAATCGCTTTCCAGGGATAACAACCGATGTGGCTAAAAGCCGCTTGATTGTTATCCTGGAGCAGTGGGAGGGGACAACCCCCCTCCCGCCGCCTCCCACTGCTCTAACCGGGCCTCCCGTCCCACCAGGAGACCCGATCCTCGATCCGCCACTTCTGGTAGCTAGAGACAGACTGCCACAAAGCCGGAAATGGCTTTGTTCCAGTCTCCTGAATGTAAACACGGACGTCACAACGTCACTTCCTATTTACTCGGCTGCCAATTGCGCAGGATTAAGAAAAATATACATTATTCAGAATCACAGTTTTCGGCAATCTGAATACTTTGAAGTGCAAGGGAGGGATTGGAGGTCTTTTAAACCCCTGATCCCTCCATAAAGCGTACCTGTCACCACCTATTACTGTCACAAAGGATGTTTACATTCCTTGTGACAGCAATAAAAGTGAACTTTTTTTTTTAACACAATTTAATAATATAAAAATAAATAAAATAAATAAGATTTTTTTTTTAAAGAAAGCAGCAAAGAAAACGCATACGGAAGTCGCGCCCACATATGTAAACTGTGTTCAAATCACACTTGTGAGGCATTGCCTCTGATGATCACATGCGAGAGCAATAATTCTAGCACTAGACCTCCTCTGTAACTCTAATCTGGTAACCATAATACAAATTTAAAGCGTTGCTTATGGAGATTTTTAGGTACCATAGTTTGTCGCCATTCCATGAGTGCATGCAATTATAAAGTGTGACATGTTTGGTATCTATTTACTCAGCATAATATCATCTTACACATTATACCAAAAAACTGGGATACCTATACAGTTTTGTTTTTTTAAAAATTCATGAAAGTGTCCTTTTTCCCAAAAAGTTGTGTTTAAAACACCGCTGCACAAATACCGTGTGACATAAAATATTGCAACAATTGCCATTTTATTCTGATATATTTTGCATGTATCCTAGAGTTCTTCTTTAACTGCTCCTTTTTGTCTAGTGTTTTTTGTTTTAGAAGTTTTCGGCATACTGATCCTTGGATCCCCCAGTGGTCGGACACATTGCCCTGTACCCTCTCTCTCCTCCACTTAAATGGTCTAGACTTCTGAAGTTATTAGGACCAGAATAGGCCTTGATGGCTCAGGGAGAGACCACTGCAGTAGCAGAGGGGAGCAGATGAAGCACCGGCTGGCAGGAGGTCAGAGAATCAGTAATTGTAATTTCTCTGTTATGCCACCTAGCCTAGACCAAGAGTGAGTAATCTACCTAGCCTAGAATAGGAGTGGGCCTTATTCAGTAGCCATTAGGGATGAGCCGAACACCCCCCGGTTCGGTTCGCACCAGAACTTTCGAACGGACCCCAAATTTGAACGAACGTTAGAACCCCATTGAAGTCTATGGGACTCGAATGTTCGAAATGAAAAGTGCTAATTTTAACAACTAATATGCAAGATACTGTCCTAAAAAGGGTTTGGGGACCTGGCTCCTGCCCCAGGGGACATGGGTCAATGCCTAAAATGTTTTTAAAAATGGCCGTTTTGGCGGGAGCACTGATTTTAATGACGATTAAAGTGAAAAAAAAAGTGAAATATTCCTTTAAATATGGTGCCTGGGGGGTGTCTGTAGTATGCCTGTGAAGTGCCACGTGTTTCCCGTGTTTAGAACAGTCCCTGCACAAAATGACATTAAACGGAAATAACACCATTTAAAACTGCTTGCGGTTTTAATGTTATATCTGGTTCCTGCAATATGGTTGAAAATCATTGAGAAAAATGGCATGGGTAGCCCTCCCTTCCCATTACCAGCCCCTTTAGGTCTTGTACGCATATTAAGGGGAACCCCGTACCCATATTAAAAAAAGGAAATGCGTGTGGCCCCCAGGCCCTATATACTCAGAACAGCAGTATACAGGCGGTGCAAACAAGACAGGGACTGCGTAGGTTTGTTGTGTTAAGTTGAATCTGTTTGTAATTTTCAACTGGTACATTTTTAAAGTGCAGCTCCAGGCAAAAAAACTATTTTAAGCATTTTGGAAAACATAGGGAAGGGTTATCACCCCTGTATAATTTGTTTTGTCGTCCATCTTTTTTCATCTGACTTGCTGTTGTCTCCTTCCGTTTGCAAGTAGGAGATGTTTGTAAATTGGATGTTTGAAAGTAGGGGCCTGCCCTATATGCTCTGCAGAAATGGCGGAACAAGGTGTTGGTTTTGCCACAACATTGTAAGCCCTCAAAGTGACTCTTGGTGGGCGCTGGAGCGCCCTGCTGTGAACGATTATATCAAGAATTGTAATTACATGCCATTGTTGAACAGTGGTAGAAAAATTGACCTTTGGTGGTTGTGGTGCTGGTGCCACAACACTATAAGTCCTCACCATTACTCTGTGGGGGGCACAGGAAGGGGCCCTCCTGTGAAATATTATATCAAGAATTGTAATTACATGTCCCTGTTAAACAGGGGCAGAACAATTTGGCCTTAGGCACTGCTGCTGGTGCCACCACACTGCAACCTCTTCCATATACTCTAGTTTTATTGCAGGAATTAGCCCTGCTGCAAAGCATTGCATCAAAAATTGTACTTAAACTCCCCTGTTAAACAGGGGCAGAAAAATTGGGCCTTAGGCACTGGTGCTGGTGCCACCACACTGCAACCTCTGCCATATACTCTAGTTTTATTGCAGGAATTAGCCCTGCTGCAAAGCATTGCATCAAAAATTGTACTTAAACGCCCCTGTTAAACAGGGGCAGAAAAATTGGGCTGATGGCACTGGTGCTGGTGCCACCACACTGCAACCTCTGCCATATACTCTAGTTTTAATGCAGGAATTAGCCCTGCTGCAAAGCATTGCATCAAAAATTGTAATTAAACGCCCCTGTTAAACAGGGGAAGAAAAATTGGGCTGATGGCACTGGTGCTGGTGCCACCACACTGCAACCTCTGCCATATACTCTAGTTTTATTGCAGGAATTAGCCCTGCTGCAAAGCATTGCATCAAAAATTGTACTTAAACGCCCCTGTTAAACAGGGGCAGAAAAATTGGGCCTTAGGCACTGGTGCTGGTGCCACCACACTGCAACCTCTGCCATATACTCTAGTTTTATTGCAGGAATTAGCCCTGCTGCAAAGCATTGCATCAAAAATTGTACTTAAATGCCCCTGTTAAACAGGGGCAGAAAAATTGGGCTGATGGCATCAACCAGAACCAGAAATGTTCTTCCAACATATCAGCGGAGGAGGAAGAGGATAGACAATCAACATAACAGGACAGTCACTCAGCATCAGCATAGGCAGTCTTGAAGGGATGTGGTATTTCAAAAAAAATGATTCGGTTACATCAGCTTCAGGTGCTTGGTAGCTGTGGGTGATCCAAGACTGATTCATCTTGATGAAGGTCAGTCGATCAACTGATTCGGTGGACAGGTGCACCCTGTGATCGGTAACAAAGCCACCAGCAGCATTGAAGGTGCGTTCCGAAAGAACGCTGGATGCAGGACAGGCCAGTAGCTCAATTGCATACTGTGCAAGCTCTGGCCAGTGATCCATCCTCAAGACCCAGTAAGCCAGAGGATTTTCGGTGGGAAAGGTGTCCAAGTCTGACCTTGCCCCTAGGTATTCCTGCACCATGTTAATCAGACGCTGGCGATGGGTGCTGGAACCGATCATACCTTGGGGCTGCGGACTAAAAAATTGTCTGAAAGCATCATTTAGACGGCCACCTTCTCCACCGCTCCTTCTGACCGATGCCTCAGCAACACGTTGTCCAGGACCAGGAGTTTGTAACCTCCCAGTCTCTGGGAACGCGTTGCACAGAACTTTCTGCAAGGCCTCCCGGAGATGTCTCATCCTCTGCTCCCTCTGCGATGGCAAGATAAGGTCGGCAACCTTACCCTTGTACCGTGGATCAAGGAGAGTGGCCAGCCAGTTATGGTCCCTCTCCTTGAACCGAAGAATACGAGGATCCTTCCGCAGGCTTTGCAGGATCAGGGAGGCCATGCAGCGTAGGTTAGCTGAGGCATTCGGTCCGGAGTCCTCTGGGTCACTAAGGACAACATGATCCGCAGCTACCTCCTCCCAGCCACGTACAAGTCCACGTGTTTCTTGGGACTGTAAATCATCCCTACAAGACTGCTGCTGCTGCTGCTGCTGCTGATGCTGAGTGCCAGCCTCCACCTCCATGCTGACACAATCATCCTCCTCCTCCTCTTCCTCCTCCTCATCCTCTTCCTGTGTGATGGGTGGCACAGCAGGAACACTGTCTGGATAAAGGGGGCCTTGAGAGGCAAGGAAGTCCTCCTCTTCCTGCCTCTGTTCTGCCTCAAGTGCCCTGTCCATTATTCCACGCAGCGTATGCTCCAAGAGGTGGACAAGAGGTACAGTGCCACTGATGCATGCACTGTCACTGCTCACCATCCTTGTGGTCTCCTCAAACGGTGACAGGACAGTGCATGCATCCCTGATCATGCCCCACTGGCGTGGTGAGAAAAAACCAAGCTCCCCTGACCCTGTCCTGGTGCCGTAGTCGCACAGGTACTCATTGATGGCCCTCTGCTGCGTGTACAGCCGCTGCAGCATGGCCAATGTTGAGTTCCATCTGGTGGGCATGTCACATATAAGGAGGTTCTTGGGCAGGTTCAACTCCTTTTGGAGCTCAGCCAGCCGAGCACAGGCATTAAATGATCGGCGGAAATGCACACAGACTTTCCTGGCCTGCTTCAGGACATCCTGTAAGCCGGGGTACCTGCCCAAGAACCGCTGCACCACCAGGTTAAGGACGTGAGCTACACAGGGCACATGGGTCAGTTGTCCCTGTCGGAGGGCGGAGAGGAGGTTGGTGCCATTGTCGCAAACCACCATTCCTGGCTTAAGCTGGCATGGCGTCAACCACCTCTCGGCCTGCCCCTGCAGAGCTGACAAAACATCCGCCCCAGTGTGGCTCCTGTCCCCCAAACAAACCAGCGCAAGCACGGCATGGCATCGTTTTGCCTGCGTACTTGCGTAGCCCCTGGAACGCCTACAGAGCACCGCTGGTTCTGAGGACAGAGCACTGGAAGAGGCCATGGAGGAAGAAGAAGAGGAGGGGGTGGAGGAGAGAGGTGTGTCACAACCAATAGTAGCATTTTGGAGGCGTGGTGGCGGAACAACCTCCAACACTACTGCACCTTGTCCTGCATCCTTCCCAGCTGCCAGAAGAGTGACCCAATGGGCCGTGAAAGACAGGTAACGTCCCTGTCCATGCCTGCTGGACCATGAGTCAGCGGTAATATGCACCTTACCGCTGACCGCCCTGTCCAGCGAGGCAAGGACATTGCCTTCCACATGCCGGTAGAGAGCTGGAATCGCCTTCCGTGAGAAAAAGTGGCGTTTGGGGACCTGCCACTGAGGAACCGCACATTGTACAAACTCACGGAAGGGGGCAGAGTCTACCAACTGAAAAGGCAGCAGTTGAAGTGCTAGCAATTTAGTCAAGCTAGCATTCAACCGCTGGGCATGTGGATGGCTGGGAATGAACTTCTTCCGCCGGTCCAGCAGCTGGGGCAGGGACATTTGCCTGCTATAATCGGACGTGGGTGTACCGCTAGCAGAGTTCCCGGAAGCACTTGGCTGTGACACACCTAATTCTACACCTTCATTCCTCTCAGAGCAGGTTTCAGAGAGGACTGAAGGTCTAGTGGGGTTGGAGATGCCAGCTGATGAGGAGCAAGGAGAGGTCCGCTTTGTTCTTTGGTGTGGGTCTTTGAGGTACGCTTGCCAACGAGCTGCATGGCAGGTCAACATATGTCTGGTCAAGCATGTGGTGCCCAAGCGGCTGATGTTTTGGCCACGTGAGATACGCTTGAGACATATGTTGCAAATAGCAGCGGTGCGATCTGATGCACTCGTCTCAAAAAAGGGCCACACCAAAGAACTTTTAGAATAACGCGCAGAGGCAGCGCTCTGCACAGGCGGAGCTCTGCGGTGTGATTCAGTCGGTGTGCTGCCCCTAAGCTGGCCCCCGGAGGGCATCCTGCCTCGTTGGACATGTGCCTCCTCCTCCTCCTCCTCCCTCCTTCCAGGCACCCACGTGGAGTCAGTGCCCTCATCATCCCCTCCCTCTTCATCGCTGTAGCAAACCTGGCAGTATGCTGCAGCTTGTGGAACATGACTGCCAGATTGCTGTCCTTCTTGAGCATCCCCTCTCTCTGCGCTCACGCTACTGCCTTCCTCTAGCTGAGTGTCATCATCAGAGCCCACAAAACACTGGGCATCCTCCTGGAGCATGTACCCAACACTGTGCTCAAAGAGTTCAGGAGACTCCTCAGGAGGACGTGGTGGGTCTAGGGAAGGAGTCACTGATGATGACATTGAGAGGAGGGAAGATGATGCGTTGGCAGCTGCTTTGCTACTACCCTGAGACTGGGTGAGAGAGGATGAGGAGGATGAAGAGGGCTTGGTCATCCACTCTACCAAGTCGTTGGCATGTTGCGGTTCAACATGTCCAGCTGCCGAAAAGAAGGACAAGCATGTCCCATGGCCACGTGCTGATGACAATGCACCGCGTCCACGTCCAGCACTGGTGTCTCTAGACACAGAGCCTGCTTGCCCTCTTTTATCGGCTCGCGCCTGTCTGCCTCTCCTTGCTGGCCTTCCAGACATGGTAATGGCCTGAAGGGAGTTGGGTAAAACAGCAGTTGGGTAGTTTATATTGTGCTGGAGGCACACAACACCCACTAACTCCTGCAGATGCCTTTATTATAGAACACCAGAGATAAAGGGGTATATACAGATGTATACTGTGCTGTGCTGGAGGCACACACAACTTCCAATAACTCCTGCAGATGGCAAGTGGGCTCAAATAGAGAACAGCTATGTAGGTGGATATAGCGGTATGTACTGGGTACAGAGCACGCAGACAGCACACACTATCTCCTAACACTACTGACTGCAAGCTCTATTATTAAAGATAGATCACTAGCTATATAGGTGAGGTGAATATAGCGGTGTATACTGCGGTCAGGGCACACAGACAATAACCAGAGAACACCAGAGATAAAGGGGTATATACAGATGTATACTGTGCTGTGCTGGAGGCACACACAACTTCCAATAACTCCTGCAGATGGCAAGTGGGCTCAAATAGAGAACAGCTATGTAGGTGGATATAGCGGTATGTACTGGGTACAGAGCACGCAAACAGCACGCACTATCTCCTAACACTACTGACTGCAAGCTCTATTATTAAAGATAGATCACTAGCTATATAGGTGAGGTGAATATAGCGGTGTATACTGCGGTCAGGGCACGCAGACAATAACCACTACACAACAGCAAGATAGAAAATCGGCCGAAAACGATCAGTGTGTACTGTGTTGAAGGTACACAGAACACCCACTGCTTCAGACGCCAACACACTACACGAGGCCGCCACGATGGCGGCCTTATATAGTGTGGGGCGTGCACTACACAGCCTGAGCTATGATTGGCCACAGGCATCCTGCCTGTGGCCAATCATGGCTCTCCTCGCTGCTGGCGCTGCGATTGGCCAAGCATGCGGGGTCACAGTGCATGCTTGGCCAATCATGAGCCAGCAATGCACTGCGCCATTGCAGTGCATTGTGGGCCGTGAGCGCCACGCGAATTTGACGCGAACGGACCAAAATGTTCGGATTTCGCCGAACGGACAAACAGCCAATGTTCGAGTCGAACGTACATTCGACTCGAACACGAAGCTCAGTAGCCATACAAAATTATCAACCCTAAATGTAGCCTGCTGTATTTTATTAAACAACTTTTTATTAAGTCACCCCTAATGCGATGGCTTGAATGGCTTCTCTTAGGTGAGTGTAATGTTAATAGCTTGTATAGCTGATATATTTATACTTGCAGATTTGTGTCGGTCAGTCAGTCTGGGTGAGGTAGGTTAGTTAGTGGTCGTGTGACAAAGTGGATAAAATCTTTGGGAGATTTCCCTTTACACTGCTTGATGTGTAGATGGGAATCCCTTTGTACTCTGGCTGGAGTGGACACTCAGCTCCGCCTCGGTCAGAGTACATTAAAGTACTAAACCTTCCTTCACAGCTCTGCAAACTTGGGATGACGCAGTGAATCGACACAGACACCAATATCTCCTACACACAAATTGATTAGGTGCATCCCACTGAATATCAAAAATGTAAAACTGGTACGTAGAAATAAAAACATCTCAAGATTTTACATGATTGTCTACAAGGGCTGGGAGATAATTGCCTTTATATAATGTTCAGATGAAGCCGCTATGTGTATTGTATTATCTAATGTATTTTCTTTTTTTCAAAGGTGAAGTCTTCATCCTTCACTTCTGCCCGTTGGATGAAGCCCTGGACCTGTCCGCGTCTGGTTCAGCTCACTATCTTTCCTCCCTCAGAAGTTTCTCCGGCATAGGTTCTCCTCCACCCTCCACTATCCCCCCACTTGGTTCCACCTATTGGTGCCTCCTCCCCAGTGCTTCCTGGTGAGGATTCTTCACCCGCTCAACTGCACATAACCCACTCCAGAGCCACATGAATGTGTATCTGCGGCACATTGTGGAGGTCCAAGAGCGACAATATGCTGTAACCAAGAGGTTATTTTACCCTGTGGCCCTCCACAATTGCCGGCATCGCCGTCACAATGTGGCTTTGGAGAGGTCCCAACATAGCCTTAGGAGGCAGCTGGAGGCTTGTAGGTTCTACCTTGGTGACCAGTTGGTTGGGATTAATAGGTCCCTACAGCTACTGCTCGCCAGAATCGAAGAGAATCAGCTTTCCTAATTTTTTATTTTTATGGTCAAAATAAAAATAAGAATACACACCAGATAGTTACAGCAAGGGTTAATGATACAGTCCTCAACAGTTCACAGGGCATAGGTTGCAGGCTTGCAGGACAACGGTTAACCGGATGGAGATTCACAGGCTAGCGCAATCACAAGGGGCAACAGTTCAAAGGCTGGCAGGCCTATAGCTAACAGTTCATAAGGCAGTCATTTACAGGGCTTGAGTAATATGGCAGCAAGGTAGATTACTCACACTGGTGACTTTGGACAGTTGCAGATGGTCATGAAACAGGCGGAGGATCAGAGGGGGGATTGGTGTCCCCAGGGTCAGAGGAGGTAAATGGGATAGGTCCTAGGCACCTGGATGCAGCTCAGAATTGCATAGAATCACGTTTCCAGCTATATGCTTCTCTGTGCTATGTTGGTAACATACTCTGATCCTTGAGTTGACAGTCTCTCTATCAAGAGGAACTGTCATATTGTTGAGGTTAGTTTCCCCAAACATCTTTAATCATTGTCTCTTTATTCCAGACCATCATACAAAAATGGTTAAATTAGCACGAGCTGCTATTTGTATATATAACATTCATTCATGCAATCACAGGCACTCTAGTCTACACAACACTCATCATTGTGTTTTCCAAAAAAGGGTGATGGAATGAATAAAGGTAACATTTTGGATTGCTTAAAACAATGTAATTCAATTTAAATCTTGGCTCCTCTCCAAAGACCACTGCAATTGTCAAGTGGTAAGAAAATTCAAATTAGATTTTCCTCAACATTTAGATGGTTCCCTCAAGTCCCATCTATCTTCACATGGTGACAATGATTCAGATCTCACAAGTTAAGGTTAGGGCACCCCAGCTTGGGGAGGTTAAATTTGAGGAAAGTTATTTGTTCCATCAAATGGGGTGTCAGTTGTGCATGGTGTGGATTCAGAATGTTCCCAGTAATAGAGAAAACTCTCTCAGTTTGCATGGTGGTTGGAGGACAGGATAGTAGCCGCGGGGCAACCAGGAAAAGAGCAGGCCACACACTTTTCTTAACATCCCAATAGGTCGAAGGGTCTGCTGTAGGAGGCAAAGGTGCTTCATATAGGTAGGCCCTGACCATTTCAGAGGCACTGCTCTCCTCTCGATTACCTGCTGCTTGACTTGCACCCACCAGATTGTCAAGTGCCTCTACCCAACATGCACATGCTGCACTCGATTGTTTTTGAGTGATAGTGCCAGGCCTTGGAATAGTAGACATGGTAGGTGAATCTTCCAAACCGGCATCATCTGGCATACATCTCTGTTGCTGCAAATTACAGACCCTTTCGATCATTTTTTCTTTTCAGTAGGAGAGGCTGCTATCTCTGAGTGCCAGTTTATCTTTGATCCTGGGATCACACAGGGAAGCCAGCATGAGTTCAGGGCTTTTGCGTACATGGTCATTTAGCCAATCTTTTACGTTGGCTTGTAGCTTTCTAATGAAAGAGGCTACATCAGCACAAAGTGGGCTGCCATAAAGAGGCTCCCTGTTTTCTAGGATCAATCCCATCTTCTCCATGAGATAGATGAACAAGTGTATGACCTTTCATAGGTTGGCATCGCTCTGACTCAAGTTTTCTGTCACATGTGTGGAATCAATCCCAATGCTGTGGATGATAGATTGTGGATGGCTGTCCTTTGCTCCAAAATGCATTCAAGCATTTCCAGGATATAGTTCCACCGAGTGCTGACATCTTGTTTCAGGTGATGTGTGGGAAGCCCTGATTGTTCTTGCTCCTCCCTGGAACAGTTGGCTAGCCCCTACACTGCAGTGGAAATGCCCTGTAATCTTCCTGCAAAGGTCCAAGATTTGAGCAATCTGTTTGTTTTGGATTGCACCCTTTACCACTAAATGCAGTATCTGTGCAGAGCAGCGCACACCGACAAAAGATCCATCTTGGAGTGCTTTCACCATCTTTCTGTCTGTCACTATGAACCCAACAGAAACATTGGTGACCACCCGCTCTCCAAACCAATTGGCCAACATTGATCTAATTGCCCAAAATATGTTTGCAGATCTTTGTTTATCATCACGGACTTCTGTGTGGAGCAGGGAAGCTTGATAACCCTGCTGGTCTTGCGCTGCAGAGCTGCTTTCTGATGAAGTTTGATCTCTTACACTAGTGCCACCACCAAAATGCACAGTGGCTTGCCATCAGTGTGCAGTCAAAGACAGGAAATTGTGTTGACCGATCAGAGCTGTCCACAAATCAGTGGTCAAATGAATTGTCTGACCCTCCGATTTGGCCATTTTTTCCTTCAATACTGCAACACATGAATGGTATAGTGTTGGAACAATCTTTCTGCTGAAAGTTGTTTGTGCAAGAACAACATATTGTGGAGCAAGGACATGCATGAGCTGTTTAAATGGCTCCCCTTCAATCATGTGAAAAGAGACTCCTCCAACAGCAATTGGCCAATGAGGTGGGTGTTCTTTTTCGCCTGCTGTTTTGACATGCCCTTGGAACTAAAGCCAAAAAAGCTATCTCGGGTAGGCTGATGATGTCCTTGGTAGGATGAGGAGCCTAATTGGATCTGCAGTGGAACTACTGCACATGGACAGTTTGTCTTACTTGAAACCTCTCTATTGGCTGTGCTCTGAGTAAATGGTGTGGTTGAGGATGTACCACCAGTATAGTCAAAATCCATAATGCTGCTTCCTGCACCACCACCTTTTTTTTCTGCCTCTGCCCACAGTAAAGTAGAATGGTGTTAATTTTTAAGGTGTAGGTTCATACCAGTATTGGTTAAATGTCTCAACTTTTTCCCCCTACTCACTTGCTTCCCACACAATTTTCACTTTCCGAAGAAACTGCCTTCCAACGTGTGAAAGTATTTCCAAACATTACTGTGGCGCGATGCAGCCTCTTGACCCTGTTTATCTCTAGTATTATTTAGGGCTGATGTAGCTGCAGCAGATAGAACACCAGGGGTGGATGTTGCCACTACAGTTCCACTTGATGAACTAGTGCTAATGGCAGGGCGCTGGGGAGGTCAGTGTTATCAAAACAGGATTCTTCCTCCATAATAACAGATGAAGAAGAGGAGTTAGCAACAGATGAAAAAAATGAACTGCTACCTGTCCTACTCCTCAAAGAATATCCCTCTTGCACTTCTTCTAGGTCATACTGTAATTCTTGTGGGGTAAGAGTGTGTAATACATCTGCAGTGGTTGGGGAGCATCCCATTCAAAATCCTCATCACCACCAAAACCAGTTATTGCTGAAACGTGTTGCATAGAGTCATCTACCTCAGTAGAAATTTTCTCTTGGGCAACGAAAAAAAGTCTCGTCCTCTGTCTCTGGACGTAGTAGAGACCTTGCCAATTTTTTTAGCAAGGCGTCCACCATGACCACGACCTCTACCTGCCTCAATTTTCCGTTAGAACGGTACATCGCTTTATATTTAGTTCTAACAGAAAATGGACTGGTGATAGCGATCAGAGATAATGATCTAAAATCAAAGGAAAAATAGATAGAAGAAATAGAACAAAAATAACAAATATGCCAGAGTTGGCAAAACGACCTACACGCAGGTGACAAATTAGGGTATATAGAATCTATAAAATAGAATCTATAATACATAATAAATCCCCCTCATGACAGAGACAGCCTCTGAGGCTATCACAACACTAACAACACTAGTATCAGTATCAAGTTCAAAACAATAGCAGATTAATAGCAGACGAAATGAAAAAGCTGAACTATAGCTTGCTTCACTACCTGTTCTGCTGCTGTGCTTATGCTTAATTGCTTAATAATTCAGGTTTTCCATTAACAAACGGACCAGCTAAGATTTTACAGGTACATTCTGAAATTATTCAGTGGGGTTCTTTACGAAAGGTCAATCCACTTTGCACTAAAAGTGCAAACTACAAGTGCAAAGTGCACTTGAAATTGCACTGAAAGTGCACTTGGAAGTGCAATTGCTGTAGATCCGAAGGGGACATGCAAGGAAAATAAAAAAAACTGTATTTTAGCTTGCACATGATTGGGTGATAAAATTAGCAGAGCGTACCCTCATTTCAGATCTACCCCTCAGATTTGCAGCCACTACACCTCAAAGTGCACTTTCAGTGCAATTTCAAGTGCACTTTGCACTTGTAGTTTGCACTTGTAGTGCAAAGTGGATTTGCCTTTCGTAAATAACCCCCAGTGTGTCTCTCTCTGCTAGAAATCGTAAGTGAAAAAGTGAAAGTTATGCCGCGTACACACGTAGCAGACTATCCGCGGACTTAGTCTGGCGGACTTTCCGAATGAGCTACCTGCCCACACATGGTACTTTTGTGGCGGACTAATACGGCGTACTTAGTCCGCCGGACTATGCGCCGTACTTTTGAAATGAACGGACTTGCCCACACACGTGGAGAAAAGTCCGCTCCTTTTAAGCGCGTCTCCAGGTAGCCGGGGCAAGCGAAGGAGGCGTCACTGGCCCCGTCACCTGCTATGGACTTAAAGGGGAATACCTACGTGGAAAAATCAGCGTGGGGTCCCCCCCTAGGTCCATATCAGACCCTTATCCGAGCACGCTCCCCGGCCGGCCAGGAGAGGGGGTGGGGACGAGCGAGCGCCCGCCCCTCCTGAGCCGTACCAGGCCGCGTGCCCTCAACATGGGGGGGGTGCCTTGGGGAAGGGGGGCCCCCACCCCAAAACACCTTGTCCCCATGTTGATGAGGACAAGGGCCTCTTCCTGACAACCCTTGCCGTTGGGTGTCGGGGTCTGCGGGCGGGGGGCTTATCGGAATCCGTGAGCCCCCTTTAATAAGGGGGCCCCCGGATCCCGGCCCCCCACCCTATGTGAATGAGTATGGGGTACAATGTACCCCTACCCATTCACCTGTGAAAAAAATGTAAAAAAAAAAAGCACAACGCACAAGGGTTAAATTAGTTTATTGCACAGCTCCGGGGGTCTTCTTTCGTCTTCGGGGGTCTTCTCGCCGGACTCCTCCGCTATCTTCTGCTCTTTTTCTAGCTCTTTTCACCCAGCTTTCTTCTTCGCCGCTGCCCTCTTCTTCCGACTTCGGGGTCTTGTCCCCCTCTTCAGTTCTTCTTGCCGGGCCACCGCGCCTTCTTCTAGCTCTTTTACAAGTGGTGGCCCGGTCTTCTGTCGCCGCTGCCGCTGTTGCTACCTTCTGTTCTTCTCTTCTGGAGATGTTGCCTCGTCGCTGTCTCCGGTCACAATGGCAGGGACGCGGCACGCGGCGCCTTATATAGGGACATCACTGGATGATGTCCCCGCCCATTATGATGTCACAGTCCCAGCATCCGGGCACATCCTTTTACACCGCTTGTAAAAGAGATAGAAGAAGGCGCGGTGGCCCGGCAAGAAGAAACGAAGAGGGGGACAAGACCCCCGAAGAGGGGGACAAGACCCCCAAAGTCGGAAGAAGAGGGCGGCAGCGAGGAAGAAAGCCGGGCTTTTCCGCTAGTGAAAGAGCTAGCAAAAGAGCAGAAGATCGCGGAGGAGTCCGGCGAGAAGACCCCCGAAGACAGAAGAAGACCCCCGGAGCTGTGCAATAAACTAATTTAACCCTTGTGTGTTGTGGTTTTTTTTACATTTTTTTACAGGTGAATGGGTAGGGGTACATTGTACCCCATACTCATTCACATAGGGTGGGGGGCCGAGATCCGGGGGCCCCCTTATTAAAGGGGGCTCATGGATTCCGATAAGCCCCCTGCCCGCAGACCCCGACAACCAACGGCCAGGGTTGTCGAGAAGAGGCCCTTGTCCTCATCAACATGGGGACAAGGTGCTTTGGGGTGGGGGGGCCGCGCACCCCCCCATGTTGAGGGCACGCGGCTTGGTACGGCACAGGAGGGGGGCGCTCGCTCGTCCCCACCCCCTTTCCTGGCCGGCCGGGTAGTGTGCTCGGATAAGGGTCTGATATGGACCTGGGGGGGGACCCCCACGCCGATTTTTCGGCATAGGTATTCCCCTTTAAGTCCATACCAGGCGACGGGGCCAGCGACACCTCCTTCGCTGGCCCTGGCTACCTGGGGACACGCTCAAATTGAGCGGACTTTTCTCCGGCGGGAAAAGTCTGTTAATTTCAAAAGTATGGCAGACTGGCACACACAGGGCCGTACTGTCTGCCGAAATGCGAGTCCGGCGGACAGATTGGAGTGCAAAAATACTTTCTTAGTCCGCCGGACTTTTAGGTAAAAAAGTCCGCCGGAGCCTACACACGGGCGGATTTCATACGGATGAAAACGAATGCACATGTCTATCATTACCCTCTGAACTTGCCCCTGTAGCTAGTTTTCAATCCATGTATTCACCCTTTGGTCCATACCAACAGACCTTACTTTGTACAGTAAACGTTTATGGGGAATGGTATCACATGCTTTTGCAAAATCTAGATACACCACGTCTAAGGGCCTACCTTTATCTAGATGGCAGTTCACCTCCTCATAGAAGGTTAATAGATTGGTTTGGCAAGAACGATTCTTCATGAATCCATACTGATTACTGCTAATGATACGGTTGTCATTGCTAAAATCTTGTATAAAGTCCTTCCAAGAGCTTGCTTACAATTGATGTTAGGCTAACTGGTCTGTAATTCCCAGGGATGTATCTTGACCCTTTTTTAACTATTGGGGCTACATTGGCTCTCCTCCAATCAGCTGGTACCATTCCAGTCAGTAGACTGTTCGTAAAAATTAGGAACAATGGTCTGGTAATTACTTGACTGAGTTCCGTAAGGACCCTTGGGTGCAAGCTATCTGGTCCGGGTGACTTATTAATGCTACGTTTTTCAAGTCTATTTCTAATTCTGTCCTCTGTTAGCCATAAGGGTGCTTTCTGTGAAATGTCATGAGGATAAACATTACAGTTATGGTTACTGAATCTCCCTGATTCCCTCGTGAAAACTGAGGAGAAGAATAAATTCAAAACCTTCGCCATCTCTCCATCCTTAGTAACCAGATTCCCTTCATCATTCTTTATGGGACCAATATGATCTGTCCTCCCTTTTTTACTATTTTTGTACTTAAAAAAATTTCTTGGAATTTTTATTACTCTCCTCCGCTATGTGCCTTTCATGTTCTATCTTAGCCGCCCTGATTGCACCCTTACATTTCTTGTTGCATACTTTGGAAAGTTGGAACATTGATGATGAGCCCTAAGCCTTGTATTTTTTGAAGGCATTCTTCTTTGCTTTCATATGCATTTTTATGTTGGAGTTAAGCCACCCAGGACTTTTACATAGTTACATAGTAGGTGAGGTTGAAAAAAGACACAAGTCCATCAAGTCCAACCTATGTGTATGATTATATGTCAGTATTAAATTGTATATCCCTGTATGTTGTGGTCGTTCAGGTGCTTATCTAATAGTTTCTTGAAACTATCAATGCCCCTCACTGAGACCACTGCCTGTGGAAGGGAATTCCACATCCTTGCCACTCTTACAGTAAAGAACCCTCTACATAGTTTAAGGTTAAACCTCTTTTCTTCTAATTTTAATGAGTGGCCACGAGTCTTGTTAAACTCCCTTTTGAAAAAAAAGTTTTATCCCTATTGTGGGGTCACCAGTATGGTATTTGTATATTGAAATCATATCCCCTCTCAATCGTCTCTTCTCCAGAGAGAATAAGTTCAGTGCTCGCAATCTTTCCTCATAACTGATATCCTCCAGACCATTTATCAGCTTTGTTGCCTTTCTTTGTACTTGCTCCATTTCCAGTACATCCTTCCTGAGGACTGCTGCCCAGAACTGGACAGCATATTCTAGGTGCGGCCGGACCAGAGTCTTGTAGAGTGGGAGAATTGCTTTGTCTTTAGAAGTTGATCCCCTTTTTAATGCATGCCAATATTCTGTTTGCTTTGTTAGCAGCAGATTGGCATTGCATGCCATTGCTGAGCCTATCATCTACTAGGACCCCCAGGTCCTTTTCCATCCTAGATTCCCCCAGAGGTTTTCCCCCCAGTGTTAGATTGCATTCCTATTTTACCACCCAAATGCATTATTTTAATTTTTTTCTACATTGAATCTCATTTGCCATGTAGTTGCCCACCCCATTCATTTGTTTAGATCTTTTTGCAAGGTTTCCACATCCTGCAGAGAAGTTATTGCCCTGCTTAGCTTAGTATCGTCCGCAAATACAGAGATTGAACTGTTTACCCCATCCTCCATGTCGTTTCTGAACAAATTAAATAGGATTGGTCCCAGCACAGAACCCTGGGGGACCCCACTACCCAACCCCTGACCATTCCGAGTACTCCCCATTTATCACCACCCTCTGAACTCGTGCTTGTAACCAGTTTTCAATCCATGTACTCACCTTATAGTCTATGCCAAGGGACTTTATTTTGTACAGCAAACGTTTATGGGGAACTGTGTCAAATACTTTTGCAAAATCCAGAGACACCACGTCTACGGGCCTTCCTTTATCTAGCTGGCAACTCACCTCCTCATAGAAGGTTAGTAGATTGGTTTGGCAAGAACGATTCTTCATGAATCCAAGCTGATTACTGCTAATGATACCGTTCTCATTTCTAAAATCTTGTATATAGTCCCTTACCATCCCCTCCAAGAGTTTACATACTATTGATGTTAGGCTAACTGGTCTGTAATTCCCAGGGATGTATTTTGGGCCCTTTTTAAATATTGGTGCTACATTGGCATTTCTGCAATTGGCTGGTACCATTCCAGTCAGTAGACTGTCAGTAAAAATTAGGAACAATGGTCTAGCAATAATGTCCTTCCTCATTCTTTATGGGGCCAATATGATCTGCCCTCCCTTTTTTACTATTTACATACTTAAAGCATTTTTGGTGATTTTTTTGCGCTGCTCCGCATGTCTTTCATGTTCTATCTTAGCCGTCCTTATTGCACTCTTACATTTCTTGTTGCATTCTTTATAAAGTCTGAATGCTGATGATGATCCATCAGCCTTGTATTTTTTGAAGGCCTTCTCCTTTGCTTTTATATGCATTTTTACATTGGCGTTAAGCCATTGAGGACTTTTGTTCACTCTTTTAAATTTATTACCCAATGGGATGCATTTTCTAATGTCCTTATTTAATATGCGCTTAAAGCAAACCCATCTCTCCTCCATGTTCTTTGTTCCTAAGATTTTATCTCAATTTATGCCTTCTAGTAAGGTTCGTAGTTTAGGGAAGTTGGCTCTTTTGAAATTCAGTGTCTTTGTATTCCCCTTATGTTTCTTATTTGTGTGATTTATACAGAAGCCAATTGACCTGTTTCCTAAATTGCCCTGTATTTCCACTAGACATGTGCAGAGTAAAATATTTCGTTTCGGAATTTCGTTTTCGTCTGAAAACTTAATTTATTTAGTTACTCCCGAAATTCGTTTTTATTTATTTAGTTTTTCGTTCAAAAATTGCATTCGTCCGAAAATCCACATGAATTACGGTCGAATCTGTCTTTGAAGGCTTATGGTGTCTGTCGAATGTATAAAGAAGATTCGATGGAGCTAGTATATAGCATACTTTAGAACCCCTATTTAAGTCTATGGGACTCCAACGTTCAAAATGCTAATTTTAAAGACTAATTTGCAAGTTACTGTCCTAAAAAGTGTATTAAAATCACTGCTCCCGAAAAAACGGCCGTTTTTAAAACTTTTTTTTGCATTGATACATGTCCCCTGGGGCAGGACCCGGGTCCCCAAACACTTTTTAGTAACTTGCAGAATCTTTTCTCTCTGTCAAATCTTTTTTCTCTGTCGAATATTTTCTCTATATAATCTTGGACTAATAGAGGTAAGGTTAGGCACATTCGACCACAGGTTCTATAGACAGATTGTTATTGTCAGAGTCATGTCGAATCTCCTATTCTATATATCGAACTGTTGTAACAATGAAAACGAAAATAAAGCATTTATTTATGTCTGATCTTTTGTTTTTCGGATTCTGTGCTTTCGTTATCGTTTGTCAAAACGAAAATAGCTTAAATTCGGACGAAAACGAATGCACATGTCTAATTTCTACATCTATGATCAGGTCTGTATTTTTGGTAATCAGTAGATCCAGTAACGCTTTATTTCTAGTTGGTGCGTCTACCATCTGACCCGTAAAATTGTCCTGCAAGACAGTTAGAAACTGGTGAGCCTTAGATGAATGCGCGGTTCCCTCTGTCCAGTCTATGTCTGGATAATTAAACTCCCCCATTATGATAACACTTCCCATCCTTGCTGCTAATCCAAATTGTGATAGGTTAGGGGGCCTATAGCCCCCTAACCTCAGGTTAGGGGACCTATAGCATACTCCCTGTATTATTTTTCCCTTAGCTTCATCCCTTTGGAGCCCTACCCATAAGGATTCCACCTCCTCCCTAGCACCGTTAGTGATGTCTCGCTCACATTCACTTGTACATTATTCTTGATATATAGGCATACCCCTCCCCCTTTTTTACCCTCTCTATCCTTGCAATAAAGGATATACCCTTGAATGTTTGCCAGCCAATCATGAGAGCTATTGAACCAGGTCTCTGAAATTCCCACAAAATCCCAATCTTGCTCGTAAAATAGTATCTCTAGTTCATCCATCTTGTCCGCCAGGCTCCTGGCATTGGTGAACATGCCACGTAGTTTAGACCGGTCGCATATTATCCTCTTATTGGGTGTTCCCAGATTGCAACTAGGACTAGCTTCAATACTTACCTTGGGTTGATGTGCTTTGGTCAACCTACCCCTAATGCCCCCAATACTACCCTCTGGAATATGTTCCACGCTTACTATCTCTACCTCTGCACCCTCCCCCCCATCGCCTAGTTTAAAAACCCCTTTAACTTTTCAGCCATCTTCATTCCCAGCTGATCTGCACCCTCCTCATTTAGGTGCAGTCCGTCCCTTCTATAATACCGGTTATCGACTGAGAAGTCGGCCCAGTCCTCCAGGAACTCAAACCCCTCCTTACTACACCAGCTCTTCAGCCACTAGTTTACTTCCCTAATCTCTCTCTGCCTTTCTGGGGTGGCTTGATGTACCGGCAGTATTCCTGAGAATACTACCTTGGAGGTCTTTTTCCTCACTTTAGCTCCTAAGTCCCTAAAATCATTTTTTAGGACACTCCATCTACCTCTGACATTGTCATTGGTGCCAATGTGCACCATGACAGCTGGGTCTTCCCCAGCCCCTCCCAGTAATCTGTCCACCAGATCCGTGATGTGCCGAATCCGATCGCCCAGCAGATTGGCCTCTCTGTCCTTCTAAGAATTGAGTGCCCTACCACCAGAATCTGTCATTCTTTCCCCTTCACTTCCCCCCCACTCTCACTGGAGGAGTTCTTCCCCTGGCAGCTAGGAGAGTCCCTCAACTCCAGCAGTGCTGGTCCCTGACTGGGATCACCAATATATATATACATACCGCAAGATGTACAACAAGTTGCCCTTCCACACCCGCCGGGCATCGTACCTATTAAATTTAATGAGGATTGGGGATTATATCCTGTCCAAATTACCTAACAACTAGCTTACTGACACTAATACTCAAGACAATACACAGGTACTCAACAAGACAATACACAGGTACTCGCAGACCACCCGCAGACCTACATGCACTCGCAGACCACCAGCGGACCTACGTGCACTCGTAGACCACTCGCAGACCTACGTGCACTCACAGACCACCTGCAGACCTACGTACACTCGCAGACCTACGTGCACTCGCAGACCTACATGCACTCGCATACCCACGTGCAGACCTACGTGCACTCGCAGACCTACGTGCACTCGCAGACTGCTCGCAGACCTACGTGCACTCGCAGACCTACGTGCAGACCTACGTGCACTCGCAGACCGCTCACAGACCTACGTGTACTCGCAGACCGGTTGCAGACCTATGTGCACTCGCAGACCTACGTGCACTCGCAGACTGCTTGCAGACCTATGGGCACTCGCAGACCTACGTGCACTCGCAGACCTACTTGCACTTTCAATACACAAGTATTAACAATCCACACACTACTCAGACAACACTCAGGTACTAACACTACACAGGTACTATGACCCATTATAACCTCCTGTTTTAAATTCTAGTTTTTAACTTACCACTTAGACCAGTTCCACTTGGACAGAGTTCCAGCAGACTCAAATATGAGCAGGCTCACAATGAGTTCTACACAAGGTTATATAGGCCTCGAGCACCTGTGACCAATTAACTACTGCCCTTAATTAGTAGGCTGAAGGAAGCAAAGAAAAAAAAAAGCCATTTAAAAAGTGTCAGAAAAAAGGTGTTAAAAAGCTACAAGGAAAAGCTCCAAAAAGAACCTAAAAATGCAACCCAGCAATCACCAGCAGTCAAAAAGCAAGACTTGTTCACTCTCCACTCAAGGTCCCCACTGTTAGCTTCTAACCAACAGTTTGGCTTTTGCTTTTATTAGCTGTTTTAAATATATTTCCCATTGGACTGGCTAATGCCCTTATTTAATATGCAACTAAAGCATACCCATTTCTCCTCTGCTTTCTTTGTTCCCAAGATTTTATCTCAATTAGTATCTTCTAGCAAGGCTCATAGTTTAGGGAAGTTGACTCTTTTGAAATTCAGTGTCCTTGTATGCCCCTTATGTTTCCTATTAGTGTGATTTATGCTGAAACAAATTGACCTGTGATTGCTAAATTGCTCCGTGATCAGGTCTGTATTGTTGGTAATCAGTAGGTCTAGTAACGCTTATTTCTAGTTGGTGCATTTACCATATGACCCATGAAATTGCCCTGTAAGGCCGCGTACACACGGGCGGACTGTTCGCCCAACTTTGTCCGTCCAACAGTTTCGGCGGACAGTCCGCTCAAACTTAGCATGGACGGACATGCCCACACACGACGAACGAACAGTTTGCTGAAACCGTGCGCGATGACGTTTCGACACGTACGACGGATCGAAAATTTCGACGTCCAATACACTGCAATGCAACCTTCCGACGTGGAAATCCTTTCTGAGCATGCACGAGACTTAGTTGGCCGAACAAGCCTACACACGAGCGAACAGTCCGCTGAAACCTTGTTTCAGCGGACAGTTTTTCGGAATTTCCGTAAGACCTTGTTCGTCCAACTGTCCGCTGAAACTGTCCGCTGAACGCCCACACACGAGCGGACTGTCCGCTGAAACACTGTTCAGCGGACAAAGTTGGGCGAACAGTCCGCCCGTGTGTACGCGGCCTAAGACATTTTGGAACTGGCGAGCCTTAGACAAAATCGCGGTTCCTTACACCCAGTCTATGTCTGGATAATTAAAATCCCTCATTATGATGACACTTCCCATCCTTGCCGCTATTTCAAATTGTGATAGAAGGTCTGCCTCTGCCTTCTGGTTAGGGGGCATATAGCATACTCCCAGTATTACTTTCCCCTTAGTTACATCCCTTTGCAGCTCTACCCATAAGGATTCCACCTCCTCCCTTGCTCCCTTAGTGATGTCATCTCTCACATCAATATTATATGTTTTTATCCAGCTATCAGAAGGAGGATCCTTGTCATGTTTATTGTTATATACTTTAAACAAAATAAAGTTGATTACAAACCATTTGTTTCTCTGTAATATATTTGCCATTGTGCCAAATCATACTTATTTAAAGCTTATTTAAATCTTACGTGTTAAGTATGCATATGACATACCTGTGTAACCACAACTACAGTGTTAGCTACTGTCTCCTGGGTCCCATGCTGACTGGTTGCCCTGCTGCATGGTGAACATGGCGGGGGGGGGGGGGGGGATGCTGGCTCTGCATGGGTGCCATTTGTAGGAGGCTTTATATTTTCTATCTAAAAAAAATCCATACCTGGAATTCAGCTTTAACAATTGACAGAAGTTTAATTCCAAAAGGATTTAAGGCGTCACCCTTGTTACATAAATGTTCATCCCCAGTATGATTTCATCTTATAGTTTTATGACTGTAAGGACAAATGGCATATAGTTAATTACTGTAACCAAGTGCAACTTTGTAAATGCATATACCTTGATTTAAAATCATGGTACTTTAGTTGTTGTGCTTGAAAATATGAATATTGAAATTATTTAGTATCCCAAGATTCATTACCTTTATCTTATCCCTAATGGGAATGAGTGAAGTGATTTCCGAAAAAAATGATTTTGCCATCAAGTTATTCTCTGTGGCATGGTTTGGATGAACATGAAGGACCCTTCCCTTTTTGCTACCTCTGTAAATCAATAAATGGCAATCACCCTCCATTTTTAAGCTTGGCTTTCTGCATCCCTGCCCTTTATACACATCCATCCCAGAGTTAGAATGTACAGTGATGGCACAAGCAGCAGCTTCACCATCATGCAGGCTGGTTGGTAGTGGCCTACTTATGGATAATGAATTTTGTCCAACATGAGTGACTCCACAACATATAGGCCATTACCAACAGTGACTAGAGCAGCAGGTGGATAATTACATGTGGTCCATGGGGACTGTGTGGTTAATGCACTGATGATACCATGAACTATTGGGTCACCAGATTGCCCAGCTTCCAGTGCCATTTCTGAGTGAATTTTCAGTGCAGAAGATGGTGTAATCGCTACAAATTGAACAGCTGGTGAGAACAGGTTGTAGTTCCATAAGATGGACAAGTCCTAGATCAATGAGCATTTGATGCCCCCCCCCCCCCCACACACACACACACACACACATACACACACACATACAGTCACTTCTCACTTTCCCTAGCAATGAATGTGGGTTACTGAATACAGCCAAAACACAAATCAGCACAAGGGACATCATTTACTGTAGAGTTAGTATGATGTGTCCCTTCTGCTATTCTTCTTCTTCTTTTTTTTTTATAACAGAAGATTTTATTAGACAATTCAGCATTACATTACAAAGTATAGTAAGTCCGGTATTGCACAGTTATAGACAGGAGAAACCACCTTCATCCGGCATGTCATCTTCAGTGAAACTTCACAGTCATTATGCAGGTATCTGACATTCACGCAAGCTCCTGGGGGGGCAGGGAGATCAGGATGGAAATGGACAGGGGAAGGGGATATGACGGTCAATCAGAGGGGGGGATTCCCAACTGGCTTGATCCGAATCATAGTTAGGGGGAGGGGGGACCAAGGTCAGCAGATGCTTCTATCCAGGAGGACCAGATTTTATCAAACTTCCCTGGGCATTGTCTACTTTCATAGGCAAGCTTATACAGGGGAGCACCATTTTCACGATCGTCTCCACGAGGCAAGGGTAGGGGGGTCTTCTAGTTTCCATCTCAACAAAATCTCGTGTCTGGCATAATACAATGTGAAGGTAAGGCACGGCACAGTTTGCAATACCTGCCTCCCTCAATGTCTGCCAAGTGGCTTAATAGTAAGGTTTGAGGGTCAACCTGGAGGTTCGACCCGGTCACATTATTCAGCATAGAAACCCCTTCCGCCCAGTAGGGCTAGAGTTTGGGACACAACCAGACCATGTGCTAGAAAGTACCCACCTCCTGCTTACATCTTTGACAGTTAGGGTCACTTTGAGGGTAAATACGCGCCAGCCTCTGTGGGGTGAAATAGGCCCTATGCAGGAACTTAAATTGTATGAACCTGTCCTTTGCAGCAATCATTGATGGAATGTATGAGGTTAGGCACTCCTCCCATTCTTTGTCATCTAAGGATGGAATGTCTGCCCTCCCTTTTTCCCAGGATTTGGTCAATTTAGTGTCGTATTCTACCGTGAAGTAAAGATATAAGGTCGAAAGACGTTCAATGAAGTCCGATTCCAGAGTCAAGGGAGCAGGAAATTGGGCACCAAAGCTCCAAAGGCGTGCCTAAACTGCCAGTATCTGAACTGAAAAGAGATCGGAAGGGCATATGTATGTCTCAGTTCCTGGAAAGTCATTAGCCTGCCCTGATGAACTATGTGTTTTAAGGTAATGATTCCTTTTTTCGCCCACAGAGAAGGGTCTGGGATGCTATTTAGGTGAGGGAGCGTGGGATTACCCTATAGGGGCATGTGTGGGGAGATGTGGTTGGGCTTCCCGTAACGCTTCCTTGCCTCCTGCCAGACTCTCAACGTGATTCGCATCAGACTCATCATGGATGAGCTAGCCCTATGTTCCCTAAATGGGAGGTTACTCAGAGCTGCAAAAGAACCAAGGATGGCCGCCTCCAGGGTGACTGCCGGGTTTTGTGTGGGCTGGGAGAACCACCCTCGAATTGTGACCAGGACGGCCACCCAGTAGTAAATCTGAAAGCTCGGGAGTGCCAGACCCCCCCAATAGTGGGAGGTATAGTATCTGCTTGGCCACCCTGGGGGGCCTCCCAGCCCAGACAAAGGATATCAGCATACTCTCCAGCCTCCAGAAAAAAGTCCTGGGGATGTGTATTGGGGTGTTACGAAAGAAGTACAAGTACTTGGGGAGGTAGATCATTTTTACCAGATTGACTCTGCCCACTGGGGGCAAGGGAAGGGATCGCCATGCCACGCATCTGGCCCCTAATTGTGTCATGAGTGGCTGTAGATTGTCGTCCATATAGTTCTGAACTTTACCACTGATTTTAATCAACAGATATGTGAAACTTTCCACCCATTTAAGCTGTGGATGAGGCACTCGAGGGGTCGAGGAGTGGAGCGGGAAAAGGACTGATTTATCCCAGTTAATGCGGATTACTGAATATCGACCAAATCGGTTAATCAGTTCCAGTGCAGTGTGTATGTTCTTCTTCTTTTAGAAGTAAACCACTCTGTCTTGTACCCCCACCCAACCCTGTCACCTTAATCTTCTGGTGTGGTGGAGGGTTAATACAGATAAGGTGCTGTCAGGAGCTCTCATCAAGAGAGCTCAACTATGCCTGCCCTTTCCTTTCCTGTCTGATCCACCATTCATAGTAGCTGTTCTACAGCATCTATGAATGAAAAGGGAGCTGTGAATGGAGGGGAAGGAGCTATCAATCATCCATCTGTCCCCTATTCAGAGATCCAGTGTCATTCATAGAAAGCTTTAGTATGGCTTCTGTGAATGGCAAACCAGGCGGGAAGGGAAAGAGCATAGTCAAGCTCTCTTGATGAGAGCTCCTGACCACCACTCAGCTGTTTTAATCCCCACTGTACCAGAAGATTATGGCGTAAGGATTGGGGGTGCAGGATTGAGTGAATTACTACTAAAAGTAGAAGAATCAACATAAGGGGCACATCGTACTACCTGAAAGCTTCTATGAATGACAAGGGACCTGTGAATGGGGGGGGGGGGGGGGGCATAGCTATCAATCATCTGACCATTCCCCATTCAGAGATTCTGTGTCATTCATAGAAAGCTGTAGTATGGTGTCTATAAATAGTAGACTAGGCAGGAAAGTGCAGGCATAAACAAGCTGCCTTTATGAGAGCTCCAAACTACCCTTTAGCTGTATTATTCCCTGCTGTACTGGAAGATTATGGTGACTGGGTTTGGGGAGGGGGGTGCAGGACCAAGTGGATTACTACAAAAGAAGAAGAATCAACAGAAGTGACACATCATGCTACCTGACAGTTATGTCCCTTGTGCTGATTTTTATATTTGTGTTTTTTGATTGCACACACCCTTGTTTAGTAAGAGTTAGAAGTCACCAACCATAGCAAAGCTCATGCTTTTGAAGAAACAGTTGAGTTTCAACCCTACCTAACCTCAGCCCATAAATGCAATCCCTCATATTAAATTAAGAAAGCCTAAATCCTTACCCTAAGTATAACCACATCACTTTACCCTAATCAGTTATCCCTGATCTACAGGAAACATTATTCCTTACTTACCTATAACTCAACTACTAACTCTAGCTTGACTCCTAGAGTTTTATACCTTATGAGGCTTTGGAGCAGCCACTGAAAGCACACTGTCCTGTGCCAAGTTCTTGGCAAAGGAAGCAAGTGATTTCTTGTTCCAGGGCTAAACATATTACATAATGGTTTTAAACATTCAGTGATGTCATAATGCTGGGAACAGGAGAGGAGAGTGCATCTAAAAGTGTAGGTTTACATTAGGACTGTTATGAATAAGGACCATGTAACAGTCTAAAACTGTGTATGGAGAGTGTATATGTGATTTATTGGTATTAGGCTGAGCAAACTGCAGCAAATTGGTGATGTGCTAGTGTTTTTTTACTTTATGACAGAACACCTTGGCACTTCAGAACTAGTAGCTTTGGCATAGTTGCACTAACATGGTTTTGTAGAGTATAAGGTCAACGAATTATATTTCTACATTTAATGTAATGTTAAACAAACAGCAATTGCTACAAAGTTTCACTTTCCTGTAGGCAGAATAATGTATTTATGAAGCAGCACTGGGGAAGGATTCTCTCCTTTAGAAACTGGATATCAGCAGCTTCCCTATTGGTCTACACTAATAAACAACATTTTCTAAATCCTCCATCATAATCCTATTACTTGCACAGAGCTATTTCTGCAAGTGTCATCATTATTATCCAGAGAGCTAAACCTTATTCCTAATCTGTCCACCTGCTCTCAAGTGCTGCTCTGTAGCTGGCTAATCCCTTGTTTCTCAAGGACATTGGCCATCACACAAAACTGAAGCTGAGCATCAGCAAAGGTAAATATTTTTTACAAATAGGTTACTGGAAATGGAGTTTAAATGTTTCAAAAAATATATTATATTTTGCTGGATATTTAGTTAATCTGCAATTACCTAAATGCTTGTTTGGCAAGGCCTCCGTGAATATGAATATATCTACATCCTACATAAAAGTTTGCTAGCATAGTGACATACAATGCAGACACTAATACCAGATGAAGTAGCTCATATTCAAAGTGCATTTGATTCTGCTTTTAGAGGTAGTCTCCCTTAAATACAGATATATGTTTTATAATAAAATATTAATTTCATAGCATGTATAGAATGACACTTATAATTATGCTCTATTTAATGATTTTGTTAAATGTCAAAAAAAGTTGCCTCATGAATAATAATGTCCTTTACTAAAGTACTCTAGTTAGCTATTAAGCATGTTACATTGATGTCAGTAGATTAATACTTTATAGTAACATGACAAGTTACACAATAGTGAAATGCTGTAGTGAAAATCATTTATAGTAACTTTGCTTGATATGATTTTGTACTTAAATAGTCTGTTGCTTTTAAAAGATCAGTAATTTTGCTAAAAAAAAATGCCAAGGATTCACAAGATCCACTTCCTAGATACGTTTAATAGCTTAATTTTCTATGATGGGATTTTATCAAGTTGTTTTTTCCTGGAATACTTTTTGACTTGATCACATATCTAGAAATGTGTTAAGGTGAAAATAATATAAGCAAAATGCTCTTTGCTGAAGGTATTACCAAACAATATTTGTATTGTTTTCATTTTGATTTTGAGGCTATACTAAGGTAATTGGAAAAGCTTGAATTTACAGTAGAAAGAATAGAAAGACTATTTCTTTTTTTAATCCCACAGTGAAAAAGAAAAAAAAAACATTTTTTTGGGAAGGGGGTGGGGGGTATGTGCAGTGCAGCACATCAGCAGCTAGTATACTAATGGCAAGCTTGTAGGGGGCTATTCTAAAATTATGCAACCTCCCACCCTATTCTGTCTATCCTGCTCCCTTAAAGTTACAGAAAATCAAAAATATGCTACCTGACTTATTTCTCTTGCAAAAAAATTGTTCTTAGGTCAGCCCAGTTTCAGTCATGTGACCAAATGGCAAACGTTTGGTCACATGATTTTTACTGAAGGCGAGGCTTAGAATTCAGGCAATGCTATTGACTGGCCAAATCTGCCTGAACATCAATCTCTTAAACCCCTTTGTCAAAGACCCCATTTCTGCCATTTGGTCTTGTGATTGGGATTGTAGGGAGCCAAGAGCACTATTTCAGGAAAGGTACTTCTTTTACCATTTGGTATGATTTCAGTATATGTTCATTTAAGCTGAAGCAGCAAAAGCACAATGGAAGCTGGTGGGAGGGGCTATATACATACTGTATGTATAGGAAGGGTCATAGTATTTTCTGTTCATGGTAGATGTTTTATTTTATATTAGGCAGGACAGGAAGTGAAAGTAAATCTCTTCATTGGGCACAAGACAAAAACATAAGAAAACTTTTAGTAAAGTGAAAAAGTTATAGCAATTCTGGCAATGTTTTAATTGCTGATGGTGCATTCCTGTCCTGGGGGCAGCTCCCCCCCACTCCCATTTTTTATATGGGCACCAAAGAGATTAGAAGAAAGTGAGAATCTCCCCAATGGTATCACATACAGTAACAAAAAGCCAAACAGAAATGTTAACTCTTAACCAATTTAACCACAACTATAAAATTAATTGTAGTTAGGGGAAAGCTTTTTCTCATAAGACAATTAAAGCTAGAAAAGTGCAGTGAGATTCTGCAGCTAGCATTGTGTTGTTCTCCATGCCCCACTACAATTTTTATTACCAAAATCGATATAATCAAGATCACCTTGATCACAGCGGACTCATTACTGGTGTCATTAACATCCCCTCTTCAGCATTCAGGCTGTATTGTAGATCCTCCTCACCTTATTATACTTTCACCCGTGCTTGCTATATTAGAAATATTAGAGTGATACCATGTTTGATGCCACAATTTTTGCTATTCAAAATTTGGTCACAGATTGGAAGGACCCCTTAGTGGTAACGTTTTAATAACACAGGACCTGCTAAAAATGTAACATGTTAAAATCATGGATATGTTTTGGCCTGCAAAAGTATCTGAAAATGATTTGCTTTGTGTTTTTCCCAAAGGTTATGTGAATCAATATGGCATGGCAATATTTTTCATTATATGTGTGATAGCTTGAGTAGAGACATTCAAAAATGGGGAGTATTGCTATGTGGAAGACATAGGGAGAACAACAATTATCAAGTCTTGGCTGTCTACCTGTCCACACATGGCAGTGTTACAACTTCTTATCATTGCTGCATCACTGTCACTACTGGTTAGCGAATTGTTCCAAAAAAGACATGGAATACAAGTGCCCTCCTGGCTCAGGAGTCAGTAATACAGTGTACCTAGACACACATGGGTTGATTTACAAAGACAAATAGACTGTGCACTTTTCAAAGTGTGGTTACCCTCTGCAGGTGCAATTGCTCCAGAGCTTAGTAAATGAGGTAAAGCTTCACTTTGCAAAGAATACCCAATCACATGCAAAAGAAGAAAAAAAAACAGCATGTTTGCTTGCACGGGATTGGATGATGGAAGTCAACAGAGCTTCTGCTCATTTGCTAAGCTCTGGAGCAACTGCTCTTGCAGAGTGCAACTGCACTTTGCAAAGTGCACAGTCAATTTGCCTTTATTAAATTAACCCAACAGAGTCAATTCCTGGAGACCACAGTGTAGAGAATGGACAGTGATTATGCTACCAGTATTTTGAAGATGTTATAATTTAGTTATCTTCCCAGACATTCCACAAAATAGTACTGGTAGAGGAGGCAAAAGATACATCAGATACCGGTGGAAGTAAGGATGACTTTAAATAATAATGTAGACAGTTTATACCAGATAGGTTCCTTTGATTTCCTCCTTTTCATTAGCAATGCAGTAGACAACAGAACATTCCTGGCTATAAGAGCAGTAGAAGGTACTTTGGCCAAGAGCAGTGAATAATAATGATGTGGTTTCAGGTTTTTCCACTGTGCTTCTTGTACAGAACAATGTGTTGGCCCTTGATATTTTGCAGAAACCTACAGTTCAAAAATATATCCCATAACTAAGCTTTGTTAGAATTCTCTTGGCTAAAATTGTCCTGGGTCTAACACAGTACAAATACAAACAAAAACTAACATCAGCATCACAGACTTCCAAGCAGGCCACTTAAAAGTAGCTCTGCATCCAAACAATATATTTATCTATATGTAATAGGTTTCCACTGCTTATCTTCCTCTGATGTCTCCTACATGATACCTTGAGCTGGTTCCTAAGTCCTGGCAACTGTTATATCATCGCCACCTGACTCATTGTCAGACTTTTCATAACAAGTATTAATAGTAGAGATAATGGCATGAATGTTTTTTTCCCATTCCCACGTGTAGGTGATGTCCCTGAAAGTTTTCTTTATATTACATATTACTCAAACCTGACAGCAAGGATATAGTATAATATTAGTGTTGGTATGTTATTGACTTTTGTGGAAGGAAACTGAATGTCAAAGACAATTGTCTGAAAGTTGTTGCTGCGCTGTGTTACATGAAATAGAAAAAACTGAATCATTTAGTATTTGTCAACAAAATGTCATTAATAGAAAAATGAATGACACTATATAAAATGTCCTCATTCATTAAGTTACAACTGTCCTTATTTTCAGTTGTGATTTTTTTTAATTCTCATAGCTGTAAATAATGATCTTAATATATAATAATTATTAAAGGTTAGGCGTACTGAGCCTGTGAGCAAGTTCATGTGTCTGGCTGAGAGTGGCATAGCAAGAATTGTATTTTTTGTCACAGCAGTGTGGAAAAAATCGTTTTCAGTTTGTGTCAGAAGGACATTCACAATAAAAGCTCCACAACATTCCCAACAAACCAATAAATAAACTTAATATAAAGTAAAAAATATTAAGCCTTCCTGAGGCCATTAAAAGTTAATACTTCATTGTCTTCTTGAAACAGATGGAATTTAAATGACATAACTTATATACATTATAAAAAACAAAAACAAGGGGTTTATTTGTCCTTTTTTTTTTAGAAAGAAAGAATGGACAGAGCCAAAAAATGTTTTCTTTGCATGATTTATTCTGACATCAATATGGCTTTTTCTAGCTTTGTTGATAATTATCATTGCAAATGATTGAAAACATGGTTCTGTGGAATTGGGCCTGCATATTGTGCAAGATTTAGCAAGAGCTAGCACTGTCATTTAACTAGGAAATGTCTGAATCTGTCCAGCTGCAAGTTTACCAAGAAGCAGTGGAACTTGGAGGTTGTTGTTAAACCCTTCTTGACTGGCTGAGAGACAAGGCAGTTAAATTAGGAGGATTGTAATGCAGCATGGGTATGCTGCTGAATGTCATCCTCTTCTTAGTTAAAATACACTGCAGCAAACTAACAAGGAAGTTTGCAGGGGTGTATTAACATCATAGGAGCCTGAAGGAACTGAAATTCTGGTTCTTTAAGTCCTACCCCTAAATAGACTTAATGCCTCACACCTGTTGTGTGGCTTAAAACAGTTGTTTTTCCTAATCACTCTTATTCATTGTGCAGAAAAAAATGACCATTTTCAGGGGTGAACTGGGTGAACTTCATGACTGGCTATTGAGGAGAATGACCGCAACACTAAAGCGACTGGGGGGATCTTTTGGTCTGAAGCCTCGTTAGCCACCCATACCTAATGTGCTAAAGGTTCAAGTAACACCGCAGACCTCTTCCTGATGCAGTTAAACACAGCTACTTCACAATGTTGTCCCAGTCCGGCATGGCGGAGTCTAGATCTAAGATGGCACAAATGACGTCAAGTGACAAGGCTACTCAGCACATAGATCTGCCAATGACTCCAGTACAGAACTGCCAAGTAAGGGCACCAGAGGACACATGGTCAAGCTCTCCAATTCCTACCTGGTCCTTCCTGTTCCTAACTTATCTGCCTTTTTGGAAAGCTCAGAAGGATTGTGGCTTTCCAGTGCTGTGCAGCGATGTGCAAACCTATACTGACATGGGATGACCTGACGTAATCTCTTGATGATGACTTCCAACAGCAAGTCTTGCTAATGGACTCTAATGCAACCACTTTGCAGCAAGCATCTGATCAGCATGAGTCTAGCCTCTCTGCACTTGACTGCAACACCAGCTTATAGCCTTCAGGTGAAGGTCTAAAATGGGAAGAATCAAAGACACAGCTATACCATCAAAATGCAGAGCATTCCAGAGGCCACTTCTCATGCTGATTTACAGTATCATGAACTCAATCTTGGAAAAGCCACCAACTAAGCCTCTGAAGCTGGTCAGAGTACATAAGGTCCTCGAACCTAGGGAGGAAGCAGCAGACCAACCCTGGGAGGTTCTCTACTAGATACACTATTTCTAGGCTTTGGAAGATAATAGGCAGAATGTCTTGCAATTTGGAGAAGTAGACTTTAACAGGACATTCGTACATCTCCTTCCTGGCTTATAACTTAAAAGTGGGGCCATCCTTTCCACCTGGTGATCTGGACAGAAACTAGTTTGTCTTGCACACACCATAACAGTTGCTGGACCTCTTTTGATTTCTTGAAACTAACTCTATTTCAGTTTATCCGCCTTGCCCCAGAGATAACATTTCTAATGCTCCAAATAGTTGGGGAGAGACCAATGCCTGCCAGTCCCAACCATTGCACAGAGCATGTAAGTATAACATGTTTTTAAAAAACTTAAAGTGATACTAAGACCCCTTTCACACTGAGGTGCTTTTCAGGCATTTTATAAATAAAAATAGCGCCAGTAAAGTGCCTGAAAAGCGCCACTCATGCCTCCCCAGTGGGAAAGCCTGAGTGCTTTCACACTGGGGCGGTGTGCTTGCGGGATGGGGAAAAAAATCCTGCAAGCAGTATTTTGGGGCAGTTGGGGAGCCCTTCCCATTGAAATGAATGGGCATTGCTACCGAAGTGCCTGCACAGTGCTTTGTCAGCGCTGCAGCACGTGCTTTTAACCCTTTCTTCAGCCACTAATGGGGTTAAAGTGCCCCACTAGTGCCTGAAAAGTGCCGCTAAAATGACGGTAAAGCGCCTCTAAAACAAGCGATGCTTTACCGCCAACACGCCCCTGCCCAAGTGTGAAAGTAGCCTAAAGTCTTGTTTTTTTTTCTTTAAAAATAACAAACATGTTAGACCCCTTTCACACTGAGGTGCTTTTAAACTGCCAGTAAAACACTGAGCGCATTTGAAGAGCTTTTCAGGCACTTTTGAAGAGCTTTCCATTCATTTCAATGGAGAAGGGTGTTTTTTCACTGCCCTGCCAGCGCACTGCCCCAGTGTAAAAGCATTCCTTGATTTTAATGGAAATAGGTTTTCGTGAGTTTTCAGGTGCTTTCTTTAGCGTGAAAGGGCCTAAAAAAGCACCTTAGTGTGAAAGGGGTCTTATACTTACCTGCTCTGTGCAGTGGTTTTGCACAGAACAGCCCATATGCTCCTCTTCTCGGGTCCCCCAGCAGTGTTCGCCCGCCCCTCCCTCCTATCTAGTGTCCCCACAGCAAACAAATTGCTATGGGGGCACCCGAGCTGAGCTGCAGCTCCCTGTGTCCATTCGGTTTGCCCCACCCCCTCTCTCTCCTCATTGGCTAACCAACTTTCATTGAGGGCAGCAGGAGAGAATGGCACCGCTGCTGTGTCTCAGCCAGGCCGATGCACTTGTGGACATCGCTGGATCGAGATGGGGCTCAGGTAAGCCTTAGGGGGGCTGAGAGGGGCTGCTGCACACAGAAGGTTTTTTTTTTATCTTCATGCATAGAATGCGTGAAGATTAAAAACCTTTTTCCTTTACAACCATTTTAAGCTTTACAGTCACTTTAATCCAGTTGGCATTTTGATTAGGCCACAATAGCTGACTCTGAACCAACCTTGTCATTGGGAGTGGGGGAATCTGTGGCAGGCAAGGGGTTAAAGCAATGGGGTTGATTTACTAAAGACAAATACGCTACAGTATAGGCTGCACTGTGCAACTTAGTGAATATGGTGCTATTTCACTTTGCATAAATGGCTCAATCATGTTCAAAGAAAATTAAAAAATTGCATTATTGCTTGTGCGTGATTGGATGAAGTCAGCAGAGCTTCACTTTACTCACTAAGCTCTGGGGTAAATTCCATTGCAAGGCAAATTCTCTTGCAAAATGTAACTTCCCAGGTAAAGTGAACAGTTTATATGCTTTTAGTTAATCAACCTCAATGAGTCACTAAATTCTAGCACCTGTTCTGGGCTTCCCTACTTACTTTGAGGCATTTACCATCATCTGTTACTACTTGATCTTGGATCTTGAACAGGTTACAATCATCTTGCACTTGCTAGGCACTTAATAATGTACAGAAGAATTTTGTGGAGTATTCTACATTGAATGTACAAAACAGTTTGTTCTCTTTTTGTCGTCAGCTTTAACTCATGAATGGAGGCTATGCACCGGGCAATAACTGTATTACCAGTATATAGAATTGTCAGCAGCAAAAACTTGAATCCATAGCATACCATGCACCCATTTTTAGGTTTCCTCAAAGAGCCTTTTTTGAAAGACCTAGGGGTTTTTGTACTTTTTACATGTTTCATTTTTGGGACCTGTTGCTTACCTTCTTTCCTTAAATTTTTTTCTCTAAAGTTCCTTTCCTGTTCTGTACCACTCTGCTCATTTTCTTCCTTCTCTTTTCTTTTTGCCTTAACTTCTTCGTTCCTCTTCTTCTAGGTGTTTTTTTTCCTTGAAAGACTCATTTCAGAACTGTGAACATACTTAAAGGTGTTGTAAAGGCAGAAGGTTTTTAATCTTAATGCATTCACAGAAAAAACCTTCTGCCCCCCCCAGCACCCCCCCAATTACCTACCTGAGCCCCTTCTCTCCAGTGATGTCCACCCAGCCATCCACTCCTCCTGATTGGCTGAGACAGAGCAGCAGCGCTATTGGCTTACAGGGCTGTCAATCAAATCAGTCAGCCAATCAGGGGCGAGAGGGGCGGGACCGGGTTGGGGCTCCATGTCTAAATGGATACACAGAGCTCTGACTCACCTTGGGTGCCCCTTGTAGAAAGCTACTGGCTGAGGGCCACTCAAAGGAGGGAGTGGCTATTAGTATCAAACAAAGACCCAAGAAGAGGAGGCTCCACTGCACAGAGGAGGTAAGTATAACATGTTTGTTATTTTTTATTTATTTTTTAAACGAGCCTTTAGAATCACTTTAAATTCCACAATTGCTACTATCCAGTTGCTTATCACTGTGGCTGGTTCTAATCAATAAAGCGGTTCTAAGGCAGCTCCCAGATACCTGAAATGATTCTTAGGGCTGGGCATTGTTTGTGAAAGGGAAGGCCGGAATGTAAATGCAAATCTTTACCTACCGAATAATCAAGTCTGCCGTTTGGTTTGCAGAGGGCACTATTGTAATTGATGGCAATTTTAATATTGTCCTACCCTCTACTTTGGATGTGTTTAAATTATCCTCCTAGTTGGCCTATGCAACTTTTAAAAAACTAGAAGAGATCTGCATCTCCTCTGTCTGACCACTAGGGACTTCATGTTCTTTTCTCACCCCCACCAGTCCTAAACCTGCTTGTCTCCCTGAAAAGTAATGGACCTGACATGTTACTTAGTACTTATTATAGGAGTCTCTAATAATGACTGATGTAAAGAGAGAACTGAAGGAGTATTTCCTTGCAGAAACATTCTCTGTTGCCCCAGTGATGACATCCCTTCAGATGAAACGTGTTGGGCGGAGCTTTAGTGGTGGTGGCATCTCGCTCAACGTGGTGCTAGATGCGATCTATATGATAGGCAATTTATGTGAGTAGATGTCCATTTTTAAATACATAATGTGTAAAGATCACTTGGGTCATCTCTTTGATTGCACATTTATTTTGAATTTATCAGCACTTTTATTTATTGCTAAGTTGGATTTTTTTCAAAATGGGATTTTTTATTTAATTATTTGTGCTTTGCACTTTATGAATTTATGGCACAGTATGCACTTTCTTATGTTTTGAATTATTTATTATGCACAGATATGTATTATTTATGAGTTTCAAGTAATCCATTATAACACAGTGCAACGTGTTTTTATTTATTTAACCACTTCAGCCCCAGAAGGTTTCACCGCCTTCATGACCAGGCCATTTTTTGAGATATTGCAGTGTGTTGTTTTAACTAACAATTGCGCATTCATGCAACGCTGTACCCGAACAAAATTTATGTCCTTTTTTTTCCTATGAATAGAGATTTCTTTTGGTGGTATTTGATCCCCTCTGCAATTTTTTGCACTATAAACAAAAAAGACAGACAATTAAAAAAAAAAAAAAAGCAATATTTTTTTAGTTTCTACTATTAAACATCCAATAAAAAAAAAAAAAAGTCTTCATCAATTTAGGCCAATATGTATTCTGCTACATGTTTTTGGTAAAAAAAATCCTAATAAGCGTATATTGATTGTTTCATTATGGCGATTACGAACTATGGGATATTTTGATGGCATTTTTATTGTCAGTAATGTATAATGTCAGTAAAGTAATGTCAGTGATCAGTGATTTTTAGCAGGACTGCGACATTGTGGCAGACAAATTGGACGCTAAGTGACACTTTTTGGGGACCAGTAAAACTAATACAGTGATATGTGCTAAAAAAATAAACTCACTGTACTAATGACATTGGCAGCGAAGGGGTTAATATCAGGGGCGATCAAAGGGTTAAGTGTGCTCCTAGAGAGTGTTTTCTAACTGTGTGGGGGGTTGGCTGAACTGGAGGAAGAGAGAGATCTGTGTTCCTGCTTAGCAGAAAGACAAGATCTCCATCTTCCTTTCTGACAGAACAGCAGTTTGTCTTGTTTACATAGGCAGAGCGCCATTCTGCCTCTCCTATCAATGATTGGTGGGTCTTGGTGGACATCGCGCCCGCCGGCCCACTGTGTCCAATCACAGTGGGAGTGGGTCACTGGCAGTGCATGCCCGTGCCCTAGACCCAAAAGAAGCCACAATGTACAGGTACATTGTTTTGCGCCGCCAGGCAACCCTGCCACCGTAAATGTGCCGTGGGCAGTCCAGAATTGGTTAAACTTATATTCCAGTTAGTGACCTTATATTACTTATGCTGGACAGCTTGGTCTGTTGCTGGCAAGATCATCATGAGAAAAAAATGAGCCTTAAAAAAAAAGAAAAAAAAAAAAGAAAATAAACTTAGCTACCAAAATTTGCTAAATAGATCAAAGATTCAGTCTCTGCCTGCTTTGCTACTGTTTGGGAAACCCATTTTCTTTCTTTAAAGCTCTTTCTGTAATATATTCAAATATATATGATATAATATATGTAATATATTCAAATATATATAATATATTACATGTACCATGCTTTAAAGATCTCTCTGAGTAAAGATCCAAAGTTCTTTCTTCACCTTTCCATTGCCTTGCCAAAGGCAGATAGACCCATATTGCTGAATAAGAAATGTAAACATGGATTCTATTCCTCAGTATATATACAAATATTCTAAAATAGTAATGAGTGGGAGAGATTGGGGGATTTATAGACTCTTAAATGCTGTTTTAAGAATCTGTATATAATACAAGCAGTGTGTTTTTGGAAAATGGATGATAATAAGAATGAAAGTCTTATTTTCTGTCTAAGGAGCCGGTTAAGAATAAATAGGTCTAAATCATATTCTCACTTGTGTTCCTACAAGGGAAGTATGGCCAAAGCTTTTTTGCCAATATTTGTCTTATGGGTCATAGGAGTACATTTACTTTTGTACTCCTGTAAACCAAAGTCAGCTGATAGCAGGCTATTGCCCACTATTAGCTGATGGGGCAGAACTGCACCAGGCTCACAAAGGATCCTAACAATGTTATCAGAATTCACCCTATTGCTTGATTGACAGCTGGCTCCACCTTTCAGCACAAAGCTGAGAGCCAGTTGCGCCCACCCCCTCCCTAGCCCAGCACTCTAGTAAGAGCTGGAAGAGGGGTGACTTAAAGTTACTGCTCTCCACTCAGAGTAGACCAATAACTGAGCATGTAGCGGGCATGTAATTGCTCAGTTCTCAGTGTTAGAGTTGGCATGGGACAACTGTGACATGAATCTGAATGTTTTTTTTTTTTTACATCCCATTTTATTTACTATTTATTTTTTTGTGATTGAGTAATCATTTTTTTTTCATCTTCCCTTGCAATCCAAATCCAACTCTCATCATAATTTAGGGTCTGGTATAGATGATTAGAAGAATCCCTTGCCATCTTGTTTACAAACAGAAAGACGCTTCTTGTAATTGTCATGTAGCAGCAATTATTTTTTGCCTTGCTAAATGTAGCTTTTACTTTATTTCATAATACAGTTGTGCCAGTTCAAGTGCAAGTTTTGGGGTATTCCCCAAACATGTTCTTTAAAGATTTTTTTTTTCTTTTTGATGGTGCCATTTAAACATTTGAAAGAGCTGATCATGCTCTCAGAATATTCTATCTTTCTAAAATGCTCTACCTTTTTAAAGTCCTTTTGATCCCCATTCCAGCACATATTGTCAGTATTGAACAGAGGAGGCCTCTGTCCTATACACCATGGAAAACTTAACTAACCTGTCTTGAAATTATAAGGCAGTACAAATTGCACCACTAACAAACTCAATGTTACCTCGGAACTCCCACTATGGTTCTCTGTTCACATTTTGTATTGCTCGCCTGTAAAGATTAATAACTTGTTTTGCCCCCCCCCCATTCTTCTGTCCATCCTACATTACATCATTCACTGAATATCTGGGCCTTCGTCAAACATGTGATAATTCACTCCTGGCCAGGTCCTCACCACTTCCTTTCCTTTCCCCACCCTCTCTGCTACTCTTTTTTTTCTTTACTTTTCATCTTGATTTCTCTCTACCCTGAGATCTTCCTATTTCTCTCTTTGCTATTGCAGTACTATGGGCTCTTCTACACGCTCAGTTGCCTGAATGCACAAGCAATGGGAGGGTGCTGGGGGGTATATTTTATTATATTTTATTTGTTTTTTGTCTTTTATGTTTCTCCTTTTTGCATTCTTGTTTTCAGCCCCATTCTTCCACACATCCATTTGCTATCTTATCCCAGTCTACCAGCCACATTTAAAAATGAACTTGCTTTCTGAGCTGCTTTATCCATTTGTGCTATGATCTACTGCTCTTCTTATGTTGTTATACAGTATATACATAAATAATAGTGTGCTTATGGTATGCAAAAAATAAAATACTGAAAATGTATTAATATATATAAATCTATTTAAAGTGGTTGTAAACACTTACAGACCACTTTTACCTACATGTAAGCCCAGATTAAGGCTTACCTCTAGGTCCAAGAAATATCTCCTAAACCTACACGGTTTAGGAGATATTTGCAAAAAGACAGGCACCGCTGTCTATGGTGCATGCACTGTAGACAGCGGCGCGCAGGCACACTGAGCATGCCACTGCTAACAGCGATATGCCATTAGTGGTGGCTCCAGTGCGCATGTGTGGGAGTGGCGTCATCGCGGCTCCAGCCAATCACAGCGATACCCGGAAACAAGATGGACGCTCCATGGAAGAAGGGACAGCGGTGACATCGCTGGCTCCTGTGTCAGGTAATTGACACATAATGGGCTACTATGCGATGTATAGTAACCCATTATGCTTTACCTTTGCAGGGAAACAAAGTAAACTCATCACTTCCTCTTTAAGTCTACCTTTCCACTATTGCGACCCCAAAGTCACGCAATTTAGAGTGCGACTTTGATCCAACTTTACACTCTCTGGATCAAAGGTGCTACAAAAGACCTTTCAAAGTAGTGCACGTACCTATTCAAAGTCACTTTTTAAAAAAAAAAAGTCGAATAGATTGAAACGGGTGCCATTGAAATCAGTGGGCTGTGACTTGTCATGTGACTTTGTGTGTCCATGACAAGTCGCACTAGTGGAACCATAGACTAGATTCTCACTTTATTGTGTTCATATCTATCTAAATCATTAGAGTAGGTAAGTTCAGGAAAAAATATATAATAATCGTGTCATAAAGTTGTATTAAAAAATGAACTGAAGCTGATATAAACGACACCAAACAATACAGCTTTGTATACATTGATATATATTTAAATGTATTTTTTAAATAAACTATCAAAATTTGGAGTCTTTGTCCAAAAGAGCTCAAACTGTAAGAGGGAAAATCAGCACAAAGAGCTGGTCAGTTGTGCTGCAGTGCTTACATGTTAAAGAGGAAGTAAACTCTCCCACTCTGATGCTTCTTTTCATTTAGTCCATTATAATAAGTCGTTATCAGACTATAGCCACTGTAATCCAGCCCAAATTGCATATTACTTACTGTTTAAAGAAACTTTAAACAATTGTTTCCAAGGGTTAGGCAGCGCATTGTTTTCTGAGTCCACAGTGGAATGTATTTCCGCCCTTACATTGAGCACTTCCTGTACTGTTAACCAAGCCTCCTTCTCAATCCAACGTTTCTATGGCAACCCTGCTTCCCTGTTCATAGCTTACTTGTTTATTTCATAGTATTTACTTGTGCCCAAGTCTAATGTTTCCCTTTGTCAGACTTATCAGCTGATAAGTCTGCAGTAATGACCACGTTTAGACTGTATGTGAGGTCACATGGTGTGTAGTAGGAAGCTCTGAGTGATTAACAGAGTTCAGTGTTGTGCTGTAGGAAGTCCTGATAACAGATAGATAAGCACATAGAGAGTGTGCCTTAAATCAGGGGAGATCTGGGCATGCTCAGTGACTTCATTCTACAGAACAACAAGGATTACAACAATACTAAGCAAGTAAGAAGATATCTACAAGCAGTGTTCATTAGGGATTTTTATGCTGATTTACATGGGACAAAGTTGTGGGGGAGGGTTAACAACCACTTTAACCAGAAGCTTTCTGATAGGGAGTGAACTCATCAGTATGCTGTTTCTCCTTTCGCTATCCAGTTGCATGCTGGGAGATGGATAAGACCTGTAAGTGTTAATTAACTTCAACATGAATTAGGTCTTCTGCTCTGCCAGACAGGACTCTGGACTAAGACCCCTTTCACACTAGGGCTGCCTGTGCGTTAGCAATAAAGCGTCACTCATTTTAGCAGTGCTGTACCGATGTGTAAGCGGCGCTCTTTGACTACTAGCAGGGTGCTTTTGACTAATGATAGTGGCCGAAAGGGGTTAAAAATGCCAGTGTTGTGGCGCTCATTCATTGCAATGGGTAGGGGCGTTTTGGGAGAGGTGTATACAGTGCTCCCAAACCTCCCCAAAGATGCTTCTTGCAGGACTTTTTATAATGTCACACAAGGGCACAGCGCCAGTGTAAAAGCACTCAGGCTTTCACATTCGGGTGGCATGTTTTCAGGTGCCTTATAGGCGCTATTTCTAGCACTAAAACACCTGAAAACTTCCTCAGTGGGAAAGGCCTCTAAATGAACAGAGGTGCAAATCATATTTGGCAGGTAAAACAGCTCACTTATTATTATATTTCATCTGTGTGCTTAGCTGTATGCCGGAAGTTAAACAGAAATGCCCGCCATATAATCAGATATGCAGAATTTGTGGCTAATTTTGCAGCTTAATATAGTTTAAAAGGGAACCAGCAACAGAGACAAATAGTCACAGTGGAGTTGATTTACTAAAGGCAAAAAGACTATGCACTTTGCAAAGTGCAGTTGCATTTGCTCCAGAGCTTAGTAAACGAGCTGAAGCTCTGCTGAATTCCAACATCCAATCATGTGCATGCAAAAAGGCATTTTTTTTTATTTTCCTTGCATGCGATTGGGTACTAATTGCAAAGTGAAGCCGTACCTCATTTACTAAGCCTTTAGTAAATCAACCCCAGTGACAGAAAACACAGACATGCCAGAATTGCCTCCAGTTCATTGAAAACAAATTCTTATTGCAACCACTAAGCCCCTTGTTCACACTCTATTTCTGGCTAGGGAATCAATCAAATCACGCCACTCCGACTTGCACCGACTTTGAAAAAGTCCTTGCACTATTTCTGGCAATTTCATGTGCAACATGCATTGATATCTGTGCATGAAGTCGCACAGATGTCAGCAAGCCGCACATGAAATTGCACTGACCAGCGGCTTTGAAATTGCATTAGAGTAGCGTGATTTCAAAGCCACATTCGGTGTGCACCAGGGCTAGAAAGTTAACTGAAGGATCTACAGGACAGATGTATAACCAGCACCAGTACTGTACACAAATGCACAGACTGGATAAGCAGTTAAGCGATAGTAAAAAAAAAAAAATATTGGGCAAACTAAGACTAGGAATGGACCTCAAACCACTGAATAACCCTCTGAAAAGTTACATTTACCCCATGCCTACAACAAAAGTAATTTTGCCTGATTTGTCGAAAGCTAGAATCTTTTCAGGTTGTGATGTAAAATATAGATTCAGGCTCATGGAGCTAGATGATCAAGTTGTTTGACAACATTTTTTATTGCTTTTAGGCATTATTGGTGGCTTAGACTACCCATAGGAGCAAGTCCTGCTACAGAAGTTTTGCAGTAAATCAAACTCTAGAAGGTCTCTCTGTAAAAAATATAATAGCAGGTGGTACTGATAGTCAGAGAAGGTGACAGCAACAAAAGATCTTGATGTAACAATTCTTGCGCAGATGAAGAGTAAAGCAAATAAACGAAACCTGGATAAATTCTATACAAAATGACTGAGGCTCCATATATTAGACATTTGCTAACTTCAAATAGTTAAAGTAGATCCAGAAAAAGTGTGATCTATACAAGAAATTCCCTAGATATATATAGAATTATGTGATTTGAAGGAGGTACTTACTTATGCTTTTCAATTTCTGTAAGCATCTGTCTGATATGTGTGATTCTTTGAGACAGTTAACACATGACTGGACAGATATACAGGAGGCAGTATTCCAGGCATTAAAAACACAAACACCCAAAAATACTTAAACTAATGCTACATACACATGACCGGACTTTCTGGCAGACTAGGTCAGACAGACTTCCGAACGAACAGACTTGGCCACACATGAACGGACTGAGTCCGTTCGAAAGTCCGTTTGTTTTGAATGTGATGATGTAAGACGGGACTAAAAAAGGAAGTTCAATAACCAGTAGCCAATAGCTTCCCTTGCGTCGTATTTGGTCCGTCGGACCAGCATACAGACGAACGGTTTTCCCAATAGGAATTGAGTCCGTTGGATGGATTTGAAACATGTTCTATTTCTAGGTCCGTCTGATTTTTAAAATGAAAAACGATCAGACTAGCCCACACACGATCGGATTGTCCGACGGACTGATTCCTTCGGACCTAGTCTGCCAGAAATTACGGTCGTGTGTATGCGGCATTAGATGAAGCAGTGGTAGTAGGTGTGATGCTTCAGAGATTTGAGATTGAAAAATTCCACCTTCGAAGAGTATTACAAAGAAACCCCTATTAAATGCACCAAAATGACTTCAGATGTGTGACTTTTATATCAGCTACTATACAAGGGATACATTTATTATTGTTTCTGCTCTGGGTAGAGCTTATTTAACCACTTGCCGACCGCCGCACGACGATGTACGTCGACAGAATGGCACGGGCAGGCATAAGGGCTTACATGTACGTCCCTGCCTGCCCGCAGGTCGGGGGCCCGATCGGTCGGTATTCGTTCGGGAGCGATCCCGGACGAGGGGACGGCCATTCATTCATGGCCACCCCCTCGCGATCGCTCCCGACGAATGAAAATGTCCGGTGACATCACTTCCTCTCCTGTAATGTAAACACAGGAGAGGAAGTGATGTATTCTCTCCTCCGTGTCGGTATTTTTCGTTCCGGCACCGAGGAGAGAGCATCGGTGAGTTGCACAAGCACTACACTACACAGTAGAACATGCCAGGCACACTCACACCCCCCCTTTACCCCCCGATCACCCCCCAATTACGCCTGCCCCCCCAGTCACAGTGACACCAATTGCTTTTTTTTGCATTGGTGTCATTTGTGACTGTAATAACTGTTAGGGCAGTTAGGGTTAGCCCCCTTTAGTTCTAATGTGCCCCCCTAACCCCCCCAATAAAGGTTTAACCCCGTGATCACCCCCCCTCGCCAGTGTCACTAAGGCTGGGTTCACATTGCAGCGGTTTATGAGAACGAATGTGATTCGCACCGCACTGCAGTGCAAATCACATCCGATCTCTGTGCGATTCGAGTTCAGCCATACAGATAGTATGGCTGAATTCGTGTCGCACCCGCCGCAAACTCGCACAGGACCCTTTTTTTGGTCCGCAGCAGAATCGGATCGCATGGGTGTTCACACCATGCGATCCGAGTTTGCAGATCGCACTGCGATATGCGAACTGATCTGGGGGTGTCATTAACATTTCACTGACACTCCCAGCAGTTCGCATAGGGCAGTGTGAACTGCCGCCGGGAGGCATGCGATGCGGGAACCCGCCGCGGATTCATGGCGTTCCCGCATCGCTCCAGTGTGAACCCAGCCTAATAAGCGATCATTTTTCTGATCGCTGTATTAGTGTCACAGGTGACGCTAGTTAGGCAGGTAGGTATTTAGGTTCGCCGCAGCTTTTTATAGCGCCAGGGACCCCCATATACTACCGCATAAAGCCCCCTGATTTCCCCCTAGTTAACCCTTTCACTAGTGATCACCATATAACTGTTACAGGTGACGCTGGTTGGTTAGTTATTTTTTTATAGTTTCAGGGCACCCGCCATTTATTACCTAATAAAGGTTTAACCCCCTGATCACCCGGCGGGTGTCATTTGTGACTGTAATAACTGTTAGGGCAGTTAGGGTTAGCCCCCTTTAGTTCTAAGGTACCCCCCTAACCCCCCCAATAAAGGTTTAACCCCGTGATCACCCCCGTCGCCAGTGTCACTAAGGCAGGGTTCACATTGCAGCGGTTTATGAGAACGGATGTGATTCGCACCGCACTGCAGTGCAAATCACATCTGATCTCTGTGCGATTCGAGTTCAGCCATACAGATAGTATGGCTGAATTCGTGTCGCACCCGCCGCAAACTCGCACGGGACCCTTTTTTTGGTCCGCAGCAGAATCGGATCGCATGGGTGTTCACACCATGCGATTCGAGTTTGCAGATCGCACTGCGATATGCGAACTGATCTGGGGGTGTCATTAACATTTCACTGACACTCCCAGCAGTTCGCATAGGGCAGTGTGAACTGCCGCCGGGAGGCATGTGATGCGGGAACCCGCCGCGCATTCGTGGCGTTCCCACATCGCTCCAGTGTGAACCCAGCCTAATAAGCGATCGTTTTTCTGATCACTGTATTAGTGTCACAGGTGACGCTAGTTAGGCAGGTAGGTATTTAGGTTCGCCGCAGCTTTTTATAGCGCCAGGGACCCCCATATACTACCACATAAAGCCCCCTGATTGCCCCCTAGTTAACCCTTTCACCAGTGATCACCATATAACTGTTACAGGTGACGCTGGTTGGTTAGTTATTTTTTTTATAGTTTCAGGGCACCCGCCATTTATTACCTAGTCTCACTAGTGTACCCCTAAATTTAGGGGTGTCTACTTTCCAAAATGGGGTCATTTGGGGGGGGTTTGTGCCATCTTGGCATTTTATGGCCTTCAAAACTGTAACGCCCTTAGAAAGCCTGAAGGCGGTGCTTGGTTTTCGGGGCCCCGTACGCGGCTAGGCTCCCAAAAAGTCCCACATATGTTTATCCCCGTACTCAGGAGAAGCAGCAGAATTTATTTTGGGGTGTCATTTCACATATGCCCATGGCATGCGTGAGCAATATATCATTTAGTGACAACTTTGTGAAAAAAAAAAAAAAAAAAAGTTTGTAATTTTCCCGCAACTTGTGGCAAAATATAAAATATTCCATGGACTCAAAATGCCTCTCAGCAAATAGCTTGGGGTGTCTACTTTCTAAAATGGGGTCATTTGTGGGGGTTTTGTGCCATCTTGGCATTTTATGGCCTTCAAAACTGTAATAGGTAGTGAGAAGTGAAATCAAAAATTACTAAGGAGAAGTACTCAGGAGAAGCAGCAGAATTTATTTTGGGGTGTCATTTCACATATGCCCATAGCATGTGTGAGCAATATATCATTTAGTGACAACTTTGTGTAAAAAAAAAAAAAAAAATTATTTTTTGTCATTATTCAATCGCTTGAGGCAAAAAAATAAAATATTCAATGGGCTCAACATGCCACTTATCAATTTCCTTAGGGTGTCTACTTTCCAAAAATGGGGTCATTTGGGGGGGTTTTGTACTGCCCTGCCATTTTAGCACCTCAAGAAATGAGATAGGCAGTCGTAAACTAAAAGCTGCGTAAATTCCAGAAAACGTACCTTAGTTTGTAGATGTGACAACTTTTGCGCAAACCAATAAATATACAATTATTGACTTTTTTTTTACCAAAGACATGTGGCTGAATACATTTTGGCCTAAATGTATGACTAAAATTGAGTTTATTGGATTTTTCTAATAACAAAAAGTAGAAAATATCTTTTTTTTTCAAAATTTGCGGTCTTTTTACGTTTATATCGCAAAAAATAAAAATCGCAGAGGCAATCAAATACCATCAAAAGAAAGCTCTATTTGTGGGAAGAAAAGGACGCAAATTTTGTTTTGGGTACAACATTGCATGACCGCGCAATTATCAGTTAAAGCAGCGCAGTGCCAAATTGTAAAAAGACCTCTGGTCATTTACCAGCAAAATGGTCCGGTCTGAAGGTGGTTAAACACTTTAGGGCTCTGTTCACATCTAGGCGTTTTTGGGCATTTTTTTGCTCTAAGCCTTAGCTCTAAAAATGCCCCAACAAGACAAATCGCATTCATTTCAATGGCCCCTGTTCACATCTGAGCATTCTGTCACCTAAAGCAAAATGCCTGATGCTCAAAAAAGTACAAAAGCTTATTTTTTGGCAGATTACAGGCGTTTTACTGCTTTACATCGGTGACCTTTGAACTTCAAAATGCCTATAGAAAAACACTGCAAAAACTCTGCCTGTAAAATGTCAATGCTTAGATGTGAATGGAGCCTAAGAGAAAGAGACATTGAGAACATTAAGATGGGTAAATACTTTAATGCTGTATAAATGATTAACCACTTCAGCCCCGGAAGAATTTACCCCCTTCCTGACCAGTGCACTTTTTGAGATTCGGCACTGCATTGCTTTAACTGATAATTGTGAGGTTGTGTAACGTGGCTCCCAAACAAAATTGATGTTATTTTTTCCCCACAAATAGAGCTTTCTTTTGGTCATATTTGATCACCCCTGCGTTTTTAATTTTTTGCACTATAAACAAATAAAGGGCGACAATTTTGAGAAAAAAACATTATTTTTTACATCTTGCTATAATAAAGAGCCCCTCAAAATATATATAAAATTTTTTTTTTGCTCAGTTTATGTGTATTCGTCTACATATTTTTGGTAAAAAAAAAATCGCAATACGCATTTATTGATTGGTTTGCACAAAAGTTATAACATTTACAAAATAGGGGATAGTTTTATGGCATCTTTATTAATATATATATATTTTTTTACTAGTAATAGCGGTGATCAGCGATTTTTATCATGACTGCAACATTATGGCAGACACATTGCACATTTTTTACACATTTTTGGGACCATTGTCATTTACACAGCAATCAGCGCTATATACAAATGCACTGATTCCTGTGTAAATTACACTGGCAGTGAATGGGTTAACCACTAGGGGGCAGTGTAGGGCTTACGTGTGCCCTGGAGAGTGTTTCTAACTGTGGGGGGGCGGGGCTACATGTAACGGGTCACTAATCTCTGCTCCCGATTACAGGGAGCAGAGATCAGAGACACTGTCACTAGGCAGAACGGGGAGATGCTTGTTTACATTAGCATCTCCCCATTCTTCCTCTCCGTGAGACAATCGCGGGTATCCCCGCGGCAATCAAGTCTGCGGGACCCACTGGCCGCCTTTTAAAGGGCAATGTACAGGTACGTTAGTTTGCCTGTACGAGCCCTTCTGCCGAAGTATATTGGCGTGAGGCGGTTGGCAAGCAGTTAAAATAAATACAGAGCTGTACTGAAAAAGAATAACAAAGCAGACTTTTTTAAGAATGTCATTATTACTAACTATGGGCCTTGTGTTAAAACCAAAGCTTTTGAATAATGGCAAAGCCAATGGACACAGTATTTAAAACCAACAAGCCTTTTACAATAATAATAATGAAGCCAAGGAGTTAAAGGTTAATTTCTTCTTAAAAAAAATATATATATATATTAAATGCACGTTTTTTTACTGGTAACAAATTTGTATTTATAATTTTTTTTCTTAGGAGTCTGTAAAGCATTGCACCAACAATCAACTGATCCTGAGTGCAATGCCAGGCTCCTGCAGATTATCAGTAGATCCATTTTCCCATTCCCTTGATTTAGACAGGCAGTTACTGAAGTCCAGGAAGATCAATGAAATAAAAGAGTGCTCACCAGCGCCCCCACAGAACTCTGTTAATGAATGATGTGGCTGTGTGGGCTGCACTGTATTTGAATTGTGACAGTGGGTGTGGGAAGAAGATCCCTTGCCTGCTGTCACAGTGGAGGATTGGGTTGGGGGGGGGGGGGGCAGCAGGTGATTTAGTAACATGTTAAATATGGGTGTAACATATAACATGTTACTAAAGGTGAACTTATCCTTTGAAAAAAGCTCCAGAGAAATGATCCTAAACATGATCAGTCAACAAAATACAAACAAACAAAATACAACAAGTAATGGCAAAAGGCAATAGTTGAGAAGAAACTAGGACACCATCCTATGAGGTGATAACACCTCATTGGATGGAAGGAAGGAAGGAAGCTGAAAAGAAATCTTGGACATCAAAGAAAAACAGAAGAAAAGGTTAGGTTAAGGCCAAATGGACAAGATTTTGACGCATCTGCAGATACTGATAGTGAATAAATAAAAGATGTGACTACAAAGGGCAATGGTCTGTCAGTATAAACAGAAATCCAACATGCAGGTGTGGGCAGGCAAAGTAATCAGAATACCAACTCATCTTAAGGCCGGGTTCACACCGCTGCGATGCGGGAACGCCGCGAATCCGCGGCGTTTTCCCGCATCGCACACCTCCCGCCGGCAGTTCACACTGCCCTATGCGGACGGCTGGGAGTGTCAATGTTATGTTAATGACACCCCCAGATCCGTCCGCATATCGCAGTGCGATCTGCCGACTCGCACAGGAATCGGATCGCATGGTGTGAACCACCATGCGATCCGATTCTGTTGCGGACCAAAAAAAGGGTCCCGTGCGAGTTTGCTGCGGGAGCGCTGCGAATTCAGCCATACTATCTGTATGGCTGAACTCGCATCGCTACGGAGATCGGATGTGATTTGCGGTGCGAATCACATCCGGATCTCCCCCCGCAGCAGTGTGAACCCAGCCTAAAGATTATATTTCACCTCTTTACATCTGATTGTTGTAACTAAACTCTTGCTAGAGTGGGTTCACCATACCCATATGTCTTTTTGTTTGCGTTGATCCATCCACTGTTAAAGCCACTGCAATTAGGCAGCAGAGAGCATTGGTTAAAGACATGGAGTCAAAAAATGGCCTGGACAGGAAGGGGGTGAAACATTCTGATCCTGAAGTGATTCGTTTACAAACGCTCCTAGCTCATTACAGCAAGAGTCCTAGTGGTAGTTCTACATTTTTATTTATACAGTATTTGTGTTGTTTCCTCATTGTTTTAAAAAAAAAAGAAAAGAAAAAGCATGTAGCAATATGCGATATTGTAGCTTTGCCACTAGGTGTCTTGTGACTATGATACCAAAGTTAGAACATGTAAATAAAGAGGTGGGTTGCTGGTGACATCAGTGCATTTATATAGACACATGTCCATATTCAATCAATGTCAGTGTCATTTTTGTTCTTCTTTTAATTAACTGAAAACAATGAATTGGAAGACAACTCTCTATAATCTAAGGCTCTGTTAACATCTCAGCGCTCCGAACCATGGGCGTAATTTGTCCACGATTTGCAATAGTGGCAAATTGCTCGATGCCCGTGTGTTCCCCTTGCGTTACCCATCAATTTCAATAGCACCCGAAAAGCGACCCGATTTCCCACTGGTCGTCATTCGCAGTAAAATCGCGCAACAGAATCGTGGGATGCCTGACGCCCAAAAGAAGTACATGAGTTTCTTTAGGGTGACAGGCATCCTGCGATTCTATTTGCGCAATTTTACTGCGACTGCCGCCACCATACGCCAAGATGTGAACGGAGCTTAAAGCATGAAAGTTTGTGTTTTGATTTACCAGACGTGTACATGCAGTTGGAAATACCTGTGACTAATCACAAGCTTTTGTTATGTTTGAAGGCACTTGTAATTGATCTCAAGGATGGTCTAAATGTTGCAGTACTTGCCCAAAAGTCACATTGGCAACATATTGAAAATGATATTGGGTCATTTGAGCCCACCCTGTGACTCTAGTCTCTTTGCTGAATGAAAATGAGCTTAAAGACTTTTTATGGTCAAAAATTAAAATCATTTATGCATTTGAACATTGCATTTCAGATATTTCTAAGTGACTTCTATTGATCTGAATGTCCTTGAAGTTTGTAGACTTACTTTGTGAAAACCTTGCACAGTTACTTCTTTGAATTCTGTGACTTGTAGTCAGTATGAAATAAGCAACATGTTGTACTGTTATTATTGTGATAAAGAAAATCAATATGCAAATAAAACAATAAAAATCCATTTATGTGATCACAAAACTTAGTGATAATTAAAGTGAAAAAAGGAGAGCCAAAATATCAAAAAGTCCTAGTTGGGAAAGAAAAATAGTGATGTCCTTCCAAATCAACTGTAGGTGTTAAACCTCGTGCTCCGCAGAAGGTAATTAAGTAAAGATATCCTCTCACCAGATATCATGACCATTGAAGGCTGATATTTGCATCAATGAGTTGTTACCCCTCACTACAGGTATATCCAGCTCAGCTTTTCCACCTGTTATAGCGAACGCCAATATTGTGTCTATCGATCTCCCACAAGCCTCGGGTCCAATTAAAGGGGTTGTAAAGTTTTTTTTTTCTAAAAAGGTTCCTTTAAGCTAGTGCATTGTTGGTTCACTTACCTTTTCCTTTGATTTCCCTTCTAAAAATTTTTTTTCTTTGTTTTCTTTGTCTGAATTTCTCACCTCCTGTTCCTCCTCAGTAAGCTGTTCTGGCTGACTAAACACCGCTCGGATGATGGTGTGAAGTTTACTGAGGAGAAACAGGAAGTGAGAAATTCAGACAGAAAAAAAACATTTAGAAGGGAAATCGAAGGAAAAGGTTAGTGAACCAACAATGCACTAGCTTAAAGGAACCTATTTAGAAAATAAAAAACAAAGCTTTACAACCCCTTTAAGCCATATGTCAGGAAGAAGAGGAAACACACCTCATTGCGCAACATCCAGTTAAAAGCACAAGAGTTTTATTTAACTGGATATTGAGCAATGAGATGAGAGCCTACCTTCTGAACTACAGGGGTGCTGAGAGAAGGAGTTTCAGTGGGCACAGTCAGTACAATAATCACTTTGTGCAGGCAGCAAGGTACCATGGGATATATAGTCCATAGAAATTAAGAGTAAACAGCAGATTAGACGTTCCAATTGGATTGACAAACATAATCATTGTTTTGCTTTTATACATTTTATAAAATGAAAGTGTATGCTGTGTGTTATAACTGCTTTAATTGGAATTTGCACTTTTGCAGTCAAATTGTTATAAGTTCCCACTCACACAACATACTTAAAGTGGTAGTAAAGTCATTTTTATAAGTTTAACCTACAGGTAAGCCTATAATAAGGGTTACCTGTAGGTAAAAATAAGATCTCCTATACCTGTATGGTTTAGAAGATATTACCCTCGCAATGCGCTGCTGACTGCAGCGGCGCATGCGCACAGGTGATTCTCGGCTGCAGTCCGGACCCTGCCGGAAAGAAATCTCCTGCACGCATGCGCGGGAATGATGTTATCGTGGCTCTGGCCCCTCACAGCGCTGGAGCCACAATACCCGGAAGACACGCCGAGGGAACACGTCAGCTCCCTCGGCTTGGATCGGGCCAGATGTTGGGGCCTCGTTCTAAGGTAAGTATTTCATAATGAGCTAGTATGTGGTGCATGCTAGCTCATTATGCCTTTTCCTTTGCAGGTCAAAAAAAAAAAAAAAAAACTTCAGCGGGTTTACTCCAGCTTTAAGAAAAAATACTTACCTTTTAAATGTTTCTAAGAGGAAGGCGTCCTAGCTGATTTTAAGAATTTCTGTTCAACCTAGTGGGCTGTACCAAAAAACAGGTGAGGATCTTGCTGTACTAACTATGCAATATTAGTACAGTGATCTCCCCGCTGAGCTATTGTGTTCTGACAGGGGGACTGCATGTGCTGATCGAATGTTGATCGGCTGCTGGTTTTCCAGCATGCCCATACAACAGAAGCTGGATGTTAGGCCAGCTTCTGTTGGACAGGCTGCCCTATACACTGGCTGAATGCTGATCGGTTTCTATTGAACCAGCCAATGTTTGTACCAGCTTTTTTTTTTTTTTTTTTTTTTTATCAAAACTTTTTTTTATTGACAAAGATAATGAGTGACAGTACAGTACAATAAAAAAAAAAGTCTGCGGATCCATCAAAACACAATTATTGTGCATAATTTATACATATGTAAAAACAGAAATAAAGGACAGTCGTCTGTTATTTAGCACAAATAATAGGATTTTTAAAACAGCTTACCTGTAAAATATTTTACTTTGATGTACATCAGGGAACACAGAGCCATAGTAATAACTATGTGGGTTATATCGGCGTATCAGGTGCTGGACACTGGCACGCCCCTTCAGGTGTGAAATTCCCCCATATAACCCCTCCCATTAGTGGGAGTCCTCAGTTTTGTAGCCAAGCAATCAAACTGTATAAGAAGAAGAAGGGAGGGACCTCTGTGTCCCCTGATGTACATCAAAGAAAAGGATTTTACAGGTAAGCTGTTTTAAATATCCTATTTTCTTTTCTTACATTAGGAGACACAGAGCCATAGTAATAACTATGTGGGATGTCCCATAGCAATGGCAACTGAAGGAGGGGTGACAGAATCAAGGAAACAGGAGGCCAGAGGACTCATACTGCAGCCTGCAGTGTATGCTGTGCCCAAAGGCAATATCCTCATGACCTTTAATATTGATTTGATAAAATTGGTTAAATGTCTGCACTAAAGACCAAGTCGCGGTCTTACAGATCTGAGCCATAGAAGCCTGATGATGCACCACCCAGAGGCACTAATCACCCTGGATGAGTGTGCTCTTAATATCAGAAGGAAGAATTTTCTTCTTTAAGCTGAAACTTGATCAATCACTTGACAAATCTATCTGGAAAATAGTGGATCTTGATGCCTGTCCATATCTTGCCTGTCCATATCTTGGACCCTCTGGCAGTACAAACAAAACCTGTGTTTTGTGAACCTGAGCGGTCACCTTTAAATAGATTCTGATTGCTCTTACTACATCAAGAGACTGTAGTGCTCTCTCTTCCCCAGATTAAGACTTCTGCAGAGAAAGAAGGAAGAATAATATATTGGTTTAAATGAAAACCTGTTACCACTTTTGGTAAGAATTCAGCAAAGCTGGAAAGACCAATTTTAAATCCTAGGATTTAAAGGTGCCTTGATAGAGGGATAAACCGTGTTACCCCTTGAATAAGCTACGCACCATGAGTGTAAAGCAAGAGGCCATAGGAAAGACATCGACACAGCCTGGATCTGGCTCTTGATAAAAGTCAAGGCCAGCTTCATTTCAGATCCCATATGCAGGAATCCTGCCTATTGACATACTTCTTGGGGTGCCAACCTCTGGATCCATACCAAGAAACCTATGCCTTCCAGATTCTATATCAAATGATTCTGTAAGCCGGCTTCCTGGCATTAGTCAAAGTAGATACTACTGAAGGAGATGACCCACTATCTTTTATAGAGTGGGATTCAACAGTCAAACCTGTTAAACTCCTTGTCCGTAAAGTAGGATGAAATACCAGACCTTGTGCAAGAAGGTCCGGCTATAATGGCAGAGTCCAAAGGACTTCTACTGTCCTCTTTATGATCTTGATAAATTAAGATCTTCTAGGACCCAACTGGGGCCACCAGAATCACCTTCTTCTGTTCCTGCTTAATCCTGCGTAGAAGGCGCGGAAGTAGCAGAGCTGGTGGAAATGCATAGATCAGTGGAAACCGATCCCCTGGGAAGACTAATGCGTTTGTTCCGCCTGCTAGCAGACCCCTTGTTTGACATAAAGTTGTCGACCTTATTAATGAATCTGGACGCGAATAGGTCCATGTCCGGAGTACCCCATCTGACATATTGCTAGGAAGATGTCGGGGGGTGAAGAGATCATTCTCCTGGAAATAATGGTTGGCATCTCAAGTAGTACGCCTGAAATATTAAAATTGACGATAGGCAAGGAGTGTTGTGTTCTGCCAAAGCTAGAACATTATTCACCTCCTTTTTGGGCTGGACTACCTCTCGTGCCTCCTCTGGTGATCGATGTAAGCCACTGCCATGGCTGTCAGACTGAATTCTGTCAGGACAGTCCCGTAATCTGACCGCCAAGCTTTTATCACCAGATGTACTGCCTGAAACTTCCAAAAAAGTTGATGGGCAAGGTCCTCCAACCTGGACCATCTCCCTTGGCTGGAATCATCTTCCAGGGCTGCTCCCCAGCCTAGAAGGCTGCCATCTGTTAACACCTTGCAGGATAAAGATTTTCCCTCCTGCTAGATAACAACCACCAATTTAGGCTCTGACCTATGTTTGAAGCCAAGCGTATTGGAAACAAACAAGGCCTGAATCTTCTTTATTCCAGACCGACAGGATAGTGTCTTGAAGCAGTCTTTGAATAAAACTGCGCGTAAGGGACAGCCTTGAAGGAGGCCACCATTTCCCCAAATGAAGGAATTTTCCTTTCCTGATAAGATGAATTAGTCCTAAAATGGAACTGATTCACGTTTGGGGTAAGAATACCCTCTTCTGTATGGTATCTATAACCAGCCCCCAAGTAACCTCTTGGATGGTTTAAAGGAGAATCTTCCTAGGCTGAGAATCCAATCTAGAGATTTCAGATATCTACAGCTGATACCTGAGACTGAACGATCTATTAAAAGTAGATCTTCTAATAGGCTAGGACTGTTATGCCTTGTGCCCTTAACCTGGTTAAAGGAGGTGCCAGAATCTTTCAGAACACTCGTAGTGCTGTGGCTAAGCCGAATGGCAGTGCCACGATTGATAAAAATAATTTTGTTTCAAACCGCAGAGATTTCTGGTAAGCGGGAAACTATGGCACATGGAGATATGCAACTCCCCTCCTTGCAGGATGGACACAGACGATTGAATTATGAAAGGATCAGATGTTCAAGTGCCGATTCAGATCTCTGAGATATAGAATGGGTCTTACCTCTCTGTTTTGCTCTGGGACCTTAAAAGGTTTGAGACAAAAAAAACCTGTTCCACTAAGGGAATCTCTGATATCACAGACTGGGATAACAGCTGATTCAGAGGCCAGAAAGAGAGACTTCTCTTCTTTCCCTTTTTTTCTGGAACCTTAGGAGCATTCTTTGAGGAGACGGACACTCTTGCATAAAGACTGCCGCATCAGCAGCCCCAAGGACCCCACAGGCAGCACCCAAACAGGACCCGAACCCCGGACCCTCAGATCGAATGCCGACTGGGCCATCCAGGCTTCAAGGCTTTTGAAACTCTAGATGTAACCTAGAGAAGAAAATCGCAGAACTCCCTTCGGCTCTTAACATTGTTCCTGCCAGACTTTGAGAATCGCAGGACCTTTCCCCTCACCCGAATGAATGGGGATGCTCCTTCATGAGAAGGCCTTAGCATTCTGCTTTATGGGCTTTCTGCCCAAGATCCTGGTGCTGCCCCTGGGAACTAAGGCATAGGAGAGGTTGCACGATTAAAGGTGAACTGTCTGAACCTCCTTTTACTGGTAAAGAGAGCTTTACCCCTTTTGGATGTACTTATTCATTCTAAATAGTCGTACCCCAGAAAGGGACACAGACTGGCTAAGGGTTTTGACCTGGTACTTTGGCTGATTAATATTTCAGCCATGGACCTCTGCAAAAATGCACTAGTTCAAGTATAAGCCATAGGGTTTAAACGATCAAGTCCTTCATAGCATCTGTGAGACACAGTGCATCAAATACAACAGCCCCTTGCCGGGCCTGCTGATCAGGCAGAATTTTCAGGTATCTCACACCTGTTCCTTAACCCCCCTGACAGTATTCCCGAGTCTGGCTCGGGGTGGAATTTTTATTCCAAAAGCGGTAACCCCGAGCCAGACTCGGGACTGCATCGCTGGATCCAGGAGGATGTTTTATTTACCTTCTCCCTCAGATCCAGCGATGTCCCCGCGCTGTACGAGCGAGCAGTGTCTCGCTCGATCTATCACGGAGCTGATCTCCGTTCCCTGCGAGGGTTGCGACATCCCCTTTGTCCCTAGTGGTCTACCCAGTGTCCTGCATGCAGTTTTATATAATAAAAACTGTTCTTTATTCCTGGAAACTGGAGATTGTCCACAGCAACCAAAACTGTCACTTTACATCAAAAATGATTATAGACCTGCTAAAAAACAACGATAATAAATTGTAATCACTCGCAGAATTGAGGGATAGTGATTTGTGGGGAGATCCGTCATCAAATACTGAAAAGTAATGACAGTGACAATTCTGCAACTGAGCAAATTTCAGTGTTTTTGATTTGATTACATTATTGAATAATTTTTATTATTGTTATATTATTATTTGTTACAATTATTTATAATTATTTATTATATTATAATTTATGATTTCATTTTTCAAAGTTTATCATACCCGGGATGTCTGCTAGACTCTGGTTTGGACAGATTTAAGTGAGTTATTGCTAAGAATTACAGGACTACAATATAAAACGCCAAATTTTCATGCAAAATAATGGTACCGCTTTTAGCACCTAAAATCTGAAATAATCGTACCGCCAGGGAGGTTAACCCCTTGGAGTCCATCTTCCAATGCATTGGCGTGACTCAAAATGTGCTCCACCAAAATAGTGGAGCAGACGTTAAAGGGCTAATGGACTGAGTTACTCCAATTGCAGCCAGAACTGTAAGCCCTTGTACACACGGTTGGGCATTCCGACAACCAAATCCGTCAGATTTTGTCCAACGAATTTTGCCCGAAACTGGTGTTGCATACACACGGTCGGACAAGTTGTCAGAAAATCCAATTATTCAGAACGTGATGATGTTATTTCGTTACGTCGGGACTATGTTCAGGCTAGTAGCCAATAGCTTTGGTCTAGGAATTTGATCTGAGCATGCGTGGCACTTTGTCCGATCGGAATTCTCTACAAACGATCGGACCATATTGTCGGAAAATTTTATAGCCCAGCTCTAAAACTTTGTCGGTTGGATATTCCGACGGAAACAGTCCGATGGAGCCCACACATGGTCGGATTATCCGACAACATGGTCCGATCGGACATTTTCCATCGGAATGTCCAACCGTGTGTACAAGGGCTAAAAGACATCTTGTCTTTGAAAGGAAAATCCAACCTTAACTTGCTGGATCCTTTAACATCAGTGCATTATCCACTGGACATGTGGGACTCTGCTCACTGAGGTGATTGCAGCATTAATAGCTGGAACCCCCCATTTCTTTCATAGAAATGTTCCCATTCAGAAAACATAGCTATGCATGAATAAGAAACACATCCCCAGTTGGGGGAGGTTCAAATGAACCCTATTAGAGGCAGATACCTCAAAAGCCTGTGCTGCAGACAACAAATGGGTTTAGTAAGGGAGTAGACAAACATCTGATCTGTGTGGCTACTCACTCCCTGTTAGGATCCTCCAAAGAGGAAAAATAATTATCTTCCAATATTTGGGAAGATCTACCTGATCCCCAGCCTCCTGCACCTCAACAAAATGGCCCTGAGGGCTAGATGGGAATCTGCTATGTTTAGTCCTACTATGGAGAGACATCATAGCAATAATATTTTAAATGGTAGAAGAAAAAAACTGTTTGTATGAAATATACAGGGACAGAAGTGTTATACCCTAGACGGCTCATCTGACTGGCCGTATTTTTCTTTTTTACCTCTCAGGTGAGGAAGCCATTCTTTTGGAAGGGTTTTTAGTTTGTTGTATACCATTAACCCCTTAGAACCCTTAGAGGAGTTCCTGGTCCCTTTGTCACTCATAGCTTACAGTAAAAAGCAGAGGCAGTACCAGCAAAAGAATATTACACTTGCTAGGCTATAGTACAATATAAAAGCTGCTATTAGTCCTCCTGGCTATACATTACAATGTTGTCAACAAAAGGGAGATACCTGTGTCACCAAACCTGACCAGCAACCACTCTGCTCTGTCCCTCCACCGCCAGACTGCAGCTTTTCATGTATATCTTAAATGACTTCCTCCATGTGTGGCCAGCGTCTGATGCCGTTTATTCACGCCCCCACGCGAAAACGGGCGCCCCCTTTCTCTTTCAACAGGGAAGTGTGTGAGCACCGGCATCATGTTGGCCAGCGGCGGGGGGTAAAACGGCCTGGTTTGCCCAAAAAAACTATTTTTTTATAAGAAAAAAGAGGCAGCTGGCTGGCATTCAAGGAGTCAAAAACCGTCAATCTGGGGGCCCAGGAAGTAATCACAACCCCCCTTCATACTTGAGGGTCTGAGCTGGCTTGAACGGAGAGGAAAGTGAAAGCTTCTGCTGTTTCCAGCGTCAGAATGGAGAGTGCTCAATAAAGCCTCCAGTGGTGACACATAGACATGACATGACAACACAATACATGGAAGGAGAGATTCCTGAGAAAATCTCAACTACCTTTCCTCAGCGCAGGGTTTTATCAGAGATAAAAAAAAACAATCTTCGCCCTTCACGGTAGGCTCCGAGACCTTGAAAGGAAACCTTCAGGAACAGGGGTACACTCAGGTAATCCCGCAATCCTGATACACCGATATAACCCACATAGTTTTTACTATGGCTCTGTGTCCCCTGATGTAAGAAAAGAAATTAGGTTTTTGTACACAAACATAAAACAAAAAACTAACATAACCACCAGATCTTGTTAATGGACATCTGCACAGAATGTCAAATTAGCTACAATGGTATAAAAAAATTCCCAAGGTAAATAACGATAAAACTCTTGGCGGGTTTAGCATCATAACAATCTATCCAGCACTAACTGTGTGGAAGCTAGACTCGGACTGTCAAGCCAGCTCTGCCAGACGAGGTTGAACTTTTTGACCACATTACGATGGGGATAAGCAAGTTGTTCTCCTAGTAGAATAGAGTTAACATAAGTAACCCACTGGGCCTTGGTAGGCACATTAGGTGCCATCCAAAATTGGGCAGTTAGCTTCCTAGCGAGATATAATACTCTAGTTACCAAGATGTAGCTACCCTTAGGATACATTTTAGCATCAATCTCACCCGGTGTTTGTGCTAAATCAGAGATAATCCACATAACCTCCGCCCAATTCCGGGTACGTTTCGGGTATCTCCGGATCATGTGTATAAAGTCTCCTCTGTGGACTTCATTTCAGAATCACTCCAACCCCAATCATATAGTTTGGCAGGTATGCAATAAGTTCTGTGCAGGATAAATAGTTGTGAGAGTTTATAGGAAGCTGATCTCTCTGGAAGAGACTCCAGGGACATATGCCATTGGTCATCATCCATATCCCCTATGTCAGTATTCCAAAGGGCTCTACATTTAAGTAAAGCAGAGTCCTGAATGGTCGCTAACAATACTATTGTACCAGCTTTTACAGTGTCTTTGTCCCCACACAGACTAAGCTATAACTCTTTAAAATACAATGCAGGAGGGCAGTTTCTAAGTTTTTAACCCTTTGTTAGAATAGACAGTGTTCAAATCTAGTTTGCAACTGCCAATAAAGAACTGTGAACAAACTACTTCTAAACACTGCAAAGTAAGGAGACCATGTACTGTTTTTTAAGCATGTAGAATGCACTTAAAGCAGAGCTCCACCCAGAAGGGGAAGCCTTGCTTGTCTCCCCCCCCACCTTCCACTGCCACATTTGGCACTTTTTGGGGGGAGTAGGTACCTGGTTTTAATAGTTACTCGCTCCCACTTCCTGGTAAGATTGCCGCACGGCAATCTGCATCATGTCTGGCCCCTCTTCCTCCCCCCCGCTACATTCTGGGACCTGTGTGTGTCCCAGAAAAGGATGGGCCCATTCAGAAAGCACAGCATGACTCACGCATGCGCACTAAGAAACCGGCAGTGAAGCCGGTGCCTGCACCCAAGCTGATGGACGAATCGGCTTGGGGTGCCGACATTGCGGGATCCCTGGACAGGTAAGTGTCCTTATATTAAAAGTTAGCAGCTACAGTATTTCTTTTTTTACAAGCTGGAACTCTGCTTTAAAAAGGTAACCAGCTATTTTTTTTTTTTGTTTATATGTTATGCTATGTCAATGAAAACAGGCAACAAATATAAAGTAGGTGGTATTCCAGTTTGGCTGCAAAAGTAAAAATATACTTTAAGCTATAGTAAACTGAGGTACTGGACAACTCATGGTAGCTACCAAGGCACAAAACCCATACCATACACTTATCATGCAGTCTGGAGGTCAGGATAGGGGGGACGAGGGAGTGCCCCCCCTCCTGAACCATACCAGGACCCATGCCCTCAACATGGAGAGGGTGCTTTGGGGTCCTCTTCCCGAAAACCCTGGCTATTGGTTGTCTGGTTCTGTGGCCAGGGTGTTTATCATAATCTGGAAGCCCCTTTTAACAAGGGAACCACCAGATCTCAGCCCCCCTATTTGAATGGGTATCGGGTACATTGTACCACTACCCATTCACAAAATAAGTGTCAAAAAGTAAAAACCAAAATAGACAGATTTTTTTTATGATTCCTTTATTAAAAAAGAAAAAAAAGTACATCCATCATCAATCACGCCACCTGATGGACCCAAAAAATAGAAATAAAAACTCTGCCTCCATGAAAGGCCTCCTGGCGACTGCTGTCTTTTTCCTTTGACAGCTCTTATATAGGCAAGGGCAGAGCCACCCGCTGACTTAACCAAATGACCCGCCCCTCTCTGATGTCACATGACATCAGAGGGAGGCGAGGTATCTCAGTTACATCATCCGGTGGCCCGCCCTTGCCTATATAACAGGTGTTGCAGCCAAGAGACAGCAGTAGCTGGGAGGCCTCTCATTGATGTGGAGCTTTTTATTTTTTTGTATTTACATCACGGGACACTTTTTTCTTCTTTTATAATAAAGGAATTGTCAAAAACTGTCTGTTGCGGTTTTTATTTTTTTACAATTTTTTTGGTGAATGGGTAGGGGAACAATGTACCCCTACCCATTCACACAAGAGGCGGGATCTGGGGACCTCCTTGTTAAAGGGCCTTTCAGATTCCAATAAGCCCCCCGCCCGCAGACCCCGACAACCAATGGCCAGAGTTGTCGGGAAGAGGCTCTTGTTCCCATCAACATGGGGCAAGGTGCTTTGGGGTGGGGGGTCACTCATCCCCTCCCTTTCCTGGCTTTCAGGCTGCTTGCTCAGATAAGGGTCTGGTATTGATTTGGGGGGGACCCCACACCAATTCTTTTTTTAATTTTGGTGTGGAGTTCCCCTTAAGATCCATAGCAGACCCAAAGGGCCTGGTATAGATTTGGGGGGGGGGGGGGCTCATGCCATTTTTTTCTTCTGTCATAGGGTTCCCACTTCAATACACTGCTGTTTTATATACCCTGCACTATATATATATATATATATATATATATATATATATATATATATATATATATATAGTCTACACTGACTGCACTGTATATATATATATATATATATATATATATATATATATATATATATATATATATATATATTATATATATATATATATATATTTATATATAAATAAAAACTTCCTGCACGCCGCTAACTAGCCTGATTAATCTATCTCAAGTTCTCTCAATCTCCACGTTATCACACTACATATGGCCACTGTAAGCAGTCTCATATAGTGTTCGGCGTGGACTTAGCCTCCTGAGCCATGATTGGCCAAAGGCACCCTGTGTTTGGGCAATCATGGCTCTCACAGCAGATCACGCTGTGATTGGCCAAAGCATGCAGGTCAAGTGCATGCTTTGGCCAATCAGTAGCCGTCAAGCACTGCAATACCGCAGTGCATTATGGGGCACTCCATTGCACTCAAACTTCCCGCGAACGCCCCATATGTTCAGTTCTTTCGCGAACAAATGAACACCCGATGTTCGAGTCGAACATCGAGACCATTCCTACTAAGAAATTTATTTTAATAATTTTCACACAAGATTCCCCTAAGGAAGGCCTTAGGTTATGTAATTTTCTTTCCTTCCACCACAGTTCCACCACTGTCCTCCCCCAACCCTCCACAGTGCTATTGTGTTTTTCTGGTGGGGAGTGCTGGGAGCCATTTAGGAAAAAGCCGACTTGTGTACAACCAGGGTGCCCATACATGGATTGAATTTCGGCCAGTCCCTGCTGAACTGGTTGAATTGTGATCCATGTAAGGCTAGCTCAAGATTCAACATTTTATCTAATGGGAAAAAAAATTGAAAATGTGTAAACTCTGTGTGAAAATTGTGTAAACTTTGTGTAAAAATATTTATAAAGCCCTTAGTATTGGTTGAATTTGTTTTTAATGTTGCACTGGTGGATATCCGGCTTACAGACTACTGCTTCATACAAATTCTGTAGATTACAGTAACAAACAGTAATACATATGAACACAATGCTTATATGGCCTCTTTGAGCATTTCAAATAATTTGAAAGCATTTTTTAATGTTTACAGAATCCCAAATTAATTATGGGGGATATTGAGACCCAAAGCCTCGAAGAGGAAACTGATTTTGAAGGATCTGCTACGAACACAGGTAAAATGTTTTGTTTTTTTACACATGCTTTATGTAATCTTTAATTTTATGTTTCATTTAATTACTGCATTACTTGCAGCCTGTAGGTATGGAAGGCAATTCATTGTTTAAAAAGTTTGTGAACTATTAAAAATTAATTACAGGCAATTTAAGGGCAGTATATGGAGACTTTTGACCAGTTACCATGCCAAATATCATGGCCACATCTTTGATTTCCAACACAACAGCAGTAGCATTGCTTGGTGCAGAACACTGGGTAAAAAAAGTTCTAATTGGATGATGAAACAGTAAGGCAGTGGTGGTTGAAACTTGTCATGTAATCCATATGGTTTAATTTTGGCAATGTTTACTCTTTAATGCAATGATAATGCTCCTGGCACCAAATACACAGAGTAACAGGTGTTGGTTGGTGGTGTAATAATGCACAAAGGACTGGAGAAGGGCTTAATACTCACAAGCATTACTGGTAGATGTCTGCTTGATTAAAGATAGTGGTAGTTTAGTTTGAAAATATAATCATTTATCATCCTTTTTTACATGACTAAAATAATATTCATATTATACAGTATCTATAAACCAAAGGTTTCAAATCATTGCTACTCTGTAGGCAGGTGTAGTCTATTTTCTCCAATGCGTGTGGCACTAAACCGTAGCAGCAGTGCAGAGGGAGAAGAAGTTAGGGAGAACATGGTTCCTCTATGGTTTCCTAAATCACTAAGGCAGCAATCCGGTTGGATGCTGACAGGCCTTATGACTCTGGTAGCCATCTTGGGTCAGGCAGAGTCTACTTAAGACCATGGCTCCTGGGTTTGGTGCACATTTAGCGTGTATATAGTGTAGGGACAGGTCATCCATCTGTCAGGGACAGTATTAGCAGCAGGGAAAATGTATTTCTAGAAGAATGATCGGATTTCATCTGGCTTTCTTTTTTGTGATTCTGGAAGGATGTACTGGAAATGGAGCAAGTACAAAGAAGGGCAACAAAGCTAAAGGGTCTGGATGATATTAGTTATGAGGAAAGGTTGCAAGCACTGAAATAATTCTCTCTGGAGAAGAGACGCTTGAGAGGGGATTTCAATATACATATACTATACTGGTGACCCCACAATAGGGATAAAACTTTTTTGCGGAAGGGAGTTTAACAAGACTCGTGGCCACTCATTAAAATTAGAAGAAAATAGGTTTGACCTTAAACTACGTAGAGGGTTCTTTACTGTAACAGCGGTAAGGATGTGGAATTCCCTTCCACAGGTGGTGGTCTCAGCGGGGGGCATTGATAGTTTCAAGAAACTATTAGATAAGCACCTGAACGACTGCAACATACAGGGATATACAATGTAATACTGACATATAATCACACACATAGGTTGGACTTGATGAACTTGTGTCTTTTTTCAACCTCACCTACTATGTAACATTCCAGATGAGTAAGGAAACCATGGGGATCCACCATTCTTCCTGGAAACCTTCCCACTTAAGCTCCAACTGGCTAGGCCGCATTCCGCCCCTCAAGACAAAGGTTGTCAGCTCAGCTAAGACCTGCTTCGCTACATGCTGCTGTCATCCATGAGTGTTCCTGGATGGGTTGCCTTCCAAATTCCAATGGGCTTGTTGTGAACTGTTTTACTGGGACTTCAATACAAGTTCTTTCAATTGTATCTGGACTGAGTTTGTGTTATTGCCACTGCACCATGCTGCACCTACCCACCCTTAGCGCCAGTCAGCAAGACATGTCACTTCTTGCAGCGAGTTAGGAAGTGAGAGTAGGCACCATTATGGCACAATTAAGATCGGGCCTGCCGCCTGCCTGTACCAGGTCCCTACACAGCTGATCGCAGCGCTAGCTATTAACCCCTTGGAGGATGACCCCAATAAGGGGTAATGGCTCTGTCAGAAGAGGACTGGTCAATGCTGGTGCAAACCGTTACATGCCTAGAGGGACTGTTCAGAGAAAGCCTGACATGCTCTGCTAAACGATGCTGTCACCTGTGATTGTTCCCGGTTGGGCTTGTTGTGAACTGTTTTACTTTGACTTCAATACAAGTTCTTTCAATTGCATCTGGCCCAAGTGTGTGTGTTGTTGCTCCCACACCAAGCTGCACTCAACCACAACTCAGTAGTCATTTTTCTTTTTAACACCTATATAATGTCTGTCATTCTGGAAACAAGCAAGAAATCATCTAGTTTTATATAACTGCTGCTAAACAAACCTACCTTACCACTGTCAGTAAATTCCAGGCCGCATCAACTATTTACTACCTATAACACTGTACTTCATCCCCCACTGCCTCCACCCACTATCTTAATCGCTGTCCAGGAGATTGGCAATCCTTTCAAAAACAAGATTAATACAATTTGTATTGAGTTTTATACTGTTGAGCCCTCTTCCCCAACCAACATATTTGGGAGGATTTACTAAAACGAATGTGGTGCAGCTATGCATAGTAGACATGTGCATTTGTTTTCGTCCAAATGCATTTTCATCCGAATTTCAGGTATTTTCGTTTTCGTTTTGACAAACGATAACGAAAGCACAGAATCCGAAAAACGAAAGATCCTACATAAATAAATGCTTTATTTTCATTTTCGTTGTTACAACAGTTCGATATAGAATAGGAGATTCGACGTGACTCTGACAATAACAATCTGTGTCTATAGAACCTGTGGTCGAATGTGCCTAACCTTACCTCTATTAGTCCAAGATTATATAGAGAAAATATTCGATAGAGAAAAAAGATTTGACAGAGAGAAAAGATTTGACAGAGAGAAAAGATTCTGCAAGTTACTGTCCTAAAAAAGTGTTTGGGGACCCGGTCCTGCCCCAGGGGACATGTATCAATGCAAAAAAAAGTTTTAAAAACTGACGTTTTTTCGAGAGCAGTGATTTTAATAATGATTAAAGTGAAACAGTAAACGTGTAATATTCCTTTAAATTTCATACCTGGGGGGTGTCTATAGTATGCCTGTGAAGGGGCGCATGTTTCCCGTGCTTAGAACTGTCCCTGCACAAAGTGTCATTTATGCAGGAAAAAAAGTCCTTTAAAATCACTCGCAGCTATTATGAATTGTCAGCTCCGTAATACAGAGAACACTCATTGAAAGTCATTGATAAAAAAAAAATAAAAAAAATAAAAATAAAAAGCGTGGAGGTCCCCCAAATTCAATTACCAGGCCCTTCAGGTCTGGTATGGATATTAAGGGGAACCCTGCGTCAAATAAAAAAAAAATTGGCGTGGGGGTCCCCCTAAAAATCCATACCAGACCCTTTATCTGAGCACGCAACCTGGCAGGCCGCAGGAAAAGAGGGGGATGAGAGAGCGGCCCCCCTCCCTCCTGAACCATACCAGGCCACATGCCCTCAACATTGGGAGGATGCTTTGGGGGTCTGTGACCCCTCAAAGCACCTTGTCCCCATGTTGATGTGGAGAAGGGCCTCATCCCCACAACCCTGGCCGGTGGTTGTGGGGGTCTGTGGGCGGGGGGGCTTATCAGAATCTGGAAGCCCCCTTTAACAATGGGACCCCCAGATCCCGGCCCCCCTGTTTGAAATGGTAAGGGGGTACAAAAGTACCCCTACCATTTCACAAAGAAAGTGTAAAAAATAGTTAAATAAGACAAACACACTTTTGAAAAATTCCTTTATTAAAAATAAAAAATAAAAAAAAGATTCCAGTGGTGCTAATCCACTCTTGCTATCCAGCGATGGATGGATGATCATCTCTCCGGCGTCCAGCGATGGCTGATTCTGATCCAGCGCAGCGAATCCATCCATCTTCTGTCTCCACAGAGGAGACACTGCGGGGATCCCGGCGGCCTGACGTTTGTTATATGCAGAGGGCGGGGCCACCCGTCACCTGACCCACCCCCCTCTGATGCAAGGGGAAACCCGGGCTTCCCCGTAACGTATGGGTGACCCCACCCCCCTCTGATGTAACACAGGCAGGTTTCCGTTACATCAGAAGGGGGCAGGGTCACCCATACGTCACTGGGGAAGCCCGGGTTTCCCCTTGCATCATAGGGGGGTGGGATCAGGTGACGGGTGGCCTCGCCCTCCACATATAACAAACGCAGGCCGCCGGGATCCCCGCAGTGTCTCCTCCGTGGAGACAGAAGATAGATGGATTCGTTGCGCTGGATCAGATCAGCCATCGCTGGACCCCGGAGAGATGATCATCCATCCATCGCTGGATAGCAAGAGTATATTAGCACCGCTGGAATCTTTTTTTTTTTTTTTTTTTTTAATAAAGGAATTTTTCAAAAGTGTGATTGTCTTATTTAACAATTTTTTACACTTTCTTTGTGAAATGTTAGGGGTACTTTTGTACCCCCTTACCATTTCAAATAGGCGGGGGTCGGGATCTGGGGTTCCCCTTGTTAAAGGGGGCTTCCAGATTCTGATAAGCCCCCCGCCCGCAGACCCCCACAGCCACCGGCCAGGGTTGTGGGGATGAGGCCCTTCTCCACATCAACATGGGGACAAGGTGCTTTGAGGGGTCACAGACCCCCCAAAGCATCCTCCCAATGTTGAGGGCATGTGGCCTGGTATGCTTCAGGAGGGAGAGGGGGGCGCTCTCTCGTTCCCCCCTCTTTTCCTGAGGCCCGCCAGGTTGCGTGCTCAGATAAAGGGTCTGGTATGGATTTTTAGGGGGACCCCCACGTCAATTTTTTTTAAATTTGACGCAGGGTTCCCCTTAATATCCATACCAGACCTGAAGGGCCTGGTAATTGAATTTCGGGGACCCCCACACTTTTTCTTTTTTTTAATCAATGACTTTCAATGAGTGTTCTCTGTATTATGGAGCTAACAATTCATAATAGCTGCGAGTGATTTTAAAGGACTTTTTTTCCTGCATAAATGACACTTTGTGCAGGGACAGTTCTAAGCACCAGAAACATGTGCCCCTTCACAGGCATACTATAGACACCCCCCAGGTATGAAATTTAAAGGAATATTACACTTTTATTGTTTCACTTTAATCATTATTAAAATCACTGCGCCCGAAAAAACGTCCGTTTTTTAAAACTTTTTTTGCATTGATACATGTTCCCTGGGGCAGGACCCAGGTCCCCAAACACTTTTTAGGACAGTAACTTGCATATTAGCCTTTAAAATGAGCACTTTAGATTTTGAACGTTGGAGTCCCATAGACTTTAATAGGGTTCTAAAGTTCACACGAAGTATGCTATATACTAGCTCCGTCGAATCTTCTTTATACATTCGACAGACACCATAAGCCTTCAAAGACAGATTCGACCGTAATTCATGTGGATTTTCGGACAAATGCAATTTTTGAACGAAAAACTAAATAAATAATAACGAATTTCAGGAGTAACTAAATAAATAAATTTTTCGGACTAAAACGAAATTCCGAAGCAAAATATTTTACTCTGCACATGTCTAATGCATAGTAACCGATCAGCTTTTAATATCAGCTTGATAAATTAGGCTTTGACAATAAAACCTAGAAGCTAATTACCGTAGTTAGTTTTCACAGCTGCATCAGGTTCTGTGTGCACCAGTTTTATGAAATCTCCCCCATTATGTCTACCACCAAACTCAATACTTTCCCATTGATCATGTTACTGCTGAGGAAGTTGCTAAACTCCATTCTGAGGCCTACCTCACCACTAAGGATGAGCCGAACACCCCCTGGTTCAGTTCACACCAGAACCTGCAAACAGACCTAAACTTCGTGGGACTTTAGAACCCTATTAAAGTCTATGGGACTCGAACATTCAAAATCAAAAGTGCTAATTTTAAAGGCTAATATTCGCTATTGTCATAAAAAGTGTTTGGGGACCTGGGTCCTGCCCCAGGGGACATGTATCAATGCAAAAAAAGTTTTAAAAACGGCCGTTTTTTCGGGTGCAGTGATTTTAATAATGCTTAAAGTGAAACAATAAAAGTGTAATATTGCTTTAAATTTCGTACCTGGGGGGTGTCTATAGTATGCCTGTGAAGGGGCGAATCTTTCCCGTGCTTAGAACTGTCCCTGCACAAAGTTAATTTCTGCAGGAAAAAAGTCATTTAAAATCACTCGCAGCTATAATGAATTGTCGGCTCCCCGTAATACAGAGAACAGTCATTGAAAATCATTGATAAAAAAAAAAGTGTGGGGTTCCCCCAAATTCAATTACCAGACCCTTCAGGTCTGGAATGGATATTAAGGGAACCCCAGGTCAAATAAAAAAAATGACGTGGGATTCCCCCCAAATATCCATACCAGACCCTTCAGGTAGCACTTTCTCCCATAGACTTGTACAGGGTATTCCGCTTTTCGAATTTGCCGCGAACACTCCAAATTGTTCGCTGTTCGGTGAACAGGCGAACAGGCAATGTTCAAGTCGAACATGAGTTTGACTCGAACTCGAAGCTCAGCCCTACTCACCACCTGCTCTCTGGATTCCATTCCCGCACAACTACTACAGCCACCCTCCAGCTCAATTCTATACTCTCTAACTCACATCTTCTCTTTCCCTCTCTACCAGCATTTAACCTACCCCTCTCAAACATTCACTAGTCACCCCCAGGGCTTTTTTTCTCAGAGAATAGGTGCAGGAACTCCCACCTTATGAGTCACCCTTTGTCTCTGCCCCCCTACCCACCTCTGAGCTCTGCCTCTTGGCTCCAGCCCCTACTCCCCTCCCAGTACCGCTCTTTTTAGGCAGTACAGAATCAAGTATAATTTTGTGCTACTAAATTGTATGGAATTTGATAGACCCCACCCAAGCAGCAACAGACCCCACAACAGCAACAATAGATCCCCAACACAATGACAGACCTCACCCCAGCAACAATAGACCCCCACATAAAAATAGATTCCCAGTGACAATAGATCCCCCAGTAGTCAGCATCAATTGACCCTCCAGCACACTTTGCTATAGAATACATTCAGTGCTGGAGGTGCCGGAACTGCTGAAAAAAAGCCCTGGTCACCCCCATACTTAAAAGTATCACCAGTTTGAACAACTTAAGACCCATTTCTCCGTTCCCATTAGCCTCCAAACTTCTTGAATGCCTTGTCTGCAATGATCTGAGCCGGTACCTTAACGGTAACAGCCTTCTTGACCCCCTACAGTCTAGCTACCACCTGCAACATTCCACTGAAACTGCCCTACTAAAACTCACTGAATTCTTAATTGGTGAACAAATGGGGACTGCTCAATACTCATACTAATAGACTTTTACACTGCTTTTGATACAGTTGATCACCCAGTCCTCCTCAAAAAGACTCCATTACCTTGATCTTCATCACTCTGCTCTTTTCTGGTTCTCCTCCTACCTATGTTATTGTACTTTCAGTGTCACCTACAACTCTATCTACCCCTCACCTCTTCCTCTTTTGGTTGGGGTCCCCCAAAGCTCTACTCTTGGGTCCCTTCTATGCTTTTTCTACTCTTTTCCCTGTAGCAGTTGCTAGCCTACCATGACTTCCAATATCATATCTATGCCAATAAAGCCCAAATCTATCTTTCTACTTCACAGCTCACCCCTTCTATAGCCTCGCTTATCACTAACGTACATATCAGTATTGATGTCACAATACGTCTTTAAGCTCAGTCTGTCAAAAACTGAGCTTTTTAGACAGGGTCAGTACTTTAGTTTAGCACAATTATATAATGTTCCATTTGTGCTATTATGAGACCCTTGTTATCTGTCAAATTTGATTTCAATAAAAATCATTGAAAGAAAAACTGAGCTTTTCATATCTTTAAATGACCCCTTTTAACCTCTGTAACATTTCCAGAATCTGCCCCTTCTTAATTAATGACACCACAAAGCAATGAATCCAATGGTTTCCACCTCAAGTATTGCAACTCCTTTCTCACCGGCGTACCTTCACACAGATTAGCCCCCTTCAGTCTATAATGAATGCTGATGCTACACTTGTCACTGTACTCGCTATTCTTTGCCCTCCACTATGCAAAAAATTTGTTAGTTTTCATTTTTGTTTCATTAGTTTTTTTTGGGGAGTCATTCATTATGATTGCAATTTGTAAATTTGAAAATTCGTAAATTCGAAAAAATAACTAACTAACTAATAATAACTAACTATTAAATTATAGGTATTGGAATTTCCTTTCAAATTTGGCTGTTAGTGAACGTAACGAATACAAATTTATCTGAAGTTACAAGTTATCCGAAATAACAAATTGCTGCATCTAAACAAATGGAACTGAACAAATTAATAATAAATAATAATAATACTTTTTTATCATTATTATTATTATTTTTATTTATTATTATTAATTTGTTATGTTCCATTCATTTAGATGCGGCATTTGTTATTTCGGATAATTCGTAACTTTGCATAAATTTGTATTCGCGATGTTCACTAACAGCCAAATTTGAAAGAAAATTCCAATACCTATAATTTAATAGTTAGTATTAATTAAGTTATTATTAGTTAGTTATTGTCTTAGATTTTCGAATTTTCGGGTTTTTCGGATTTTCGAATTTCTAATTTATTAATTTATGAATTTACAAATTCTCTAATTTAAGAATATTCTGAAAAATTCATTAAACAGATTTCTGCAGTGCCGAATTGCAAAAAGTGCTCTAGTCAGGAAGGGAGTAAAATCTTCTGGGGCTGAAATGGCTAATCTAACTTCTAACATATTCCTTGTAGCACACACTATGCAAATTAATCATTAAAGTATACAAACCTAATGATTTCAAATGAAGGATATGATAAAATAAATATCTCAACTTTTTTCTTTAGATTCAAGCTGGGACTCTAACTGTCTCTCACCCAATTCTCTGTTTGGTCCTTTATTATAAGGTAAAGCCTCACTGACTAAAAGGAAGGCTTACAGATGGGGGCAGTAACCTTACTCCATTGCTTCATCAAAGTACACCTTGCTGTGGTCCCAGTGGGTAATTATCAGGCCTGAACATTATCTTAATGGGGGGGGGGTGCTATAAATTCATAGGCTGGACTTCTGCAGTAGGGAGATGGCGAGTGAGCATGGATTAGTTGGTGGGCTATCTGCTGAGAAGTTTCATCTTTAAATATAAAGTGTTTTTCAAGGATATTCTTTATTGTTCACATAGGGCCTAAAGGTGTCATACATGATTGGAGGAAGTTCAAACTTGTCAGCGAGGACCAAGAAGCAATACCTGTAAATAAAAAAGAAATCCTTCGACAAATGTCTTCTCCATACAAATCACCAAGCAAAGAAGAGAAGGACACAAGAGAAAAATTCACTCGTAAGGTAACAGACATTGTATAAGTTAAAGTATATCTAAATCCAAAAACAAAAAAAAAGTAGTATATGGCAAAATGGCAGCTTACTAGTCCTTAGATGAGTTGGCTGTATTCGTTTTCATTTTTTCAGGCTCTTTTATTTATTTTTACCAGGCAATCCTAGGAATATTTAACTTCCTGTCGTATGTGGATATGCTCACTCACTTGACTGTATCTTTTGAGATAGTCATGGTTGTCCCTCAGTCTGAACTTCAAACATGTCTATCTCTTTTCATGTCCATTACAGTTTGCAAAGAAGAGATTATATTTTGTGTACTTTCAGTTCAACTCACAGAAAGTGACAATAAAACAGAAGTGCAAGCAAAATCAACAGGTATTTTCTGTAATTGCAGAAAATGTTTGTAGCCTGAAAAAAGAATGCAACCACCACATCTATTTTTATCTATTGTATTTTTTAAAATGTAACTGCCTACTACCAAAATGTAATTTGAAGTAAAACACATAGCCAAATATTATTCTACACATTTTTTTTATTGTTCATTAAAAAAAGAAAACAAATAAAATTAGACATGCTATCTGCCAATAGAACTTAACCAAAAAGTGCATTCTATGCATCTAGAAATATAGAAAATATACCAAATCAAATCCCCTTTCAACCAAAAAAATAAGGTCAAAGCAATAACTCCAAGGCCAATAATAAATAACATGTTATCGCCTCCAATTCCGCAACATGGCTGGTTGACGAACGGCCGTTCAGAAATTAACTGAAAAGTGCAAAATGAAAAGCGCGAATCAACACTCACCAAACTTCTACTAACACAAAATTAGCAGAAGGGGCCCAAAGGGTGGCGCTAAAGAGCTCAAAAACAATGTAATACGTCACAACGTTCATATTTGTTGGCTAACAATTGTGTGGCCGTGTGTATGCAAGACAAGTTTGGGCCAATGCACTTCGGACAAAAATCCACGGGTTTGTTGGCCAACAATCCAATCGTGTGTTCAAGGCTTTAGAATCACACTTTCTGTGGATTGTTTTTCCTTCTTCTGGATCCACTATAGACTAAAGGCTCGTAAACATGATCGGATTGTTGGCCAACATAACTGTGGAGTTTTGTCAGAAGGGCATTGGCCCAAACTTATCTTGCATACACAGGGCCAACAATTACGAACGTAGGGATGTACTACCTTGTTTTTCAGCTCTTTAGTGCCATCCTTTGGGCTCCTTCTGCTAATTTCATGTTAGTAGAAGTTTGGTGAGTGTTGATTTGCGCTTTTCATTTCGCACTTTTAATTTCTCGCTTTTTATTTCAAGCTTTTCAGTTCACGCTTTTCAGTTAATAATATTATGCTTGATATCACTAGAAAAAAAAGCCTTTGAAAATTTGTTTGCAATTACTCCATCAGTATCACCAGCAAACCAGCTTAATTATTATCCCATTCAAGAAGAAAAGAATTGTGTGCTGCATTTCGAGATCTCATAATTTGCCACGTCACGAATGTTAATTCTCCATTACGAACGCTAGTTTTTAAGACCGCTTCTGGCTTTTCCTTGCCTCCAAGCATGCATGTTTGTACTTTGGACTTTTATGCGATGGACTTGTGTACACACGCTCGGAAAATTCGACAACACACGTTTGTCCAATGAAAATTTGAAAACCCGCTAGCCATCATTTGTTGGCAGAAAGTCCGACAACAATTGTCTGATGGAGCATACACACAGTCGGATTTTCCGCCAACAGCCTGTCATCACACATTTCCCATCGGAAAATCCAATCGTGTGTAGGTGGCTTTAGGATTTGGAAGATACAAGATGGAATTTTCGGCAAATGTTTTCAATGGACATGAGTTTTTTTCAATCTATGTAACTAGTATATGGCACTGCTGCTTTCATCAAAACAATAGCTTTGCATCATAACAAACTTCCCTTAAAAAAACAACTTCAATTTTCCCCATACCCTCTTCTGCGTCCACCCCTCTTTAACCACTTGCCGACCAGCCAGTAGTAATTTTATTGCTGGCAGGCGGCTCCCCTGGGCATCCTCTGATATACCAGAACTTACAGTTTTACAGATGCGCATGCAGTATTCCTTTCCACTCATGCTGTTGGGCACAGTACAAGTTCATCAGCAGGCTCACAACCAATGATTTTGGCTGTGAACCTGTTGATTGCTGTGGCTAAACACAACACCGACCTGTGTGTGTTAGTAAATAGAGTTGGGCGAACAGCTCAAGCCGAGCAAAAATTTGACCAGAACATCACCTATTCACCCGAATTTGCGTGGCACTTGGCAGAATGTTCACTCGCCGAGCTCCCCACAATGCACTGCTCACTTCAAAGTGCATTCTAGGGCCCTAATTGGATGAAGCAATGCAATGCAAGGCTTTGCCAATTATGGCACAGAGCACTGTCATAGCCCTGATTGAACAAAGTGATGATGACTTTGAACACTGAGCCGTGATTGAACAAAGTCCCACCCCACACTATAAAAGGTTCCTTTTCACAGGAAGCTTTTGCAGTTTGTTTTTGGAGTGGCAATAGATAGAGCAGGGCTCAGTTTGCTACTACCAAGTTAGTGTGTTCACTTTTTGTGACTGAGTGAAGAGTGTTAGTGTAGTGTTAGTGTAGTGTGAGTATAGTGTGTCAGTATAGTGTGACTATAGTTTAAGCATAATGTAGTTTGTGCTACTACTAAGTTAGTGTGTTCACTTTTGGTGATTGCGTGAAGAGTGTTAGTGTAGTGTTAGTATAGTGTGAGTATAGTGTGTCAGTATAGTGTGACTATAGTTTAAGCATAATGTAGTTTGTGAGTATAGTGTAAGTATAATGTACTGTGTCAGTATAATGTGAGTGTAGTGTGTTAGTGTAGTGCAGTCTTTAACCCAGCATTATATAACATTTAGTGCTATATACAGTGCAGTATAAAAAAAATTACATTATTTTTGGTTTCTGCATTTTTTGTCTTTTTTTTTTTTATTTCCTGTCCTCCTTTTTTTCAATTGTCAACAAGTTTTTTGGACTGTCATGCTGGTTTTCCTTTTTTTATTGTTTTTATAGTTTTTACATTTCTGTCAGTGTCAGTCCTCAATTTATGCACCAAACACCACTTTTTATTCAATAAAGTGCATCCAATCACACATTTCCCAGTTTCTATTTAATTTTGGTAATAAGCCCCACTCCAGCATGTCTGGGAGCCCAACAAGGAGAGGTAGACATTTCCATGCCACTTTGGGGGGACAAGGAGTGCCTGTGTCCACAGGCAAAGGTGGACGTGGTCTGTCCGTAAGGCTGGGCATGTATGTCTCTGTTTAGTGATGTTGACCTGCTATCAAGCCACAGCATGCAGAGGAGGTGGTAGACTGGCTTACTAAACCATCTTCATCTTCCTCATCTTCTATGACCCAAGCTGACACTAGTGCAAAGTTCACCGCAGCTGCCAGAGGAGATTATTCTGCCTCCTTGTCCACAGCTACTCCTGCCATAACCCCAGCATCATGCATGGAGGAGTCAGCGTGGAGGAGTCAGCTGAATTATTTGAACACAGCGTCAGCCACTTGCTTCTTGAGGATGCACAAACATTACTTGATTACTTAAACACTGATAAACAACAATTTGGTTGTCATGTTCCTCCAGCAGCAGCATATTGCCAAATAAGTTCCAGTAATGATGAAGATGGAAGGGATGTTGAGGTTGCCAGAAAGAGCAGAAGAGGGGGAGAAACAACCCCAATGTAGCAGGATGTCCTCCAGAGACAGCCATCATGGAAGAGTAGAGAACAGACACCCTATTCCATCAGATTGTGGAGCTGTTATCTCCTGGCCTACTTCCCACAGCTCAGCTGTGTGGGCTTTTTTAGCACATGTGCAGCTGATTACACTGTTGAAATTTGCAATCTCTGCCCCAAGCAGATCAAGCATAGCAGAAACACTAGCCATTTGATAAAGGATGCATGCACTGTACTGTCACTATTTGAGGAGGTGACAGACTCTGTTGACCGGCTGACATTTGTCAAAATGAATCAGTCCTGAATTAGCAGCAGCTATCAAGCCCCTGATGCCAATGTCACTGATTAAGTGTTAATTCTTCTCAAATTTCTGCGAGAATGTGTAGGTTGCTAAGCTTTGTGGGTGTTGATTTTATCTTGAAGCAATGTTTTGGTATAGGTTCCATAGGCACATTTAATACCCAAGGACCATTTTGTTCACATCTGTTTGACAGGTGCATCAATTTTTTTTTTTTTTTTTACAGCAAGGCCAATTATTGCTTTTTATCAAGAGTATCTTTATAGGGTTACGGTGTGAAGGCACCCCCAACACCCAAAGCCCAATTTTTCTGCACCTATTACTTCTATCCAAACTTTTCGAAAGAGCCACCAGACTTTATCTAAAAAAAAATGTTAGGCCTAAGTGTACTATAATTTGGCTTCTTCGCATAAGGCTTGCTCACTCTGGTGCAAAACTTTGTTATTTCCATCCAAAATCTGCCAAAGAGACACCAGAATTTATCAAAAAAATCTCTCATCTTGTTCTGAGTGCACTAAATTGGGGCATCATCATACAGACTGGCTCCCCAAGCCAATGTTTACAAAATAAAGAGAGCTTGTAGTGAAAATCAATTTAAATGGCTTTTTTGTTTCTTTATAAATGTCAGTTTTGCTGCAGCAGGTTCTATACACGTTACAGATGCACCACTTTACAGGCAGGTTAAGGGGACCCCCAGGCACTATATTTAAAGGAATTTTTCATTTTCATTGTTTCACTTTAAAAAATGAGCTTCTTTTAAAAAAAAAAAAATTGCATTGGTACATGTCCCCTAGGACAGTACATTTGGGGACATTTGATTTTTAACATCAGGGCCCCATAGACTTCAATAGGGCTCGCATTCTGAACTTTAGCAATGTTCAAAAGTTCTGGTGCAAACCAAACCAGGGGTGTTCGGCCCATCTCTATTATTAAACACAAACCACATCTGGCAGTTTTTTTGCTGTAATTTCACTTACCATTCAGAGTTGAAATCAGGGAGAAAGCCAGCCAGTCTGTAAGTAAGTAAATGCAGCACACAAACACTTGTAAGGCATGCAGCTAACAATTGATTGCCCTCCTGATCACCCCCGTTACCCAGCCAGTGCCATTAATACAGTGACAGTGCACAGTAGTATCACTGATCACTGTATTAGTGCCACTAGTGATGTCAGCTAGCATCAGAGTCAGTTAGCATCCCTCCCAGTCAGTGTAAGTTAGTACCAGTCCATGATTGCCCACCACACTAATGTAGTCACACTATAAGCCACTGATCACCGCCATTACTAGTATAGTGTCTATCCAGGTCTGTATCCTAGTCACAGTCGGAACTATACTAGTGTCCCCAATAGTATAGTGTCCCCAAAAATGCATTGTTAGCAGTTAGCAATAAAAAACCCAGTGGTGATCAAATACCACCAAAAGAAATCTCTATTTATGTAAAAAAAAAAAAAAAAAAAAAAAAAAAAAAAAAAAAAAAAATATATATATATATATATATATATATATATATATATATATATATATATATATATATATGTACAGTGTTGCATGACCGTGTAATAGCCATTTTAAATAGCACAGTGCTGAATAGCAAAATGGTCCTGTCATGAAGGGAGTTAAACCTTCCAGAGGTCAAGTGGTTACACTATACTATTGGGGACACTAGTAAAGTTTCGACTGTGACTAGGATACAGACCTGGATAGACACTATACTAGTAATGGCGGTGATCAGTGGCTTATAGTGTGACTACATTAGTGTGGTGGGCAATCAGGGACAGGTCAAGTGGTTAAGCACCCCATTGCCCCCTCTTATGTAAACAAAAAAAAATCTGTATGTATACAACATGGGAGGTCATTGTATTTTTTTTTTATAACACTGTGGTAGGGCTTTACAACAATTGATTCATTTTAGAATGACATTCTCTGTGTTATATCTTCTTCTCCAGATGAGTATGCAAGAATATGAATTAATGCATGACAAAGAAGATGAAAACTGTTTACAGAAATACCGCAAGCAATGTATGCAGGACATGCACCAGAGGCTGAGCTTTGGTCCCAAATATGGGTACTTATATGATCTTAAAAGTGGGGATGAATTTTTAGAAGCAATAGAAAAGGAACGTAAGAGTACTACAGTTATAGTTCATATTTTCTCTGATGAGATCAAGGCCTGTGAATCACTGAATAACTGTTTAACCTGTATTGCTTTGGAGTATCCAACAGTGAAGTTCTGTAAAATAAAGTCAGCTGATACAGGAGCTGGAGAAAGGTTTTCTAAAGATGTCCTCCCTACCATATTAGTCTACAAGGCAGGTGAACTTATCAGTAACTTCATCAATGTTACTGAAAATCTCAGTGAGGAGTTTTTTGCTGTGGATGTGGAGGCCTTTTTTAATGAGTATGGCCTCTTGCCCGAGAAAGAAATCCAAGGCCTTGTATGTGATGATGGAGAAGGTGACATTGAATAACTGAAAATTTTGCAAATATGTACAATAAAAAAAGTATGTTTTTCCCCTCACATTAAATGGGAATACAATAGGATATTTTTGGAGTCTTCTGAAGCATGTTTATGGTTATGTTAACCTAATAAACATGCTATTATTATGGATTTAGAATGTAATGAATGTAAGGTTTTTAGAATTATATATCCTGTAGAATAGATTTACCAATAAAACATTAAAACATTAAATATATTTAGCAAAGGATATCTTTTACTAAATTTGCATTTTAATAATGTGCTTTGCCATTCCTCCAGTTATTACACTGCTGAATGACTTGTAAATGGATGCTTTTTGGGACCCATAAGCAGTTAGTACAGAGTGAACATGTCCTATTGCCTTGACTCCCAATGCCCACATATGTTGTCAACTGCTTCCATTACAGGACTCTATGAGTTCTGCTTAGCACTGGCCAAGGTGAATGTAAATGAGAGAAAACAGCATTAAAATATGAACTGTTGATTCTTGGTCACAGTATTGTCAACTTGCTTCATGACCTGAAATGAATAATATATGTAAGACTGCATTCTGATTTGTGGCTTCATGCAGGTACCTTTTTCTCACAAGCAGTACCCGTATGTGAAAATTCACATAGTGTACTGAACCTTCAGGTTCAATCAACAAAATACATTCTAGGTGAATACAAACGAAAGCTTGTTTAACCACTTGCTTACTGGGCACTTAAACACCCTTCCTGCCCAGACCAATTTTCAGCTTTTGGTGCTCTCACACTTTAAATGACAATTACTCAGTCATGCAACACTGTACCCAAATGAATTTTGTGTCCTTTTTTTCCCACAAATAGAGCTTTCTTTTGGTGGTATTTGATCACCTCTGGGGTTTTTATTTTTTGTGCTATAAATGAAAAAATACAGAAAATTTGGAAAAAAAACGCATATTTCTTTGTTTCTGTGATAAAATTTTGCAAATTATAATTTTTTTTCCAGAAATTTTGGCCACAATTTATACTGCTACATATCTTTGGTAAAAATAACCCAAATTAGTGGATATTATTTGGTCTTTGTGAAAGTTAGAGAGTCTACAAGCTGTGGTGCGAATCATGAAAAATGAATCACACCTGATGTACTGGTGGCCTATCTCATTTCTTGCGACCAGAACAAGTCAGGAAAGTACAAATACCCCCCAAATGACCCCTTTTTTGAAAGTAGACATTCCAAGGTATTTACTAAGATGCATGGTGAGGTTTTTGATGTTGTCATCTTTTTCCCACAATTCTTTGCAAAATGAAGATTTTTTTTCTTTTCTCACAAAATTTTCAATGTAATAGGTTATTTCTCTCACATGGCATGTGTATACCACAAATGACACCCCAAAATACATTCTGCTACTCCTTCTGAGTATTACGATACCAAGTGTGTGAGACTTTTACACAGCCTGGCCACATACAGAGGCCCAATATTGAAATAGCACCATCAGGCGTTCTAGGAGCATAAATTACACATTTCATTTCTCAACCACCTATTACACTTTTGAAGGCCCTGGAGCACCAGGACAATGGAAATGCCCACAAAGTGACCCCATTTTGGAAAGCTAACACCCCAACGTATAATCTATGAGGCATAATGAGTCGTTTGAACTGTTCATTTTTTTCCAGAAGTTTTGGGAAAATGTGGAAAAAAAATGAAAACGCATTTTTTTTTACGCAAAGTTGTCCATTTATAAGATATTTCCAACACATAGCATGTACATAGCAAAAATTACACCCCAAAATATGTTCTGCTACTCCTCCTGAGTATGGCAATACCAAATGTGTGAGACTTTTACACAGCCTGGCCACATACAGAGGCCCAATATTGAAATAGCACCATCAGGCGTTCTAGGAGCATAAATTACACATCTCATTTCTCAACCACCTATTACATTTTTGAAGGCCCTGGAGCACCAGGACAATTGAAATGCCCACAAAGTGACCCCATTTTGGAAAGCTAACACCCCAATGTATAATCTATGAGGCATATTAAGTCTTTTGAATGGTTTATTTTTTTCCAGAAGTTTCGGGAATATGTGGAAAAAAATTAAAACACATTTTTTTTTACGCAAAGTTGTCCATTTATAAGATATTTCCAACACATAGCATGTACATAGCAAAAATGACATCCCAAAATACGTTCTGCTACTCCTCCTGTGTATGGCAATACCAAATGTGTGAGACTTTTACACAGCTTGTCCACATACAGAGGCCCAACATGCAAGGAACACCATCAGGTGTTCCAGGGACACATAGCATGCTCATACCAAGAATTACACCCCAAAATACATTCTGCTGAGAAAAGAGTAAAAAAACGATTACCTGTGGTTTTAGCAGCGCAGTTGTCCACAGGATGATAGCACTGGTCCAGGCAGCAGGCAGGGACTTGGTCAGCAAAAGTGAACACAATTTTCCAGGCAACAGACAGGTATACTGTCCATAGTCAATATAGGCAGCAGGCAGGGATACTGTTCATATACATTCCAAGGTCAGTGCAGGCAGAGATCGTCAGCATTGCCAAAATATTGGTCCTGGTAGTAGGCAGGAACATGGTCCATCCATGTGGTGTGGTTAGTTCATGCGACAGGCAGAGGCATGATGGTATAGGTCCTACAGGCAGAAGTAGGGCCTTGTTCAGGACAGAATGGGAATAGGGGTAGAGGCTTCTCCCACCCAAATCTCTTTGAAGCCTCCGAGTCTCCAGACCCTAATCTAGGAATGAGAAAACAAAGGAAATTGTCTTCTTCATCCAAAAAAACTATTCTGGAGCCCCTCACATATGTGAGACCCCTGTTATGAATCCCACTATTCCACTGAGAGGGTACAAGATCAGTCCAAGAGGCAGGCAAAAGGCATGGTCAAACATTCCAGGGTCAGTTCCAGATCAGGCAGAGGTATGTACAGAATCAGTAGGCAGAAGCGTGGTCGAATAACAGTCCAGGGTCAGTTCCAGATCAGGCAGAGACATAAACAGAATCAGTAGGCAGAAGCGTGGTCGAATAACAAGCCAGGGTCAGTTACAGAGCAAGCAGAGGCATAAGGGGTGTGAAGGTAAATGGCAGGAAGTGAGGGTTATGGTTACCATACTTCACTAATAATTCACTGAAGTATGGTAACGGCAGAAACAGTCACCTATGCAGAGGCCTGGTTGGGAAGGGCATTGGGCACAATGATAAGTGGTGTCTCTTCTCAATCCTCGTTTGCTGCACACCCGACATTTTTTCTGATGTCTTCGGCCTGTTGGTCTGGGAGGGATTTTATCAGGAAAGTGGCGTTCAGAGAGTCTGCTAATTACATTGGATCAAATGTTTTGTGGTGGGCCGTTGGGGTATAGAAGGGCAGTGACGATTTCCTCCTGGTAGCCAAGGAAGGGTATGGGTCTTTCTGTGGATTTACGATAGATTACATATGTTTTGTATATGGCCAAATTAAAGAAATAAATTGAAATTTTTTTATACCACTTGTATGTTCTTCTCGTGGCAAGGTAGGGTTCGAGCATCTGGTCGTTCAAGTCGACATCCCCATGAACATGTTGTACTCATGGATACAAGTGGGTTTTTGTATTGGGCCATCCCTCCTGGTGATCTCAACAAAAGTGTTGTTGTGGATCGAAGAAAGCATGTACACATCCCTTCTGTCCCTCCACTTCACAGCCAAAATTTCCTCGTTCCGTAAACTCGCCGCTTCGCCTTTTCTTAACCTTTTGTTGACGAGGCTTTGAGGAAAGCCCTTCCGGTTCGTTCTTACGGTGCCACATGCTGGAGTTTGCTTTCTATGGAGGTTGCGGAACAGGGGTAAACTTGTATAAAAATTATCCACGTAAAGATGGTAGCCTTTCTCCAGGAGTGGGTTTATGAGTTCCCAAACAACTTTCCCACTCGATCCGATGTATTCGGGGCAATTAGGGGGATGTAGCTGGGTGTCCTTCCCTTCGTATACCATGAAGGAATATGTATACCCTGTGGCTCGATCACACAATTTATACATCTTCACCCCATAGCGGGCCCTTTTGGAGGGAATAAATTGCTTTAGGCCCAGCCTGCCAGAAAATTTGATCAGGGACTCATCCACACATATGTGTTGGTCTGGGGTAAACAACTGGGGGAAGATCTCAGAAAAATAATTTATTAGCGGCCAAATTTTTTAAAGTTTATCAAAATTTCATTCCGGGGAAGGCACTGGGTATTGTCGTTAAAGTGTAGGAATCTCATTATCATGAGATATCTGGTCCGGGGCATTATTGAGGAAAAGATGGGCATGTGATAGATGGGGTGGGATGACCAATATGCACGTATTTCATTTTTATTGTTTAGTCCCATACAAAATGTGAGGCCCAAAAAAAATTTAAACTCCTCCACTGTTAGGGCTCTCCACTCGTAGGGACGGGCATAAGAGGACGTTGGGTTGCTTTCAATAAATTGTTGGGCATATAGGTTGGACTGGACCACAATGGATTCAAGCATGTCCTCTGTAAAAATTAAGTGGAAAAAGTCCATCAGGGAAAAATTGTGTGTGTCCACCTGGACTCCTGGGTTTGCAGTGAAAGGGGGAACGTTAGCTTCTCCTGAGTTAGGAGGAAGCCACAAGGGGTTCTGGAGGGAATAGGGAAGGCTGGCATGGGACCTAACCCTTTGGGGCCGAGTTGACACACTGGTACTTGGCCTTTGCCGAGGTACTGTGGTGCCAGTGGATGGCACTGGGTTGCCGGTGGATGGCTTTGCAGTGCTGGTGGATGGTACCGCCTGACGCTGATCTGGCAGATGGCACTGACAGGTGACGCTGATCTGGCAGATGACACTGACAGGTGACGCTGATGTGGCAGGTGACACTGACAGCACTGATCACAGGTGACACTGACGTGGCAGGTGGCACTGACGACACGTGGCACTGACAACACGTGGCACTGACAACACGTGGCACTGACAAATGGCACTGGAGGCAGATGGCACTGGAGGCAGATGGGGCTGACAGATGGGGCTGACAGATGGCGCTGACAGATGGCGCTGACAGATGGGGCTGGCAGATGACGCTGACAGATGACGCTGACAGATGGCACTGACAGATGGGGCTGACAGATGTCGCTCACAGATGTTGCTGGCAGATGTCGCTGGCAGATGTCGCTGGCAGATGGCGCTGGCACTGGCAGATGGCACTGGCACTGGCAGATGGCGCTGGCTATTTGCTCTGGCTAATTGCTCTGGCAAATGGGGCTGGCAGATGGCACTGCGGCTGGCAGGTGGCACTGGCAGGTGGCACTGGCACTGGCGGCACTGGCAGATGGCACTGGGGCTGACGGCACTGGGGCTGACGGCACTGGGGCTGACAGATGGCACTGGCAGGTGGCACTGGCGCTGGCACTGGCGGCACTGGCACTGGTGGCACTGGCACTGGTGGCACTGGCACTGGCACTACTGGCAGATGGCACTGGGGCTGACAGATTTTATTCACAGTAAAACATTTCACTCACAGATCCTCTCTCTCCTCACACACTGTCTCTGTGTGAGGAGGGAGAGACACGGCAATGGGAGATGATCTCATATGTTTACATTTGAGATCATCTCCCATTGGCAGCTGCGATCGCCCTGTGAACGGCCTCTTTGATTGGCCGTACACGGCGATCTGTGTTTGCCTGTCTCCGGGAGACACGGCGAGCACAAAACTTCCACGATGCGCGCCCGCGGCGGCGCGCATTGCGGAAGTAAACACAAGGACGTCCAGGGACGGCCATCCGGACGAAAGCGCCCGCTCTACGGCCATCATTTGGCTATAGGGCGGGTGGGAGGTGGTTAAGAGCAGAGTGTACAGCAAGTGGTATACACTATAAGAAAATCGAGCAAACAATCGGCCGGTTTTCCCTGATGTTTCAAAGCAAGTCGGAACCGAGGAAAGATATAATAAAAACGAGAATTCTCCTACCACAAAGGCTTCTTTTTATTTGCTGTTTTTGATCATGCACAGTCTTTCATATCTGAAAATCATACAAAACGGTACATATTAAAGGAAAATGTTTGTTCTGTTCAAATACAAGAAATATTTTGGAGTTTGTCCTGATTTTCTCATAGTGTGTGTGGGGCATAACACAAATCATTTGCAGAGCTTCCAGCAAGCCTTTGAAGCCTTAAAGGCTAAGCTCACATAGAATGCTACCAGTCCCTGCACCCCCTCCCCTCGGTACCCCCTACTCCAGTGACAGCGGTTTGGGGTACCTCCCCATCACAATTTAAACACAGTTAATCTGTGAATGAATGAACTACAAGTCCTGTCTTCCATCGCAGCAGAAAGCTTGTAGTTCTCACTGAACTGCAAGGGTGCTGATAAGTGCTCTTGTAGTTCATTGACACTTCCTACAGCTTAGCGATGCAGGAACCAGTCTGATTCCAGCGCTGGTTCCCGCATCACATCTCCTGCAGGCACTTCACACTGCCCTCTGCGAACTGCTGCGGGTGTCAATACAATGTTAATGACACCCCCTAGAAAAGTTCAAAGATCGCAGTGCGAACTGTGGATTCAGACAGGAATCGGATGGCATGGGAACACCGATGCCATCAAATTCCAGTGCGGGGGAAAAAAAGTCCCTGCACCTTTTTTGTGCTAATCCAATGCGAGTTCAGCCATACAACGATATGGCTGAACTCTTTTTGCACAGACACCGCATACAATCGGCAAAATTGAACTTTTTGGCCTAGATACAAAATGTTTTGTTTGGCAGAAAACTAAATCTGCACATCACCCTGCAATACACCATCCCCACCATGAAATATGGTGGTGGCAGCATTATGTTTTGGGGATGCTTTTCTTCAGCAGGGATAGGGAAGCTGGTCAGAGTTGATGGGAAGATGGATGGAGCCAAATACAGGGAAATCTTAGAAAAAAACCTCTTAGAGTCTGCAAAAGACTTGAGACTGGGGCAGAGGTTCACCTTCCAGCAGGATAATTACCTTAACCACTTAAGCCCAGGACCAATTTGCAGCCAAAAGACCAAGCCCCTTTTTTGCGATTCGGCACTGCGTCAGTTTAACTGACATTTGCGCGGTCGTGCGACGTGGCTCCCAAACAAAATTGGCGTCCTTTTTTTCCCACAAATAGAGCTTTCTTTTGATGGTATTTGATCACCTCTGCGGTTTTTAATTGTTGCGCTATAAACGAAAATAGAGGGCCAATTTTGAAAAAAATGCAATATTTTTTTACTATAATAAATATCCCCAAAAAATATATAAAAAAAATGTTTTCCTCAGTTTAGGCTGATACGTATTCTTCTACATATTTTTGGTAAAAAAAAAATCGCAATTAGCGATTATTGACTGCTTTGCGCAAAAGTTATAGTGTTTACAAAATAGGGGATAGTTTTAGTAATGGCGGCAATCAGCGATGTTTTATTGTCACTGCGACATTATGGCAGACACATCGGACATTTTTGACACATTTTTGGGACCATCATCATTTATACAGCAATCAGTGCAATTTAAATGCACTGATTCCTGTGTAAATGACACTGGCAGTGAATGAGTTAACCACTAGGGGGTGAGGAAAGGTTATGTATGACGTTATGTTTTTTTTATTGTAGGAGGGCGTGGCCTGGCATGTGACATCACTGATCGTCTTTCCCTATATCAGGGAACAGACGATCGGTGACAGCCACAGTAGGAAGCACGGGGAGAGGTTTGTTTACACAGACCTCTCCTCGTTCTTCAGCTCTGTGACCCGATCGCGGGACACCAGCGGCGATCAGGTCCGCTGGTCCTGCAGCCACGGTCACGGAGCTCAGGACCGGGTCAGGAGCCCGCCGCTGGCGGCGCGCTCCCGACCCACGGCTGGGCACTTAAAGAGCAACCTACATGTACGTGCTTGTGCCCAGCCATGCCATTCTGCCGACGTATATGTGTAGGAGGCGGTCCTTAAGTGGTTAAACATACACCCAGAGCTACAATGGAATGGTTTAGATCAAAGCATATTCATGCATCAGAATGGCCCAGACCTGAATCCAATTGAGAATCTGTAGCAAGACTTGACACTTGCTGTTCACGAGTCTCCATCCAATCTGGCATAGCTGGAGCTATTTTGCAAAGAAGAAAGGGCAAAAATTTCACTCTCTAGATGTGCAAAGCTGGTAGAGACATAAACAAAAAGACTTGCAGCTGTAATTGCAGCGAAAGGTGGTTCTATAAAGTATAAGGGGTGCTAAATACAAATGCACGAGGCACTTTTCAGGTATTTATTTGTATAAATGTAGAAACCCATTTATCCTTCCACTTCACAATTATGTGCCACTTTGTGTTGGTCTATCATGTAAAATTCCAATAAAATACTTTTACATTTTTAATTGTAACATGACAAAATGTGGAAAATGTCAAGGGGTATGAATACTTTTTCAAGGCACTCTATCTAGCTGATTTCAGCTGAAAGTTAATTTGGGTTTTAATGTTTGTTTTTTTTAACCTCCCTGCCGGTATGATTATTTTAGATTTTAGGTTTTTGAAAGCAGTACCATTATTTTGCATGGAAATTTGGCATTTTATATTGTAGTCCTGTAATTCTTAGGAATAACTCACTTAAATCTGTCCAAACCAAAGTCTAGTAGACATCACGGGTATGATAAAGTTTGAAAAATGAAATCATAAATTATAATATAATAAATAACTATAAATAATTATACCAAATAATAATATAACAATAATAAAAATTATTCAATAATGTAATCAAATCAAAAACCACTGAAATTTACTCAGTTGCAGAATTGTCACTGTCATTACTTTTCAGTATTTGATGACGGATCTCCCCACAAATCACTATCACTCAATTCTGTGAGTGATTCAAATTTGTTATCGCTGTTTTCTAGCTGGTCTAAAATCATTTTTGATGTAAAGGGGCAGTTTTGGTTGCTATGGACAATCTCCAGTTTCCAGGCATAAAGAACAGTTTCTATATTATAAAACTACATGCAGGGCACTGGGCAGAACACTAGGGACAAAGGGGATGTGAAATAATTACATACAGCAATGTAATCTGTAAGATTACATTATACTGTATGTATACTGTGTGTTTTTGAATTTGGCACCGTTCTCCGTCCCTGTGCATCGCAACGCTCGCAGGGAACGGAGAACGGCACCGTGATAGATCGAGCGGAGCACGGCTCGCTCGTACAGTGGGGGAACATCGCTGGATCCAGGGGACAAAGTAAGTAAACCTCTCCCTGCATTCAGCGATGCGGTCCCGAGTCTGGCTCAGGGTAACCGCTTTTGGTACAAAATCTCCACCCCGAGCCAGATTCGGGAATACCGCCGGGGGGTTAAGTATGATGTACACACTATTTGACAGGATCACCTTTGTATAATACTACAAATAGCTCCTGCTTTCCCCAACCATGTTTAAAGGACCTGGGGGAGATTTACTAACCAGAATCTGGTGAAGCGGTGCATGATAGCCAATCGGCCTCTAACTTCATATTATTCAATTAGGCTTTGACAATAAAACATGGAAGCTGATTGGTTTTTATACGGAGTTGCACCGGATTTTGAACTATCCAACTTTAGTAAATAACCCCCATGTTTTTTTTTATTTGACTATTAAAATAAAAAGGTTCCACAAGAGAGACCACCTGCGCTAAATGCAATTTCTTACCTGCCATGCAGATGGACATACAGTTATTTATCATGAAGCAGTGAAATTAAAACATACTGTGAACCTTTATTCACCCTGCTCTGTTATTTCAGGCATACCCAATACCTACACCCATTTGTTCATGCTCAGCTCCCAGGTCTAAATATATAGCTTGATGCAAATCCTTTCCACCACTGATGCAATTAGTTCAGCTACTCGTCATAAGTGGATCACAAGTGGATGAGATCAGTTCAAGCAGGATTTTGTTCTAACTGGGCAGGACTTTGCAGTTTGAAATCTTTAGATTATTTCATCAGCTAACCCATGTGTTTCCAGCCAATTCAGCATGTAACTGTACCTTACAAACATAGATGTATTAATGATATATACATATAATATGGGGTAAAGAGTTTGTGTAACCCTTTTCAACACTTTCAACACTTAAGGACTTGTTTTAAAGATGGCTATGTATCTGTGGAAAAGTCTATGGACAGCAGCTGCAATTATTTGGTCTCAAATAACGGAATTGATATACAGTATTTAGGTGCAAAAAAGTACAGAAATTAATATGATGAAAAGCAAAGGAGTAATTTGCTTTGCACATTAGCACACCAGTACATAGACAATGCAATAAGTCAGAGGAAACAAAATAAAAAAAATCTATAGTAAGCACTCAAGACTATATTATAGGGGAGATCCACAATCAGAAAAGGTGGACTGATCACCCCTAATTACTGATGTGCTTTTTGTTTGTTGAATGTATAGTGATGCCTTTTGGGGGCAAAAACAGAGTCTCTTTAAAATGGCTGTATCAGCTATGATGGGTTTTGAATCACTTTGTTGCTTCAGGAACATTTCTTCCATACAATTAGTTTTAAAGTGATTCTAAACCTCTAAAATGAAAAGTGAATAAAGTATATCACGCTATAGTGTGTATGTGCCTGAATCCAGAGCACCTAATGTAAATTCTGTCTGCTCTGGCTTCCCTCTGCTATCTGCATGAGTCAGTTCTGACAGGTCATTCCCACACCACATCCCTCCCCCCCAACTCCAGCAAACAGCAGGTGAATAACAACCTAATGCAGCCTTTCTCAACCTTTTCAACACAGAGGAACCCTTGAAATAATTTTCCGGTCTCGGGGAACCCCTGCTAAAAATTAGAAATCTACAACTCATAATACAATAGTGTGATGGTCAGTTAGAAGACTGGTGGTCATTGGAAAGAATGACCTCCTTACAGATAGCTAAAAAGATCAATGGTGTCAGTGGGAACTTATCTGAGAGGCAGAAATTGCCCAATGCTGAAGGAACCCCTAGCAGCTTTTGGAGGAACCCTAGGGTTCCATTGAACCCTGGTTGAGAATCACTGACCTAATGTTTCCCTTTGAGGCTGTCCTTTCCCTCTACTCAGATTACACTCAGCTCCATGCTGTATGCAGCGCACTGTGAAATGTTATGTCCCCTCCCCTGCCTTCTGGAGGTGAGAAAATAGCCTTTTATCTGTGTAATTTAGATGGCTGCAGATAAAAGATAGGTAAAATTTATGTAGGAAAATTGTAATCAGCTTCTGGCTGCCAGTGGCTGGGACAGAGATATTAAGCTTTGTGTCTGCACAGCCCCAGCTTCTCAGGTTCCATGCAGGGAGCTCACATAGGGAAGAGGAGAGTGGCTTACGTGACATCACCCGAGAACAGGGAACCTGGGTGTAAACACCCTCTATTTATGTAGAAGGATTTGTTAGATCCCTGTGTATCACCTAAGGCTAGTCACTTCACCAAATGGAACAAAAAACACTGGACTTTATAGGCACCAAAATACACATTATTGAAAGTTAATATCTTTATCTCCACTCTCCTCCACCCTATATCCCTACCAATCTTCTCCTCATTCCCTCTTTACCCTGTTCTCTTTCCTAAATATCCTACCTACCTTTTCTAGTAGGTAGTTGACATGCTACCTTTATTTTTTCTATAGATAAACTCATCCCCAGGTCAAGCTTACAGCTTTGTTAAATTTGAAGTATATGTTTACTAATTATATGGTTTCTTTACAGTTAACAATTGTAGTGTACAAGTCAGTTTATTGAGTCTCTGGGATTTCATCCCTAGTCGGCTTAGCCCCAAGGGTACAACTTTCTTCTGACTCACTGACGCTGGCTATTCCAATGTTTTTACACATGTTTAATTCATGGACATTTGCTTGTCTACAATTTACTGCACACGTTTATATACACTCTTGTTCACCCCAAGAAAACTTCACACAGCTCAGGTCGGGGTGAGTTGTCCTCCCTTTACGACACAGCATGTCCCCAAATAGGGTGCCTTGGGGAGCTAGACAATTACCCACCTTCTGCATAACTCTTGGAATAGAATACATTGTTCCCACATGTTTACTACTACAGTTTTGCCAATTATACACATTCACGTGAGCCTGTTTCTGATGATCTATTGTATGGATAACACTGTTTATGTTCTGTAATGTCGCTACTGAAATTTTAATAAAAACATTGAAAAAGATAAAAGTTAATATCTTTATTACAAAAAATAAGAATGTAGACAAACGTTTTTAAAAACTTAGCAACAAAGATATTACTTAGTGAATATAGATCACGCCACCAGTTACTGCAAAATAATATTGTTTCCTGAATGGGTAGGAGACCATATTGATTCTAACAAATATCAGAAGAATTATCACTACACCAGGTATGGGGTGGATGTCTCCATTATATGGTAACCTGTTGCAATGCCTCTACTAATATAGACAATAAGGATTCCTTATGGCTGCACCACTAAGGGTCTAATTACCCTACAGAAACGTTTATTTTACAGTGGTCATCTTTTTACCCTCTGCTTGTTATATGAAGAGGTTTAATAATTGCCAATGACCTAATTTAATTTAACACTTTTATGACCTTGGAAATTATATTAAGCTCCTGAAGAAGCGCTAGTGCGTGCAACATGTAAAGCTCATCCATAGTATGCCCTAACCAGCCTACACCAAGACTGATGGACTTCTGATATTCGTCAGTCGTCAATATATTTTTAACAATTTTTGTCTATATTCTTATTTTTTGTAATAAAGATATTAACTTTAAAAAAACTGTATTTTGGTACATATAAAGTACAGTGTTTTTTGCTCTATTTTGCATTCCAATGTATTAGGATGTGGCACATCTTTACTAATCTTGCATCCGCTGTACCATCCTGTGGTGATGTGATTATTGATTTTCTAATAGTCACTTCACCAAATATATGCAATAGTTTAGAATCACTTTAATACTGTGGACACTGCAATAGCCTAAAATGCTTTCAAAACGTCTATGAACAATACAGTTATCCATAACCAAGACATATTTGCTTGCCTTTTGTCACTGAGGTTTCCCCCTGGGGGTTTGAGTGCTCATGATAATGACTTTTAATAAATTGTCCCCATTTCAAAGCTGCTGTACCCGTTATGAGCATTGGGGTTGATTTACCAAAAGCAAATAGATTGTTCATTTTGCAAGGAAAGTTACACTTTTGCAAGATCATTTTCTGCAGAGCTTAATGAATGAGGTGAAATGCTGCTGACTTTCATCATCCAATAATGTGCAAGCAAAAACACAGATTTGTTTAAATTTCCTTTGGACGTAATTGGATGTTCTTTGTGATACTTCACCACATTCAATAAACTCTGGGTCAGATTCCCTGGCAAAGTGCAAATTCCCTTTCAACATAAACCACCTATTTTCCTTTAGTAAATGGAACCTATTGAATTCAAACAGCATATGTTTCCCTTCCCACAATACTTAGGACTGACTGAACAGCAGCGCCTACCCGAGGCTTGTCACACAGTTATTCTGATTTTGACAAATATTCTGTTTTTAAACATTCATTTTCATCTTTACATGCTTGATTTATAATTTCTTTTAAATTTCTGTTACAATTAATTCATATCATAAAGTTACAGTGCTAAAGGACTCATTCACAATAATGTCTGAAAATAGCGTTGAAGATTTTTGGAGAGCTGACTGGCCTATTTTCAAAGTGCTAACGAGACCTGTCAACTGCACAGCATATTAAAAATGTCAAAATATTATGGATTTTCAAATGAGCTTTTATTCAATGCCCTTCCTCATGAACAAAACACTTTTAATATTCCCTGGGAGTCCTCGTTTAGACTGAAAAATCAATGGAATGTATGACAAATGTACAGGCTGTGCATAGGTTAATAAACACTATTGTAAAATGCTGTTTCTCCTGTTTTCTCTTGTTTGTTTAGAATATTTTCATACAGAACACACATTTATTTGTTTAAAGATAAACATCAGGTACAAAAACTTTCATCAAAATATATTTTGCAATAGCCAAAAAGTATATAAACTTACTTTGTGAGCATCAAATATCTTGAAAGCCCATGTATTGCACTGCAAACATCATTGTGACATCACTGTGCTGCAAAATAGCCTATAAAGAGCTGTGGGAGGGACCTAGAAGGCCCCACCCACTACAGGCTGCTTGCAGAAATCTACAGGAAGGGGGCGGCAACAAGACCAGAGCATCAGTGACCGTTTTTTTATTACAGGAGACTCCTGCACAGAAGCAATGTTTTACACTGGATTACTACACAGAACAAACACACAAAAGAAGACTGAGATTCAAGGATGAATGTACATGCCTCCTTTATATAGATATCATTTACTTTTTCCCAATTTCAGTTTTTAAACATAATAAATACAACAAGACATATCTCTGCTTATTATAAATAAAAAAAAAGAAATAAACCCCTTTAAATCTGAACTCCACACATAATGCATAGCAGAGATATACACAGAAATGTATTACCTTGTGTCCTGGAAACCCTGTTTGTTTAATTCAATCTTTTAGTTCTGCAGGTTACAAACATCTCTGTGACCTTATTTCGAAGACTAATCTCAATGCCTGCAGATTGCATGTAATAAGTCAGATTGACAGTATGCTGTCTAAGGCCAGGTCACACTAGTGAGATTTCAGATGCGACTTGTGTCACACAGAATTGCATGGACAGTTGAATTCACATTCGTTTTCAATGGTGTCAGTTAGCATAAATTAGAATAAGCACAGAGTGATTTGGCAAAAGGTTCCTGTACTACTTTGGTTCGATTTCAGTGTGATTTTAACCCCATAGAATATACAAACCTTATCAAAGTCACACTGAAAGTTGAATTAAAATCACATTGCAACAGTTTGAACCTAACCTCATCCTGTTTATTATCATCAACAAAATTGACAATCTGTTTATAGAACGTCTTCCCCATAGCACTTGCACTTAAAGCTAATGTCGGAGCCTGCAGCTAATAGCTCCCTATTGTAGACCCTAGTCCTGCACAGTGCAGAAAAAAATTCTTGTGAGATTTGGGTTCATCAGACAGGATACAAACAAATGGTAACTGCCCTGACCTATAACTGGCCTTTGCAGCAAGGAGCTCATGGATGCATGTAAGAAAAAAAACAAGAGAAAATTCCCAGCTCACTTACAAACCAGCCTGCAACAAACTGAAATGTCCTGTAGATTGTGTTCTGCAGAGCTTAACTGCTTAAGGACCGCCTCACGCCGATATACGTCGGCAGAATGGCACGGCTGGGCACAATCACGTACCTGTACGTGGCTCTTTCGCTCCCGACCCGGTCCTGAGCTCCGTGACCGTGGCCGCGGGACACCAGCGGCGATCGGGTCACAGAGCTGAAGAACGAGGAGAGATCTGTGTAAACAAACCTCTCCCCGTGCTTCCTACTGTGGCTGTCACCGATCGTCTGTTCCCAGTTATAGGGAAAGACGATCAGTGATGTCACATGCCAGGCCACGTCCCTACAATAAAAAAACACATAACATCACACATAACCCCTACACTGCCCCCTAGTGGTTAACTCTTTCACTGCCAGGGTCATTTACACAGGAGTCAGTGCATTTAAATAGCACTGATTGCTGTATAAATGACAATGGTCCCAAAAATGTGTCAAAAATGTCCGATGTGTCCACCATAATGTCGCAGTCACGATAAAAATCGCTGATCGCCGCCATTACTAGTAAAAAAAAAAAAAATTAATAAAAATGGTATAAAACGATCCCCTATTTTGTAAACGCTATAACTTTTGCGCACACAAATCAATAATCGCTAATTCCGATTTTTTACCAAAAATATGTAGAAGAATACTTATCGGCCTAATCTGTGGAAAAAAAATGTTTTTTTAATATATTTTTTGGGGATATTTATTATAGCAAAAAATTTAAAATATTGTATTTTTTTCCAAATTGTTGCTTTATTTTTATTTATATTACAAAAATAAAAAAAAAACGCAGAGGTGATCAAATACCCCCAAAAGACAGCTCTATTTGTGGGAAAAAAAGGATGCCAATTTTGTTTGGGACCCACGTCGCGCGACCGCGTAATTGTCAGTTAAAGCGACGCAGTGCCGAATCGCAAAAAAGGGGCTTGGGCCTTTGGCTGCAAATTGGTCCGGGGCTTAAGTGGTTAATGAATGAGGTAAAATGCTGCTGACTTTCATCATCCAATAATGTGCAAGCAAAAACGCAGATTTTTTTAAAATGTACTTTGTACATAATTGGATATTCTTTGTGATATTTCACCACATTCAATAAACTCTGGATCAGATTCCCTGGCAAAGTGCAAATTCCCTTTCAACACAAACCACCTATTTCCCTTTAGTAAATGAAACCTATTGAATTCAAACAGCATATGTTTCCCTTCCCATAATACTTAGGACTGACTGAACAGCAGCGCTCACATAAGGCTGTCACACAGTTATTCTGATTTTGACAAATATTCTGTTTTTAAACATTCATTTTCATCTTTACATGCTTTAATTGCTTTTTTTTTAATCTGTTACAATTGATTCATATCATACAGTTCCAGTGCCAAAGGTCTCATTCACAATAATGTCAGAAAATAGCTTTGAAGATTTTTGGAGGGCTGACTGGCCTATTTTCAAAGTTCTAATAAGTCCTGTTATTTTATGTGTAAATCCTACATTTTAAACCTGTAAATAGCAAGATCATGTCACAAGAAGTGGAATGGATAAGAAGGGAACTGCACAGCATATAAAAATGTCAAAATATTATGGATTTTCAAATAATGAGATTTTATTCAATGCAGGGGTGGTACGTCCATAAAGGGCGCAGGAGTGCCGCCCCCTCTCTCCTGGCACCCCTATTCAGGTGTTCGGCCCCTTCTCAGGCACCAGGCACCTGAATTACAGAGGCGGGGTGGTTTTTGGAAGCACCTTATAGAGCCATAGGCTCTTATAGTCGTTCAAAAAGGTGAAAAGCGGGCGCAATGCTGTGCGTTAGCTGTTCACTCAGCTGTGTGTTCGCAAAGTAGGAATTCGCTTTGCTAACACTGAACCACCTCTCAACCAATCAGGTGCTTGGGTCTGTTACCTCTCACCTGATTGGCTGAAATGGCAGCGTTTGATGGGCACAGTGGCTGCGCTTGATGGGCGCAGTGGCTGCGTTTAATGGGCACAGTGGCTGCGTTTGATGGGCACAGTGGCAGCGTTTGATGGCACGGTGCCTGTGTTTGATGGCACAGTGGCAGCATCTGATGGCACAGTGTTTGCGTTTTATGGGCACATTGGCTATGTTTGATGGGTACAGTGGCTGCGCTTGATGGGCACAGTAGCTGCGCTTGATGGGCACAGTAGCTGAGTTTGATGGCACAGTGGTTGCAATTGATGTTTTTTTTTTTCAGTTTGTTTGCGCCCCCCCTCCCCCCCCCAAAAATGATAAGCACCACCCGCCACTGATTCAATGGCCTTTATTACAAAGGAAACACATTAATATTCCCTGGGAATCCTGGTTTCGATTGATAGATCATTGGAATGTATGAACAATGTACAGGCTGTGCATAGGTTAATAAACACTATTCTAAAATGCTGTTTCTCCTGTTTTCTCTTGTTTGTTTAGAACATTTTCAGAGAGAACACACATTTACTTGTTTAAAGATAAACATCAGGCAAAACTTTCATCAAAATATCCTTCGCAATAGCCAAAAAGTACAGTGCCTTGCGAAAGTATTTGCCCCCCTTGAACTTTTCAACCTTTTGCCACATTTCAGGCTTCAAACATAAAGATACAAAATTTAAATTTTTTGTGAAGAATCACCAACAAGTGGGACACAATTGTGAAGTGGAACAAAATTTATTGGATAATTTAAACTTTTTTAGCAAATAAAAAACTGAAAAGTGGTGCGTGCAAAATTATTCGGCCCCTTTACTTTCAGTGCAGCAAACTCACTCCAGAAGTTCAGCGAGGATCTCTGAATGATCCAATGTTGTCCTAAATGACTGATGGTGATAAATAGAATCCACCTGTGTGTAATCAAATCTCTGTATAAATGCACCTGCTCTGTGATAGTCTCAGGGTTCTGTTGAAAGCGCAGAGAGCATCATGAAGACCAAGGAACACACCAGGCAGGTCCGTAATACTGTTGTGGAGAAGTTTAAAGCCGGATTTGGATACAAAAATATTTCCCAAGCTTTAAACATCCCAAGGAGCACTGTGCAAGCGATCATTTTGAAATGGAAGGAGTATCAGACCACTGCAAATCTACCAAGACCTGGCCGTCCCTCTAAACTTTCAGCTCAGACAAGGAGAAGACTGATCAGAGATGCAGCCAAGAGGCCCATGGTCACTCTGGATGAACTGCAGAGAACTACAGCTGAGGTGGGAGAGTCTGTCCATAGGACAACAATCAGTCGTACACTGCACAAATCTGGCCTTTATGGAAGAGTGGCAAGAAGAAAGCCATTTCTCAAAGATATCCATAAAAAGTCTCGTCTAAAGTTTGCCACAAGCCCCCTGGGAGACACACCAAACATGTGGAAGAAGGTGCTCTGGTCAGATCAAACCAAAATCGAACTTTTTGCCCACAATGCAAAACGATATGTTTGGCGTAAAAGCAACACAGCTCATCACCCTCAACACACTATCCCCACTGTCAAAAATGGTGGTGGCAGCATCATGGTTTGGGCCTGCTTTTCTTCAGCAGGGAGAGGGAAGATGGTTAAAATTGAGGGGAAGATGGATGCAGCCAAATACAGGACCATTCTGGATGAAAACCTGTTGGAGTCTGCAAAAGACCTGAAACTGGGACGGAGATTTATCTTCCAACAAGACAATGATCTCAAACATACAGCAAAATCTACAAAGGAATGGTTCACAAATAAACGTATCCAGGTGTTAGAATGGCCAAGTCAAAGTCCAGACCTGAATCCAATCGAGAATCTGTGGAAAGAGCTGAAAACTGCTGTTCACAAATGCTCTCCATCCAACCTCACTGAGCTCGAGCTGTTTTGCAAGGAAGAATGGGCAAGAATTTCAGTCTCTCGATGTGCAAAACTGATAGAGACATACCCCAAGCGACTTGCAGCTGTAATCGCAGCAAAAGGTGGATCTACAAAGTATTAACGCATAATAATATATAATAATAATTTTGCACGCCCCACTTTTCATTTTTTTATTAGTTAAAAAAGTTTCAAAAATCCAATAGATTTAGTTCCACTTCACAATTGTGTCCCACTTGTTGGTGATTCTTCACAAAAAATAAATATGTTATATCTTTATGTTTGAAGCCTGAAATGTGGCAAAAGGTTGAAAAGTTCAAGGGGGCCGAATACTTTCGCAAGGCACTGTATATAAACTTACTTTGTGAGCACCAAGTATCTTGCAAGCCCATTTATTGCATTGTAAATGGCATAGTGACATCACTGTGCTGCAAATATCCCATGAAGAGCTGTGGGAGGGACCTAGAAGGCCCCACCCACTACAATCTTTTAGTTCTGCAGGTTACAAACACCTCTGTGACCTTATTTCGAAGACTAATCTCAATGCCTGCATATTTCATGTAATAAGTCACATTGACAGTATGCTGTCTAAGGCCAGGTCACACTAGTGAGATTTCACACAGAATTGCATGACAGTGGAATTCACATTAGTTTTCAATGGTGTCGGTTAGCATAAATTAGAATAAGCACAGATCGATTTGGCAAAAGGTTCCTGCACTACCTTGGTGCAATTCCAGTGTGATTTTAACCCCATAGACTATACAAACCTTATCAAAGTTGTATCCAGGTTGCATCAAAGTAGAACTACATAGTCACAGTGAAAGTTGGATTAAAATCACATTGCAACAGTTTGAACCTAACTTCACCCTGTTTATTATCTTCAACAAAATTGAAAATCTGTTTATAGAACATCTTCCCCATAGGACTTGTACTTAAAGCTAACCTTGGAGCCTGCAGCTAATAGCTCCTATATTGTGGACCCTAGTCCTGCACAGTGCAGAAAGAATTCTTATGAGATTTGAGTTCATTAGACAGGATACAAATAAATGCCAACGATCCAAACCTATAACTGGCCTTTGCAGCAAGGAGCTCATGAAAATGCGATGCATGTGAAAAAAAACAAACAAACCGAAATGTCCTGTCTAACGGTTCATGTTAAAACAAGGGGATTATTTTGCACACATTTGCAAATTTTAAGCGTAAGCTGCATGGCCACTTCATGGTACCCTACTGTACTGCAGTCCTAACTCTCCATATTTTGATAGCCTCCAAAGTTAGAGCACATATATAATAATATTGGATAGATTAAGTGCTGGTATGCCTGGAGGGACCCTCCTTAACCATTTGTCGTCCGGCTCACGCTGATATACGTTGGCAAAATGGCTCTGCTGGGCGAAATCCAGTATGGGTAGGTTGTACCCTCTGAGCCACCAGGGGGGCGTGCACCCACTGCAGGGCAGGGGACCTAATGTCTGTAATCGTCGCCGGCTATTTGTGTGTGCAAACACACAAATCCCTCTTTTGTCAGGGGAGCAGAGACATATCGTTTGTTCCTTCTAGTGGGAACAGCGATATGTCTCCTCCCCCAGTCAGTCCTATCCCCATACAGTTAGAAACACTAACTAGGGAACACAGTTAACCACTTGATCGCTCCCTAGTGTTAACCCCTTCTCTGTATGTGAAATCTAAACAGTAATCAGTGGCTATTTTTAGCTCTGATCGCTGTATAAATGTCAATGATCCCAAAAATGAAAAAGAAAAAAAAAGCCCTAAAAATGCCATAAATCTTTCCCATGGTTTGTAGATGCTATAACTTTTGCTCAAACCAATCAATATACGCTTATTGCGATTTTTTTACCAAAAATATGTAGAAGAATATATATTGGTCTAAACTTTTTGGGGATATTTATTATAGAAAAAGTAAAACATATTGTTTTTTTTCAAAATTGACACTTTTTTGTTTTTAGCGCAAAAAATAAAAACCGCAGAGGTGATCAAATACCACCAAAAAAAGCTCTATTTGTGGGGAAAAAAAGGACACAAATTTTGTTTGGGTACAACGTTGCATGACTGCGCAACTTGTCAGTTAAAGCGATGCAGTGCCAAATTGCAAAAAGTGCTCTGATCAGGAAGGGGGTAAAATCTTCCAGGGCTGAAGCAGTTAACCACTTCAATACAGGGCACTTGGGTCTGGGCAGGAAGGGGGTAAAAGTGCCCTGTATTGAATTGGTTAATCGATTCAGCCCCGGAAGATTTTACCCCCTTCCTTACCAGACCAATTTTCAGCCTTCAGTGCTCTCACACTTTGAATGACAACTACACAGACATGCTACACTGTACCCAAATACAATTTTTATCATTTTTTTCACACTAATACAACTTTCTTTTGGTGGTATTTAATCACCACTGGGCTTTTTTTTTGGTGATATAAGTGAAAAAAGAGTAAAAATAAAAAACAAAAAACACTTTTTTTTGTTTATATTATACAATTTTACAAATAAGTAATTTTTATTCATACATTTAGGCCAACATATCTTTGGTAATAATAACCCAAATTAGTATATATTATTTAGGATCAGTTCACACTGGGACGACTTGTCAGGCGATTTAGCCGCCTGACAAGTTGCGTCCCGTTCTGTACAATGGAACCGTTCCAATCGGAGCGACACATGTCGCTCAGACTTAGAAAAGGGTTCCTGTGCAACTTTGGGGGCGACTTGCATTGACTTCTACTTCCACTCCTTGGAAATGGTGAATGCTTCCTCACTATCATAAAGTATTTTCTACAGCAGTCTCTTCAATGACTGAACTTGAATAAGCGCTGCACTTTGGACTATACTCTATAGAGAAGTTATTTTACAAGTCGCCACAGCGGTCGTGTCCAGGTCGCCTGAGGCAGTTGCGCTGCAAGTCGTGCTGCATCAGTGTGAAAGTTGTAGAGTCTACAAGCCACAGTACCACCTGATGTACTGACAGTCTCATTTCTTGAGGCCCCGAGATGTGAGGACAGTACAAATAACTCCTCAAAGGACCTCTTTTTCCCTTTTTGGAAAGTAGACAGTTCAAGGTACTGTATTTAGTAAGATGCAAGGTGAGTTTTTTGAAGTTGTAATTTGTTTCCAAAATTCTTGGGAAAATGAAGAAATGATTATTAATATATATATATATATATATATATATATATATATATATATATATATATATATATATATATATATATATATACACATACACATACATATTAATAATATTTTTTACCAATCACCAATGGTGCAAACATATGGCAACCACCCCAATCTATAACTGGCCTTTGCAACAAGGAACACATTGAAGGATGACACATTTAAAAAAAAAAAAAAAAAAATTCCAGCTCACTTACCAACAAGCTTGCAACAAACTGAATTGCCCTGTCTAAGCCCCTGTACACATGGTCAGAGATTTCGACAACCAAATCCGTCGGAATTTGTCCGCCGGATCTTGTCCGAAACTGTTGCATACACACGGTCGGACTAAGTTGTCGAAAAATCCGATCTTTCAGAACGTGATGACATAATTTCGTTACAATGGGACTACATTCAGGCTAGTAGCCAATAGCTTTGATGTAGGAATTTGATCTGAGCATGCGTGGGTCCGATTAAAATTCGCTACACATGATCGGAGTATGTCCGATCGAACCAGTTGGTCGGGAAATATTTCCAACAAGTTGGAAAATTGGGTCTGACGGATATTCCGACAGAATCAGTCCGATGCATACCACACACAGTCGGATTATCCGACAACACGGTCCGATAGGACACATTCCGACGAATTCTCCGACCGTGTGTACAAGGGCTAACAGTTCATGTTAAAACCGGGGGTTTAGTTTGCGCACATTTGCAAATATATGCGTAAGCTTCAGAGCCACTTCATGGCACCCTTGTGTACTGCAGGGAACTTGGGTACTTGGGAATGTTAAGTGATATCAACCGTGCCTACAACAATAGCGTGGAAGAAAGGGTTCAACGTCAGTATTTTTTATACTTTTTTAAGCATCTTAGGATGAAAGGGTGGGGGGAATACAATATAGGTGATCGTTACTACAAACTTTTAGGAAATATTTCATATATTGCAGTCTTGAATCAAAAATAGGAGTTTGAATACTCCCCTACTGCCTGCATTGTTGAACGTCAATTCACTGAAGAATGATTCCCATAAGTGTTCTGGCTGGCCATCCATTGATCTTGTGTGTCCTCTGTAGTGTTCACTGGTTCCTCGCACAGACACCATCATCCCTGCAGGATATAGTAGTGACATTGGGGGTGTTAGGGGGAACCAGTGAGTGCTGCAGGGGACACAGAAGACCTGCACTCTGAGAAGTATCAGCTTCAGAAAAAAAAATGAACCAGACAATTTTTCTTTGATAAGATCATAATACCATTTTCTGACCCAAATCTGAAGGAGAACTTCATGCCTGCAGGAGATTTTTATATTGAAGTATAAGAAAATTCTGGGTAATCTCACTGCTATCCCCTCAACAAAAGAAATGTTATTTTCAGATGGTTTAGGACCATAACCTGATCACGAGTTGAGCCGAAACACTCCTGGTTCTGTTTGCACCAGAACTCCCAAACATGTAAAAAGTTCAGACCTGAACTGTGAACTCTATTAAAGTCTATGGGATCCAAACTTAAAGAATCAATAGTCCCTATTTTGAAGGCTTCATTTTTATTTTTATTATTCTTATTTTTATTTGCATTATTCTTATTTTTATTTTTTATATTTTATATATTATATATATTTATAATTTTTTTTTTTTTTATATGCAAATCTGTATTAGCCAATCGTTTTAACCCCTCCCCCCTCCTCCTTCCAGCACTTGTAGTCCCACAGCAATATTCATTTTTGCCTGCTTTTTGCTACATGCTTTTGTTGCAATTTATTTCATGTTTTCTCTCTCATATATATATATGCATATTATTCATGGCCACCAGATGATGGGTTTATGTGTGGGTTTTTTCAACATTCCCCTGTCCCTTCACCACATATATTTTGCACAAATCCTGAGTTCCTTCCTGTTGTACTGCTATGGTCTCTTGGACCCAGGAGCTCTGGCAACTCAACCAATAAAGCCCACAACCAAAATGGCCCCCATCAGTCCTGAAGAAGGAGTGCATGTTTGCCTGCTACTGACAACCCATCCAATCCTGGAAGTGGGTCATCCATCAGCATCCCATGCTTCTGAGGACCAGGAAATGCTGGCATCCACCAGCACAACCCGCTCCACGGTTCTCATGTCTCTGCCTCTGATGGACTCCCTGATGGACTCCCTGATGGACTCCCTGATGGACTCCCTGATGGACTCCCTGATGGACTCCTTCCTGGACAGCTTACTTTTCTGATATGCCTACCTATCACATACATTTGTGAGTACAATAGATCCTGTGCTTGAATAAATTGTTTTCAATACTGCACTTAGAGTGGTGCCTTTGTGCTTTTTCTCCCATTTCACAGAGTTCCGCTTCTATATCTCCACTGAGCTGCCTTCAAGTACTTTATTATAGACTTTATGGACTGCATTGAGTAATAATTTACAAAAAACATTCTTACCCCTTTTTCTTTCTTTACTAAGGTGTGTAATAGACAGGTGGATCCCCACCAAGGTTGATACAAAGTGCCAACTTTGTTCCTTATTGGGGTACATAGTACCCCTTCCAATTAACCAAAAAAGTGCCAAAAAGAAATAACACATACGCAGTTTTTGACAATTCCTTTATTAAAAATAAAAAAGCAATGTCCGCCGATGTAGATCCATCGTCAATCACAACGCCCACCACTGGTGCATGCTGGGTCGGTGATGTCACAAGGGGGCAAGGCCACCAAGTGACATCGCCAGGTGGCCCGCCCCTTACCTATATAAGAACTGTCAAACGGCAAGCCTGCAGTCAGAGGTTAGCCTTCGTCACAGGCAGAGCTTTTTTAAATTTATTTTTTCAGGTCCAGCAGTGGTGGCATGTTTTGTGATTGACAATGAATCTACGATTGAATCTACATCGGGAGACATTTTTTTTTTTAATCAAGGAATTGTCAAAAACGGTGTCTGTGTTTTTTACACTTTTTCTGGGTGAATGGATAGGGGTAAAATGTACCCCATACTCATTCCCATAGGGGGCTTCCAGATTTCGACAAGCCCCCTGCCTACAGACCCTTACAACCCAGGGTTGTGGGGAAGAGGCCCTTGTCCCCATCAACATGGGGACAAGGTGTTTTTTGGTGGTGGGGGCAGAGCCCCCTGCCCCAAAGCACCCCCATGTTGAGGGCATGTGGACTGGTAGGGTTCAGGAGTGGGGGCACTCCTCAGTCTCCCCCCTTTCCTGGCCGGCCAGGCTGCATGCTTGGATAAGGGTCTGGTATGAATTTCGAGGATGGATTTTTGGGGGACCCCATGGCATTTAAAAAACAGTGGCATGGGGGTTCCCCTCAAAATCCACACCAGACCTAATTTTTTTTTTTTCTAATGCCAGAAATGTTTTTTTTTTTTATTCAGATGTCAGCCGGGAAGCTTGTTGACAGCTGATGACTCATTCATTGTTAAGGGCATTGTGGCTGACTGCTCCTTATCCACTTCAGCCCTGGAAAAATGTACCCCCTTCCTGACCAGAGCCCTATTTGCAATTCGACACTGTGTCGAATTAAATGACAATTGCGTGGTCATGCGACGTGGTTCCCAAAATTGACGTCCTTTTCCCCCACAAATAGAGCTTTCTTTTTGTGGTATTTGATAACCTCTGCGGTTTTTATTTTTTGCGATATAAACAACAAAATAGCGACAACTTTTAAAAAATGCATTATTTTTTACTTTTTGCTATAATAAATATCCCCAAAAAATATATAAAAAAAACATTTTTTTCCTCAGTTTAGGCCGATGCGTATTCTTCTACATATTTTTTTTTATTATTGCAATAAGCGTTTATTGATTGGTTTGCGCAAAAGTTATAGCATTTACAAAATAGGGGATAGTTTTATGGCATTTTTATTGATGCGACATTATGGAGGACACATCGAACAATTTTGACACATTTTTGGGGCCATTGGCATTAATACAGCGATCAATGCTAAAAAATTGCATTGATTACAGTAAAAATGTCACTGGCAGTGAACAGTTAACCACTAGGTGGCACTGTAGGGGTTAAATGTGTCCTAGGGATTCTAACTGTGGGGGGGGATGTGTGTGACATGTCACTGATCACAGCTCCCGATTACAGGGAGCGGTGATCAGTGACAGTGTCATTAGGCAGAACGGGGAGATGCTTGTTTACATTAGCAACTCTTCCTCACTGTGAGACGATTGCGGGTATGCCCACGGACATCGAGTCCGCAAGCCCAGCATTAAAGTGTATCCATGCCTTTTACAAGTTGAAGAAATAAATGTCCATCGTGAAGTGAATCCACAGATCCAGTGATCCCAGCACCAAATTTAGGTAATATGCTTACCAGACCCACACCCTCTAATAAAGAGGCTGATCGCATGTGTGAGACTGATCCCAAGAAGAATCAGTCCTCTCAGTTCTTCAATCCCTCTATATCAGAGACCCGAAACGTCTTTTCTGCACAACCTTGCCATCCTTTTCAGATTCCCCTCCTCACAGACAGAAGTAATAAATGCCACATGTAAAGTGAATCCACAGATCCAGAGATTCCAGCACCAAAGGTAGGTATGGTTAACCACTTAGCTTAGTTCCCATCAGTCATCGTGGAAATCCATGCAAAATATCAGCTGCTGTTTCTTAATAGAAGGAAGTTTATAAATGTACCTCCAGCTTTATGCTGGGGTAACCCAGTTTACAGATAGCAGACAGGAAGGGGTTAAAAAAACTGCACATTGAACATCTAAAGACTATGCTAAATTTTGAGGATGAGATATCCCTTCTCTTTGCGCCCTTTTGGCGACTTATTGGGTTATCTTCTTGTTCTTTTACTATAAGCATAAATAACAGTTATTAAAATATCATAATTTGACCTTTTAGTACAAAGCAATTTCAGAAGAAGGTCAGAAATGGCACCTTATTTATTACTCTTTCTCAGCACTGGTTTCCTCTAAAGCAGTCCTGTGCCAAAAGTATCAATGGCTCAGCCTTAACTCTGAAATCCCAACTTGTTAAGATCATATGAAAATGTCCAGGCCGGATATGAGGAATAAAATATTTTCCTTAAAATTTGGTTCACATCTGTGCATGCTGTGTGTAGAGTAGATCATTTATTTCAGTGGACTGCCCTATATCACGGTACTACTACAGTGAGCTCACAGGCGAGCAGGTGACACGGGATCCCCCAGAGCGTGGAGTCTAAGGGCCAGCCAGTAGTTTGCCAGGGACCCCCTCACGAGGGGTTTGGGCTTAGCTGCGTGCTGACCCCAAGTCACAACCCCTGGATTCACCCTGCTCGCTAGGGGAGTACCAGAAGACAGTCAGACAAGGATGGATGGATGGATGAATCAAAGGAGAGCCGAATAGCGAGCCAAGGTTAGGGCAGGCTGCAGACAACGTAATCAGGACAAGCCGAGTCGGTACACAAGAGATCAGTTCACGAGAGGTCAGGTTAAAGCAGGTTACACGAAGGGGGCTCAGAAACAAGCGTTGCTCAAGCAACCAGAAGCTGATCTGGAAGGAATTTAAATCAAGAAGCACATGGAGGGTGGGACAGGAAGTAGCAGGAAGGAATGATATAATTAAGCAACAAGTGGAGCCGGCGACATCCATAGCTGCAGAGTTGAACACAAGCTAGTGGAACAACAGATGCTAGCCGACCCACAGCAGTAAAGGCAAGACACAGATCAGCTCTGCAGCTGATCTGTGACAACCTACCCATGAAAAAGGCGGGAAACCTGAGGGGGGTGGAGCAACAACATGGCGCTATGCTGCAGCATGTAGCTGTGAGCGCCATGTGCTTCCCCAATTTAGCCGTTAGGAGAGAAGACTCTCCTATATAAAAAATGCCTGATATTCGCATCGACTCCATGGATTGCTAAATTTCATGCCTATGTCCATGTTAATCTGTTAAGTGGGATCTGTCTGCTTGTTTGCATATACCCCAACAGCGGTTCGGCTTCAGCAGTCCAAAGTGTCCCAGAGCGGTGTCCCTGAGTGTGGGTTTGGAAGCCTTCAGAACCTGTCTGACCCCTCTGCCCCTGAGGTCGGAATCTCTGAGCGTTCTTCGGGGAGAATTGGAGTGACGAAGCAGTGGGTGCTCAAAGGAGGTAGCTATAACTGCACCTGCGTGGTGGGAGCTGAGCTAGCAGAGTCAGCGATGAATACTGAGGACGGAACGAGAGGGAATTCTGCAACCACAGAGAAGTGGCACGGCCGGTGTGGACAGTGTAGAACTTTCCTGGAGGTCCACCTTAGAGACTGAGACTGTGAGAGGGACTGTGAGAGGCTCCTGACGAATCTCCAGAAAGGTAAAGGAAAATGCCAGTAAATAGTATACAGTAAATACCAGTTGGCAACTAAGTTTTAAATCTAGTGTGCAAGCTATAACAAGTGGACTGGGCCGATAGAAGGATCTGCAGTGTTGGGGTGAGCAGTAACTGCAGGAGTAGATGAGGATATGAATTGCCATGAACTGTTGTCATTAAAGAAGGAGCTATATATAGAATGCAAAACAGATAAAACTGAGTGGTGTACACATACAGGCAACAGACTATACAAGGAGTGTATGCTGTTTGTTATCTGCTCCCTGGTTGTAGAGGGGAGGGAGCAGGTATTTGCTAGTGACAACTTCCTGCTTGGATAAGTAAGGACAGCATATTCTGTGGTACATTTTCTTTTGCTTTTGCTGGCCCTTAGGATCATGGACTATCTTGGGGAGTGGGGTTGTTTTTTTCCCCCTGTTGTTCCATCTTGTCCTACATGAACTTAGTTCAGCATTTTTTAGTGTGAACAACTTTATACTACATCACAGTTACTCCTCTATACAATCCATCTGTTTTTACTGGGACTCTACTTGAACCCTGCCTCTATATATCCCTTTTTCCCAGCTTATTGATTATAAAATAAAATTACAAAGTGAAGGGGTTGCTGTTCACATTAACCACCATTGGAGTAAAGTATTGGGGTGGAAAGGAGCTAAGACAAACCAAGTGGAAAATGGGAGCTGTAATACTATAAAATCATACTTGGTTCAAGATAGGGCAGCCCACAAGCTAAGAGACCAGGTAGCAGAAAGTGTAAGTGAGAATATATCACCATCACCAGCAGAACAAGTAAAAAAGACAGGGTGTATGGGAGAAGAAGAGGAAGGCGATAAAACATTGCCAGATGATACACAAAAGGGTAATAAAGTTCAGTCTCTACAAGCTAAGAGCAATAAAATAGATCAGGTACCTTCAGGAGGACAACAACAACAGAAAATGGGCTCCGAAGATTCACAAGCGCTCCCCACAAAACAGGATATGGCAGATACCATGTCTCATCTAGAGCTTATGATTAAAGGTGGGGGGCGTGGCCAAGACCGGCATGTGAGAGGACGCACTTCACAGCTCCTGCTTGATCCGCTCATTGATCCTTCCCCAGCAGCCACAATACTGCTCTCGTCGGCTCCCCAACTGGCCTCCCCTGCACCTCCCGGACCCACCGCCAGCCCACTGTACCCGAGGGAAAACCCGCAGAGGCCCGTTGGAGATGGCGGGGCCGGACTCCCAAGATGGCGCTGCAGCGTCAGCGGCCATGTCACAGCGCACCCCGCGGCATGCGGACAAATCCAGAGAGGGAGGTAGCAGGAGAGCTCTAAAGACTCAGGGTAAGGAGCAGTACCGGGATATTCTGTATTATGCTCAAAAGCTGCAGGGCCCTGACGCTATTGATACAATGGAGGAGACACAGGAGGGAGAGAATGACCTGTTTACGCAAGCAGACTGGGGACATGATACCGGCAGTAATCCTGGCAACTCTATGGAGGATGCATCCTGAACAACCCACGCTGGCTGCTATATTGAAGACTGTTCATGTATGTACGGCATCGGTGAATGATATGAAAGAGCAGTTTGGGGGCTTGAGGGAAGAAGTCTCACTTCTCAGACAAAATTTGCAAAAACGTAGAGAGAGGGCGACGGCGGTGGAGAGCAGAGTGAGTGACATAGAGGATAAGCTACCCCCCCTTGCTAGTGAGGCCAGGGCAGCGCACTGCATGGCACAAGACATATACAACAGAGCCGAGGACACGGAAAATCGCTTATGCAGAAACAATGTCCGCATTGTAGGTCTACCTGAGAAGTCAGAGGGTAAGGACCCCACATTATTCATGGAAAACTGGCTTGTGGATATCTTTGGCCGTGATTCATTCTCCCCGTTCTTTACAGTGGAGAGGGCCCACAGAGTGCCGGGCAGACCTCCCCCACAGGGTGCCTCCCCCCCCAGGTCCATGCTGGCCAAGATGCTACACTACAGGGACAGAGAGGCGATCCTGAAATGTGCGAGGGAACGTGAAAACGTCAAATTCAATGGGGTCAGGGTTTCATTTTATTTGGACTTTTCAGCTGAAGTTCAGCGGGCCAGGGCAAAGTTCGGGGAGGTGAAGCAACGCCTGAGAGCTCTACAACTGCTATATGCCATGCTTTACCCAGCCAAGCTACGTGTGACAGCGGAAGGACATGCACAATTTTTTGAGTCAGCTAAAGATGCAGCAGCCTGGTTGGATCATAATGAGAAAGCCCTGCGACATCACAGGGTGCATGCTGCTGGTGATTGATCTTGCTGTGAAGGTATGCGACCACTAAAACCGCCAAGGCCTGATAGACTGCCTAGGCGCATGCTGTGCAATCCTTCGAGGGAACTTTCTTTTGTTTGACCTACCTTCTTTTGTTGGCCCTACATCATCTTGGCCCCCCCCCCCCCCACTCTGTTTCTTCTTTCTTTTATTTTTCCCTACTGCCGGGGAAAGCTGTGATTTCATTACAGAGGGAGGATCTTATCTGTGACTTTCAATTCTACGACCACCCCTTTATCTATACTTTTTTTTCTTTTTGGGGAAGTATTTTTCATTTTTTGTTTTTTGGGGAAAATGCTGGACCCCAAAGTTGGCCGCCAGTTAGGCCGTACTGTAACGAACAAGTTTGCCCTGTTGGCTGAGTTGGTCTGAAGACCTGAATCTGTGCAGACCATTTGGCGGCATTACGTTGAAGGTGATTTTGGGGAGTCATGGTCCCTCCAAACCGCCTGTGACAGTTCCAATGTGCCTTATTACAACATGCAGTATGGATCATCAGGCAGTCTGAATAACTTTACTAATTTGCTTAATGGAAGTCCTGAGGACATTACATTTTACCTGATTTTTACCTTCCCCACTCCCGAGGGCTACCTACTACCAGGGGAGTTTGGGGGCCCTGTCTGGCTTACACTCTTCCCTCCATGATGGTGGGTGTAGCAGTAGTTTCATGGAATATTAGGGGCCTGAACTCCCCTCTTAAGCGCACCATGATATTTACTTGTTTAAAGAAGTTTTACCCTGCTTTGTTGTGTCTACAGGAGACGCACTTCACCGATGCCACCAGGGGCTGTCTGAAATATCCGTGGATTGGCTGGGCGTACCACTCCACTCACACCTCCTTTTCCCGGGGGGTGAGTGTGGTGGTACATAGGTCCCTGGATTATCAGGAATATGCCTCCAAAATAGATTCAGAAGGGAGATTTGTATTTTTACATTGTCGTATTGGTCTTTTACACTGTGTACTGGCTTGTGTGTATATACCTCCTCCTTTTGATGCATGGGTGCTCCGGCTGCTCCTAGAATTTTTGGGGGAGCGCCCGGACCTCCCGTTACTGATAGTGGGGGACTTTAACAGTTGGTTAAATGCGGGTTTGGATAAACATCCGCCTCTGGAGACACATAGCCCTCGGAGATTAACTCCTCTAGCCAGGTTGTTGCAGGAGGTGGGCTGGGTGGACTTATGGAGGCAGTGTAATCCATTTAGTAAGCAATTCTCCTGTTTCTCAAAAACTCACGGGTCTTTGTCTAGGATAGACTTGGCGGTGGGGAACTCAACCATGCTCCCTTCAGTCCTGGATGTTACTTATAAACCTAGATGTGTTTCGGACCACTCGTACTTAGTGGTCAATTTACTAGTCACTCAACCTTCCTCCCTTTCTAGGGCACCCTGGAAATTTAATGCCTTTTGGCTTCAGCTATTTACAACACCTGAGGTTATGGAGGGGAGCATCCGAGAGTTTTTCACTCAGCAACCTGATACATTATCAAAACTCACTGAATGGGAAGAATTTAAGACATTTCTGAGACAGCTGCTCAGTAAGGAGGTTACTAAGTTTAAGAGGCGGTCGAAGTCTCTCAGGGAGGCACTTGAGGCACAGGTACATTCTCTGGAGGCACAATATATTCAGGACCCATCAGAGGTCGCAAAGGGGGCTTGGCAGTCGGCTCAATCAGCGTACGACTGCCTGTTGGCCTCCTCTGCGGAAAAAAATTGATTTTTTTCGAGGGCAGCTTTCTTTGAGGAGGGGGAGGTCACATGTCGTCTCTTGGCCAGGATAGCTAACTCTGAGCAGAGATCTCCGGTTATTGGCAGTATACGTACGAAGGAGGGGAAAATGGTTCACTCCCCTGATGGAGTGATACAGACGCTAGCTGCATATTATGAGGACTTATAGAACAAAAAGATATTCCTGCGCCAAAATGGGAAAATTATTATTATTGGTGGAATGGGGTACTGCTGCACTCACTGAAGGAAAATGTCTGAACCCGAAGAGAAAGATTGATACAGGAATAGTGGTGCGCTGTACTAGAGGATATGTAAATTTAAAATAGTTGTGTATTGTGTAAACTTGTATAAATAAAATTCAAATAAAACCAACGAGGATGAATATAGTTACTGAAAAAAGCGTATATGCAGGTAAGTGGATGATAGTTAGTAATACATCAAATATATGACAGAGGTAAAATGTAATAATCATATGATACCATGGATCAGTGATTTAGCATACACATCAATACACAGAGGTAAAAATAATTCATAACAGTTGATGATATTATAATAGAAGGTGCAACAGTTAATAGAAAAACGTAAAAAATAACGTAAAAAAAATATTAAAATAAGTTAAAAAATAAACGACAAGGTGCAATAGTGCCGAGGGCTGAATTCAAGTGAAAAAAAATAAAGTTTGAACAGTTGTCTAAATTGGCGGAAAATTATTTATATCAAATGTCCATATAAAAAGGTGCATATAGTGAAGTAAAGTGCTAATTATACAAAGTTGTATAAGGTGCAAATAAGTTGTGTAGCGACTATAACATAAGTTGCATAAAGCATAAGTGAACTTCGAATCAAAAAATCGCATAAAGTAAACTACAGGTGTAAATAACGTGCTGAGTGTTCTTCAGTACAATAGGTTATGGTTAGGGTGATCCAACGGAGTTCAGTGTGATCCTAGGTGGTCAATTTATGGATGTCCCCTTACCTTACTGCTTTAAGGTTACAGCATATATTAAATATGTCTTTAGGTGTTCCTGGAGGTCTTTCCCTTTATGGATCCTAATATGGCAATTCCTGTTTGGCGTCCCTCTCCTACTCCCTATATGGTGCGTGGCCTCTTTAAGAGTCAGTTTGGGGTGTTCGCCGTAGGTAGTCTCATGCCGAGTATATAGGATTAAAGCATAAAAGAAGGATGCCCCATAGTGTAGTATTTTAAAAAAAAGTGCAATATTTATTAAAGAAAATCGACTTCAGGTACTCACAACAATAGGATGACAAAAGGCAATGTAAAAACGAGCAGCGAGCTCGACCAACGTCCCTTTCGGTAGCGGTAATTCCCGACTCGTGTTCGTCACGGGTCACGTGACTTCATCAGGGGATAGCTTAAACGCATATATAAAATATTTACCTGCCTATACACAGTCACTCCATATGCGTTTAAGCTATCCCCTGATGAGGTCACGTGACCCGTGACGAACACGCGTCGGGAATTACCGCTACCGGAAGTGACGTTGGTCGAGCTCGCTGCTCGTTTTTACATTGCCTTTTGTCATCCTGTTTGTGAGTACCTGAAGTCGATTTTCTTTAATAAATATTGCACTTTTTTAAAATACTACACTATGGGGCATCCTTCCTTTATGCTTTAATCCTATATACTCGGCATGAGACTACCTACGGCGAACACCCCAAAGTGACTCTTAAAGAGGCCACTGTCAGGCTAGGTGCAGATAACAAGTAACAGTTCAGGTGTGCTGATTATACAAAGAGTTCAAAGCACATACCATGAGCAGGTCTAAGCAGAGCAGGTCAGCTGGGACTTGTAGTACACCGCTGCAGACGAAGGTAGATGATTGCTGGACCTTGTAGTTCACTGCTGTAGGTGAGGATAGATGATTGCTGGACCTTGTAGTTCACTGCTGTAGATGAGGATAGATGATTGCTGGACCTTGTGGTTCACTGCTGCAGATGAGGGTACTAGTAGAATCAGGCAAAGCGTAGTTTAGGCAAGCTGGGTCATACACAGGTAGATCAGAATCCAAACGGTACAGAATCAGAAGCAAGTAAGGAGGGTCAAACAAGCCGGGTCAAACACGAAAGTCACAGAGCAAATATTAGCTGGATCAAACACGAGTGAACTCTAACACGAGCACTGACTGAATGCTGATACAGGTGATTTAAACGTGAGCTGGCCAATCACTGTTGTTTCCCAGACACAGGCTGTGTCAAGTGAGTTGTGCTGGGTCCTAAAGGGATTCTAGTACTGACAGTACCCCCCCTTTCTCGAGGGGTTGCTCCTGCACCCCCAGGCTTACTTGGATAACGGAGATGGAACTTCTTCTTAAGTCGATCAGCATGAAGATCACGAGCTGGTACCCAAGATCGATCCTCTGGGCCGAACCCTTTCCAATGAACAAGATATTGTAAGGAATTGCGCACTCGTCTGGAATCAAGAATAAATGCCACTTCATATTCTTGACTGTCCAACACATCCACAGGTTCTGGTTCATTTACTAGGAGGCTGGAATGAACAGGTTTCAACAATGAAACATGAAAGACATTTGGAATGCGCATGGATGGGGGCAGTTTTAATCTGTAGGACACAGGATTAACAATCTCAGAGATTTCATAAGGCCCGATGAATTTTGGGCCAAGCTTTTTAGATGGAACATGCAGGGACAGATTCCGAGATGATAACCACACTTTGTCACCAACTTTATATTCTGGTGCCTCTGAGCGCTTCTTGTCAGCAGTTTTCTTAAAAGCCTGCACAGAGCGGGAAATAGCATGATTTACATCGGACCAGATTTTGGAGAAATGTTCAATCGTGGTGTTGGCATCTGGAACATCAGAGGGCGGAAGATCAAAGGAGCACACACGAGGATGCAACCCGTAAACACAAAAGAAAGGAGAGGTCCCTGTAGATGTGCTGGCACAATTATTAAAGGCAAACTCTGCCCATGGAAGGATGTTGACCCACTCCACCTCATCTTTGGCCATCAGACAACGTACCATCTTCTCTAGAGTCTGATTAGTCCTTTCTGTTTGGCCATTAGTCTCAGGATGATATGCTGAAGAATATGATAATTTAATCCCCAGCTGAGAGCAAAGGGCCTTCCAAAACTGGGCTATAAACTGAGAGCCACGGTCAGAGACAATGTTAACTGGTGCCCCATGGAGCCTGAAAATGTGCTTAATGAATAAAGATGCCAGTTCTTTAGCAGATGGAAGCTTCGGAAGCGGAACAAAGTGGGCCATCTTACTGAACCTGTCTACCACCACCCAGATCGTGGAACATCCCTGGGACAGAGGCAAGTCTGTGATAAAGTCCATAGATAAATGGGTCCAGGGACAGGTAGGTATTGGTAGAGGACGAAGGAGACCGGGGGGCTTAGAGGTACTGCTCTTGCTTCTGGCGCAAACTTCACAGGCCTGGACGAAGGCTAACACATCCTGCCTAAGCGATGGCCACCAGAGGTTGCGAGAGACAATCTCAAAAGTTTGTCTAAACCCTGGATGTGCTGCAGGTTTTGATGCATGTACTTGTTGCAATACCTGCAAACGAAGAGCCAGGGGCACAAAGAGCATACCAGAGGGAGTGGAGGGAGGGGCTTCAGCCTGTGCTGGTAACAAGGCCTCAGAGATGTCAGTCTGGGTAAAAGCCAAAATCCTATCCTCAGAGATAATGGGTTGAGGAGGAAGCGGAGGAGGAGACTCTGATAAAAAGCTGCGAGACAAGGCATCAGCCTTAATGTTTTTTGGACCTGGTAAATAAGAAATTGTAAAGTCAAATCTGGAGAAGAACAATGACCACCTGGCTTGACGCGAGTTCAGTCTTTTAGCAGAACGGATATATTCAAGGTTTTTGTGGTCAGTCAGAACTATGAATGGATAGCGAGCTCCCTCCAGCCAATGTCTCCACTCCTCTAAAGCTAGCTTTATGGCTAAAAGTTCTCTGTTGCCTATATCGCAATTGCGCTCTGCTGGGGAATATTTACGGGACAAGAAGGCACAAGGGTGGATGGCAGCGCTTACAGGATCTTTTTGTGACAAAAGCGCCCCCACTCCTACTTCAGATGCATCTACCTCTACAATAAAAGGTAGCTCAGGAACAGGATGGCGTAGAATTGGTGCAGAGGTAAAGGCTTTCTTTAACTGGGTGAAGGCTGCCTGGGCTTCAGTAGTCCATTTAAATGTACTAGGAGTCTTCCTGGTGAGAGAGGTGATGGGATGTGCAATGGTGACAAAGTTCTTAATGAATTTTCGATAGAAATTTGCAAAGCCCAGGAAGCGTTGAACTGCCTTCAGGTCTGAAGGTGGTGCCCAGTCTAAAATGGCTTGAACCTTGGCTGGGTCCATGGTGAGGCCTGTGTCAGAAATTAGGTAACCCAGGAAAGGTACTTGTTTAACATGGAAAAGACATTTTTCAGGCTTTACAAAAAGGGAGTGAGTCTTTAGTCGGGCTAATACCGAGCAGACATGATTCTGATGTGTTTCAAGATTGGGAGAGTAAATCAAAATATCGTCTAAATAAACAAGCATGAAGCGACCCATCATGTCACGGAAAATGTCATTCATGAAGTTCTGAAAGACGGCTGGTGCATTCCTGAGGCCGAAAGGCATGACAAGACATTCGTAATGACCATCCTTGGTGTTAAAGGCCGTCTTCCATTCATCGCCTGCACGGATTCGCACCAGATTATAGGCTCCCCTTAAATCCAGTTTGGAGAAGATTTTGGCTCCCTGGATTTGAGAGAACAACTCTGTGATGAGAGGGAGAGGATACCGATTGGGAACGGTTATTTTATTTAGACCTCTGTAATCAACACAAAGTCGCAGTCCTCCATCCTTCTTCGGGACAAAGAAGCATCCTGCTCCTGCGGGAGAAGTGGAGGGACGGATGAAACCCTTAGCTAGGTTTTCCTGGAAGTATTCTTGCAAAGCAAGATTCTCTGGTTCAGACAGTGGAAAGACTCTCCCTCGAGGAGGTGTAGTGTCAGGCAAGAGGTCAATGAGACAATCATAACTGCGATGAGGAGGTAAAGTGTCAGAAATTCCTTTAGAAAACACATCCCGAAAGTCCTTATAACAAAGTGGAATCTGTTCTATTCCCACTTGACAGGTATCAAGTCGAACAAGGTGTTGGATGCAGCTCTTTTTACACTGATTGGACCAAGCCAGAATATCTCCTGTTGGCCAGTCAATTACAGGATTGTGCTTCTGAAGCCAAGGAAGGCCTAGGATCAAAGGAGTGGATGGAGAGTCAATGACAAGACAAGAAATCTTCTCCCAATGCAAAGCCCCTAATTGTAACTGGAAAGGGTTGGTGGATTCGAGCACTAGGTCTTGTGAGAGAGGCCGATTATCCACGGAGATCAGGCGGACTGGACAATCTAGAGCATGAGTTTCCAGGGACAAAGAGGTGATCAGAGTTTTATCAATAAAATTCTCAGCTGCTCCAGAATCTACCAAGGCCAGCAGTTCATGAGCCCCTGTCCCAAAGTGAATGACAGCGGGTAAAAGTATACGATTGTCCCCCTGGGGAGATGAGAGTAGACCTAAGGTGACCTCCCCGCAATCACCTAGGTCCTGGCGTTTCCCGGACGTGTAGGGCACGAACGGAGCATATGACCCTTGAGGCCACAGTATAAGCAGAGTCCCATATTACGCCTGCGTTTGTGTTCCTGGGCAGATAACCGGGTGGAGCCTAACTGTTCTTCCTCAGATTTGGCACTGGAGATGGAATAATCAGGTGGTAAGGAAGGTATACAGTTTGCCACAGCCATTGTTTGTTCTCGCCTTCTCTCTTGCTGGCGGCGGTCAATTCTAATAGCTAGACACATAGCCTCCTCCAGTGAGGCTGGGTAGGAGAAGTTGACCAGAGCGTCTTTAATAGCATCTGAAAGGCCAATTCTAAACTGGCTGCGGAGAGCTGCATCATTCCAGCCAGATTCCGGGGCCCACCTGCGAAACTCTGAGCAATACATTTCAGCTGTGGTAGTTCCTTGTTTTAAGTTACGCAGGGTCGATTCTGCAGTAGCAGCACGATCTGGATCATCATATAGCAACCCAAGGGCTTCAAAGAAAGCATCTACTGTTAGTAAGGCTGGATGGTTAGGTTCCAGGTTAAAGGCCCAAGCCTGGGGGTCACCCTGTAGTAGAGAGATAATGATTTGAACCCTCTGAGTTTCAGGGCCAGACGAGGATGGCCTCAACTTGAAATATAATTTGCAGCTGTTTTTAAAGTTGCAAAACGCTTTACGGTCACCAGAAAACCGGTCGGGCAAAGGAATTTTTGGTTCAGATGGAGTTTTAGTAATGGTGGTAGTAGAAGGAGATTGCACCTTGGTGAGCTCTGTGGCCATTTCCTGAACTTGATGTGATAAACGGCAAAGTTCTTGTGTAAACAACTGAGCCTGTTCAGGATTCATGATAGGTTTCCCTTTATGTATTGGCTCGTGTTAAAGTCAGGCTAGGTGCAGATAACAAGTAACAGTTCAGGTGTGCTGATTATACAAAGAGTTCAAAGCACATACCATGAGCAGGTCTAAGCAGAGCAGGTCAGCTGGGACTTGTAGTACACCGCTGCAGACGAAGGTAGATGATTGCTGGACCTTGTAGTTCACTGCTGTAGGTGAGGATAGATGATTGCTGGACCTTGTAGTTCACTGCTGTAGATGAGGATAGATGATTGCTGGACCTTGTGGTTCACTGCTGCAGATGAGGGTACTAGTAGAATCAGGCAAAGCGTAGTCTAGGCAAGCTGGGTCATACACAGGTAGATCAGAATCCAAACGGTACAGAATCAGAAGCAAGTAAGGAGGGTCAAACACGAAAGTCACAGAGCAAATATTAGCTGGATCAAACACGAGTGAACTCTAACACGAGCACTGACTGAATGCTGATACAGGTGATTTAAACGTGAGCTGGCCAATCACTGTTGTTTCCCAGACACAGGCTGTGTCAAGTGAGTTGTGCTGGGTCCTAAAGGGATTCTAGTACTGACAGCCACGCACCATATAGGGAGTAGGAGAGGGACGCCAAACAGGAATTGCCATATTAGGATCCATAAAGGGAAAGACCTCCAGGAACACCTAAAGACATACTTAATATATGCTGTAACCTTACAGCAGTAAGGTAAGGGGACATCCATAAATTGACCACCTAGGATCACACTGAACTCCGTTGGATCACCCTAACCATCACCTATTGTACTGAAGAACACTCAGCACGTTATTTACACCTGTAGTTTACTTTATGCGATTTTTTGATTCGAAGTTCACTTATGCTTTATGCGACTTATGTTATAGTCGCTACACAACTTATTTGCACCTTATACAACTTTGTATAATTAGCACTTTACTTCACTATATGCACCTTTATATGGACATTTGATATAAATAATTTTCCGCCAATTTAGACGACTGTTCAAACTTTATTTTTTTCACTTGAATTCAGCCCTCGGCACTATTGCACCTTGTCGTTTATTTTTTAACTTAATGTAATATTTTTTTTACGTTATTTTTTACGTTTTTCTATTAACTGTTGCACCTTCTATTATAATATCATCAACTGTTATGAATTATTTTTACCTCTGTGTATTGATGTGTATGCTAAATCACTGATCCAGGGTATCATATGATTATTACATTTTACCTCTGTCATATATTTGATGTATTACTAGTAGGGATGAGCCGAACACCCCCCGGTTCGGTTCGCACCAGAACTTGCGAACGACCCCCGCGTTCGGTACGAACGTTAGAACCCCATTGAAGTCTATGGGACTCGAACGTTCGAATTGGAAAGTGCTAATTTTAACGGCTAATATGCAAGATAGTGTCCTAAAAAGGGTTTGGGGACCTGCCTCCTGCCTCAGGGGACATGGGTCACTGCAAAAAAAAAGTTTTAAAAACTGCCGTTTTGGCGGGAACACTGATTTTAATGACGATTAAAGTGAAAAAAAAAGTGAAATATTCCTTTAAATATGGTGCCTGGGGGGTGTCTGTAGTATGCCTGTGAAGTGCCACGTGTTTCCCGTGTTTAGAACAGTCCCTGCACAAAATGACATTAAACGGAAATAACACCATTTAAAACTGCTTGCGGTTTTAATGTTATATCTGGTTCCTGCAATATGGTTGAAAATCATTGAGAAACATGGCATGGGTAGCCCTCCCTGCCCATTACCAGCCTATTTGGGTCTTGTACGCATATTAAGGGGAACCCCGTACCCATATTAAAAAAAGGAAATGCGTGTGGCCCCCAGGCCCTATATACTCAGAACAGCAGTATACAGGCGGTGCAAACAAGACAGGGACTGTGTAGGTTTGTTGTGTTAAGTTGAATCTGTTTGTCATTTTCAACCGGTACATTTTTAAAGTGTAGCTCCAGTCAAAAAAACTATCTTTAAGCTTTTTGGAAAACATAGGGAAGGGTTATCAGCCCTGTATAATTTGTTTTGTCGTCCATCTTTTTTCATCTCACTTGCTGCTGTCTCCTTGCGTTTGCAAGTAGGAGATGTTTGTAAGTTGGATGTTTGAAAGTAGGGGCCTGCCCTATATTATAGCGGTATGTACTGGGTACAGAGCACGCAGACAGCACGCACTATCTCCTAACACTACTGACTGCAAGCTCTATTTTTAACCACTTGTTAGCCCAATGTTTGCATAAAGTGAAAGATGAAGTTATGCTGAGTAAATAGATGTCAAACATGTCACTCTTCAAAATTGCACATGCCCGTGGAATGGCGGCAAACGTCGCTACTTAAAAAATCCCCATAGGCTACGCTTTAATTTTTTTTTTACTGGTTACATGTTTTGAGTTGCAGAGGAGGTCTAGGACTAGAATTATTGCTCTCGCTCTAACATTCTCGGCGATACCTCACATGTGTGGCACATGCGAGCACATGGGGACATGGGCGCTTTAATTTTTATTTTATTTTTTTATTGTTCATTTTACTTTATTTATTTTAGTTTGACATTTTTTTTTTCCCAAAAATATATTTTTGATCACTTTTATTCCTATTACAAGAAATGTAAACATCCCTTGTAATAGGAATATGGGGTGACAGGTCCTCTTTACAGTGAAATCTGGGGGGTCAATATGACCCCACATCTCACCTCTAGGCTGGGAAGCCTGAAATAAAAAATAAAAAAAAGATTCTGGCTTTGATCGTACTGGCGAGTTGGTAGAAGCACCGGAGGGCGGTGAGGGGTGGGGGGCGTCTATGGCTGGGTATTTCAGGGTATCACAGAGTATGGCTGGGTATCTCTGAGTATGGCTGGGTATGGCAATTTATGGCAGGGTATTACAGAGTATTGGCGGGGTATTGGCAGGGTACTACAGAGTAATAGCAGGGTACTGCAGAGTATTGGGGGGTACTACAGAGTAATGGCAGGGTACTGCAGAGTATTGGGGGTACTGCAGAGTATTGGGGGGTACTGCAGAGTAATGGGGGTTACTGCAGAGTAATGGGGGTTACTGCAGAGTAATGGCAGGGTACTGCACTGCAGAGTAATGGCGGGGTACTGCACTGCAGAGTAATGGCGGGGTACTGCAGAGTAATGGCGGGGTACTGCAGAGTAATGGCAGGGTACTGCAGAGTATGCACTGGTATTGCAGAGTATTGGCAGGGAATTGAGGGGTTAAATTCGGTGAGCAGCGATGTGGGCACTGCAGATGCAGCCCACATCGCTGCTGACACCGATCTCTTTCCCCTCCGCTGTACCGATCGGTACAGAGAGGGGAGGGAGGAACCGGCGTCATAACATGACGCCGGTTTGTTTCCAAGTGATCACTCCGTCATTTGATGGAGCAATCACGTGGTAAACGGCCGCTATGAGCGGGCGTTTACCGTGATCCGTGATCCACAGGACCCGGCGGTCACGGATGCTCTCGAGTGCGCACACCTCGGGGCACGCGAGAGCAGAATTCTGGGAGGCCGTTAATTAACGGCCTCTCAGAGTTAAACAACCGCCCTGAAGCCGTTAATTGGCAATGGGCAGTTGTTAAGTGGTTAAAGCTAGATCACTAGCTATATAGGTGAGGTGAATATAGTGGTGTATACTGCAGTCAGGGCACAGACAACAACCACTACACAGCAGCAAGATAGGAAATCAGCCAAAAAAGATTGGTGTGTACTGTGTTGAAGGTACACAGAACACCCACTGCTTCAGATGCTAAGTAACACACTACACGAAGCCGCCTCAAAGGCGGCCTTATATAGTGTGGGGCGTGCACTACACAGCCTGAGCTATGATTGGCCACAGGCAGGATGCCTGTGGCCAATCATGGCTCTCCTCGCTGCCGGCGCTGCGATTGGCCAAGCATGCGGGGTCACAGTGCATGCTTGGCCAATCATCGGGCAGCAATGCACTGCGCCAACGCAGTGCATTATGGTCCGCGCGCGCGTCACTCGAATTTTGACGCGAACGGCCAAAACGTTCGGAATTCGCCGAACGCACGAACAGCCATCCCTAATTACTAGCTATCATCCACTTATGAGGACTTTTACCGCCCATCCTCACAGTATGGTTCTGAGGAGCTGAAGGCCTATCTAGATGAAATACCATTCCCACAACTTTCGGAGTCCCAGTGTGCGACATTGGACGCCCCACTCACCCTTGAGGAGTTACAGACTGCAGTGGCGGGGTTCCCCAATTGTAAGGCCCCGGGGGGGGGGGGTGGGATCCCTATTGAAATCTACAAGCACTTCTCGGAGGTCTTGCTCCCTAAACTGCTGAATGTGATCAAGGCTGCCAGGGAGGTGGAGACTCTGCCCCCCTCTATGTCTGAAGCAAATATTGTGTTAATTTTGAAACCTGATAAAGACCCGGTGGACCCGGCCTCTTACAGGCCAATCTCCTTGTTGCATTCTGATATTAAAATATTGGCCAAGGTGCTAGTGCTCTGTTTAAACAAAGTAATCACCTCGGTGATACGCGCAGACCAGGCAGGGTTTATGCAGAATAAGTCCACAGCAGTGAATCTCCAGATATTATTCCTTAATATACAATCAGTAGCTGACAACGTGGGCAGGAGAGCTCTCCTGTCCCTTGATGCTATGAAAGCATTTGATAGTGTGGAGTGGCCATATCTTTGGGAGATACTGAGGCGTTTTGGTTTTGGTGTTGGGTATATATCATGGGTACGGCTGCTTTATTACCACCCGATCGCGGCCATTAGGGAGGCCAGTAGGCTGTCCTTGCCATTTTGTCTTGGTCGGGGCACTCGGCAGGGGTGCCCTTTGTCTCCCCTGCTGTTTGCCCTGGCAATAGAACCACTGGCCATTAGAATCAGGGAGCACAGAGGCATCACAGGTTTCTGCTATGGGGATAGACAGGAAAAGGTGATGCTTTATGCAGATGATACAGTGATTTTACTGGGGGACACAGCACAGTCTCTGGATAACAGGTTAGATACAGTGACTCGTTTTGGGGAGTTCTCTGGTCTTAGGATAAACTGGTCCAAATCAGCAATTATGCCAATAGATGAGCCACAACTACAACAGGGGGACGGGTGGGAGAGATCCCTATCGCCCTCAAGTTTAAATATCTGGGGATACAGGTGATGCCACGGATCAGAGACTATATTGCGTTAAACATTGCACCGCTGCTGACCAGGTTCCGCTCCAGGACTAAGATTTGGAATATGCTGTGTATGCCGGCTGCAGGAAAGCTGAATCTTATTAAAATGATTCTTATGCCCCAACTGTTATACATGTTGCAGAACTCTCCGGTGGTGATCCCATTGAAGACCTTTAGGATAGTAAACTCAATATTCCGTGAGTTAATATGGAAAGGCCGACCACCTAGGATTAAATAAGAGCATCTTCAATGCCCAAAGGAGGACGGTGGGCTTGCGCTGCTGAACCCCTGGCTATACTATTTAGCCTCTCAACTGCAACATTTAATAGGCACTATGGTCCCTGAGGGTGATCCCACTGGCAGAGTCCCTAGTGCTTCTGAGGTTATTATGTTGCACACAGTGGGTGGGAGATCTGTTCCGACCGCCTTGGAAGCTCTGGCCTTCAGCAAACCCCCCAAAAAAAGTTTCCCCACATATAATTTAATACAGAAAATATGGAACAAAACCAAGTATCTGCAGGGAGCTACGGGAATTAGTGAATATAGCCTTATATGGGCTAATGAGTCATATCCTGAATTAGCAAAGCTACAGCACAAGGAGAGGTGGCAGAGGAGGGGGGTGTTTTATCTTACGCAGATAATCAGTAATGGTCAACTTTTACCCTTTGATACCCTGAGAGCAAGATATCAACTCCCGGCACATATGTACTTTTATTATATGCAACTTAGGCATGCCTTTCTAGCCCAATCAAAGGTTTTGGATTGGCAGCTGGAGGGACTGCCTCTTGTTTCCCAGCTTAAATCAGCCGAGAACTTGAAAGGATTTATCTTGCAGAGTTACGCTACACTTTTATGCAGATTCTTGTTGAAGCACCCCCTGATGGTTAAAAGGAAATGGGAATTAGATGTGGGGACCCTGGAGGATGAGCAGTGGGAGGAGGTGTTGCAATCGGTGGCAGTATGCTCGCTGAATGTGACGCACAGACTTACACAATTGTACACCATACTGAGAATTTACTATACTCCTCATAGGCTACACTCTATGGGCCTTACACCGACACCGGCGTGCACCAGATGTGAAAGGGATCACGGAGACTTAATACACATGCTGTGGCGATGCCCCAAACTTCATGTTTATTGGAGGGGGGTGACAGGCACCCTGAGCACGGTGTTTCGGGTGTCAGTCCCCTGGGATCCTCAGTGTTGCATTTTGAACTTGCTGGATGAGTTGGAGTGGGAATCGCACACTAGAGAGGCCCTGACTAGGGCGCTCTTTGCTGCATGCAAGTTGATAATGCTCCACTGGCAATCAGACTCCCCTCCATCTGTCCGGAAGTGGACCACCACTGTTGGCAATACACTGAGAATGGAAATTTTTTTTTATCAGCATAGAGGTTGCCCTGATAAATTTGAAAAACAATGGGGGCCGTGGCTGGACACTCCGGGTCTTGCCCCGGATGATTTAGTCACGGACCGACTGCTCGGAATAAGGGTGCGCTAAGCGCTGCAATATACATATATTTCTATCTGCATGGCTGCGGACTAATGTTTTGATGTATGTAAAGATTACTAATAATATTGGGCTATAGATTGGAGGGGTGGAGGGGACTCGATTGTTCTCATGTACTGTATGTTCTCAGACTACTTTGCACTGTACTGCGTTGTTTTGTACTGACTGTACTTATTTGGACTGTATGTGTGTATTACCGAATAAAGTTTTTTTCTGGTGTGAGGGGTTAGCTCAGCAGCGGGTGTGTGTGACCCCCTGGATGGGTTCACAACACAAAAATCAGGCACAGCAGACAGCGTTGTAGGTGCAAAAAACAAAAGATGCGGTTTATTTATGCCACATGCAGTGCAACATATAACAGCCAAACAAAAATAAAACATGAAAATAAATCCTGGTCAGCTTGACCTCTAATTACACACTTAGATTCCCTGTCTAACAACTGAGTGCAGCCTTGTGCTGCACCAGTCCCTGTCTCTGTTGTAGAGGTTTGCCACACAGGCGTTAACTCACCGCACAGAACAGGTGTCACACTCCCCAGTCTATACAAACACAGAACTGGTTCCAGGATGGAGCATCTCCCTAAGCATGCTGGGGTTTTTTGTAGAGGTCTTAATGAGCCCACTTACTTCAGCTGGGCTCATTAACTCTTCCCCTCTAGTTGTAAAAGTCTGCATAAAGCCTGAATCTAGGGCACACATATTTCCCATCCTGGATACAACCAGGTGACTTTACCTGCCTGCTGCCACATACCCCCCCTCTTGTTTCAACCTTGGGGTTGTAACACAAGCAGTCAGACACGCATGTATCTGAGACAAAGCATCCACATTCCCCATTTTAACACCAGGGCGATGCTTAACTGTCAAGTTAAATTCCTGTAGGGCCAGGAACCACCTATTTACCCTTCTATTGGTCTCCTTGTTTTGAGCCATCCACTTTAAAGGAGCGTGATCAGTCACCAGGTCAAAGTGCCTACCTAGCAGATAGTACCGAAGGGAATCTAGAGCCCACTTCACTGCTAAACATTCCTTCTCAATCGTGGCGTAATTTACCTCATGGGACTTCAACTTCCTGCTGAGGTAAATGACTGGGTGCTCTTCCCCGTTCCAGACCTGGGATAACACTGCTCCTAACCCAACGTCTGATGCATCAGTTTGTACAACGAAGTCCTTAGAGAAGTCTGGTGAGTACAACACTGGCTGGCTACATAAGGCTGTTTTTAAGGACTGAAATGCTTCTTCAGCCTCTGGGGACCATTTAACCATGACCGACTCTTTCCCTTTTGTCAGGTTGGTGAGGGGCACAGCCTGAGAAGCAAAATGGGGAATGAATCGTCAATAATAGCCAGCGATTCCCAGAAAGGCTCGTACCTGTTTCTTGCTGTTGGGACGTGGCCAACTCTGTATGGCCTCGACTTTATTGACTTGGGGTTTTATCACCCCCCTCCCAATAGTGTACCCAAGATATTTGGCCTCCTCCTGTCCAATGGTACACTTCTTTGGATTGGCCGTAAACCCAGCTCCCCGGATAGAGTCTAGGACTGCTTGTACTTTTGGCAAATGTGAGACCCAGTCTGTGCTATGGATAATCACATCATCCAGGTAAGCTGCAGCATATTTCTGATGGGGCCTCAGAATCTTATCCATTTTCCGCTGGAATGTTGCCGGTGCATTCTGTAACCCAAACGGCATTCTCTTATATTGGAATGCCCCATCTGGGGTTACAAACGCAGTTTTCTCCTTGGCCGACTCGGCCAGGGGAATTTGCCAATACCCTTTGGTGAGATCAAGAGTTGTCATATATCGGGCTGTTCAAAGCCGGTCAATCAACTCATCTATACGCGGCATGGGGTAGGTGTCAAATTTTGTAACTTTATTCAATTGTCGAAAATCGTTACAAAACCGCCAGCTCCCATCAGGTTTGGGCACTAGTACGATAGGACTGGACCAGTCACTCTGGGACTCCTCTATCACACCCAATTCCAGCATCCTTTGAACCTCCCCACGTATTGCCTCCCGTCGGGCCTCTGGTATTCTATAAGGTTTTAGTTTTACCCTTTCTCCTGGCGGGGTGATAATGTCATGCTCTACGCCAGATGTTTGTCCCGGCAGCTCAGAGAAAATCTCTTTGTTACGAAGTACAAACTCTTTAACCTCCTGTTGTTGGGCTTTCGATAAGGTGTCTGCTATTCCAACCTCAGGAACTAAGAAATCAGGCTGTGCTTGTGACGAAGTCTCTGCGACTAGGGATTCCCTATCCCTCCAGGCTTTCAGCAGATTGACGTGATAGATCTGCTCCGGCTTTCGCCTTCCTGGCTGTCTAACCCTGTAGTTCTATATAAATAGGTGCAAACAAAAATAATAATAAATTTCCAAAAAACTAATTAATTAGTTGCACGTGGCGCTATAAACTGTGTACCTTTCAGTGCACAGAACCTCACCTCCTCAGTGATCTTATCTAAAATCATAAATTGTCAAAATCAATAACAAAATATATAACTATTAATCACTCAGTGAATACCCAAATATACATTTAGATTACACATATAGTGAAAACTACATATAAATGAATGTGAATATAGTCCATCCACCACACAATATTCAAAAAAGCATCCAGATTACAGAAAGTCTTTCTATAAATGCATAAGAAGAGTATCCGGTGTTCAGATTCCTTTCTACAAGTGACTCCTTCACCACACCAACCGTGATTTCTACTCCCCCCTTCGTGAAAACACTCACCGACTGCTAAGCCTTACACTCTCGTGTGAGGCTCAAGGGCTTTCAAATGATCTCTCAAGATGGAATTCAGACCCCAGCACATCCGATTGGAACTTCTCCACTTATACACTTCATTGTATAAATATATACCAGCGATGCTGCCTAGAAGGATTGGGAATTCCTCTGAATATGCAGTGTAGGCTTAGTTGACTCCATTGTGAAATGGAGTCAACTAAGCCTACACTGCATATTCAGAGGAATTCCCAATCCTTCTAGGCAGCATCGCTGGTATATATTTATACAATGAAGTGTATAAGTGGAGAAGTTCCAATCGGATGTGCTGGGGTCTGAATTCCATCTTGAGAGATCATTTGAAAGCCCTTGAGCCTCACACGAGAGTGTAAGGCTTAGCAGTCGGTGAGTGTTTTCACGAAGGGGGGAGTAGAAATCACGGTTGGTGTGGTGAAGGAGTCACTTGTAGAAAGGAATCTGAACACCGGATACTCTTCTTATGCATTTATAGAAAGACTTTCTGTAATCTGGATGCTTTTTTGAATATTGTGTGGTGGATGGACTATATTCACATTCATTTATATGTAGTTTTCACTATATGTGTAATCTAAATGTATATTTGGGTATTCACTGAGTGATTAATAGTTATATATTTTGTTATTGATTTTGACAATTTATGATTTTAGATAAGATCACTGAGGAGGTGAGGTTCTGTGCACTGAAAGGTACACAGTTTATAGCGCCACGTGCAACTAATTAATTAGTTTTTTGGAAATTTATTATTATTTTTGTTTGCACCTATTTATATATGACATTGTTTGGTAAGTGGCAGCTAAGAGATAAAATATTGAGCTATTCACAGCGCTGTGATGATACACTAGGGAAAGGGTTTGTGGAGTGTGTATCTTTAAAGTAACATAACCCTGTAGTTCACCTCACTAATTTTTTCAATTACTTCGTATGGACCTTGCCATTTGGCCAGAAATTTGCTTTCAACCGTAGGGACTAGCACCAAGACCCTATCCCCCGGGGAAAAAGTCTTGGCCCCACGGTTGTACACTCTCTGCTGTGCTAACTGCGCTTGGGTCAAATGTTCCTTTACGATTGGCATTACCTGTGCAATTCTATCTTGCATCAGGGCGACATGCTCAATCACGCTCCTGTGAGGAGAACTCTCATTTTCCCAAGTTTTCTTGGCGATATCCAGCAGCCCTCTTGGGTGTCTCCCATAGAGCAACTCGAAGGGTGAGAAACCCGTAGAGGATTGGGGTACCTCCCTAATGGCAAACATCAGATAGGGTATTAGACAGTCCCAATTCTTTCCATCTCTATCCACCACCTTCTTTAACATTTGTTTTAGGGTTTTGTTGAATCTTTCAACCAACCCATCTGTTTGGGGGTGATACACAGATGTACGCAATTGTGTCACTTTGTACAACTTGCATAATTCTTTCATAACCCTGGACATAAAGGGTGTACCTTGGTCCGTAAGCAGTTCCTTACAAATACCCACGCGGCTAAAAACAAGAGATAGCTCTTTGGCTATGGTTTTGGCCGAGGTATTTCGAAGAGGAATTGCTTCCGGATAACGGGTGGCATAGTCCAATATAACCAAAATGTACTGATGCCCCCTAGCAGACTTCATTATCGGACCTACCAAATCCATTGCGATCCTCTCAAAGGGGACCTCAATGATAGGAAGAGGTACCAGCGGGTTACGGAAATGTGGCATAAGTGCCGACTTCTGACACACAGGGCAGGAGGAACAATAATTTTCTGTTTCCTTCATGACCCCAGGCCAATAGAATCTCTGCAGTACCCTCTCTCTGGTTTTCTCGGCCCCCAGATGACCTCCCAGAATGTGCCCATGGGCCAATTCTAACACCAACTTCCTGTAAGGTTTGGGCACCACAAGTTGCTCAATGGTTTCTTCTGCCCTTTGAGCCACTCGATACAGCAGGTCCCTTTCCATAGTGAAGTACGGGTAAGTGCAAGTCTTATCTGGGTTCACTAACTCGCCATCTATTTTCACCACATTTTCCCGTGCCTTTATAAGGGTGGGGTCTTTTAACTGTTCTGTGGCAAAATTTTCCCTGTGAACCTCAAGATCCGAAAACTCCACAGACGGCATGTTTTCATCTGAGGATGTTGGCTCCTCCCCAGTTTCTCGAGTTTCCCCCGCCAATACCAACAAGGGAAATTCAGGAGAGTCCTCACCACTCCCAGAGGAATTCTGGTCATCTTCCTGGTTTATAGGGGTACCAGTGGGGGGCTCAGGACAATCCCAGAGTTCCCAGAATTTTGGAAAATCCCTTCCCACAATAGCATCATGTGGTAAGTGAGACACTAACCCCACCTGATGAGAGAGGTTACCTTTGAGAGTCTCAAAAAACACTGAAGTTACAGGATACTCTCGGGTGTCCCCATGCACACAAATAACAGCCACCTTGTTCTTCCCAGAGAACTTTGTAGTAACTAATTCAGCTTTTATCAATGTTACCAGGCTACCTGAATCCAGCAACACATCAACATTTCTACCATTAATACACATTTTACATAAATGTTTCTCAGGTCCCCGAATGGCAGTGCATGCAACTGTCGCAAACAGCGACTGACGTCTCTCCCTTATAAAGTCACATTGCATAGGCTCATCCACAACTGGGCAATTGGCTGCAATATGTCCCTCTTGGCGGCAGCGGTAGCAAATAATCTTTTTTGCTGCCTCTTGCAGCCTGGGCTTCCCGGGCTGCTCCCGCCAGACCTTAGGTAGAACTCCCACTCTCTCACTCGCTCCACCCTCACCCCTTGGAGTCATCTTACCCGCCACTGGGAATGATCTGGTCTTAGGGTGGAAAGTCCGTGCGTCCCTGGAAGAGGTGGTCAGGTTCTCTGTAGCCAAGTACCTCTCAACCAGATCCACAAGTTTATCTGCATTTTCTGGATCTCCATGGCTTACCCATTTTTGGATGGCAGTAGGAAGAGCTCTCAGGAAACGATCCATAACAACACGTTCCACAATGTTTGGTGCGGTCAAAATCTCTGGCTGCAGCCACTTCCTGCTCAGGTGAATGAGATCATACATTTGAGACCTGGGTGGTTTTCCAACCTGAAAAGTCCAATTATGCACACGCTGAGCCCGGACGGCCAGGGTAACACCCAGCCGTGCCAATATTTCTGTTTTTAGCACCACATAGTCTTTTGCTTGGTCAGGCTCTAGGTCATAATAACCTTTCTGCGATTCCCCAGTTAACAGAGGGGCCACCAGTCCAGCCCAATGCTCCTTAGGCCACTTTTCCCTTTCAGCAGTCCTTTCAAATGTGGTCAAAAACACCTCCGGATCATCCTCTCCAGTCATTTTTGTCAGTAAACGGCTCACACCAAAGGATGCGGTATTATTGTAACCACTTGCTTCATTGGTCTGCGGACGTTGCTGTATTAATGTCTCTATTTGCTGTTGAAAACTCTGCTCTTGCTTCTGCAACAGGTCTATAAAGCGGGCTTCAGATTGCTGCTGGGCTTGTTGCTGAGCTTCCAGACTCTGCAGGTGAGCTTTCTGCTGAGCTTCCAGACTCTGCTGCAAAGTTGCATTTGTCTGCTGCTGGGCTGCAAGGCTCTTTTGTAAACCCGCATTTGTTTGCTGCTGATTTGCATTTGCTAGAGCCAGCTGTCTCAGTATCTCCTCCATGCTGGCCTTAACAAAAAATTAAAAAAAAACTGCCAAAATTCTCCACTAACTGTGAGGGGTTAGCTCGGCAGCGGGTGTGTGTGACCCCCTGGATGGGTTCACAACACAAAAATCAGGCACAGCAGACAGCGTTGTAGGTGCAAAAAACAAAAGATGCGGTTTATTTATGCCACATGCAGTGCAACATATAACAGCCAAACAAAAATAAAACATGAAAATAAATCCTGGTCAGCTTGACCTCTAATTACACACTTAGATTCCCTGTCTAACAACTGAGTGCAGCCTTGTGCTGCACCAGTCCCTGTCTCTGTTGTAGAGGTTTTCCACACAGGCGTTAACTCACCGCACAGAACAGGTGTCACACTCCCCAGTCTATACAAACACAGAACTGGTTCCAGGATGGAGCATCTCCCTAAGCATGCTGGTTTTTTTTGTAGAGGTCTTAATGAGCCCACTTACTTCAGCTGGGCTCATTAACTCTTCCCCTCTAGTTGTAAAAGTCTGCATAAAGCCTGAATCTAGGGCACACATATTTCCCATCCTGGATACAACCAGGTGACTTTACCTGCCTGCTGCCACACTGGATAAAAAAAAAATGGATTAAAGGTGAAATTAATGCAACAAGAAGGGATATACAGAATGTCCTACAATGGGTAGAAGAAACCTGGATGAACATAAAGAGGCAATAATGGAGCTGCGAGAAAGAGTTGAGATGAGATGGCTAGAGATAAGGAACATTCAATATAAGCTTGAAGATCAGGAGAATTGTAGTAAAATTAACCACTTCCCACCCGGCCACTGCATATAAACGGCCGGGTGGGAGCTCTCTACTCCTGACAGGACGTTCCCGAACGTCCTGTCAAAGAAGCGGGATCGCACGCGCTCGCTCCCGCGCAGCTGCGCGATCCCGATGCACGCGTGTCCCCCACACACGCCGCATCTCGGATCGGCAGGAGGGCAATGTAATTTGCCCTCCTGATCCGCACGATGGCTGTGTCTAATCACAGCCATCGTAAGTAAACAAAGGGGGATGGGCGGCAGATAACCGATGATCGCGCCGCCACGTGCCCGCGCAGCGGCGCGATCCCGATCTGTCTGAGACCCCCGGAGACCGGAGAGAAAAATACAACAGGAGGGCCATGTGATTGGCCCTCCTGATCACATGACGACTGTGTCCAATCACAGTAGTCATGTAATGTAAATAGAGAGCAGTTGTAACTGCTCTCATCTCTTCCTCTCCTCACACAGAACCTGTCAGTGAGGAGAGGAAGAGAAATCTTTGCTTCAGCCAGGAAGATCAGTGAGTTTTCTAGCTGTTTGTCTGCTGTTTACCCACTGATCTCACAGCTAGTGTCCCCCAAAACACAGTGTCCCCCAAAACACAGTGTCCCCCAAAACACCTGGCACATCAGCTCGCCATCTGACACATCAGCCACCCGCCATCACCAGGCGCACCTGCCCGCCATCACCAGTCGCATCCGACCCGCCATCACCAGGCGCATCTGACCCGCCATCACCAGGCGCATCTGACCCGCCATCACCAGGCGCATCTGACCCGCCATCACCAGGCGCACCTGCCCGCCATCACCAGGCGCACCTGCCCGCCATCACCAGGCGCATCTTACCCGCCATCACCAGGCGCATCTTACCCGCCATCACCAGGCGCATCTGCCCCGCCATCACCAGGCGCATCTGCCCCGCCATCACCAGGCGCATCTGCCCCGCCATCACCAGGTGCATCTGCCCCGCCATCACCAGGCGCATCTGACCGGCCATCACCAGGCGCATCTGACCGGCCATCACCAGGCGCATCTGACCGGCCATCACCAGGCGCATCTGCCCCGCCATCACCAGGCGCATCTGCCCCGCCATCACCAGGCGCATCTGACCGGTCATCACCAGGCGCATCTGACCGGCCATCACCAGGCGCATCTGACCGGCCATCACCAGGCGCATCTGACCGGCCATCACCAGGCGCATTTGCCCGCCATCACCAGGCGCATCTGACCCGCCATCACCAGGCGCATCTGCCTGCCATCACCAGGCGCATCTGCCCCGCCATCACCAGGCGCATCTGCCCCGCCATCACCAGGCGCATCTGCCCCGCCATCACCAGGCGCATCTGACCGGCCATCACCAGGCGCATCTGACCGGCCATCACCAGGCGCATCTGCCCGCCATCACCAGGCGCATCTGACCGGCCATCACCAGGCGCATCTGCCCGCCATCACCAGGCGCATCTGCCCGCCATCACCAGGCGCATCTGCCCCGCCATCACCAGGCGCATCTGCCCCGCCATCACCAGGCGCATCTGACGCCCGCCATCACCAGGCGCATCTGACGCTCCGCCATCACCAGGCGCATCTGACGCCCGCCATCACCAGGCGCATCTGACGCCCGCCATCACCAGGCGCATCTGATGCCCGCCATCAGGCCCATCTGACGCCCGCCATCAGGTCCATCTGACGCCTGCCATCAGGCCCATCTAACGCCCGCCATCAGGCACATCTGACGCCCGCCATCTGACATCTTCCGCCCACCATCTGACATCTGCCCGTCAACATGACTAAAAGGTCGTACAGCGCAGAGGAGGCTTTCCAGATGCTCCAGAGTATGTCGGACGAGAGTAGCGGGGAACTCTCTCCGTAAGGCCGCGTACACACGGGCGGACTGTTCGCCCAACTAAGTTCGTCAAACAATCCGACAAACAGTCCGTTCAAAATTAGCATGAACGGACTTGACCACACACAATGAACGAACAGTCCGCTGAAAACGTGTGTGATGACGTGTACAGCATGTACGACGGGACTAGAAAAACGACGTCCTATACACTGCAATGCAACCTTCGGCCGTGTAAACCCTTTCTGAGCATGCGCGATACTTAGTCCGTCCAACTTGCATACACATGAGCGGACTGTCCGCTGAAACCAAGTTTGGACGGACAAAACCAAGTTTGAACGGACTGTCTTACGGAAATTCCGTAAGACTTTGTTCCTCAGACTGTCCGCTGAAACAGTCCGCTGAAGCCCACACACGAGCGGACTGTCCGCTGAAACACTGTTCAGTGGACTAAGTTGGGCGAACAGTCCGCCCGTGTGTACGCGGCCTCAGACTCGGATAGCGATTATGAGCCAGTGGAAAGCAGTGGCTCCGAGATGGAAACCGAGGAAGATAGAATCCTAACAAGGAGAAACGGGAGAAATGAGCAGGCGCAGACATCAAACAGCAGCGCACCACTCCAGGATGATATGCAGGCATCCACCAGCAGCGCAGCACTCCGGGATAGGCAGGCATCCACCAGCAGTTCTGCAACCTTCCTAGAAGATAGGCCAGATGCTAGCAACGGAGCATCCCATCAACGAGGCAGTGCCCATACTAGCCTTCCAGATGTTCTGCTGTATCCAACATGGCTGCCCGATACGTCAGTAGAACCTGTTATTCCCCTTTTTACATCCCAGCCAGGCCCTCAGATACAGACGGAAAATGTAACCCCACTTTATTATTTTCATTTATTTTTTACCAATGATCTCCTAACCGACATTGTGGAGCAATGTAATCTATATGCCAGCCAACATATAGCCAACAATCCCAGTTCTTCCTATGCCCGTCCTTTTTTTTGGAAACCCCTCATCGTGGAAGAATTAAAAATTTTCCTTGGCCTAACCCTCAACATGGGGCTAACAAAAAAAATGAAGTCCATTCCTACTGGTCTACCCAACCTATCCACCACATGCCGGTCTATTCATCAATTATGCCCAGAAACCGTGTTGAGATGATCATGAGATTTTTACATTTCAATAACAATGCCCAATGCCTCCCTCGAAATCATCCCAGTTATGATAAATTATTCAAAATTCGGCCCCTAATCAATTTTTTTTCCGCCAGTTTCAAACAGATGTTTACCTCTGATAAAAATATTTGTGTGGATGAATCCCTATTACACTTCACTGGGCGACTTGGAATACAACAATACATGCCCAGTAAAAGAGCCAGACGTAGGGTAAAATTTTATAAGGTGTGTGACAGGGCCACGGGTTACACATATGACTTCATAATTTATGAGGGAAAAGACCGACAGCTAAACCCCCCTGGATGCCCTACCTACATGGGAACAAGTGGCAAAATTGTCTGGCAGCTGATCCAACCATTGCTTGGGAAAGGTTACCACCTATATGTAGACAATTTCTACACAAGTCTCCCACTTTTCCGCCATCTATACCTAAAGCAGACTGTGGCCTGTGGGACAGCACGGACCAACCGCAAAGGCTTCCCACAGATATTGGTCACCAAGAAATTAAAACAGGGTGAAATGGCCAGTATGCGGACGGACGAGGTACTAGCGGTGAAGTGGAGAGATAAAAAAAGAGATGTCTACATCCTTTCCACAATACACAATGACACCTTGGTGGAACTGCAAAGAAAAAAAGGCCCCATCCAGAAGCCAAAATGTATCCACGAGTATAACTTATACATGGGGGGGTGGATATGAATGACCAGATGATGCAGCCCTACTTGGCCACCAGTAGATCACTGTTTTGGTACAAGAAAGTCGCCGTTTATTTGATGCAACTGGCCATGTTCAATTCTTATATTATTTTTTCTAAGAGCACCCAAAGTTCCCTGACCTATCTAAGATTCCAAGATGTCATCACAGCCCTTGTCTATCCCCATGGCCAACCCACTCAACTAATTCGGTCTGATGCAGTAGCCAGACTCCATGAAAGGCACTTTCCCGACATCCTCCCTCCTACCCAAACAGGTCGCAAACCCCCAAAAAAATGCTGTGTGTGTACAAGTAGAGGAATTCGCCGTGACACCCGATACTACTGTCCAGACTGTCCCTCCCAGCCAGGCCTCTGCATTGGAACTTGCTATCGAAGTTATCATACTTCACTAAACTATTAGTAAAGTGAAGATGATTTCTTTCCAGTTTCCACTTTCTGCCATTTCTGTGTATGACCCGGACTGACTATGCCTCTGCCAAACATATTTCTGCCTTCAACGTGAATTGACCTCGGCCTGTTAAATGACCATGCTTTTTGCCTGCCTCCTGAACTGATCATTTGCCCTACCACTGTACAGCACAGGGGTCTCACATGTGAGGGGCTCCAGAAAAAGTTTTCCGAGTGGAGAAAACCTTTTTCTCCAGGTTTTTCATTTTCTCGGATTAGGGTCTGGAGACTCGGAGACTCTACCCCTGTCCTCGGGTCTTACCTGACCAAGGCCCAATGTACAAAGTGCCGCCTGCTGCCATCTGAACTGCCTTTGCCTGCCACCTGAACTGGCCATGCCTGTGCCTGCCACCTGAACTGGACATGCCTATGCCTGAACTGCCTGCTAAACCTTGGACTGTACTGAACCATGTTCATAATTTTCCATATCTGTCTGCTGCCTGGACAATTCCTGGACATTTCCTTTGGCTGTCTAGAAAATGCTTTGACTGCTCTGGAACGGTGTCCCTGCCTGCTAAAACCACAGGTGAGCCTTTTTTTTACCCTTTGCTCAGCAGAATGTATTTTGGTGTGTAATTCTTGGTGTGTACATGCTATATGTTAGAAGCCTGAAGGTGGTACTTGTATGTTGGGCTTCTGTATGCGGCCAGGCTGTGGAAAAGTTTGACACATGGGGTATCGCCATACTCAGGACGAGTAGCAGAATGTATTTTGGGGTGTCATTTTGGCTATGTACATGTTATGTGTTAGAAAGATCTTCTAAATTGACAACTTTGTGAAAAAAAAATAGGTTTTTATTTTCTTTCCACATTTTCCAAAAACTTGTGGAAAGAAATTACATGTTCAAAAGACTCATTATGCCTCATAGAATATACATTAGGTTGTTTTCTTTACAAAATGGGGTCACTTTGTGGGTAATTCCATTGTCCTGGTGCTCCAGGGCCTTCAAAAATGTAATAGGTACTCAGGAAATGAAATGTGTTTCATGTGTTGAAATGTGTTAATTTATGCCTTTAGAACGCCTGATGGTGCTACATGGATGTTGGGCCTCTGTATGTGGCCAGGCTGTGGAAAAGTCTGACACATGGGGTATTTCCATACTCAGGACGAATAGCAGAATGTATTTTGGGGTGTAATTGCAATTATGCCTGCACCATGTGTGAGAAATAACTTGTAAATATGATAATTTAGTGAAGAAAAAAAATAGATATATATTTCTTAATTTTCCAAAGCATTGTGGGGAAAAAATTGCAACTTCAAAAAATTCACTACGCCTCTTACCAATTACCGCAGACTGTCTTCTTTCCAAAAAGGGGTCATTTGGGGGGTTATTGTACTGTCCTGACATTTTAGGGCCTCAAGAACTGAGATAGGCCATCAGTGCATTAGGATTGATACATTTTCAATTATGCATAGCATGGCTTGTAGGCTCTATAACTTTCACACAAACCAATGATCATACACTTATCAGGATTTTTTTTTACCAAAGACATGTAGTAGATTTTTTGGTTTCTTTTAAAAGAGAAAGTAGAAAATTTTGTTTTTTTTTTCAAAAAATTCGCTCTTTTTTCACTTATATTACAAAAAATAATAAATGAAGTGGTAAATAAATACCACCAAAAGAAAGCTCTATTTGTGTGAACAAAATGATAAAAAATTCATTTGGTTACAGTGTAGCATGACTGAGTAATTGTCATTCAAAGTGAGAGAGCACTGAAAGTTGAAAATTGGTCTGGGAAGGAAGGGGGTTTAAGTGTCCTGTATTGAGGTGGTTAAGGATAAGGGACCTTCCAGAGACTGTTTAGGATAGAGATTTAGAAGATGTACTACAGGGAGTGTTCAATAAAGCCCTGAAAAGAGAGTTATCAACACATATTCATTTTAAAAGACTCCAAAAGAATACAGAGAATAAACAAATCCCCCTGAGATTTTCCAATGGATGTAATAGCAAGATTTCATCACTATGAAGTAAAAGAATAGGTGTCTCAGAGTACAAGAAATTCCACACCCATGGATTGTACTGTAACTAAGCTACTTATTTTCACAGATCTATCACCAGAAACATTAGCCCATAGAAGGGCAATGAAACCTTTAAAAAGTAATTTACAATCAAACAACATCACTTATAGATGGGGATTCCCGGCTTGTCTAATTGCAAAGAATCAGGGAATCTCAGCAACCGTATGATTCCCAGAAACCCTAAAATAATTCTGCAGTAAACATGGAAAACTGGCAAAAGAGGCCGCCAGGCTGGAAGAAATTAAAAGACCAAAAGTGGAATAAAGTATAGATCTTTCAGACACATTAAAGTGGAAAATAAGGATGTACAAGAATACTGAGTAGATGAGATGAAGTGGAGTGGGATGAGGGCATGTAGAAATCACTTTGGGGGGGGGGGGGACAACATGGAGTGGCTATGCCCACTTGGGGCTCCGGAACCACTCTTAATTATTGGAGATGAGGTCTGGAGGACAAGGTGGGCATATAAAAGCTCCCGAGAGATGGTTCACTCGACTGAGCTCCCTATTGGGTAGAGGCCGGGTGAGACTCAACATTGTTTTTCAATGTAGGGGGAGGGAGGCGAGAGAGATAGGTGTGGAGGGGTATACGTTGTTTCAATGCTATATATTTGTTTTTAGGTCTTGTTTTTTTGTTATCTGAAGGGTACATTCCAAGAGTTAGGGGAAATCCTCCCCTATTTTTTTCTTTCCTATCATTTCTACTGCAAAGTTCATAGTGTTTCCTTTTGAAGTATGGCACCCTTGAAAATAATTACTTATAAAGTGAGAAGTTTAAATAACCCCAATAAAGAGGCATCAGATATCTCAGGAGTTTTTTTTATAATTTAAACTTTTATTATAGCATTTCTATTACAATCCATACATTTCATCTTAAACATTCCTCTTGTTATTATTCATGTAAAACATATACATTACCCCATTATCCACCCTGCCCCCCTTTAATCTGTTGATCCCCTTAGAATCCACATTATATTATTTCCACCATTGCCTGAAAGTAAGTTTCAGTCATTTTAAACATTCTCCACTTTTCCCATATTGCCCAATATGTATTCAATCTTTCTCCATATTGCTTAAGTATTCCATATTATTAATATACTCAACTCTCAGTATCCATTATCTAATACTAGGTTTTTTAGTGTCTAACCATTTTTTAGGGATGAGGACTTTTGCTGCATTAAGAAAAAATGGTATTCATTTTTTTTTTTATATTGGTTCTTTATTTTCTCCATGCCATGGAATAAACAGGCCCATCCCCTGTTATTATCTCTATATGATCTAATATTCTTTGCCAATATTGTTTTATCTCTGGACATTCCCACAATATATGGAATATTGTTCCAGGTAATTTACATTCTCTCCAACACTGTGGAGATTTAGAGGGATATATTCTATGTATCTTTTCCGGTGTCAAATGCCACCTTATCAGACACTTATAATTTACTTCTATGGACCTTATATCCGATGAATAGTTATAAACAGCGTTTATCATTTGTGACTCCTCAAGTTTAATATACATATCATGTTCCCATTTTACTATAGCAGGTATAGCCCCTTGCCCCTCTATTTCTGTGAGAATTTCATATACCCGAGATATACCATGTTTTACTATATTTTTTGAGTTACAAAGCTTTTCTATTGGTGTTAAAATATTCTCATCTCTAATGGGGCCTGGAATTGAGTTTATTAAATGTTGAATCTTTAAATATTCCCTATCCTTCAAGTTTTGCCACCCATGTTTCTTTATTAAATCCTGTTTTGTCATTAATTCATCTCCATGTAATAATATCTTTTACTTGTATATCTAACATTTGTTTTCCTAATTGTGTACCATTACCTGAAATAAAAAAAATTGTGCCCCCCAGTGGGATTAGTGGGGAATTATACTTCCATTTTTCCCTACGGTGTAGTGAGTCCCATACTTTAAGTGCCGTAAGAGTTATTTCATGTGCTCTGTTGCTTCCTATTCTATATTTTGGCGGTATCCAAATATTTTTTTGTAGTTGTGAACCATAAAGTGTCGCCTCCATTTTTACACATTTCTTATTAGTGCTTGTATTAGCCCATTCCACTAATCTCACTAAAATAATTGCTATATAATACCTATTTGTGTCTGGGAGTGCCATCCCTCTTTTTTTTCCTAGTTAATAAATTATAATTTACCCTTTATTTTTCGTTTTGCCATATATATTTTAAAAATTGTGATTTTATTACCTTAACCACTTAAGCGACATTTAAAAAATTCTACAGGTTGCATTTTTTGTGTTACAGAGGAGGTCTAGGGCTTGAATTATTGCTCTCGCTCTACCGATCGCGGCAATACCTCACATGTGTGGTTTGACCACCGTTTTCATATGCGGGCGCTACTCACGTATGCACTCGCTTCTGTGCGCAAGCTCGTCGTGACGGGGTGTTTTAAAAAAAATAAATGTTTTTCTTATTTATTTTAATTGATTTTATTTATTTTTACACTGTTAAAAAAAAAAAAATGGATCACTTTTATTCCTATTACAAGGAATGTAAACATCCCTTGTAATAGAAAAAAGCATGACAGGTCCTCTTAAATATGAGATCTGGGGTCAAAAAGTCCTCAGATCTCATATTTGGCCTAAAATGCAAAAAAAAAAAAAAAAAAAAAAAATCTGACATTTAAAAAAAAATATACCTTTAAGGCCGCGTACACACGGGCGGACTGTTCGCCCAACCTTGTCCGCTGAACAGTGTTTGGGCGGACAGTCCGCTCGTGTGTGGGCTTTCAGCGGACAGTTTCAGCGGACAGTTGGACGGACAAAGTCTTTCGGAAATTCCGAAAAACTGTCCGCTGAAACTGTGTTTGAGCGAACAGTCCGCCCGTGTGTGGGCCTGTCCGCTGTACTTTCGAAATGAGCGGACTGTTCCCGCTCGGAAAGTCCGCCCATTTCGAGCGCGTGTACAGGTAGGCGGGGCCCGCGACGTCTCCTTCGCGGGCTCCGCCGCCTGGAATGGGCTTAAAGGGGAACCCCAACGCCGAAAAAAAACGGCGTGGGGGTTCCCCCAAAGTCCACACCAGACCCTTGCCCGAGCACGCTACCCGGCCGGCCAGGAAACGGCCTCCTGAGCCGTACCAGGCCGCGTGCCCTCAACATGGGGGGTGCCTTGGGGAAGGGGGGGCCGCGCGGCCCCCCCCACCCCAAAGCACCTTGTCCCCATGTTGATGAGGACAAGGGCCTCTTCCCGACAACCCTGGCCGTTGGTTGTCGGGGTCTGCGGGCGGGGGGCTTATCGGAATCCGGGAGCCCCCTTTAAGAAGGGGGCCCCCGGATACCGGCCCCCCACCCTATGTGAATGAGTATGGGGTACAATGTACCCCTACCCATTCACCTGTGAAATAAAGTACAAAAAAAAACACAACACAGGGAAAAAATATTTTATTGCACAGCTCCGGGGGTCTTCCGTCTTCGGGGGTCTTCTCGCCGGACTCCTCCGCTATCTGTGTGTAGCTCTTTTACTAGCGGAGGAGTCCGGCTTTCTTCCTCCCCGCCGCCGGCCTCTTCTCCCGACTTCGGGGGTCTTGTCCCCCTCTTCGGTTCTTCTGCCGGGCCACCGCGCCTTCTTGTAGCTCTTTTACAGGCGGTGGCCCGGTCTTCTGTCGCCGCTGTCGTCGCCGCCGCCGCCGCCGCCTTCCGTTCTTGTTCTTCTTCTTGTTCTTCTTCTTGTTCTTCTCCTGGAGATGTTGACTCGACGAGCTCTCCGGCCGGAATGCCAGGGACACGCTCCGCTGCCACTTATATAGTGACAATGGGGCGGTGTCACATGGTATATGTCACATGGGTTGGTCACATGGTGACCCCGCCCCCTTACGATGTCATAGTCCCCATGTGACATCAACCCATGTGACCAACCCATGTGACATATACCATGTGACACCGCCCCATTGTCACTATATAAGTGACCGCACAGCGCGGCTCTGGCATTCCGGCCGGAGAGAGCGACGTGTCAACATCTCCTGGGGAAGAAGAAGAAGAACAAGAAGAAGAACAAGAACGGAAGGCGGCGGCGACGGCGACGACAGCGGCGACAGAAGACCGGGCCACCGCCTGTAAAAGAGCTACAAGAAGGCGCGGTGGCCCGGCAGAAGAACCGAAGAGGGGGACAAGACCCCCGAAGTCGGGAGAAGAGGCCGGCGGCGGGGAGGAAGAAAGCCGGACTCCTCCGCTAGTAAAAGAGCTACACACAGATAGCGGAGGAGTCCGGCGAGAAGACCCCCGAAGACGGAAGACCCCCGGAGCTGTGCAATAAAATATTTTTTCCCTGTGTTGTGTTTTTTTTTGTACTTTATTTCACAGGTGAATGGGTAGGGGTACATTGTACCCCATACTCATTCACATAGGGTGGGGGGCCGGTATCCGGGGGCCCCCTTCTTAAAGGGGGCTCCCGGATTCCGATAAGCCCCCCGCCCGCAGACCCCGACAACCAACGGCCAGGGTTGTCGGGAAGAGGCCCTTGTCCTCATCAACATGGGGACAAGGTGCTTTGGGGTGGGGGGGGCCGCGCGGCCCCCCCTTCCCCAAGGCACCCCCCATGTTGAGGGCACGCGGCCTGGTACGGCTCAGGAGGGGGGGCGCGCTCGCTCGCCCCCCTTTCCTGGCCGGCCGGGTAGCGTGCTCGGGCAAGGGTCTGGTGTGGACTTTGGGGGAACCCCCACGCCGATTTTTTTCGGCGTTGGGGTTCCCCTTTAAGCCCATTCCAGGCGGCGGAGCCCGCGACGTCTCCTTCGCGGGCCCCGCCTACCTGTACACGCGCTCGAAATGGGCGGATTTGCCTCCTCCTTACGTGGGCGAGTCCGTTCATTTCAAAAGTTGAGCGAACTGTTTGCCCAACCTTGTTCGTCAAACAGTCCGCTCGTGTGTGGGCAAGTCCGCTCATGCAAATTTTGAGCGGACTGTTTGCCGAAACTGTTTGACGAACAAGGTTGGGCAAACAGTCCGCGCGTGTGTACGCGGCCTAAGAGGTATGGGCGGAAGTGACGTTTTGACGTAGCTTCCACCCTCCTATGGTATAGAGACGAGTGGGGGCCATCTTAGCCTCACTTGTCTCTATGCCCAGCAGATGAAAGGACCCGATCGCCTCCGCCGCTACTGACGGCTCCGGTAAGCGGCGGAGGTGCGGGAGGGCGGAGGGAGGGGGGGTGGCACCTCTCCCACCGCCGATAGCGGTGATCTCGCGGGGCGAATCCGCCGCAGAAACCACCGTTATCGTACAGCCGACCGCCGCCTGAAGAGATGGATATCTCGGTTGTGGCAGCAGCTGCTGCCGTTACCAAGATATCCCTCTTCAAAAATAGGTCGTACATCGTCGTGAGGCGGTCGGCAAGTGGTTAAAGAAACTTTTGTTTTTGGAATTTATTGGAAGCATTTGTAATTTGTATGTCATTTTTGGTAAAATCACTATCTTCAACATATTAATTCTGCCTATCCATGTGATTGAGGAATTTCTTATGTTCCTTAACTGTTTTAATTTCATTTAATAATGGAATATAATTAGTGTGAGGGGTTAGCTCGGCAGCGGGTGTGTGTGACCCCCTGGATGGGTTCACAACACAAAATCAGGCACAGCAGAAAGCGTTGTAGGTGCAAAAAAAAACAAAAGATGCGGTTTATTTATGCTACATGCAGTGAAACATACAAATACCCACGCGGCTAAAAACAAGAGATAGCTCTTTGGCTATGGTTTTGGCCGAGGTATTTCGAAGAGGAATTGCTTCCAGATAACGGGTGGCATAGTCCAATATAACCAAAATGTACTGATGCCCCCTAGCGGACTTCATTATCGGACCTACCAAATCCATTGCGATCCTTTCAAAGGGGACCTCAATGATAGGAAGAGGTACCAGCGGGTTACGGAAATGTGGCATAGGTGCCGACTTCTGACACACAGGGCAGGAAGAAAAATAATTTTCTATTTCCTTCATGACCCCAGGCCAATAGAATCTCTGCAATATCCTCCCTCTGGTTTTCTCTGTCCCCAGATGACCTCCCAGAATGTGCCCGTGGGCCAATTCTAACACCAACTTCCTGTAAGGTTTGGGCACCACAAGTTGCTCAATGGTTTCTTCTGCCCTTTGAGCCACTCGATACAGCAGGTCCCTTTCCATAGTGAAGTACGGGTAAGTGCAAGTCTTATCTGGGTTCACTAACTCGCCATCTATTTTCACCACATTTTCCCGTGCCTTTATTAGGGTGGGGTCTTTTAACTGTTCTGTGGCAAAATTTTCCCTGTGAACCTCAAGATCCGAAAACTCCACAGACGGCATGTTTTCATCTGAGGATGTTGGCTCCTCCCCAGTTTCTCGAGTTTCCCCCGCCAATACCGACAAGGGAAATTCAGGAGAGTCCTCACCACTCCCAGAGGAATCCTGGTCACCTTCCTGGTTTATAGGGGCACCAGTGGGGGGCTCTGGACAATCCCAGAGTTCCCAGAACTTTGGAAAATCCCTTCCCACAATAGCATCATGTGGTAAGTGAGACACTAACCCCACCTGATGAGAGAGGTTACCTTTGGGGGTCTCAAAAAACACAGAAGTTACAGGATACTCTCGGGTGTCCCCATGCACACAAATAACAGCCACCTTGTTCTTCCCAGAGACCTCTGTAGTAACTAATTCAGCTTTTATCAATGTTACCAGGCTACCTGAATCCAGCAACACATCAACTTTTCTACCATTAATACACATTTTACATAAATGTTTCTCAGGTCCCTGAATGGCAGTGCATGCAACTGTCACAAACAGCGACTGACGTCTCTCCCTTATAAAGTCACATTGCATAGGCTCATCCACAACGGGACAATTGGCTGCAATATGTCCCTCTTGCCCGCAGCGGTAGCAAATAATCTTTTTCGCTGCCTCTTGCAGCATGGGCTTCCTGGGCTGCTCCCGCCAGACCTTAGGTAGAACTCCCACCCTCTCACTCTCTCCACCCTCACCCCTTGGAGTCATCTTACCCGCCACTGGGGATGATCTGGTCTTAGGGTAGAAAGTCCGTGAGTCCCTGGAAGAGGTGGTCAGGTTCTCTGTAGCCAAGTACCTCTCAACCAGATCCACAAGTTTATCTGCATTTTCTGGATCTCCATGGCTTACCCACTTTTGGATGGCAGTAGGAAGAGCTCTCAGGAAACGATCCATAACAACACGTTCCACAATCTTTGGTGCGGTCAAAGTCTCTGGCTGCAGCCACTTCCTGCTCAGGTGAATGAGATCATACATTTGAGACCTGGGAGGTTTTCCAACCTGAAAAGTCCAATTATGCACACGCTGAGCCCGGACGGCCAGGGTGACCCCCAGCCGTGCCAATATTTCTGTTTTTAGCACCACATAGTCTTTTGCTTGGTCAGGCTCTAGGTCATAATAAGCTTTCTGCGATTCCCCAGTTAACAGAGGGGCCACTAGTCCAGCCCATTGCTCCTTAGGCCACTTTTCCCTTTCAGCAGTCCTTTCAAATGTGGTCAAAAACACCTCCGGATCATCCTCTCCAGTCATTTTTGTCAGTAAACGGCTCACACAAAAGGATGCGGTATTATTGTAACCACTTGCTTCATTGGTCTGCGGATGTTGCTGTATTAATGTCTCTATTTTCTGTTGAAAATTCTGCTCTTGCTTCTGCAACAGGTCTATGAAGCGGGCTTCAGATCGCTGCTGGGCTTGTTGCTGAGCTTCCAGACTTTGCTGCAAAGTTGCATTTGTCTGCTGCTGAGCTTCCAGACTCCGCTGCAAAGTTGCATTTGTCTGCTGCTGATTTGCATTTGCCTGCTGCTGGGCTTGTTGCTGAGCTGCAAGGCTCTTTTGTAAACCCGCATTTGTTTGCTGCTGATTTGCATTTGCCTGCTGCTGATTTGCATTTGCTAGAGTCAGCTGTCTCAGTATCTCCTCCATGCTGGCCTTAAAAAAAAAACTAAAAAAACTAAAAAAAAAACTGCCAAAATTCTCCACCAACTGTGAGGGGTTAGCTCGGCAGCGGGTGTGTGTGACCCCCTGGATGGGTTCACAACACAAAATCAGGCACAGCAGAAAGCGTTGTAGGTGCAAAAAAAAAACAAAAGATGTGGTTTATTTATGCTACATGCAGTGAAACATATAACAGCCAAACAAAAATAAAACATGAAAATAAATCCTTGGTCAGCTTGACCTCTAATTACACACTTAGATTCCCTATCTAACAACTGAGTGCGGCCTTGTGCAGCACCAGTCCCTGTTGTAGAGGTTTGCCACACAGGCGTTAACTCACCACACAGAACAAGTGTCACACTCCCCCAGTCTATACAACACAAAACTGGTTCTAGGATGGAGCATCTCCCTAAGCATGCTGGGGTTTTTTGTAGAGGTCTTAATGAGCCCACTTACTTCAGCTGGGCTCATTAACTCTTCCCCTCTAATTGTACAAGTCTGCATAAAGCCTGAATCTAGGGCACACATATTTCCCATCCTGGATACAACCAGGTGACTTTACCTGCGTGCTGCCACATTAGTTTGGTATAGGTCGTGGTCAGTAGCTGTAATTTTTATTCCTAAATATGTTATTTATTTTTTCTCCCATGTGAAGGGGGATTCTTGTTGTAATAGTTTCTCTTCCTTTAAATCTATTCCTATATTCAATATAACTGTTTTTATAGGGTTTATTTTGAAGTTTGAGAGGGCTCCATAGTCCTTTATTTCTTTAACTAAACAGGGAAGTGACAGTCGCGGGTTGGTCATATATAGGAGTATGTCATCTGCATACACTGCTACCTTATGTTCCTCCTCTCCCAATTTTACCCCCCTTATGTTGACATTATTTTGTATTTTTGTGAGTAGGGATGAGCTTCGAGTTCGAGTCGAACTCATGTTCGACTTGAATGTTGCCTGTTCGTCTGTTCAGCGAACAGTGAACAATTTGGGCTGTTCGCAGCCCATATTCGAAAAGCCAGAACACCCTATACAAGTCTATGGGAGAAATCTAAAGTGCTCATTTTAAAGGGTAATATGCAAGTTACTGTCCTAAAAAGTGTTTGGGGACCTGGGTCCTGCCCTAGGGGACATGGATCAATGCAAAAAAAAGTTTTAAAAACTGCCGTTTTTTCAGGAGCAATGATTTTAATAATGATTAAAGTGAAACAATAAAAGTGTAATATTCCTTTAAATTTCGTAGCTGGGGGGTATCTATAGTATGCCTGTGAATGGGGCGCATGTTTCTGGTGCTTAGAACTGTCCCTGCACAAAGTGTCATTTGTGCAGGAAAAAAAGTCTTTTAAAATCACTTGCGGCTAAATTGTCGGCTCCCCGTAATACAGAGAACACTCAATGAGTGTTCTCTGTATTAGCCGACAATTCATTCATTCATTGATTAAAAAAAAAAAGCGTGGGGGTTCCCCTAAATTCAATTACCAGGCCCTTCAGGTCTGACATGGTTATTAAGGGGAACCCCGTGTCAAATTAAAAAAAAAATTGACGTGGGGGGTCCCCCTAAATATTCATACCAGACCCTTCAGGTCTGATATGGATATTAAGGGGAACCCCGCATCAAATAAAAAAAAATTGACGTGGGGGTCCCCCTAAAAATCCATACCAGACCCTTTATCCAAGCATGCAACCTGGCAGGCCGCAGGAAAAGAGGGGGGACGAGAGAGCGCCCCCCCCCTCCCTCCTGAACCATACCAGGCCACATACCCTCAACATTGGGAGGATGCTTTGGGGGTCTGTGACCCCTCAAAGCACCTTGTCCCCATGTTGATGAGGACAAGGGCCTCATCCTCACAACCCTGGCCGGTGGTTGTGAGGGTCTGCGGGCGGGGGGCTTATCAGAATCTGGAAGCCCCCTTTAACAAGGGGACCCCCAGATCCCGCCCCCCCCTGTTTGAAATGGTAAGGGGGTACAAAAGTACCCCTACCATTTCACAAAGAAAGTGTAAAATGGTTAAATAAGACCAACACACTTTTGAAAAATTCCTTTATTAAAAATAAAAAAAATAAAAAAAAGACTCCAGCGGTGCTAATCCACTCTGGAGGATTAACGCTCTGATGTAACGGAAACCACTCTGTAGGTTTCCGTTACATCAGAGGGGGCGGGGTCACCCATACGTCACTGGGGAACCCCTGGCTCCCTTCACCAGCGTCAGAGGGGGCGGGTCAGGTGACGGGTGGCCCCGCCCTCCTAATATAAGAAACGTCAGCGCTGGGCTCTCTGCAGTGTCTCCGGAGTGGAGACAGAAGACGGATGTATGGACAGCGCTGGACTGAGAGATCCCCCGTCGCTGGATATGATCATCCATCGCTGGACACCGGAGATTCGGAGCTGGATAGCAAGAGGGGATTAGCACAGCTGGAATCTTTTTTTTATTTTTAATAAAGGAATTTTTCAAAAGTGTGTTGGTCTTATTTAACCATTTTTACACTTTCTTTGTGAAATGGTAGGGGTACTTTTGTACCCCCTTACCATTTCAAACGGGGGGGCGGGATCTGGGGGTCCCCTTGTTAAAGGGGGCTTCCAGATTCTGATAAGCCCCCCGCCCGCAGACCCTCACAACCACCGGCCAGGGTTGTGAGGATGAGGCCCTTGTCCTCATCAACATGGGGACAAGGTGCTTTGAGGGGTCACAGACCCCCAAAGCATCCTCCCAATGTTGAGGGTATGTGGCCTGGTACGGTTCAGGAGGGAGGGGGGCCGCTCTCTTGTCCCCCCTCTTTTCCTGCGGCCTGCCAGGTTGCGTGCTCGGATAAAGGGTCTTGTATGGATTTTTAGGGGGACCCCCACTTCAATTTTTTTTTTTTATTTAATGCGGGGTTCCCCTTAATATCCATGTCAGACCTGAAGGGCCTGGTAATTGAATTTTTTTTGCATTGATTCATGTCCCCTGGGGCAGGACCCAGGTCCCCAAACACTTTTTAGGACAGTAACTTGCATATTACCCTTTAAAATGAGCACCTTAGATTGTGAACGTTCGAGTCCCATAGACTTTAATAGGGTTCTAAAGTTCACACGAAGTTTAGGTCTGTTCGCAGGTTCTGGTGCGAACCAAACAGGGGGGTGTTCGGCTCATCCCTATTTGTGAGTAATGGTTCCAGAGCAATCACATACAGGAGTGGCAAAAGCGCACACCCCTGCCTTGTCCCATTAAGCATCTCGAATGGAGATGTCATACTCCTATTGATCCCTACTCTAGCTGATGGCTGCGTATAAAAATTATTTATCCATCTCAGCATCTTTGGTCCTATACCTATGCTCTGGAGGGTTTCCATCATAAAGCACCAATCTACTCGGTCAAATGCCTTTTCGGCATCGATCGATATTAATATCATTGGGGGCTTAACTTCCTTTTCTTTTCCCATGAGTAGCAAGGTTCTTAAACTGTTATCTCTCCCCTCTCTGCCCAGAATGAATCCTACTTGATCCCCATTTATTAATTCCGGCACAAGATTTTTTAATCTTGTTGCTAGAACATTCGCATATAATTTTGTATCAGCGTTCAATAACGCTATAGGCCAGTAATTAGAGCAAATTGATTTGTCCTTGCCAGGTTTCGGTATAACAGTTATATTTTCCAGTAGAGACTCTTTCCTTATTTCCTCGTTGTCCCCTATTTTATTTAGATATTCGCAAAGTACTGGTACTAATTGATCTTTAAATTTCTTATAATACTTAATTGAGAAGCCGTCTGGGCCCAGGCTTTTCCCACTAGAGGTTTCCTTTAAAGCTTTATAAATTTCATCTACAGTAATTGGCTCCTCTAATCTATTAGCGCTTGCTAATGATATTTTTGATAAATTTGTTTCAATCAAATATTTTTGTATTTTAACTCTTCTGATCTGTTTTTCTTCGCCTGTCTCAGAGCTTCTAATTGAATATAATGCACTATAGTATGATTTAAAGTGGTTGTAAACCCTTACAAACCACTTTGACCTACAGGTAAGCCTAGATTAAGGCTTACCTGTAGGTCCAAGAAATATCTCCTAAACCTATACGGTTTAGGAGATATTTGCTCGAAGACAGGCACCGCTGTCTACGGCACATGCGCCATAGACAGCGGCGCGCAGACGCACTGAGCGCGGCATTTCCAACAATGGAGCTGCCGCGCGTGTCGGCTCCCGTGCGAATGCGCGGGAGTGACGTCATCGCGGCTTCGCCGAATGACAGCGGCGGAGCTGCGAGACCCCACCGAGAAGATGGATGCGCCGGACTACAGGGGACAGTGGTGACATCGCTGGCTCCTGTGTCAGGTAAGTGACACATAATGGGCTACTATGCGATCCATAGTAGTCCATTATGCTTTGCCTTTGCAGGGAATGAAAGAGGAAGTAAACCCATCAGGGTTTATATCCTCTTTAAAGGCATTAGCTATCTCAGATGTTCTGTATTTCATTTCCCCGTACTTGTTTTTAATCTTTTCAATATAATTTAAGTTTTTTTTTTTTCCTTTGAGATCCTTGTCAGATGTTTCACCTGCTTATTTCCCCACATATATCTTTCTTTAGCTACGTTCTTAAATATTTTTCTAGTCTCCTGCTCCATCATATCATTTAGCTGTCCACGCTTTATAAGTATCTCCTTTTGTATAGTTCTATCTAAATGCCTCTTATAGCTCTCTACTTTCAGCTATATATATGAACTCCATAGGGGGAGATGTGGAAATATGCGAAGAAGCCCTAGGGGCCCATATACATTATCTCACATTTTTTTAAATATTTTATTATATCTTTTCATGTGGCAACACTGAAGAAATTACACTTTGCTACAATGTTAAGTAGTGAGTGTACAGCTTGTATAACAGTGTAAATTTGCTGTCCCCTCAAAATAACTCAACACACAGCCATTAATGTCTAAACCACTGGCAACAAAAGTGAGTACACCCCTAAGTGAAAATGTGTAAATTAGGCACAATTAGCCATTTCCCCTCCCCGGTGTCATGTGACTCATTAGTGTTACAAGGTCTCAGGTGCGAATGGGGGGCAGGTGGGTTAAATTTGGCGTTATCACTCTCACTCTCTCATACTGGCCACTAGAAGTTCAATATGGCACCTCATGGCAAAGAACTCTCTAGACCATACAGTGGTTTAACAGGACAGGTTCCACTTAGAACAGGTCTCGCCATGGGCGACCAAAGAAGTTGAGTGCCCATGCTAAACGTCATATCCAGAGGTTGTCTTTGGGAAATAGACTTTTGAGTGCTGCCGGCATTGCTGCAGAGGTTCCCATAAGGAAGCCTCTTCTAAAGATGACGCACAAGAAAGCCTGCAAACAGTTTAAAGAAAAGCAGACTAAGGACATGGATTACTGGAGACATGTCCTTTGGTCTGATGAGATCAAGATAAACTTATTTGGTTCAGATGGTATTAAGCATGTGTGACGGCAACTAAGTGAGGAGTACAAAGACAAGTGTGTCTTGATTACAGTCAAGCATGGTGGTGGGAGTGTTATGGTCTGGGGCTGCATGTGTGCTGCCAGCACTAGAGGACTACAGTTCATTGAGGCAACCATGAATGCCAACATGTACTGTGACATACGGAAGCAGAGCATGATCACCTCCCTTCAGAGACTGGGCCACAGGGCAGAATTCCAACATTATAACGACCCCAAACACACCTCCAAGATGACCACTGCCTTGCTAAAGAAGCAGAGGGTAAAGGTTATGGACTGGCCAAGCAGGTCTCCATAACTAAACCCTATTGAGTATCTGTGGGGCATGCTCAAACGGAAGGTGGAGGAGTGAAAGGTCTCTAGCATCCACCAGCTCTGTGATGTCATCATGGTGGAGTGAAAGAGGAGTCCAGTGGCAACCTGTGAAGCTCTGGTGAACTCCATGCTCAAGAGTAGGGATGAGCTTCGTGTTCGAGTCGAACATACGTTCGACTCGAACATCGGCTGTTCGCCCGTTCGGCGAATTCCGAACGTTATGGGCCGTATCTTTTATAATAGAGCTTGCAGTCAGTGTTAGGAGCTTGTGCGTGCTGTCTGCGGGCTCTGTACCCAGTACACACCGCTATATCCATCTACATAGCTCTTCTCTATTTGAGCCATCTGCCATCTGCAGGAGTTATTGGAAGTTGTGTGTGCCTCCAGCACAGCACAGTATACATCTGTATTTACCCTTTATTGCTGGTGTTCTATAATAAAGGCATCTGCAGGAGTTAGTGGGTGTTGTATGCCTCCAGCACAATATACACCTGTATCTACCCTTTATTGCTGTTCTCTAATAGAGCCACCTGCAGGGCTTAGTGGGTGTTGTGTGCCTCCAGTACAGTATGCCCCTTTATCTACCCTTTATTGCTGGTGTTCTATAATAAAGGCATCTGCAGGAGTTAGTGGGTGTTGTGTGCCTCCAGCACAATATACACCTGTATCTACCCTTTATTGCTGTTCTCTAATAGAGCCATCTGCAGGGCTTAGTGGGTGTTGTGTGCCTCCAGTACAGTATACCCCTTTATCTACCCTTTATTGCTGGTGTTCTATAATAAAGGCATCTGCAGGAGTTAGTGGGTGTTGTGTGCCTCCAGCACAATGTACACTACACAATTGCTGTTTTACCCAACTCCCTTCAGGCCATTACCATGTCTGGAAGGCCAGCAAGGAGAGGCAGACAGGCGCGAGCCGATAAAAGAGGGCAAGCAGGCTCTGTGTCTAGAGACAACAGTGCTGGTCGTGGACGCGGTGCATCGTCATCAGCACGCGGCCATGGGACACGCTTGCCCTTCTTTTCGGCAGCTGGACATGTTGAGCCGCAACATGCCAACGACTTGGTAGAGTGGATGACCAAGCCCTCTTCATCCTCCTCATCCTCTCTCACCCAGTCTCAGGGTACTAGCAAAGCAGCTGCCAACGCATCGTCTTCCCTCGTCTCAATGTCATCATCAGTGACTCCTTCCCTAGACCCACCAGGTCCTCCTGAGGAGTCTCCTGAACTCTTTGAGCACAGTGTTGGGTACATGCTCCAGGAGGATGCCCAGTGTTTTGTAAGCTCTGATGATGACACTCAGCTAGAGGAAGGCAGTAGCGTGAATGCAGAGAGAGGGGATGCTCAAGAAGGACAGCAATCTGGCAGTCATGTTCCACAAGCTGCAGCATACTGCCAGGTTTGCTACAGCGATGAAGAGGGAGGGGATGATGAGGGCACTGACTCCACGTGGGTGCCTGATAGGAGAGAGGAGGAGGAGGAGGAGGCACATGTCCAACGAGGCAGGATGCCCTTCGGGGGCCAGCTTAGGGGCAGCACACCGACTGAATCACACCGCAGAGCTCCGCCTGTGCAGGGCGCTGCCTCTGCACGTTATTCTAAAAGTTCTTTGGTGTGGGCCTTTTTTGGGACGAGTGCATCAGATCGCACCGCTGCTATTTGCAAAATATGTCTCAAGCGTATTTAGCGTGGCCAAAACATCAGCCGCTTGGGCACCACATGCTTGACCAGACATATGTTGACCTGCCATGCAGCTCGTTGGCAAGCGTACCTCAAAGACCCACACCAAAGAATAAAGAGGACCTCTCCTTGCTCCTCATCAGCTGGCATCTCCAACCCCACTAGACCTTCAGTCCTCTCTGAAACCTGCTCTGAGAGGAATGAAGGTGTAGAATTAGGTGTGTCACAGCCAAGTGCTTCCAGGCACTCTGCTAGCAGTACACCCACGTCCGATTATAGCAGGTAAATGTCCCTGCCCCAGCTGCTGGACCGGCAAAAGAAGTTCACTCCCAGCCATCCACATGCCCAGCGGTTGAATGCTAGCTTGGCTAAATTGCTAGCACTTCAACTGCTGCCTTTTCAGTTGGTAGACTTGGCCCCCCTCCGTGAGTTTGTACAATGTGCGGTTCCTCAGTGGCAGGTCCCCAAACGCCACTTTTTCTCACGGAAGGCGATTACGGCTCTCTACCGGCATGTGGAAGGCAATGTCCTAGCCTCGCTGGACAGGGCGGTCAGCGGTAAGGTGCATATTACCACTGACTCATGGTCCAGCAGGCATGGACAGGGACGTTACCTGTCTTTCACGGCCCATTGGGTCACTCTTCTGGCAGCTGGGAAGGATGCAGGACAAGGTGCAGTAGTGTTGGAGGTTGTTCCGCCACCACGCCTCCAAAATGCTACTATTGGTTGCGACACACCTCTCTCCTCCACCCCCTCCTCTTCTTCTTCCTCCATGACCTCTTCCAGTGCTCTGTCCTCAGAACCAGCGGTGCTCCGTAGGTGTTCCAGGGGCTACGCAAGTACGCAGGCAAAACGATGCCATGCTGTGCTTGCGCTGGTTTGTTTGGGGGACAGGAGCCACACTGGGGCGGATGTTTTGTCAGCTCTGCAGGGGCAGGCCGAGAGGTGGTTGACGCCACGCCAGCTTAAGCCAGGAATGGTGGTTTGCGACAATGGCACCAACCTCCTCTCCACCCTCCGACAGGGACAACTGACGCATGTGCCCTGTGTAGCTCATGTCCTTAACCTGGTGGTGCAGCGGTTCTTGGGCAGGTACCCAGGCTTACAGGATGTCCTGAAGCAGGCCAGGAAAGTCTGTGTGCATTTCCGCCGATCATTTAATGCCTGTGCTCGGCTGGCTGAGCTCCAAAAGGAGTTGAACCTGCCCAAGAGCCGCCTTATCTGTGACATGCTCACCAGGTGGAACTCAACGTTGGCCATGCTGCAGCGGCTGCACACGCAGCAGAGGGCCATCAATGAGTACCTGTGTGACTACGGCACCAGGACAGGGTCAGGGGAGCTTGGTTTTTTCTCATCACGCCAGTGGGGCATGATCAGGGATGCATGCACTGTCCTGTCACCGTTTGAGGAGGCCACAAGGATGGTGAGCAGTGACAGTGCATGCATCAGTGACACTGTACCTCTTGTCCACCTCTTGGAGCATACGCTGCGTGGAATAATGGACAGGGCACTTGAGGCAGAACAGAGGCAGGAAGAGGAGGACTTCCTTGCCTCTCAAGGCCCCCTTTATCCAGACAGTGTTCCTGCTGTGTCACCCATCACACAGGAAGAGGATGAGGAGGAGGAAGAGGAGGAGGAAGATGATTGTGTCAGCATGGAGGTGGAGGCTGGCACTCAGCATCAGCAGCAGCAGCAGTCTCGTAGGGATGATTTACAGTCCCAAGAAACCCGTGGACTTGTACGTGGCTGGGAGGAGGTAGCTGCGGATCATGTTGTCCTTAGTGACCCAGAGGACTCCGGACCGAATGCCTCAGCTAACCTACGCTGCATGGCTTCCCTGATCCTGCAAAGCCTGCGGAAGGATCCTGTTATTCTTCGGATCAAGGAGAGGGACCATTACTGGCTGGCCACTCTCCTTGATCCACGGTACAAGGGTAAGGTTGCCGACCTTATCTTGCCATTGCAGAGGGAGCATAGGATGAGACATCTCCGGGAGGCCTTGCAGAAAGGTCTGTGCAACGCGTTCCCAGAGACTGGGAGGTTACAAACTCCTGGTCCTGGACAACGTGTTGCTGAGGCATTGGTCAGGAGGAGCGGTGGAGAAGGTGGCCGTCTGACTGATGCTTTCAGACAATTTTTTAGTCCGCAGTCCCAAGGTATGATCGGTTCCAGCAACCATCGCCAGCGTCTGATTTACATGGTGCAGGAATACCTAGGGGCAAGGTCCGACTTGGACACCTTTCCCACCGAAAATGATATGGCTTACTGGGTCTTGAGGATGGATCACTGGCCAGAGCTTGCACAGTATGCAATTGAGCTACTGGCCTGCCCTGCATCCAGCGTTCTTTCGGAACGCACCTTCAGTGCTGCTGGTGGCTTTGTTACCGATCACAGGGTGCGCCTGTCCACCGAATCAGTTGATCGACTGACCTTCATCAAGATGAATCAGTCTTGGATAACCCACAGCTACCAAGGACCTGAAGCTGATGTAACCAAATAATTTTTTTTGAAATATCACATCCCTTCAAGACTGCCTATGCTGATGCTGAGTGACTGTCCTGTTATGTTGATTGTCTATTCCTCCTCCGCTGATATGTTGGAAGAACATTTCTGGTTCTGGGTGATGCCATCAGCCCAATTTTTCTGCATCTGTTTAACAGGGGCGTTTAATTACAATTTTTGATGCAATGCTTTGCAGCAGGGCTAATTCCTGCAATAAAACTAGAGTATATGGGAGAGGTTGCAGTGTCGTGGCTCCAGCACCAGTGCCTAAGGCCTAATTTTTCTGCCCCTGTTTAACAGGGACATGTAATTACAATTCTTGATATAATATTTCACAGGAGGGCTCGTTCCTGTGCCCACCCAGAGTAACTGTGAGGACTTATAGTGTTGTGGCACCAGCACCACAACCACCAAAGGTCAATTTTTCTACCACTGTTCAACAATGGCATGTAATTACAATTCTTGATATAATCGTTCTCAGCAGGGCGCTCAAGCGCCCACCAAGATTCACTTTGAGGGCTTACAATGTTGTGGCAAAACCAACACCTTGTTCCGCCATTTCTGCAGAGCATATAGGGCAGGCCCCTACTTTCAAACATCCAACTTACAAACATCTCCTACTTGCACACGGAAGGAGACAACAGCAAGTGAGATGAAAAAAGATGGACGACAAAACAAATTATATAGGGGTGATAACCCTTCCCCATGTTTTCCAAAAAGCTTAAAAATTGTTTTTTTGACTGGAGCTACACTTTAAAAATGTACCCGTTGAAAATTACAAACAGATTCAACCTAACACAACAAACCTACACAGTCCCTGTCTTGTTTGCACCACCTGTATACTGCTGTTCTGAGTATATAGGGCCTGGGGGCCACACGCATTTCCTTTTTTTAATATGGGTACAGGGTTCCCCTTAATATGCGTACAAGATCCAAAAGGGCTGGTAATTGGGCAGGTAGGGCTACCAATGCCATTTTTCTCAATGATTTTCAACCATATTGCAGGAACCAGATATAACATTAAAACCGCAAGCAGTTTTAAATGATGTTATTTCCGTTTAATGTCATTTTGTGCAGGGACTGTTCTAAACACGGGAGACACGTGGCACTTCACAGGCATACTACAGACACCCCCCAGGCACGATACTTAAAGGAATATTTCACTTTTTTTCACTTTAATCGTCATTAAAATCAATGCTCCCGCCAAAACGGCCATTTTTAAAAACATTTTAGGCATTGACCCATGTCCCCTGGGGCAGGAGCCAGGTCCCCAAACCCTTTTTAGGACAGTATCTTGCATATTAGCCGTTAAAATTAGCACTTTTAATTTCGAACGTTCGAGTCCCATAGACTTCAATGGGGTTCTAAAGTTCGTACGAATTTAGGGTCCGTTCGAAAGTTCTGGTGCGAACCGAACCGGGGGGGGTGTTCGGCTCATCCCTACTCAAGAGGGTTAAGGCAGTCCTGGAAAATGATGGCCACACAAAATATTGACACTTTGGGCCAAATTTGGACATTTTCACTTAGGGGTGTACTCACTTTTGTTGCCAGGGTTTAGACATTAATGGCTGTGTGTTGAGTTATTTTGAGACAGCAAATGTACACTTATACAAGCTGTATACTCACTACTTTACATTGTAAGAAAGTGTAATTTCTTCAGTGTTGCCACATGAAAAGATATAATAAAATATTTACAAAAATGTGAGGGGTGTACTCACTTTTGTGAGATACTGTAAATCTCCTAGCCAAAGAAGGGAAAAATCCAACACTGTGTGCCAGTTATAGGCCAATATCCTTGATCGACGAAGATATGAAGATATATGCAAGGCCAAGAGACTGAAGCCCTTTATATCAAAATGAATAGAAAAAGATTAAGTGGGTTTTGTCCCTCGGAGGGAAGCGAGGGATAATGTAATAAAAGCATTACTTTTAATCCATGGAGCCAAAAGAGGAAAGAACCCATTATTATTTCTGTCAGTAGATGCTGAAAAGACCTTCGACAAATTGGACTGGGAGTATATGCTTTTCGACATTGAGACATGCTGGCATAGGTCCATGTATGTATAAATGGACATTATACTCAAGACCAATGGATGGTATGGGTTAATGGGACCCTCTCAGGTACCTTTACGATCTACAATGGTACGTCAGGGATGCCCACTTTTGCCTTTACTTTTTGTTCTTTCTCTAGAACCCTTGCTAGCAATTATACGGGGAAATCAAGAAATTAGGGGTGTGGAGGTTGCCGGACAAGAACTTAAGGTTTCTGCATTTGCAGATGACATGATGTTATATGTCTCCAACCCTAGAAAAACTCTTCCAAATATTTTAGCGGAATTTCAAAAGTATGGAGAAATTTCAAATCTAAAGATTAACCAAGAGAAAATAGAGATATTGAACATTTCTGTCCCCCTAGCATAATGTAGAGATCTTAGATCTCTATATCCTTTTACTTGGAAGCAGAAGGGCTTAAAAAATCTTGGTATTTTTTTTTTTATCTACTTCAGAAGCGGATCTATCCCGGAATAACCACTTGCTTTTGTTAAATAACATTAAGCAAGATCTGAAGGGATATCCGATGGATAAGCTGTCTTGGTTTGGCCGAATAAATGTGATTAAAATGGTGACTCTACCATAAGCCCTATATTTTCTCAAACCCTCCCAATAAACATCCCAAAGGCCTACTTTAAAACTCTTAGATTATTGATTAGGAGATTTATATGGAAAAATAGGAACCCTCGCATCTCCATTGAGATATTGGTTAGACCGAGGTCTAGGGTGGGACTACATCTCCCAGATTTTGAGCGGTATCTCGAGGCAGCAGTGCTACAGAGGACAATTGATTGTATTCATGGTACCTCTCAGAAAAAATAGGTATCATTGGAAGAAAACCTAAGTGGAATATGCCTAGGTCAAATAATCTGGGTACCAAAGCAATACAGGGACCTTCCCGGGGACGCAGCTCCAATAACAAAGGAAACTTTTAGAGCATGGGATAGCCTGTTTAAAGACAGGTTATGGCAACAGTCCATTGATGCCCCTTTCAGGTACGAGCTACTTCCCACCAGGGAAGGAGAATTAGTTATATCTGAGGTGGACCTTCTTTCCCGACTCAGACAAGCCTCTGTGGGGCAAATACTTCCTCCTGAACCAGAACTACAAGCCAGAGACGGGTTACTGTGGCACAAAGACAAGATCTACATTCCTGAGGGCCTACGGGTAACCGTTTTAGAGCTATGTCACAACCACGCACTCGCCAGGCACTTTGGCATTTCCAAGACCACTGACTTGGTACAACCTACCTTTTGGTGGCCTCAGTTGCGGGAGAACTGCAAGAAGTTTGTGGATACCTGCACTACGTGCATCAGGAGTAAGAGCCGTAGGACTAAGGCCAGGCCATGGAGAATGCTGTCTCTGGATTTCATCGTTGAACTGCCCCCAGCAGAAGATCATACCACTATCTTTGTGGTAGTTGATTGTCTGTCGAAGATGGCACACTTCATTCCCATGAAGGGAACCCCCTCAGCTCCTGAAACAGCACAGGAATTCATCAAGGAAATCATCAGGCTCCATGGGGTACCAGACAATATAGTTTCAGATCGAGAGGTGATTCTGGAAGTCCCTTTGTAAGGCTTTGAATATTGAATTGTCTTTTTCATCCGCCTACCATCCTCAGTCCAACAGGCAAACTGAGAGGACAAACCAAACCCTTGAACAATACCTACACTGTTTCTCCTCTTTTGCACAAGATGATTGGATCTCCCTGCTTCCAGTAGCCGAATTCGCCTACAACAATTCTATCCACTCCGCCACCAAGCAGATGCCCTTTTTCGCCAATTACGGCTTCCACCCTTCGTTTCTACCCAACTCCCTTCCTGAATGCACAGTGCCAGCGGTTCAGGAAAATATGGATTTCTTCTCAACCAATAATAACCAACTTCTGCAATTTGCCCGAAGGGGCATCCGGAGGCTGTCCCTTGGGGGGGCAATGTCATGGAGATCCTGCCAGAAAACTGTGCCCCAGGCTCTTTGGCTCGAGTCCGCGTGTGCGCTCGTGAATGGGTGCGCGCGCCCCTGTTGGCGCCAGACGGGCTATTTAAGCTGTCACAGACAATCCCCGCTGTCTGCTCTACAGCGTTGTGTGCCCGAGAACCTGATCTGAAATACTTACCTGTGATTAAGACCCAGCTTGTCTGTGACCTACCTGTTATCTGCCTGCACCCGACCCCGGCCTGTCTGTGACTTCTCTCCTGCCTACTCCCTTGTACCTTTGCTTCCAGCCTGATACCTGACCCGGCCTGTTTGACAATCCAGTCTGCTAAGCTGATCCAGTTTGCTGAGCTGATCCTACCTGCCAAGCTGTTCCAGTCTACTAAGCTGATCCAGTTTGCTGAGCTGACCCTACCTGCCAAGCTGTTCCAGTCTGCTAAGCTGATCCAGTTTGCTGAGCTGATCCAGGTTGCCGAGCTGATCCAGTCTGCTGAGCTGATCCTGTCTGCCAAACCGTTCCTGTTTGCTGAGCTGGCCCAGTCTGTTCATCCTTTCTGGTCTGTTGATTCTGCCAGGCACCCGTGCCCCTCCTTACTCCTGTGTCTCCTGTTACCTTACCAGGGAACCAGGAGTGGGAGCTGTAAGGGAGGCCTCCCCCTGCAATTCGGGCTCAAAACCATTAGGTACGTGACAGCATCCCTGGCAGTTCCATGCTACAGGGGACACAAGGAAAAAATATAGAGCATCAGTGGTAAAATTTTTGTTGAATGCAGCAAAATCCCTAATTCCAAGACAATGGAAACTAAAGAAAATCCTGTTAATCAAGAATTGGATTCTATGGAACTTGGAGAGGTTGGCTTGAGTTTAAACAACCTTGGACTTACTTAAGCTATATGGGGAATTAAAGTATTGTTGAGGGGAGAGGGGTGGGGGTGGATGCCCCCCATTTTTATTTAATTTTTTTTATTTTCCCCCCTTCTTACTGCACTGGGGGAGAGGAGCTTAAAAGGGGGGGGGTATAAATAAAATTGAGGAAGGAAAAGGGGTGGGAAAGGGTGCATGGAATTAGGGTGGAACTGGGGTGGGGGCCTTCGTGCATCCATCTCTAGACCCACCCCCTAATCTAATTTAATTAAATATTTTATAACACTTTAGATTGTATGGCAGGTGGGATGTGTGTGTGTTTTTTTTTTCTTACTGCACTGTAGGAGTGGAGTTTAAAGGGGGGTATAAATAGAATTGGGGAAGGAAAGAGGGGTGGGAAAGGGTGCATGAAATCAGGAGCCTTTATGAAAACATCTCTAGACCCACCCCCTAATCTAATTTAAGTAATTACTTTACTTTCTAACACCTTAGGTTCACAGGGGTAAAAGGATTGGGTTATGGTGGGTGGGACTTGTGTGGGGGTTTTATTTATTTATTTGAAGCACTGGCTCCTGAAGAGCATGTGCTATTTGTTTAAAAAAAAATATATTCCTAAAACCACAGTTGGGTTTTAGGGCTAATTTTGCCAAATTATGGTTTCAGTACCAGTCTAGCTGGATTGCACTGAGTTCTCCTTGGCTGCAGGTGTAGCTGTCACCGCCAGCAAGTGGTAGAATGCAGTCTAGTTGGGTGCATTGAATGCTCTTCTTTCTCTCAGAGCCAGCCCAGTGGGAGTGTCGTCCTGCTGTGAATTCTGGGTGAGGGCATTTAAGGTACTGACATCACTTGTTTCTGGGTTCCGGTCCAGAAGAGCTGTCTGTTTGGTCCTGGTCCTCCTGACCAGCTCCCATGGCCCTCCTGGCCTGGCGTGCGGATCTATGCAATTCCGAGTCTCGGGGCTGGATAGCCCGAGGTGAAGCAACTGCTGGGACAGGCCTGAATGGATATGAGGCCATAATGATTTTAAGGTGGTCTGGTGCCGTCTCATCTAAGGAGAGGCCCAGCAACTGGAGAAGCATCCAGGGGAGAACTCCTTGGGAGAAGGCCATGCGTAAGGCTGGTTTCTCAGAAGGAGACTGGAGGCTCAGTTGAAAGACACTTTGTGGATCTATACTGATACGATATCGCCGGACTGGCTGAGAGACATTGGTACTGCATCATAGTTCTCTAAATTTATCTATGTCCCTCAGTTACATTCAAGTCTGTTGCAGAGACTTTTGCTCAAGTCTTCTACATTCAAGTCTGTGGCAGAGACTTTTGCTCAAGTCTTCTACATTCAAGTCTGTGGCAGAGACTTTTGCTCAAGTCTTCTACATTCAAGTCTGTGGCAGAGACTTTGCTTTACTTAACACCGGCTGCTAGGCCTAGTGAGAGGAGGTCTATCCGGTGGTTGTAAGAATCCAGTTGTGAAACGGTAATTCTCTGGATTTCTATAGTGAGAGACTTTCTATTTTTGTAGTTCCAAAAGTACCTGAACTTTCTTCCTAACCCTCTGTCCTCCATTAAGAAATTGTGTTATATTTTCACTAAATATCCCAAAAAGGGGATCCAGTATCAGTTTCTGCAATTCTTTGGGCCATCTACCACGGGAAACCCCTAGACGGAGGCGAGGTCAAGAAGGTAACGGTAAGCCCAACAAAACCAGCGGCTCCTTCGGGGGTCAGTGCTATATATTTATACCCCCTCTTGCTCTCAAACATTGAGTATATGGAAGGGGGAACTTCAGAATTGTATGTTCACTTATGGGAGATGGGACTACTGTATGATTTATACACCTTAATAATGTCATGTTTCTTGTTTCTTGTGATTTGTGAATGTTTTGTAACTAGTTATATATTCTTGTATGTCAAGATCTTTGATTGTTATGTAATAAACTTCTATCTTTTCTAAAAATTAATAAAAAATAATTAAAAACAAAAAGGTGGGAATCCTGACCCTTTTGGAAAATCACGCTTCGCCGAACACGCATGGGTGCCCACAATGTGTGAGGACACCATTATGAATTAATCACACATCTGCTACAGTGCAGCATGTTTCTCTATGTGTCGGAAAGCGCACAATTGTACAGATGTGACATGTAGAGATCTGAGCCTGGCCTAAAAGCTGAAGTTATGAAATATTAGTAATACTCAGTGGAACTGAGGCAGTCCATATTGCATTTTTGACTAAGCAGATCAATACATGTTTCCGTGAACAAATGTTTTTCTTTCCTTTTTAAAAAAAAAAAAAGGTGTTTACAATTTTTAACAAGTTATTTAGATATGGATTAGTATATATACACAATTACATTTTAGCAGCTGCAGGACTTGGAAATGCCACATACATTGTACCAGATGGTAAGAGTGCCATCTATTGGTACATTGTAGGACATCTTAGAACTACTGTATTGTAATATACTGTAGTATAATAGTATAGGAGTCTTTAATATATTTACATGTTTCTATTAAGAAAAAATAGTACAGAAAAGTAGTATAAACTTGATCCCCACAGTTCCCTCACTGTATATAAATAGAAAGTTTAATTTCAAATATGACTCCTATATGCACTTATTACATAACAAAATTCCAAAGCAATGTCAGAGAAAAAAAAAGAAAATTATTTAAAAAAATGAACAAAAATTAGGACCAGTGTACGGTTAGCTTTTTAACACACAAGATCTGAGGCAATGTCTAACACAGGCAACCCCTCCCAAAGAAAAAATATCTATATTTGAATTAAAAATACAGACATTTTATTCTAAACGTCTGATTTACAGGATTGAATGAAGTGCCAAGGCATTTAAGGAAGTGAAATATTCGAATTAGAATGTGCTTTCACAGGGTGATACTGTGAATGCACAGGTTAATAATGTGCCAACGTCCCGGTATTGCATATGAGAAAGAAGAGGACCATTTGCACTACTATTTATCACAACAGGAATGGCCCTCCAGACAAGCCCCCACAACACCCCATCCCCCTTATTTCAATCCCATCATACTGTACTCATCTTACTCCTGTTGTCAACCAAACAACAAAAAGTACACTTTCCTTGTGCTAAGTATAAAGCCACGTACACACGATCAAACAATCCGGTGGAAAGGTCCGGTGGACTCAAGTCCAATCCGCCCGTGTGTAGGCTCCGGTGGACTTTTTTTACTCAAAAGTCCGGCGGACTAAGATTGTAGTTTTGCACATCAATCTGTCCGCCGGACTCGCATTTCGGCGGACAATACGGCCGTGTGTGTGCTAGTCTGCCGTACTTTTAAAATGGACAGACTTTTTCCGCCCAGAGAAAAGTCCGCTCATTTTGAGCGCGGCTCCAGGTAGCCGGGACCAGCGAAGGAAGCGTCGCTGGCCCCATCACCTAGTATGGAGTTAAAGGGGAATCCCTACGCCTTTTCGGCGTGGGGGTCCCCCCTAAGTCCATATCAGACCCTTATCCGAGCATTCTACCCGGCCGGCCAGGGAAGGGGGTGGGGACAAGCAAACGCCCCCGCCTCCTGAGCCGTACCAGGCCGCGTGCCCTCAACATGGGGGGTGCTTTGGGAAAGGGGGGCCGTGTGCCCCCCACCCAAAAGCACCTTATCCCCATGTTGATGAGGACAAGGGCCTCTTCCCGACAACCCTGGCCGTTGGTTGTCGGGGTCTGTGGGCGGGGGGGTTATCGGAATCCGGGAGCCCCCTTTGATAAGGGGACCCCTGGATACCGGCCCCCCACCCTATGTGAATGAGTATGGGGTACAATGTACCCCTACCCATTCACCTGTGAAAATTTAAAAAAATGTAACACACAAGGGTTAAAATAGTTTATTGCACAGCTCCGGGGGTCTTCTTCCGTCTTCGGGGGTCTTCTCGCCGGACTCCTCCGCTATCTTCTGCTAGCTCTTTTACTAGCGGAGGAGCCCAGCTTTCTTCTTCGCCGCCGCTGCCCTCTTCTTCCGACTTCTTGTCCCCCTCTTTGGGGGTCTTGTCCCCCTCTTCGGTTCTTCTTGCCGGGCCACCGGGCCTTCTTCTAGCTCTTTTACAAGTGGTGGCCCGGTCTTCTGTCGCCTCCTTGTCGCCGTCTTCTGTTCTTCTCTTCTTCTCTTCTTGAGCTGTTTCCTCTTCGCTGTCTCTGGCCACAATGACAGGCACGAAGGAAGCGTCGCTGACCCCGGCTACCTGGAGCCGCGCTCAAAATGAGCAGACTTTCCTCCGTGTGTGTGAGCAAGTTTGTTCATTTCAAAAGTACGGCGGATAGTCCGGCTGACTATACGACGGATAGTCTGCCGGACCTAGTCTGCTGAAAAAGTCCCGTGTGTGGGCAGGTCCACTCGTTCGTACAGTCCGGCGGGCAGTCCGGCGGTTTGTCCGCCAGACTAAGTCCGCCGGATAGTCTGATCGTGTGTACGCGGCATAAGTCAATAAATCACATAAGAGACAAACTAAAAGTGCATTAAACATATAAATGAACTCATCCTATATTGACATACAATATCTCTCAAAAATTTGTACATCCCTCACATTTTTGTACATATTTTATTATATCTTTTCATGTGACAACACTGAAACTTTGCTAAAATGTAAACTAGTGAGTGTACAGCTTGTATAACAGTGTAAATTTGCTGCACCCTCAAAATAACCCAACACACAGCCATTAATGTCTAAACCGCTGGCAACAAAATTGAGTACAAATTGGGCCCAATTAGCCATTTTCCACCCCGGTGTCATATGACTCGTTAGTGTTACAAGGTCTCAGGTGTGAATGGGAAGCAGGTGTGTTGAATTTGGTGTTATCACTCTCACTCTCTCTCTCTCATACTGGTCACTGGAAGTTCAAATTGGCACCTCATGGCAAAGAATTCTCTGATGATCTGAAAAAAATAATTATTACTCCACATAAAGATGGCGTAGGCTATAAAAAGATTGGCAAGTCCCTAAAACTGAGCCGCAGCACAGTGGCCAAGACCATACAGTGATTTAACAGGACAGATTCCACTCAGAACAGGCCTTACCATGTTCGACCAAAGAAGCTGAGTGCCCATGCTCAGCGTCATATCCAGAGGTTGTCTTTGGGAAATAGACGTATGAGTGCTGTCAGCATTGCTGCAGAGGTTGAATGGTGGGCTGTCAGCCTGTCAGTGCTTAGACCATACACCGCCCACTGCATCAAATTGGCCTGCATGCCTGTCATTCCAGAAGAAATCCTCTTCTAAAGATGATGCACAAGAAAGCCCACAAACAGTTTGCTGAAGACAAGCAGGCTAAGGGCATGGATTACTGGAACCATGTTATATGGTCTGATGAGAATAAAATAAACGTATTTGCTTCAGATGGTGTCAATCATGTTTGGCAGAAACCAGGTGAGGAGTACAAAGACAAGTGTGTCTTACCTACAGTCAAGCGTGGTGGTGGGAGTGTCATGGTCTGAGACTGTATAAGTGCTGCCGGCACTGGTGAGCTACAGTTCATTGAGGGAACCATGAGTGCCACATTGTCAGGAACCATGAAACAGACAGAGACAGAAGTACAATCAAATCACACTTGTTTGGGGGGCGTGGCTACCGCGCTGCTGGATGGACGTCTGCTAGCACAGCTCCGCTCCAGCAACAGGAACCGAGCGACATATACTCACCACTGCTGACTTGTAGTCACCCTACCGGACATCTGAAGACCCGGGAGTCTCCAGGAAGCGGAGAGGAGCGGTGGCTCCGAAGAAACTGGATGATTTCTTCCGACGGGCAGACCGTGACCCGCGGCAAGATGGCGCCGGCCCATGCTCACGCGCGGCCTCCGCCTCAGACGGCTCTGCAACAACCAGCCCGGAGAATGGAGAGGGAGATTACCGCCGCTCCCCGGAGGTCTCCACGCCGCTGTCTCGTAGCCCGGCCAAATCCAAGCCACGAATGGCATCGGACACCATACAGGCGAGCAAGGGCCGGGATCCATTAGAGGACACGAGGGAACTCATTGACCCTTTCACTGCCTTCCCTACCACGGATGGGCCTATTTCTGACACAACCCTGAAAGAGATGCTTCTCTCACTCCGCACCTCTATGCACAATGATATGCTTCATTGCCTTAATAACTTTAAAACTGAGGTAGGAGAACTGGGCTCAAAAGTTGATCATATTGAATCCAAAATGGGAGACTTTGCCGCTTCACACAATACCCTGATTGACGCGCACAGCGACCAAGCCGAAGAAGTCGCATGGCTCAAAGCTAAAGTCGCAGACCTAGAAGACAGGTCCCGCAGAAATAATATTAAGGTGCGGGGGGTCCCGGAGGATGTCCTCCCTGCACAACTTCAGCAGTATGCCCAGGACCTTATGAAGGCATTCCTCCCCTCCCTGCCCCAAACGGAGCTGCAAATAGACCGTATTCACCGGCTGCCCAAACCTGCTTTTCTCCCTGACAATATACCTCGTGATGTCTTAATGAGAGTTCACTTTTTTCAAACGAAGGAGCAACTCATGTCTGCTTTCCGCAAACAACAGAACCCCCCTGCAGAATATGCTCGCATCCAATTGTTTGCCGACCTCTCACAGTTTACTATGCAGAAGCGCAAATCCCTTCTGTCTGTAACTAAGGCCCTGCGTAACCACAATATTCAGTACAGGTGGGGCTACCCAGTTAAACTGAAGGTCACCCACGAGGGAAAAGCTACTGTGGTCACCTCCATTGATGAGGGCCTCGCATTGTTGCGATCATTGGACATTCTCCCTGCCCCGTCTTCAGATGGCGCTTCCCCCTCCTCCAACGACCATTTACCGATGGACTGGCAAAAGGTGGTGCGCAAGAAGAAAAATAAATGAAGTCAGCCTTGGATACACGTCTGTGGATGTGTTTACGTTCTTTTCTCAATGATAGAGTCCCCCAACTCAGTGTGTTTATTCTTCCCCCCCTTGAATATGGGCAGTTGTTATGCCTCTACATGCAGGTTTGCACCTACTTTTTTACAGAACTTTGGGCGGCACAGTGGTGTAGTGGTTAGCACTCTCACCTAGCAGTAAAAAGGGTCGCTGGCTCGAATCCCAACCACGACACTACCTGCCTGGAGTTTGCATGTTCTCCCTGTGCCTGCATGGGTTTCCTCCGGGTACTCTGGTTTCCTCCCACACTCCAAAGACATGCAGGTAGGTTAATTGGCTTTTGTCTAAAATTGGCCTTAGTATATGAATGGGGACCTTAGATGGTGGCTCCTTGAGGGTAGGGACCAATGTGAGTGTGCAATGTACAGGGATAGGGGTAGACACTCACTCAGGTTGAACTGGATGGACTGGTGTCTTTATTCAACCTTACTAACTATGAAACTATGAAACTATGAAACTTCGTTTGCTTGTTTTTCTTTTTATTTTTTTTCTCTCCCCCCCTTTAATCCCTTCTTAAAGGATCTGGTCGGTCTACCTGTCTTTCTATTCACCACTTTCCTAGCAAGTCTCCTTGGAATATCAGAAGAAGACCTTTGGGACACTCTGGAATCATGCCTGCGGTACCCTCATTACCTTTTTATTCATCTTTGATGACAAATGATGGCTATTAATATAGTTTTGTTTAATGTTAATGGTCTCAACCACCCTGCCAAGAGGTCTTCTCTTTGGAAAGAAGCGGCTAAGTTAAATGCCGATGTTCTCTGCATCCAGGAGACCCACTTCGCTGCCGACTGTGTGCCCCAATTTCGCCACAAAAACTTTCCGCACATTTTCATGGCTTCTTGTGCCAAGAAGCAAAAAGGAGTCCTAATCGCTATCAAGGATTCAGTCGCATTCACCATGAAGGACCTTCTAGCTGACCAGGAGGGTCGTTATCTTATCCTGGTCTGCGAACTCAACAACAAACCCTACACTGTAGTAAACCTGTACGCACCCAACTCTCACCAACTACGCTTTCTGAAACGCCTTCACAAGAAAATTGGTGCCAACAAGAAGGGATCGGTGGTGATTAGGGATGAGCTTCGTGTTCGAGTCGAACGTACGTTCGACTCGAACATTGGCTGTTCGGCCGTTCGGCGAATTCCGAACGTTTGGGCCGTTCGCGTCAAAATTCGAGTGACGCGCGCGCGGACCACAATGCACTGCGGTGGCGCAGTGCATTGCTGCCCCATGATTGGCCAAGCATGCACTGTGACCCCGCATGCTTGGCCAATCGCAGCGCCGGCAGCGAGGAGAGCCATGATTGGCCACAGGCATCCTGCCTGTGGCCAATCATAGCTCAGGCTGTGTAGTGCCCGCCCCACACTATATAAGGCCGCCTTTGAGGCGGCCTCGTGTAGTGTGTTACTTAGCATCTGAAGCAGTGGGTGTTCTGTGTACCTTCAACACAGTACACACCAATCGTTTTGGGCTGATTTCCTATCTTGCTGCTGTGTAGTGGTTGTTGTCTGTGCCCTGACTGCAGTATACACCACTATATTCACCTCACCTATATAGCTAGTGATCTAGCTTTAACCACTTAACAACTGCCCATTGCCGATTAACGGCTTCAGGGGGGTTGTTTAACTCTGAGAGGCCGTTAATTAACGGCCTCCCAGAATTCTGCTCTCGCGTGCCCCGAGGTGTGCGCACTCGAGAGCATCCGTGACCGCCGGGTCGCATCACAGATCACGGTAAACGGCGCTCATAGCGGCCGTTTACCACGTGATTGCTCCGTCAAATGACGGAGTGATCACTTGGAAACAAACCGGCGTCATGTTATGACGCCTGTTCCTCCCTCCCCTCTCTGTACCAATCGGTACAGCGGAGGGGAAAGAGATCGGTGTCAGCAGCGATGTGGGCTGCATCTGCAGTGCCCACATCGCTGCTCACCGAATTTAACCCCTCAATTCCCTGCCAATACTCTGCAATACCAGTGCATACTCTGCAGTACCCTGCCATTACTCTGCAGTACCCCGCCATTACTCTGCAGTGCAGTACCCTGCCATTACTCTGCAGTGCAGTACCCTGCCATTACTCTGCAGTACCCCCATTACTCTGCAGTAACCCCCATTACTCTGCAGTACCCCCCAATACTCTGCAGTACCCGCCATTACTCTGCAGTACCCCCAATACTCTGCAGTACCCTGCCATTACTCTGTAGTACCCCCCAATACTCTGCAGTACCCTGCTATTACTCTGCAGTACCCCGCCATTACTCTGCAGTGCAGTACCCTGCCATTACTCTGCAGTGCAGTACCCTGCCATTACTCTGCAGTGCAGTACCCTGCCATTACTCTGCAGTACCCCCCATTACTCTGCAGTAACCCCCATTACTCTGCAGTACCCCCCATTACTCTGCAGTACCCGCCATTACTCTGCAGTACCCGCCATTACTCTGCAGTACCCCGCCATTACTCTGCAGTGCAGTACCCTGCCATTACTCTGCAGTGCAGTACCCTGCCATTACTCTGCAGTACCCCCCATTACTCTGCAGTAACCCCCATTACTCTGCAGTACCCCCCATTACTCTGCAGTACCCGCCATTACTCTGCAGTACCCGCCATTACTCTGCAGTACCCCCAATACTCTGCAGTACCCTGCCATTACTCTGTAGTACCCCCCAATACTCTGCAGTACCCTGCTATTACTCTGTAGTACCCCGCCAATACCCCGCCAATACTCTGTAATACCCTGCCATAAATTGCCATACCCAGCCATACTCAGAGATACCCAGCCATACTCGGTGATACCCTGAAATACCCAGCCATAGACGCCCCCCACCCCTCACCGCCCTCCGGTGCTTCTACCAACTCGCCAGTACGATCAAAGCCAGAATCTTTTTTTTATTTTTTATTTCAGGCTTCCCAGCCTAGAGGTGAGATGTGGGGTCATATTGACCCCCCAGATTTCACTGTAAAGAGGACCTGTCACCCCATATTCCTATTACAAGGGATGTTTACATTTCTTGTAATAGGAATAAAAGTGATCAAAAATATATTTTTGGGGAAAAAAATGTCAAACTAAAATAAATAAAGTAAAATGAACAATAAAAAAATAAAATAAAAATTAAAGCGCCCATGTCCCCATGTGCTCACATGTGCCACACATGTGAGGTATCGCCGAGAATGTTAGAGCGAGAGCAATAATTCTAGTCCTAGACCTCCTCTGCAACTCAAAACATGTAACCAGTAAAAAAAAAATTAAAGCGTCGCCTATGGGGATTTTTTAAGTAGCGACGTTTGGCGCCATTCCACGGGCATGTGCAATTTTGAAGAGTGACATGTTTGATATCTATTTACTCAGCATAACTTCATCTTTCACTTTATGCAAACATTGGGCTAACAAGTGGTTAATAATAGAGCTTGCAGTCAGTAGTGTTAGGAGATAGTGCGTGCTGTCTGTGTGCTCTGTACCCAGTACATACCGCTATAATATAGGGCAGGCCCCTACTTTCAAACATCCAACTTACAAACATCTCCTACTTGCAAACGCAAGGAGACAGCAGCAAGTGAGATGAAAAAAGATGGACGACAAAACAAATTATACAGGGGTGATAACCCTTCCCTATGTTTTCCAAAAAGCTTAAAGATAGTTTTTTTGACTGGAGCTACACTTTAAAAATGTACCGGTTGAAAATGACAAACAGATTCAACTTAACACAACAAACCTACACAGTCCCTGTCTTGTTTGCACCGCCTGTATACTGCTGTTCTGAGTATATAGGGCCTGGGGGCCACACGCATTTCCTTTTTTTAATATGGGTACGGGGTTCCCCTTAATATGCGTACAAGACCCAAATAGGCTGGTAATGGGCAGGGAGGGCTACCCATGCCATGTTTCTCAATGATTTTCAACCATATTGCAGGAACCAGATATAACATTAAAACCGCAAGCAGTTTTAAATGGTGTTATTTCCGTTTAATGTCATTTTGTGCAGGGACTGTTCTAAACACGGGAAACACGTGGCACTTCACAGGCATACTACAGACACCCCCCAGGCACCATATTTAAAGGAATATTTCACTTTTTTTTTTTCACTTTAATCGTCATTAAAATCAGTGCTCCCGCCAAAACGGCAGTTTTTAAAACTTTTTTTTGCAGTGACCCATGTCCCCTGAGGCAGGAGGCAGGTCCCCAAACCCTTTTTAGGACACTATCTTGCATATTAGCCGTTAAAATTAGCACTTTCCAATTCGAACGTTCGAGTCCCATAGACTTCAATGGGGTTCTAACGTTTGTACCGAACGCGGGGGTCGTTCGCAAGTTCTGGTGCGAACCGAACCGGGGGGTGTTCGGCTCATCCCTAGTGGTGATATGTGGAGATCACAACCTGACGCCGGATCGCAATATGGACACTACCTCCACAGCTAGACGACAACCATCTTCACTTCAACCTCTCCTGCATGCGGAGGACTTGTTTGATGTTTGGAGGTGTCAGCACGCAAACGAGCGTGATTATTCTTATCACTCTTTAAGGCACAACTCATATTCTAGAATTGATTTAATTTTAGTTGATAAACATCTCTTGCAGGCAGTGTCCTCCTCCACCATACATGACATCACATGGTCTGATCATGCTCCTGTTTCTGTCGTGGTGGTGGAGGGGCACACTCCAGGCCCTGCGTATCTATGGAGGGCTAACCCTCTTATTTTTCAAAAACCAGAACACTCTGCGAGTGTAGCCGCTAACCTCTCTGAATTTTTCTCCTTAAATGACCAGTCGGTTTCAGATCCAATGTTGCTATGGTGTGCACACAAAGCATATATAAGAGGTGTAATGTTACAAATATGTGCAAGAGAAAAAAGGCAGAGGACACAAAAACTTGACCACATTATCCATAAAATTAGATCGTTAGAATCACTTAATAAGACATCTGCGACTTTGCAACTTGCGCAAAGTCTTGCCCAATATCGCTCTGATCTCAGACTTCTTTTGATAGAATAATATGACAAACATGTCAGATATTTCAAACTGTCCCACTATTCTTCCGGGAATCGGGCAGGCAAAGTTCTTGCCCAAAGGCTTAGAGCAGCAAGACTTAAGTCAAAAATTTCGTACCTTCTACATCCTCCAACTAAACGGAAAATCTATAACCCCAAGGAAATAGCAAACTCCTTTGCTGAGTACTATGCCTCACTCTATAATCTAAAAGATGACCCCAACACCCCTCAACCGAATGAACATACTATAAAGGAGTTCTTAGCGAAAATTAATTTACCCTCCCTTACCCCTGATCAAACTAACTCCTTGAACTCCCCTATTACGGAGCCTGAGATTAGAAAAATCGTTAGAACCCTCCCTCTGGGGAAGTCTCCAGGCCCAGATGGGCTCCCCAATGACTATTATAGGTCTTTTCAAGACAACCTTATCCCAACGCTTATAAATGTTTATTCAACAGCAATGTCCTCTGCCTCGTTTCCTGCAGAAATGCTTAAAGCATATGTAGTTACCATCCCGAAACCGGGACAAGAACCCACTTCACCTGCCAACTTTAGGCCGATCTCTTTGCTTAATTCTGATGTTAAGCTATATGCGAAAATCCTCGCACACAGACTACTCAAGATCCTGCCTGGACTGGTGGGTGCTGACCAGGCGGGCTTCACTCCGGGCAGGCAAGCTTCTGATGCCACGAGAAGAGTTATTAACATTATGCAATACGCCGGGTCCTGTCGAGTGCCTTCTCTGCTCCTCTCTTTTGATGCGGAGAAGGCATTCGACAGGATTCATTGGGGTTATATGAGACTCACATTACAAAAATATGGATTTACAGGCCCTATCCTATCGGCCATAATGGCCCTCTACTCGTCCCCCTGTGCGCAAGTCTATACATCTAATATGCTGTCGACCACGTTTACCATTTCTAATGGAACCAGACAGGGGTGCCCCCTATCCCCTTCTATCTTTAACTTACTCATGGAGCCCCTAGCGGAAAGGATTAGAACTCACCCTAACATTGCCGGCTTTGACCTTCCGCATGGTTCACATGTTATCAATTTATTCGGGGACGATATCATTCTGTTTCTAACCTCACCACGAACCTCCCTTCCCTACGCCCATAGCACACTTATAGAATTTAGTAATATATCCTATTATAAGGTCAACTGCACGAAATCGCTTATTTTCCCGTTAGGACTTCCCTCCCCCATTTGTGAATCTTTACAGAAAGCTTTTCCCTACACCTGGAACAAAGATGGTATAACATACCTTGGTCTAAAAATTACTGATATCAAGACGATAGCGGACGCTAATTACGGGCCCCTTATAGACAAACTTACTAAAGAAGCCAAACGCTTAGCTACTACTGAACTGACCTGGTCGGGCAGACTTGCTACATTTAAAATGCTACTTCTCCCTCAAGTGTTGTATGTCTTCCGGACCCTGCCTATCCCGGTAAAATCGAAACATATCAAAGCTCTCAATTCTCTACTTAAAAATTTCATTTGGAAAGATTCGAGACCCAGATGCGCAAAACCTTTACTGACCAAACATAGGTCGGCCGGGGGGATGGGTCTGGTTGACATACAGGACTACTACAGAGCTTCTATCCTTACTCAGCTGCAAAAGTGGTTCTACCAACCGGCGGACACCCCTTGGTGCAGTGTCGAACGTGCCCTGAGTCCGACCAAAGATCTTAATCAGCTTCTGTTGGTCGACGCCCTACACCCAACTCCCACACATAGCTTACCTCCCACTCTCCGTGCCTCCCTGGATACCTGGAGGACTTTTTTAAAACTCCCTCTGCCATCTGACAGACTGACTACCATCCCAATACCCTTATCGACCCTACAACAGGCCATACCCAACTTGTCACTCATGAGCTGGCAGGAGAAGGGACTCCCTTATCCCGTTCGACACTCTCCAACTTCGTTTTAATTTATCATCTTCTGACAAATATAAATATAACCAAATTCATCACTTTTGCAGATCCATTGCTACACCCACCATTCGCCTTTCAAAAGAGGCCTGGCAATTTTATAATACTACCCCTATATCTGTTAAAGGTATCTCCTTATTTTATAATCTATTCCAATGTAAAATGGACTTTGTTAAATCACCCCCCCTATCTCAAATGGGAAGCCGACCTGCAGACGACCTTCACTATTCCACAGTGGAAGGAGGCTTTCAAGTGGCTATATGGGGCCTCTAAGTGTGTGAACCATTGGGAACTGTCACAAAAGATTGCCCTGAGGTGGTATCTTACCCCATACAGGATTGCCCAGTTTGGTAGGGATGACTCACCGTTATGCTGGAGAGGATGTGGGGAGGTAGGCAACTTACACCACATGTTTTGGACTTGTAAACATCTCACTAGCTACTGGAATTCCATATTCCGCTCGCTCTCCAGCATCACGGGAATTATCACTCCCCCCAGCCCGACCCTGGCCATACTAAATTTGGGAATAGAGTCTTTTCCACCAGAATTTAGAGTAGTGGTTACGCACGTATTGATAATTGCCAGGTCTTTAATCACAAGACATTGGAAGAGCAACAAAGCCCCGGATGTAGCCGAGGTTTTTCTTACTATGCAGACCCATTATACCTATGAGTCACTAATAGCAGCAGCAGGGGGAAACAAAAAATATTTTGATAACAAGTGGAAATGTTGGACTACTTGGTATAAATGTAAGAACTGAGAGGTACCCCCAGCCGAGTAGACTGGACTAGACCGACTACACCCTCCCCATCCCTTCTCTGACTCCCTTCCTTACGCCCCCTATTACAATTTCTTGTGTACATAATATTCGGTGGAATAATGTTATGGTTGAATACTGATATGACTGTGCTTCCGCAGCCCAGGGATGTCGGATGGTTAGCTTTACGTATGGGTTAATATATATGATTCACATCCTGATACTCCCTGGTCTGCGCATCTGTTGCAATTTGCATCTGTTGGTTTATTCACATCACTGTACCGATATCCTGTAACTGGGGTTTCTGTTTTGTGTTTTGTTTTTTTTGTTTTGTTTTTATGTGTTTTCTCCTGTTGTTTTTTTTTTCTCTTTTCTTTCCCTTTCTTGCCAGTATGCCTAATACAATGTGGAGATCGGCATCTGTTAATTGCTGGGCAATGTATTTTCTTTTCGCCCTATGTATCCTGTATTTCTGTACACTAAAAAATTTAATAAAGACTATTTACAAAAAAATCACACTTGTTTATTAATAAAAATAAAAAGGTAAATAGAAAAAAGCGTAGTCAAGCATAGCCAGAGTCCATTAGCCAGATCGGGTAGTCAGCCAGTCCAAAGTTCATAAACCAGATCGGGTAATCAGCCAGTCCAGACGTCAGGGATTCAAGGAGAGCAACTGCAAGCAGGATAGAAGCCAGAAGGGATGTCAGCAAGCCAGTCTTGAAACAAACAGCAGGAAATGGTTCCTAGTGATGTGACCAACACAAAGGCAAATGAAAGAGTGAGCTGGAAGGCTTTAAATAGGCAGGTCAGACGAGCATCATCGGGAACAGCTGGTAACTGTGGAAAGAGGAGAGAGCTGGCAATTAGCCAATAGCTGAGCGGCCAGCCCAGAGGAGGAAGGGCTAAGCCAGCCCTGACACACATGTACTGTGACATACTGAAGAAGAACATGATCCCCTTCCTTCGGAGACTGGGCCGCAGGGCAGTATTCCAACATGATAAAGATCCCAAACACACCTCCATTAGGGATGATCTTGCTGTTCGAGTCGAGCGCATGTTCGACTCGAACACCGGCTGTTCGCCCGTTCGGCGAAGCCAGAACTCTGTGGGCCGTTCGCGACAAATTCATGTGGCGCTCATGCCCCACAATGTACTGTACCATCGCAGTGCATTGCTGGCTCATGGTTGGCCAAGCATGCACTGTGACCCCGCATGCTTGGCCAATCACAGCGCCGGCAGCAAGGAGAGCCATAATTGGCCATAGGCAGGATGCCTGTGGCCAATTATAGCTCAGGGTGTTTAGTACACGCCCCACACTATATAAGGCTGCCAGCGTGGCGGCCTTGTGTAGTGTTCCGACGTTTGCAGGAGTTAGTGGGTGTTGTGTGCCTCCAGAGCAGTATACACCTGTATCTACCCTTTATTGCTGTTCTCTAATAGAGCCATCTGCAGGAGTTAGTGGGTGTTGTGTGCCTCCAGCACATTATACACCTTGATATACCCTTTATTGCTGGTGTTCTATAATAAAGGCATCTGCAGGAGTTAGTGGGTGTTTTGTGCCTCCAGCACAGCACAGTATACACCTGTATCTACCCTTTATTGCTGGTGTTCTCTAATACAGCCATCTGCAGGAGTTAGTGGGTATTGCGTGCCTCCAGCACAGTATAAACCTTTATATACTCTTTATTGCTGGAGTTCTAAAATAAAAGCATCTGCAGGAGTTAGTGGGTGATGTGTGCCTCCAGAACAGCACAATATACACCTGTATATTCCCTTTATTGCTGGTGTTCTCTAATACATCCATCTGCAGGAGTTAGTGGGTTTTGCGTGCCTCCAGCACAGTATACACCTTTATATACCCTTTATTGCTGGTGTTCTAAAATAAAGGCATCTGCAGGAGTTAGTGGGTGTTGTGTGCCTCCAGCACAGCACAGTGTACACCTGTATCTACCCTTTATTGCTGGTGTTCTCTAACACAGCCATCTGCAGGAGTTAATGGGTGTTGAGTGCCTCCAGCACAGCACAGTATACACCTGTATCTACCTTTTATTGCTGGTGTTCTATAATAAAGGCATCTGCAGGAGTTAGTGTGTGTTGTGTGCATCCAGCACTGCACAGTATACACCTGTATCTACCCTTTTGCTGGAGTTCTCTAATACAGCCATCTGCAGGAGTTAGTGGGTGTTGTGTGCCTCCAGCTCAGTATGCACCTTTATATACCCTTTATTGCTGGTGTTCTATAATAAAGGCATCTGCATGAGTTCGTGGGTGTTGTGTGCCTCCAGCACAGCACAGTATACACCTGTATCTACCCTTTATTGCTGGAGTTCTCTAATACAGCCATCTGCAGGAGTTAGTGGGTGTTGTGTGCTTCCAGCGCAGTATACACCTTTATCTACCCTTTATTGCTGTTCTCTAATAGAACCATCTGCAGGAGTTAGTGGGTGTTGTGTGCCTCCAGCGCAGTATACACCTGTATCTACCCTTTATTGCTGGTGTTCTCTAATACAGCCATCTGCAGGAGTTAGTGGGTGTTGTGTGCCTCCAGCACAGCACAATATACACCTGTATCTACCCTTTATTGCTGGAGTTCTCTAATACAGCCATCTGCAGGAGTTAGTGGGTGTTGTGTGTCTCCAGCACAGTATACACCTGTATCTACCCCTTATTGCTGGTGTTCTCTAATACAGCCATCTGCAGGAGTTATTGGGTGTTGCGTGCCTCCAGCACAGTATACACCTTTATATACCCTTTATTGCTGGTGTTCTAAAATAAAGGCATCTTCAGGAGTTAGTGGGTGTTGTGTGCCTCCAGCACAGCCCAATATACACCTGTATCTACCCTTGATTGCTGGAGTTCTCTAATATAGCCATCTGCAGGAGTTAGTGGGTGTTGTGTGCCTCCAGCACAGCACAATATACACCTTTATCTACCCTTATTGCTGGAGTTCTCTAATACAGCCATCTGCAGGAGTTAGTGGGTGTTGTGTGCCTCCAGCACAGTGTACACCTGTATCTACCCTTTATTGCTGGCGTTCTCTAATACAGCCATCTGCAGGAGTTAGTGGGTGTTGTGTGCCTCCAGCACAGTGTACACCTGTATCTACCCTTTATTGCTGGCGTTCTCTAATACAGCCATCTGCAGGAGTTAGTGGGTGTTGTGTGCCTCCAGCACAGAACAATATACACCTGTATCTACCCTTTATTGCTGTTCTCTAATAGAGCCATCTGCAGGAGTTAGTGGGTGTTGTGTGCCTCCAGCATAGCACAATATACACCTGTGTCTACCCTTTATTGCTGGAGTTCTCTAATACAGCCATCTGCAGGAGTTAGTGGGTCTTGTGTGCCTCCAGCACAGCACAATATACACCTGTATCTACCCTTTATTGCTGGAGTTCTCTAATACAGCCATCTGCAGGAGTTAGTGGGTGTTGTGTGCCTCCAGCACGGTATACACCTGTATTTACCCTTTATTGCTGTTCTCTAATACAGCCATCTGCAGGAGTTAGTGGGTGTTGTGTGCCTCCAGCACAGCACAATATACACCTGTATCTACCTATCTATTCTATATCTATCTATCTATCTATCTATCTATCTATTTTATTGCTGTTCTCTAATAGAGCCATCTGCAGGAGTTAGTGGGTGTTGTGTGCCTCCAACGCAGTATACACCTTTATCTTCCCTTTATTGTTGGTGTTCTATAATAAAGGCATCTGCAGGAGTTAGTGGGTGTTGTGTGCCTCTGGTGCAGCACAGTATACACCTGTATCTACCCTTTATTGCTGGTGTTTTATAATAAAGGCATCTGCAGGAGTTACTGGGTGTTGTGTGCATCCAGCACAGCACAGTGTACACCTGTATCTACCCTTTATTGCTGGTGTTCTCTAACACAGCCATCTGCAGGAGTTAATGGGTGTTGAGTGCCTCCAGCACAGCACAGTATACACCTGTATCTACCTTTTATTGCTGGTGTTCTATAATAAAGGCATCTGCAGGAGTTAGTGTGTGTTGTGTGCATCCAGCACTGCACAGTATACACCTGTATCTACCCTTTTGCTGGAGTTCTCTAATACAGCCATCTGCAGGAGTTAGTGGGTGTTGTGTGCCTCCAGCTCAGTATGCACCTTTATATACCCTTTATTGCTGGTGTTCTATAATAAAGGCATCTGCATGAGTTCGTGGGTGTTGTGTGCCTCCAGCACAGCACAGTATACACCTGTATCTACCCTTTATTGCTGGTGTTCTCTAATACAGCCATCTGCATGAGTTAGTGGGTGTTGTGTCCCTCCGGCACAGCACAGTATACGCCTGTATCTACCCTTTATTGCTGGTGTTCTATAATAAAGGCATCTGCAGGAGTTAGTGGGTGTTGTGTGCCTCCAGCACAGCACAGTATACACCTGTATCTACCCTTTATTGCTGGTGTTCTCTAATACAGCCATCTGCAGGAGTTAGTGGGTGTAATGTGCTTCCAGCACAATATACACTACCCAATTGCTGGTTTTCCCATCTCCCTGCAGGCCATTACTATGTCTGGAAGGCCAACAAGGAGAGGCAGACAGTCACGAGCCAATAAAAGAGGGCAAGCGGGCTCTGTGTCTAGAGACAACAGTGCTGGTTGTGGACGCGGTGCATCGTCATCATCACGAGGCTATGGGACACGCTTGTCCTTATTTTCGGCAGCCGGACGTGTTGAGCCGCATCATGCCGAAGACTTGGTAAAGTGGATGACCAGGCCTTCTTCATCCCCCTCATCCTCTCTCACCCAGGCTCAGGGTACTAGCAAAGCAGCTGCCAACGCATCCTCTTCCCTCGTCTCAATGTCATCATCAGTCACTCCTTCCCTAGACCCACCATGTCCCCCTGAGGAGTCCCCCGAACTGTTTGAGCACAATGTTGGGTACATGCTCCAGGAGGATGCCCAGTGTTTTGAAGGCTCTGATGATGATACTCAGCTAAAGGAAGGCAGTAGCATGAGTGCAGAGAGAGGGGGAAGGACAGCAATCTGGCAGTCATGTTCCACCAGCTGCAGCATACTGCCAGGTTTGCTCCAGTGATGAAGAGGGAGGGGATGATGAGGTCACTGACTCCTCGTGGGTGCCTGATAGGAGAGAGGAGGAGGAGGCACATCTCTAATGAGGCAGAATGCCCTCCGGGGGCCAGCTTAGGGGCAGCATACCGACTGAATCACACCGCAGAGCTCCGCCCTTGCAGGGGGCTGCCTCTGTGCGTTATTCCAAAAGTTCTTTGGTGTATGCCTTTTTTGAACGAGTGCATCAGATCGCACCGCTGCTATTTGCAACATATATATCAAGCGTATCTCGCGTGGCCAAAACATTAGCCGCTTGGGCACCACATGCTTGACCAGACATATGTTGACCTGCCATGCAGCTCGTTGGCAAGCGTACCTTAAAGACCCACACCAAAGAACAAAGCGGACCTCTCCTTGCTACTCATCAGCTGGGATTTCCAACCCCACTAGACCTTCAGTCCTCTCTGAAACCTGCACTTAGAGGAATGAAGGTGTAGAATTAGGTGTGTCACAGCCAAGTGTTTGTGGGCACTCTGCTAGCAGTACACCCACGTCCGATTGTAGCAGGCAAATGTCCCTGCTCCAGCTGCTGGACCATCGAAAGAAGTTCACTCCCAGCAATCCACATGCCCAGCGGTTGAATGCTAGCTTGGCTAAATTGCTAGCACTTCAACTGCTGCCTTTTCAGTTGGTAGACTCGGCCCCCTTCCGTGAGTTTGTGCAATGTGTGGTTCCTCAGTGGCAGGTCCCCAAATGCCACTTTTTCTCACAGAAGGCGATTCCGGCTCTCTAACGGCATGTGAAAGGCAATGTCCTTGCCTCGCTGGACAGGGCAGTCAGCAGTAAGGTGCATATTACCGCTGACTCATGGTCCAGCAGGCATGGACAGGGACGTTACCTATCTTTCACGGTCCATTGGGTCACTCTTCTGGCAGCTGGGAAGGATGCAGGACAAGGTGCAGTAGTGTTGGAGGTTGTTTCGCCACCACGCCTCCAAAATGCTACTACTGGTTGTGACACACCTCTCTCCTCCACCCCCTCCTCTTCTTCTTCCTCCATGGCCTCTTCCAGTGCACTGTCCTCGGAACCAGCAGTGCTCCGTAGGCGTTTAAGGGGATACACAAGTATGCAGGCAAAAAGATGCCATGCCATGCTTGCGCTGGTTTGTTTGGGGGACAGGAGCCACACTGGGGCAGATATTTTGTCAGCTCTGCAGGGGCAGGCCAAGAGGTGGTTGACGCCACTCCAGCTTAAGCCAGGAATGGTGGTTTGCGACAATGGCACCAACTTCCTCTCCCCCCTCCAACAGGGACAACTGACCCATGTGCCCTGTGTGGCTTACGTCCATAACCTGGTGGTGCAGCGGTTCTTGGGCAGGTACCCGGGCTTACAGGATGTCCTGAAGCAGGCCAGGAAAGTCTGTGTGCATTTCCGCCGATCATTTAATGCCAGTGCTCGGCTGGCTGAGCTCCAAAAGGAGTTGAACCTGCCAAAGAACCACCTTATAAGTGACATGCCCACCAGGTGGAAATCAACGTTGGCCATGCTGCAGCGGCTGCACGCGCAGCAGAGGGCCATCAATGAGTACCTGTGCGACTACGGCACCAGGACAGGGTTAGGGGAGCTTGGTTATTTCTCACCACGCCAATGGGGCATGATCAGGGATGCATGCACTGTCCTGTCACCGTTTGAGGAGGCCACAAGGATGGTGAGCAGTGACAGTACATGCATCAGTGACACTGTACCTCTTGTCCACCTGTTGGAGCATACGCTGCGTGGAATAATGGACAGGACACTTGAGGCAGAACAGAGGCAGGAAGAGGAGGACTTCCTTGCCTCTCAAAGCCCCCTTTATCCAGACAGTGTTCCTGCTGTCCCACCCATCACACAGGAAGAGGAGGAGGAGGAGGAGGAATGTGTCAGCATGGATGTGGAGCCTGGCACTCACACACATCAGCAGCAGCAGTCTTGTAGGGATGATCTACAGTCCCAAGAAACCCGTGGACTTCTACGTGGCTGGGAGGAGGTGGCTTTGGATAATGTTGTCCATAGTGACCCAGAGGACTCCGGACCGAATGCCTCAGCTAACCTATGCTGCATGGCCTCCCTGATCCTGCAAAGCCTGCGGAAGGATCCTCTTATTCTTCAGATCAAGGAGAGGAACCATTACTGTCTGGCCACTCTCCTTGATCCATGGTACAAGGGTAAGGTTGCGGACCTTATCTTGCAGTCGCAGAGGGAGCAGAGGATGAGACATCTCCGGGAGGCCTTGCAGAAAGGTCTGTGCAACGCGTTCCCAGAGACTGGGAGGTTACAAACTCCTGGTCCTGGACAACGCGTTGCTGAGGCTTCGGTCAGAAGGAGCGGTGGAGAAGGTGGCCATCTGACCGATGCGTTCAGACAATTTTTTAGTCCGCAGCCCCAAGGTATGATCGGTTCCAGCAACCATCGCCAGCGTCTGATTTACATGGTGGAGGAATACCTAGGGGCAAGGTCAGACTTGGACACCTTTCCCACCAAAAATCCTCTGGCTTACTGGGTCTTGAGGATGGATCACTGGCCAGAGCTTGCACAGTATGCAATTGAGCTACTGGCCTGTCCTGCATCCAGCGTTCTTTCAGAATGCACCTTCAGTGCTGCTGGTGGCTTTGTAACTGATCACAGGGTGCGCCTGTCCACCGACTCAGTTGATCGACTGACCTTCACAAAGATGAATCAGTCTTGGATCACCACCAGCTACCAAGCACCTGAAGCTGATGTAACCGAATAATTTTTGGGGAAATGTGACATCCCTTCAAGACTGCCTATGCTGATACTGAGTGACTATCCTCTTCCTCCTCAATGATCCCGCTGATATCTTGGAAGAACATTTTTGGTTCTGGGTGAAGCCACCAGCCCAATTTTTCAGCCCCTGTTTAACAGGGGCGTGCAATTAATATTTGTGATGCAATGCTTTGCAGCAGGGCTCATTCCTGCACTCCAAATAGAGTATATGGGAGAGGTTGCATTGTCGTGGCACCAGCACCAGTGCCTAAAGCCCAATTTTTCAGCCCCTGTTTAACAGGGGCATGTAATTACAATTTTTGATGCAATGCTTTATAGCAGGGCTCATTCCTGCACTCCAACTAGAGTATATGGGAGAGGTTGCAGTGTTGTGGCACCAGCAAGCAGTGCCTAAGGCCCAATTTTTCAGCCCCTGTTTAACAGGGGCATGTAATTACAATTCTTGATATAATATTTCACAGCAGGGCCCGTTGTGGCACAAGCACCACCACCACAACCACAACCACCAAAGGTCCAATTTTTTTACCACTGTTCAACAATGGCAAGTAATTACAATTCTTGATATAATCGTTCACAGCAGGGCGCTCCAGCGCCCTCCAAGAGTCACTTTGAGGGCTTACAGTGTTGTGACAACACCAACACCTTGTTCCGCCATTTCTGCAGAGCATATAGGGCAGGCCCCTACTTTCAAACATCCAACTTACAAACACCTCCTACTTGCAAACGGAAGGAGACAACAGGAAGTGAGATGAAAAAAGATGGACGGCAAAACAAATTATACAGGGGTGATAAGGGGTGAAAAGCTTAAAAATAGATTTTTTTGACTGGAGCTACTCTTTAAAAATGTACCAGTTCAAAATTACAAACAGATTCTACTTAACACAACAAGCCTACACAGTCCCTGTCTTGTTTGCACCGCCTGTATACTGCTGTTCTGAGTATATAAGGCCTGGGGGCCCCACGCCTTTCCTTTTTTTTTTTTTTTTTGGGTACAGGGTTCCCCTTAATATCCGTACAAGACCCAAAGCGGCTGGTAATGGGCAGGGGGGACTACCCATGCCATTTTTCTCAATGATTTTCATTCATATTGCCAGAACCAGATATTACATTAAAACCGCAAGCAGTTTTAAATGACTTTTTTTCCGTTAAATGTCATTTTGTGCAGGGACTGTTCTAAACACGGGAAACATGTGCCACTTCACAGGCATACTATAGATACCCCCCAGGCACGATATTTAAAGGAATATTTCACTTTTTTTTTTCACTTTAATCGTCATTAAAATCAGTGCTCCCGAAAAAAACTCAGTTTTTAAAAACAATTTTGGCATTGATCCATGTCCCCTGGGACAGGAGCCAGGTCCCCAAACCCTTTTTAGGACAATATCTTGCATATTAGCCATTAAAATTAGCACTTTTTATTTCTAATGTTCGAGTCCCATAGACTTCAATGGGGTTCTAAAGTTCGCACACATTTTTGGTCCGTTTGAAAGTTCTGGTGCGAACCGAACCGGGGGGTGTTCGGCTCATCCCTAACCTCCATGATGACCACTTGCTAAAGAATCTGAGGATAAAGGTGATGGACTGGACAAGAATTTCTCCAGACCTAAACCCTACTGAGCATCTGTGGGGCATCCTCAAACGGAAGGTAGTGGAGGGCAAGGTCCCTAACATCCACCAGCTCTGTGATGTTGTCATGGAGGAGTGTAAGAGGACTCCCTGTGAAGCTCTGGCAACCTGTGAAGCTCTGGTGAACTTCATGCTCAAGAATGATTAAGGCAGTGCTGGAAAATAATGGTGGTCACACAAAATATTGACACTTTGGGCCCGATTTGGATATTTTCACTCAGAGGTGAACTCACTTTTGTTGCCAGCGGATAAGACATTAATGGCTATGTGTTGAGTTATTTTGAGGGGACAGAACATTTACACTGTTATACAAACTGTACACTCACTACTTTAGCTGTAGCAAAGTAGCTATTTCTTCAGTGTTGTCATATAAAATAAAATATTTACAAAAATGTGAGGAGTGTACTATATATATATATAAAAGAAGGACAATATGGTGGCCTGAATTTATGGGAGGAGTCTGAGGGGTATTTAAGCATCCCACTTATCTGTGGTCTGTCGGTTCCTGTGCACGATACTACACATCACAAGGATGACTCTTCCCAGCTCACCTCACACATACCCCTCAACTTTTGAACTTCAGAATGAGGGACACTGGAGGAGTAAAAAGACCTGTGGTGCGCTACGTCATAGTAAATTGTGAGCGCGGTCAATGTTGATCAGTGGGAGGGGCTTAAAGGATGTGGTTAAATGTACAGAGTGCAGGGTTCAGAGGGTGCTACCTGCAGGGTTCAGAGGGTGCTACTTATAGAGTGCAGGGTTCAGAGGGTGCTACGTACAGAGTGCAGGGTTCCAAGGGTGCTACGTACAGAGTGCAGGGTTCCAAGGGTGCTACGTACAGAGTGCAGGGTACAGAGGGTGTGCATGGTTCAGAGGGTGCTACATATAGTGTGCAGGGTTCAGAGGGTGCTACGTACAGAGGGCAGTGTTCAGAGGGTGCTATGTGTAGGGTTCAGAGGTTGCTACATACAGAGTGCAGGGTTCAGGGGGTGCTACGTACAGAGTGCAGGGTTCAGAGGGTGCTACGTACAGAGTGCAAGGTTCAGAGGGTGCTACGTGCAGGGTTCACATGATAGATTGATGCTTAATCATATGACTAAGCATCAATCTATGATGTGGAATGCGTTTGTGTTTTTCCCTGTTTTCTATGCACAAGATATGACTGTTTTGGATTTTAATCTTTCAATAAAGATGCCTTCAGCGGTGTGCGGCCATCCAGGATTTTCTACTTTCTTCCTAATTTGAGCAAAGTCAGCAGCTGCATGTTCGCAACAGGGTGTCTTCAACAGATCTGGAGCTTTTTGAGCGGCAATCTTTCTTTCATATCAGAGGGTGCTACATGCCGGGTACAGAGGGTGCTACATACAGAGTGCAGGTTTCATAGGGGGCTACATACAGAGTGTAGGGTTTAGAGGGGGCTATGTACAGAGTTCAAGGTTCAGAGGGGGCTATGTACAGAGTGCAGGGTTCAGAGGGTTCTATGTACAGACTGCAGAGTTTAGGGTGTGACTGCAGGGTTCATGTGACTGCAGAACTGATGTAGAGTTCTGGATTCACATTTTCAGCTGAAATAAAGCCCTGAGTAGTAAACGTGACAAACACTGTCTGCAGCCATGAATAATACAGCCACAACACCTGTGATCATTATTATCGTGCTGATGACCATGCTGTACAGCCTGTGTCTTAATGTAGTGTATACAGGCTGTAGAGTGTAATCATCAGCATGATAATAATGATCACAGGTGATGTGGCTGTATTATTCATGGCTGCTGACAGTGTTTGTACCGTATACTTGTACTACTCCCTAAAGGACTGCAAGGAATGCACCAGGCTGAAGAACAGTTAGAAGACTGAGTGCAAGTTCAGATTTATGTGAGTGGAGAGCATAAACAGGAGAGCATAAACTGGAAAGGTGAGGGTTGATGAGGATCGTGGGAGTGTGTTATTACTGCATGGTCTCTTGAGGAAGATGTAGACATCTAGTACAGGGAGGGAAAGGGCAGCTGGAGTGAAAGGTGCCCATGAATCAGGAGAACTTCTTAGGAGGAAGGGCTCAGTGATGGAAGGAGAGGGTGTTGATGGGAGTGGAGAGAGCTCAGTGAAGGAGAGCGATATTGCAGTACAGTCAGTAGCAGATCACTCACCTCAGATCACTGCAGGACTTTCACTCATTGCATGCAGCTCTTGTTCAGGCGTCTCCCCACATGGGCGCTGCTTCATCCCAAACCCACTAACACAGGAAACCCACGGGACGAATTTGAAAGGAAGGACAATGCTCTTTGTGTACCCATTGGCCGAGGAAGCAGCTGCACCTCCCACCGCTGCCTCCTCAGTCAATGGGTAGCTGAAGCTCATTGTAAATGCCTCCCTTCTTCCCTCCTGACATCATATGGACCTCCCACATATGGAACTGTTGTTCTATGCAGGCAGGCTGGGAACAAATGTATTTTGATTAGGAGCAGTTCCGTGCACTGTGTGAGGCAGAGGCAGAGGGGAGAGATGCGGCTGCCATGCATACTTGCGGGAACTATGGCAACCATGCTGCCATTCTGAGAATCAACCCGGATTTGAGGAACCAATTTGCAGGACAATCCCGGCGAATCAGGGACAGTTGGGAGGTAGGCCATTGCCTCATGATCCTGAGTCTGTGCATTCGATCACAAGTGTGTTGAGGCTTCTCCATCTGTGGTTTTCATCGGCGGTTCTAGCTCACTGTTGCAGGTAGGGTTTGAACCTTTTCGTTTATACGCAATGTTACAATTCGTCATGTTTCCTTTCCTGCAAACTTGATTTGCGGATTCCCTCTGCACTGCTTGTCATCCCATCCTCAAACATATGATTCATTCGTTGATCCAAGCCTCCGATGCTTGCAGAGTTTCTGTGGCTGATCGAGGTGGTAATTAGACCCACCTTGTCTGCACCTTGATTAGCCTGGTGGGCTGGGTGGTTGGCATGTTTTTGGTTTTATGCCGTGTACACATGATCATATTTCTCGTCGGACAATGTTATGACGGCTTTTCCGACGGGATTCTGCTCAAGTTTGCCTTGCATACACACGGTCATGCAAAAGTTTGCTTTCGACCGTAGAGAACGCAGTTACATACACTAGGATGAGCTGAGAAAATTAAGTTCAATGCTTCCGAGCACGCATCAAATTGTTTCAGAGCATCCGTAGGAATTTTGCATGTCGGAATTGCCACAGATGATCGCATTTTCGGATAGGAACTTTTCCCGACCGAAAAATTGAGAGCATGCTCTCAATCTTTTGCTGGCTGGAATTCTTCCAGCAAAAGACCGATGGAGCATACATACGATCGCATTTTCTGACGAAAAACTCTTTTTTTGCGGGCCAAAATTCCAATCGTGTGTACGCGGCATTAGAGTAAAGCCCCATATACTATCAGATTTTCTGCTGATTTTTTCCTTCAGATTTACCAAAAACATATATTATGAAGTCAAACCTTAGGGGTTTCAATTTGTATGCAATCAAGCAGGCCCTTACACTACATGGTTTTGGTAAATCTGAAGGAAAAAATCTGCAGAAAATCTTATAGTGTGTATGGGGCTTAAGGGGCGGCATACACTCTGCAACCGATTCGTATCGGATTAATTTCATACATCTTACTACCGGTTCGTATCGGTTTTACTTCATATATTTTTCAACAGATTCGTACCGGAGTCATCTCCCTTTGCAACTGGTTCACATCTGAACTTCCAAAACTTCAGTTTTCATAGATCGAGTCTTGCTCAACCGTCACAGGTAAGATCTGTATGTAATTTTCTTCTTTTCTCGAGCAGTCGTTGTTTTCTTAGGTACCCCTTATCATCGAGGCCCTGCAACGGAACTTTGCCAATCATTCGTTAAGTCTCTGTACGCAGTCTTATTTAGCTTTGTACAAACCACAAACTTGTGGCACAGTTTGTTGAGCACATACCCTGAGCTAATTCATATAGGTTACATTCGTACATTCTTTGTTATTCGTTGTTACATGCTACCAACCAAGTCGGTCCATTTCATTTAACCACTTGCTTACTGGGCACTTAAACACCCTTCCTGACCAGACCAATTTTCAGCTTTTGGTGCTCTCACACTTTGAATGACAATTACTCAGTCATGCAACACTGTACCCAAATGAATTTTGTGTCCTTTTTTCCCACAAATAGAGCTTTCTTTTGGTGGTATTTGATCACCTCTGGGGTTTTTATTTTTTGCGATATAAATGAAAAAAGACCGAAAAATTTGAAAAAAAACGCATATTTCTTTGTTTCTGTGATAAAATTTTGCAAATTATAATTTTTTTTCATAAATTTTGGCCACAATTTATACTGCTACATATCTTTGGTAAAAATAACCCAAATTAGTGGATATTATTTGGTCTTTGTGAAAGTTAGAGAGTCTACAATCTGTGGTGCGAATCGCACAAAATTGATCACACCTGATGTACTGGTGGCCTATCTCATTTCTTGCGACCCGAACAAGTCAGGAAAGTACAAATACCCCCCAAATGACCCCTTTTTTGAAAATAGACATTCCAAGGTATTTACTAAGATGCATGGTGAGGTTTTTGATGTTGTCATATTTTTCCCACAATTCTTTGCAAAATGAAGATTTTTTTTTTTTTTTCTCACCAAATTTTCAATGTAATAGGTTATTTCTCTCACATGGCATGTGTATGCCACAAATGACACCCCAAAATACGTTCTGCTACTCCTTCTGAGTATTACAATACCAAATGTGTGAGACTTTTACACAGCCTGGCCACATACAGAGGCCCAATATTGAAATAGCACCATCAGGCGTTCTAGGAGCATAAATTACACATTTCATTTCTCAACCACCTATTACAGTTTTGAAGGCCCTGGAGCACCAGGACAATGGAAATGCCCACAAAGTGACCCCATTTTGGAAAGCTAACACCCCAACGTATAATCTATGAGGCATAATGAGTCGTTTGAATGGTTCATTTTTTTTCCAGAAGTTTTGGGAAAATGTGGAAAAAAAATGAAAACGCATTTTTTTTACGCAAAGTTGTCCATTTATAAGATATTTCCAACACATAGCATGTACATAGCAAAAATGACACCCCAAAATACGTTCTACTACTCCTCCTGAGTATAACGATACCAAATGTGTGAGACTTTTACACAGCCTGACCACATACAGAGGCCCAATATTGAAATAGCATCATCAGGCGTTCTAGGAGCATAAATTACACATCTTATTTCTCAACCACCTATTACAGTTTTGAAGGCCTTGGAGCACCAGGACAATGGAAATGCCCACAAAGTGACCCCACGTGGCACTGACGACACGTGGCACTGACAGATGGCACTGGAGGCAGATGGCACTGGAGGCAGATGGGGCTGACAGATGGGGCTGGCAGATGGGGCTGACAGATGGGGCTGACAGATGGGGCTCGCAGATGGGGCTCGCAGATGGGGCTGGCAGATGGGGCTGGCAGATGGGGCTGGCAGATGTTGCTGGCAGATGGGGCTGGCGCTGGCACTGGGGCTGGCACTGGCAGATGGCACTGGCAGATGGTGCTGGCTATTTGCTCTGGCTAATTGCTCTGGCAAATAGGGCTGGCAGATGGCACTGCGGCTGGCAGATGGCACTGGCGCTGGCAGGTGGCGCTGGCAGGTGGCACTGGCAGGTGGCACTGGGGCTGGCGGCACTGTGGCTGACGGATGGCACTGGCGCTGGCAGGTGGCACTGGCGCTGACAGGTGGCACTGGCGCTGGCAGGTGGCACTGGCAGGTGGCACGTGGCACTGGCACGTGGCACTGGCACTGGGGCTGGCGGCACTGGGGCTGGCGGCACTGGGGCTGACGGCACTGGGGCTGACGGATGGCACTGGCGCTGGCAGGTGGCACTGGCGCTGGCAGGTGGCACTGGCAGGTGGCAGGTGGCACTAGCAAGTGGCACTGGCGGCACTGGCACTGGCGGCACTGGTGGTGGCAGGTGGCACTGGCAGGTGGCACTGGCACTGGGGCTGACGGATGGCACTGGCGCTGGCAGGTGGCACTGGCACTGGCAGGTGGCACTGGCAGGTGGCACTGGCACTGGCGGCACTGACGGCACTGGGGCTGACGGCACTGGGGCTGACGGCACTGGGGCTGACGGGTGGCACTGGTGCTGGCAGGTGGCACTGGCAGGTGGCACTGGGGCTGACGGCACTAGCGGCACTGGGGCTGACGGACGGCACTGGGGCTGACGGGCGGCACTGGGGCTGACGGGCGGCACTGGCGCTGGCAGGTGGCGCTGGCAGGTGGCGCTGGCAGGTGGCACTGGCGCTGGCGGCACTGGGGCTGACGGCACTGGGGCTGACGGCACTGGGGCTGACGGCAGGCGCTGGCAGGTGGCACTGGCACTACTGGCAGATGGCACTGAGCTGACAGATGGCACTGGGCTGACAGATGGCACTGGCACTGACAGATGGCACTGGGGCTGACACTGGCACTGGGGCTGACACAGGCAGTGGGGCTGACACAGGCACTGGGGCTGACACAGGCACTGGGGCTGACACTGGCACTGGGGCTGACACTGGCACTGGGGCTGACACATAGATCGCTCTCCCTCCTCACACGCTGTCTCTGTGTGAGGAGGGAGAGACACGGCAATGGGAGATGATCTCATATGTTTACATATGAGATCATCTCCCATTGGCAGCTGCGATCGCACTGTGAACGGCCGCTTTGATTGGCCGTTCACGGCGATCTGTATTTGCCTGTCTCCGGGAGACACGGCAAATACAATACTTCCGCGATGCGCGCCCCCGGTGGCGCGCATTCCCGGAAGTAAACACCAGGCCGTCCAGGGACGGCCAGGCGAAGGAAGCCGCCCGCTCTAAGGCCGTCATTCGGCTATAGGGTGGGCGGGAGGAGGTTAAACACTGTCTATCATTTCAGTTATTTTAGTTCGTATACCCCCTAGGCCATTCTGAGTCCAGTCGCATCAGCGACTCACTGATTCATGTCGGCTCGTTTTAGTCATTCCATCTCATTTTCATTCCATGCTCCTTAGTAGTGATGGCCGAACGGTTCGCCCGGCGGTCGTTTCGCGGCGAATTTCCGACTTTCGCCGTCCGCGGGTTCGAACGCCTTTTTCCGTCGTTCGCCCCGGCGGACTTACGTGTTTAATGTATACAAGAACTTTAACCTTTCGTGACACGTTTATCATGTGTTACAGGACAACCAATTGAGACATGACAGCTCATGGACACTTGGACATTCCCCCTAACCTATAAATACACCCGATCCGGTGGCCATTTTACATTCTTTCTTCTGTCACTGTAGGGAAAGGATCCTGTGTGGAGTAGGGACAGAGAAAACGCTAGCTATTTGGTACACAAAAGTTCTTTTCAGGACTGGTATAGGTGTTAGGTCAGCAGCCTGAGTTTCTTTTGTCAGTTTAGATAAAGGGACAGAGCGCTGTATGCTGCTATTTTAGGGACAGCTCAGCCAGATTAGTCTTTCTTCATCATCATCATCATCATCATCATTAGCTGTTACTATCAGGTCCACAAAAGAGCTGTTCCAGCTAATCGTTCCAGCCTACTCTTTTTTGCCAATTTGTATAGGGACAGGCAGGAAGCAGTGTGTCAGGCAGTGAGGATAATTTTAAAGACTTGCTGTTACTATTAGTTCCACAAAGGTTCTTTTCAGGACTGGTATCAGTGGTACGGTAATAGGCTTGTACACGTATAATATTCTTTCTTCCAAATATAGAAAGAATATTATACTTGACTGCTGCCCTTCTGCTGCAGTCTGCTAATCATTCACAACTCACTTGTTCCACAAAGCTCTTTATCAGGACTGGTAACTTGGTCTGTCTAGGGTGCTACGGTACATAGGCTTGGGTGCGGTACAGTCTGCTGTTCTGTAAGGACCGCTATCGGTCCACAATACATAGGGTTGCCGTGCACTACTGCTGACCGCTGCCCTATACTGCAGCAGTCCTTCATTGGTATAGGGACTGACGTACAGTCTGCTAATCACTAACACACAACCTGCTTGGTCCACAAAAGTTCTTATAAGGACTGGTAACTTGGTATAGGGTGCTACGGTACATAGGCCTGAGTGCGTTACAGTCTGCTGTTCTGTAAGGACCGCTATCGGTCCACAATACATAGGGTTGCCGTGCACTACTGCTGACCGCTGCCCTATACTGCAGCAGTCCTTCAGCGGTATAGGGACTGACGCACAGTCTGCTAAACACTAACACACAACCTGCTTGGTCCACAAAAGTTTTTATAAGGACTGGTAACTTGGTATAGGGTGCTACGGTACATAGGCCTGAGTGCAGTACAGTCTGCTGTTCTGTAAGGACCGCTATCGGTCCACAATACATAGGGTTGCCGTGCACTACTGCTGACCGCTGCCCTATACTGCAGCAGTCCTTCATTGGTATAGGGACTGACGTACAGTCTGCTAATCACTAACACACAACCTGCTTGGTCCACAAAAGTTCTTATAAGGACTGGTAACTTGGTATAGGGTGCTACGGTACATAGGCCTGAGTGCGTTACAGTCTGCTGTTCTGTAAGGACCGCTATCGGTCCACAATACATAGGGTTGCCGTGCACTACTGCTGACCGCTGCCCTATACTGCAGCAGTCCTTCATTGGTATAGGGACTGACGTACAGTCTGCTAATCACTAACACACAACCTGCTTGTTCCACAAAAGTTCTTATAAGGACTGGTAACTTGGTATAGGGTGCTACGGTACATAGGCTTGAGTGCGGTACAGTCTGCTGTTCTGTAAGGACCGCTATCGGTCCACAATAGATAGGGTTGACGTGCACCACTGCTGACCGCTGCCCTATACTGCAGCAGTCCTTCAGCGGTATAGGGACTGACGTACAGTCTGCTAAACACTAATACACAACCTGCTTGGTCCACAAAAGTTCTTATAAGGACTGGTAACTTGGTATAGGGTGCTACGGTACATAGGCTTGAGTGCGGTACAGTCTGCTGTTCTGTAAGGACCGCTATCGGTCCACAATAGATAGGGTTGACGTGCACCACTGCTGACCGCTGCCCTATACTGCAGCAGTCCTTCAGCGGTATAGGGACTGACGCACAGTCTGCTAAACACTAACACACAACCTGCTTGGTCCACAAAAGTTTTTATAAGGACTGGTAACTTGGTATAGGGTGCTACGGTACATAGGCTTGAGTGCGGTACAGTCTGCTGTTCTGTAAGGACCGCTATCGGTCCACAATAGATAGGGTTGACGTGCACCACTGCTGACCGCTGCCCTATACTGCAGCAGTCCTTCAGCGGTATAGGGACTGACGCACAGTCTGCTAAACACTAACACACAACCTGCTTGGTCCACAAAAGTTTTTATAAGGACTGGTAACTTGGTATAGGGTGCTACGGTACATAGGCCTGAGTGCGTTACAGTCTGCTGTTCTGTAAGGACCGCTATCGGTCCACAATACATAGGGTTGCCGTGCACTACTGCTGACCGCTGCCCTATACTGCAGCAGTCCTTCATTGGTATAGGGACTGACGTACAGTCTGCTAATCACTAACACACAACCTGCTTGGTCCACAAAAGTTCTTATAAGGACTGGTAACTTGGTATAGGGTGCTACGGTACATAGGCCTGAGTGCGTTACAGTCTGCTGTTCTGTAAGGACCGCTATCGGTCCACAATACATAGGGTTGCCGTGCACTACTGCTGACCGCTGCCCTATACTGCAGCAGTCCTTCAGCGGTATAGGGACTGACGCACAGTCTGCTAAACACTAACACACAACCTGCTTGGTCCACAAAAGTTCTTATAAGGACTGGTAACTTGGTATAGGGTGCTACGGTACATAGGCCTGAGTGCAGTACAGTCTGCTGTTCTGTAAGGACCGCTATCGGTCCACAATACATAGGGTTGCCGTGCACTACTGCTGACCGCTGCCCTATACTGCAGCAGTCCTTCATTGGTATAGGGACTGACGTACAGTCTGCTAATCACTAACACACAACCTGCTTGTTCCACAAAAGTTCTTATAAGGACTGGTAACTTGGTATAGGGTGCTACGGTACATAGGCTTGAGTGCGGTACAGTCTGCTGTTCTGTAAGGACCGCTATCGGTCCACAATAGATAGGGTTGACGTGCACCACTGCTGACCGCTGCCCTATACTGCAGCAGTCCTTCAGCGGTATAGGGACTGACGTACAGTCTGCTAAACACTAATACACAACCTGCTTGGTCCACAAAAGTTCTTATAAGGACTGGTAACTTGGTATAGGGTGCTACGGTACATAGGCTTGAGTGCGGTACAGTCTGCTGTTCTGTAAGGACCGCTATCGGTCCACAATAGATAGGGTTGACGTGCACCACTGCTGACCGCTGCCCTATACTGCAGCAGTCCTTCAGCGGTATAGGGACTGACGCACAGTCTGCTAAACACTAACACACAACCTGCTTGGTCCACAAAAGTTTTTATAAGGACTGGTAACTTGGTATAGGGTGCTACGGTACATAGGCCTGAGTGCAGTACAGTCTGCTGTTCTGTAAGGACCGCTATCGGTCCACAATACATAGGGTTGCCGTGCACTACTGCTGACCGCTGCCCTATACTGCAGCAGTCCTTCATTGGTATAGGGACTGACGTACAGTCTGCTAATCACTAACACACAACCTGCTTGGTCCACAAAAGTTCTTATAAGGACTGGTAACTTGGTATAGGGTGCTACGGTACATAGGCCTGAGTGCGTTACAGTCTGCTGTTCTGTAAGGACCGCTATCGGTCCACAATACATAGGGTTGCCGTGCACTACTGCTGACCGCTGCCCTATACTGCAGCAGTCCTTCATTGGTATAGGGACTGACGTACAGTCTGCTAATCACTAACACACAACCTGCTTGTTCCACAAAAGTTCTTATAAGGACTGGTAACTTGGTATAGGGTGCTACGGTACATAGGCTTGAGTGCGGTACAGTCTGCTGTTCTGTAAGGACCGCTATCGGTCCACAATAGATAGGGTTGACGTGCACCACTGCTGACCGCTGCCCTATACTGCAGCAGTCCTTCAGCGGTATAGGGACTGACGTACAGTCTGCTAAACACTAATACACAACCTGCTTGGTCCACAAAAGTTCTTATAAGGACTGGTAACTTGGTATAGGGTGCTACGGTACATAGGCTTGAGTGCGGTACAGTCTGCTGTTCTGTAAGGACCGCTATCGGTCCACAATAGATAGGGTTGACGTGCACCACTGCTGACCGCTGCCCTATACTGCAGCAGTCCTTCAGCGGTATAGGGACTGACGCACAGTCTGCTAAACACTAACACACAACCTGCTTGGTCCACAAAAGTTTTTATAAGGACTGGTAACTTGGTATAGGGTGCTACGGTACATAGGCTTGAGTGCGGTACAGTCTGCTGTTCTGTAAGGACCGCTATCGGTCCACAATAGATAGGGTTGACGTGCACCACTGCTGACCGCTGCCCTATACTGCAGCAGTCCTTCAGCGGTATAGGGACTGACGCACAGTCTGCTAAACACTAACACACAACCTGCTTGGTCCACAAAAGTTTTTATAAGGACTGGTAACTTGGTATAGGGTGCTACGGTACATAGGCCTGAGTGCGTTACAGTCTGCTGTTCTGTAAGGACCGCTATCGGTCCACAATACATAGGGTTGCCGTGCACTACTGCTGACCGCTGCCCTATACTGCAGCAGTCCTTCATTGGTATAGGGACTGACGTACAGTCTGCTAATCACTAACACACAACCTGCTTGGTCCACAAAAGTTCTTATAAGGACTGGTAACTTGGTATAGGGTGCTACGGTACATAGGCCTGAGTGCGTTACAGTCTGCTGTTCTGTAAGGACCGCTATCGGTCCACAATACATAGGGTTGCCGTGCACTACTGCTGACCGCTGCCCTATACTGCAGCAGTCCTTCAGCGGTATAGGGACTGACGCACAGTCTGCTAAACACTAACACACAACCTGCTTGGTCCACAAAAGTTCTTATAAGGACTGGTAACTTGGTATAGGGTGCTACGGTACATAGGCCTGAGTGCAGTACAGTCTGCTGTTCTGTAAGGACCGCTATCGGTCCACAATACATAGGGTTGCCGTGCACTACTGCTGACCGCTGCCCTATACTGCAGCAGTCCTTCATTGGTATAGGGACTGACGTACAGTCTGCTAATCACTAACACACAACCTGCTTGTTCCACAAAAGTTCTTATAAGGACTGGTAACTTGGTATAGGGTGCTACGGTACATAGGCTTGAGTGCGGTACAGTCTGCTGTTCTGTAAGGACCGCTATCGGTCCACAATAGATAGGGTTGACGTGCACCACTGCTGACCGCTGCCCTATACTGCAGCAGTCCTTCAGCGGTATAGGGACTGACGTACAGTCTGCTAAACACTAATACACAACCTGCTTGGTCCACAAAAGTTCTTATAAGGACTGGTAACTTGGTATAGGGTGCTACGGTACATAGGCTTGAGTGCGGTACAGTCTGCTGTTCTGTAAGGACCGCTATCGGTCCACAATAGATAGGGTTGACGTGCACCACTGCTGACCGCTGCCCTATACTGCAGCAGTCCTTCAGCGGTATAGGGACTGACGCACAGTCTGCTAAACACTAACACACAACCTGCTTGGTCCACAAAAGTTTTTATAAGGACTGGTAACTTGGTATAGGGTGCTACGGTACATAGGCCTGAGTGCAGTACAGTCTGCTGTTCTGTAAGGACCGCTATCGGTCCACAATACATAGGGTTGCCGTGCACTACTGCTGACCGCTGCCCTATACTGCAGCAGTCCTTCATTGGTATAGGGACTAAGAGTTTTGTCACAGGGTCATTTAAAAAATGACATGCAGAGGAAGAGGCAGGCCCTTCCGCAGGGGTGGTAGGGGTAGGGCAGGAGCAACAGGCTTGAGCCAAAGTGGGAAGTTGCAGAAGGTGCGTTCAATTACTTTAAAGGATGCACCAGACTTGGTTGAGTGGCTCGCTCAGCCTTACTCTTCTGCACCCTCCTCATCCTCTCGATCTGCACCCTCTTCTTCACTCTCTGCTATGTGCACCCCCAAAGACACTACCACCAACAACACGACCACCACCACCACCACCACATACCTTCCGCTTGAGTCACTGGAATTATTTTCCGATCCATATCAAGAGGACATTTCTGATGCGCAGCCACTCTTGGTATTGGATCAGGAAGAGGAGGTAGCAACAAGCGCTACTCAGCAGTCTGACGCCAGTACCCAGATCAGCCCAAGGAGGAGGTTGGTCCCCGGTGTTGCTGCCTACTCTACTTATAGCGGTGGGGAAGGTGACGTTGATGATGACGTGTCTAGTGATGTCACGTGGGTGCCCACAAGAGAGGAAGAGGAGGGGAGTTCAGAGGGAGATATGGACCAGCAGATAGGGAGGAGAAGCAGCAATGACTTACATTGCACAGCAGGGACAAAGCAGACTGCAAATGTATCAGGAGCGAGTCATCGACCATGTACGGTCACATCTGGCGCTCCCAGGACACCGGCACATGGCTCCGCAGTGTGGGCTTTTTTTAACGTGTCCGCTGCTGACAATAGCGTTGCCATCTGCAATCTTTGCAGTCAACGCGTTAGTCGCGGTAAGCCCAATACTCACCTAGGGACGACCGCCTTAAGAAGGCACATGAGCAGCCATCACCGAGCCCAGTGGGAGCAACGGAACACACAAAGCCACACTGCAGGCTCTCACCGTCCAGCCTCGTCTTCTACTTCTCCTTCTCCTCTCTCCTCACAATTGTCCTCCACTCCACCTTCCATCACGCCAAGCTCACATTTTTCTGCAAAAAGGCAGGCTTCCGTGGGCCTAATGTTTGAGCGTAAAAAAATGATGACGCCGGATAACCCTCTTGCCCAACGGTTGGCGGCTGGCTTGTCAGAACTCATAGCCCGCCAACTACTGCCATATAAACTGGTGGACTCGGAGGCCTTTCGCAAATTTGTGGCCATTGGAACACCACAATGGAAGGTCCCAGGAAGGAAGTATTTCTCAGAGAAGGGCATCCCAGAGCTATATGGCCATGTTCAGCGGCAAGTGAATGTATCTCTGGCACACAGTGTCGGTGCCAAGATACATCTGACCACAGACACGTGGTCTAGCAAACACGGGCAGGGAAGGTATATCAGTTTTACTGCCCACTGGGTGAACCTTCTGACGGCCGTCAAGCATGTAACCCGTGGCACCCGTGTAGATTTGGTTTTACCGCCACGGATTGCATGCAGGCCTGACTCTTCTTCTCCTCCTCCTACTCCATCCTCCTCCCTCTCCTCCTCAGCTGCCTCCTCCTTTTCCGCTGCTAGCGTCTCTTCCACTGCACCGCCCAAGCTCCCCAGAACCTATTCCACATGCCAGGTGAGACGTTGCCATGCCGTGCTGCGTCTGTTGTGCCTGGAAGCAAAGAGCCACACTGGCCCGGCACTCCTTTCAGCTTTGCGTTCACAGGCAGATGAGTGGCTAACACCGCTCAATTTGACAGTTGGTAAAGTGGTGTGTGACAACGGTGCCAATCTGCTTAGCGCATTGAAACAGGGCAAAATCACGCACGTGCCGTGCATGGCACACGTCTTAAACTTGGTCGTGCAGCGATTCCTTGTCAAATACCCTGGGGTCCAGGACATCTTGCGGCAGGCAAGGAAAATCTCGGCCCATTTCAGAAGATCTTACACGGCCATGGCTCGCCTTGCTGACATTCAGCGGCGACACCATCTGCCGGTCAGACGTCTTATTTGCGATTGCCCGACGCGATGGAACTCAACCTTCTATATGCTTGATAGGCTGCTCCAGCAGAAACGTGCAGTTAACGTCTACCTGTATGAACTCTGCGAAAGAAACGGTTCTGGGGAGCTGGGTTTTTTTTCACCGCGCCAGTGGCTGCTCATGCGCGACACATGCAGACTTCTGCGGCCATTTGAGGAGATCACCAAACTGGTCAGTCGCAGCCATGGCGCCATCAGTGACATGGTACCTTATGCCTTCTTTCTGGAGCGTGCATTGCGTCGTGTCATTGATCAGGCTGTGGAGGAGCAGGAGCGGGAAGATGAGGAAGTCGCAATGCTGGATGAATTCCCAGGGGGGGCTACTCTATCTGAGACAAGTCAACAACAGGAGTCTGATGAGGAGTCAGAGGAGGATGGTGCCGGGGCGGATGAGCAGGAGCAAGAAGAGCATGCTTTAAACCTTTCTGGGATCCCTGTTGTGCGAGGATGGGGAGAGGAGAATGAAGAGGACGACATTATCCTGGATGATGAGCAGGAGCCAGGCCACCACACCGCTTCCACTTTAGTGCAAATGGGGGCCTTCATGCTCCAGTGTTTTAATAGGGACCCCCGTATAAAAAGCATGAGGGTCAAGGACCAGTACTGGGTGGCAACGTACTTAGACCCCCGGTACAAACACAAAATGGCGGAAATGTTACCGCCGTCGCAGAGGGCTGTCAGAATGCAGCACTTCCAGGCCTTGCTTCGAGAAATGCTGCATTCTGCTTTTGCGTGCGCTGGCAGAGGAGCAATTCCCACTCCCAGAGAAGGATTTGCGGGTACCAATCCAACAGCGCCTGCAAGAAGAGGCCGGTTTGAAGATGTGTTGGTGACTTCGGATATGAGGTCATTCTTTCAGCCGACCCATCGACAGGTGTCATCCGGATCCAGCATCAGGGAACGCCTAGACCGTCAGGTGTCCGACTACATTGGGTTAACGGCCGATGTGGACGCTCTGAGGAGTGATGAACCCCTAGACTACTGGGTGGGCAGGCTTGACCTCTGGCCAGAGCTTGCCCAATTTGCAATCGAACTGTTGGCTTGCCCCTCATCCAGTGTCCTGTCCGAAAGGACGTTCAGCGCAGCAGGGGGGATTGTGACCGATAAGCGTACTCGCCTAGCTCACCACAGTGTTAACTACCTCACATTTCTAAAAATGAATGAGGCATGGATCTCGGAGGAATTCAACACATGTGATCAGTAGACCATGTATATGTCTATAAACAATTTTTGGAATCAAGCACACAGACCTTCTTAATTCATTTGGCTCACTTCCCTGACCCAAAAAAGCACACCGTACTATATGCCCCTACCCTCCTCTTTGAAGAGGTTGAGCGGTGTCATATTTCTACTGGGGCTGCTTATTATGAGGGGTTCCCACCATCCCTGTGCTGTGCTGACTTCCTCCTGGGTGTTCTTATTATGAGGGGCTCCCACCATCCCTGTGCTGTGCTGACTTCCTCCTGGGGGTTCTTATTATGAGGGGATCACACCATCCCTGTGCTGTGCTGACTTCCTCCTGGGGCTGCTTACGGTGCTGCTGTCAGCGCTGTATGTCACGGAGCTGCTGTCAGCGCTGTATGTCACGGAGCTGCTGTCAGCGCTGTATGTCACGGAGCTGCTGTCAGCGCTGTATGTCACGGAGCTGCTGTCAGCGCTGTATGTCACGGAGCTGCTGTCAGCGCTGTATGTCACGGAGCTGCTGTCAGCGCTGTATGTCACGGAGCTGCTGTCAGCGCTGTATGTCACGGAGCTGCTGTCAGCGCTGTATGTCACGGAGCTGCTGTCAGCGCTGTATGTCACGGAGCTGCTGTCAGCGCTGTATGTCACGGTGCTGCTGTCAGCGCTGTATGTCACGGAGCTGCTGTCAGCGCTGTATGTCACGGAGCTGCTGTCAGTGCTGTATGTCACGGAGCTGCTGTCAGCGCTGTATGTCACGGAGCTGCTGTCAGCGCTGTATGTCACGGAGCTGCTGTCAGCGCTGTATGTCACGGTGCTGCTGTCAGCGCTGTATGTCACGGAGCTGCTGTCAGCGCTGTATGTCACGGAGCTGCTGTCAGCGCTGTATGTCACGGAGCTGCTGTCAGCGCTGTATGTCACGGAGCTGCTGTCAGCGCTGTATGTCACGGAGCTGCTGTCAGCGCTGTATGTCACGGTGCTGATGTCAGTGCTCTGTATTACGGTGCTGCTGTCAGTGCTCTGTATCTCCTGCACCCTCTTGTTTGCCTACCCTGGTCCCTGACCTTCCCTCTCCTCCATTGCCTTCATTAGCTCCATAGTCCTGAATTGTCAGAACAATTTCCCAAATAAAAAAAAAATGCTTGTAGTTATCGATCCCAAATTCACCTCATACATGTATTATGCTATTGTCCAGGTGGTGGGACTACGTGCTACCCCCTAATAATTACCCCGTGGCCGCAAATTCGACCTAAAGGTTTGCGAAATTCGCCTCCCATTGAAGTCAATGGAGCCCGCGGCGAACGGTCGTTTTCGCGAACGTTTGTGTCCGTTCGCGTTTCGCGTTCGCGAAACGTCCCGTCGGAAGTTCGTCCATCACTACTCCTTAGTACGATTCACTGTCAGATGCAATGGCGGCACGCAGATTCGTGCCTCTGTCATGGCATTCATTTCATTAATTTCATATACCCTAAAATTCGTTCTAGTCATTCCGTCGAATGCAATTACATGCTCCACAGTCCGGTTCGTTGTTAGTCACAAATTGCACACACCGTTTTGTGCCTCTGTCAGGGCAAATCATTAATTTGTTACATTTGTATACCCTTCACTCCAATTCGATTCAATCACATCTGCGTCATTTATACTCTTCCCATTCCATCTCTTCCCATTCCATATTCATAGTCTGGTTCGCTGTCAGTCACAATGGCAGCACACCGATTCATGCTTCTGTCATGGCAATCATTTCGTTCATTCCACATACCCCCAGGGGCGGATCCAGAGTCTAGTTTCAGGAGGGGCACTGCCAGAAAATATTTTTTTTGAGGGCAATTTATCGGGAAAATGGCTGGCGTTGTCGCTTCAATCATCACGGCGCCATGGTTGATATGATGTCAGGATGATTGAAGTGCATTATTTCAATTAATACATTGTTATATAAAATTAAATGGTTCAACTCACCATAATCCAGAATCAGTGGGAGCCCTGAGGGTGTCACTTGCCACGGTCGCCTGCCAACAGATGCGGCTTGTCACTTGCAACGTCGCCTGCCACACCTTGCGTATTGTCACTTGCCACGTCACCTGCCACACCTTACGGATTGTCACTTGCCACATCACCTGCCACACCTTGCGGATTGTCACTTGCCACGTCACCTGCCACACCTTGCGGATTGTCACTTGCCACATCACCTGCCACACCTTGCGGCTTGTCACTTGCCACATCACCTACCACACCTTGCGTATTGTCACTTGCCACGTCACCTGCCACACCTTACGGATTGTCACTTGCCACATCACCTGCCACACCTTGCGGATTGTCACTTGCCACGTCACCTGCCACACCTTGCGGATTGTCACTTGCCACATCACCTGCCACACCTTGCGGCTTGTCACTTGCCACATCACCTGCCACACCTTGTGGATTGTCACTTGCCACTTCACCTGCCACACCTTGCGGATTGTCACTTACCACGTCACCCGCCACACCTTGCGGATTGTCACTTGCCATGTCACCTGCCACACCTTGGGGATTGTCACTTGCCACGTCACTTGCCACACCTTGCGGATTGTCACTTGCCACGTCACCTGCCACACCTTGCGGATTGTCACTTGCCACGTCCCCTGCCAAACGTCCCCGGCCAAACCTTGTGGATTGTCACTTGTCACGTCACCTGCCACACTGCGGATTGTCACTTGCCAGGTCACCTTTCACACTGGGAAGGCAGTAAATGCCTGAAAACTGCCTCAGTGGTGCAAATCGGCACACATTTCCACTTGAATGGTGCTTACACCCTTCTGTATAGCAGCTCATAGACAGAGTTCAGTCACAGCCCCATTTTTCCCCCACCAAGCCCTGACAGCATGACCACTCTCCTCTTTCGTTCACAGACATGTACTCCTTCCAGCGTACGGGCTTGCAAACTCCATCCCAAGCCCTTTGCCCCACCGCCCCTCCCCTCACACACTGCTCAGAGGGCAGAGGGGATCCGGAAATGACTTACTGTTTTGCGCTGCGTGGTGTTATTGCATGCCTCGTCATCACCTCGGCTCCATGACTGACTCCAAGACGTCACTCGTTGCTAGATGCCAACCGGCCCAGGCGCTAGCAATGAGTGCAGGGTTGCCATGCCAGTGCCCCAGCTCCTCCCACCTCCAGGCTCCTCCTGGTCCCAGTGCCGCATAATTAAACTCTAGAGTCTCTCTCTCTGTGCCGCTGATCGGATGATAGTAGAGAGAGACTCGGGCAGCGCTGCAGCCTGCAAATGACTGTGACCGGGCGGTGTGACAATCATGTCAGTGTAATATTTTCAGGGGGGCAATTGCCCCCCTGGATCCGCCCCTGCATACCCTACACTCCAATTCGAATCCAGTCGCACCAGCAATGCACTGATTCATGTCAACTTATGTTCGTCATTTCACCTCATATTCATTCCATGCTCCACAGTCCGGTTCGCTGTCAGTCGCAATCACGACCCACCGATTCATGGCTCTGTCATGACAATTATTTCAATCATTTCATTTCATATACCCACATTCTGATTCAAATCCAGTCTCTTCAGTGATGCACCGATTCAGGCTCGATTTAGTAATTTTATCTCATTGCATTCCATGCTCCACAGTCCTGTTCACTGTCAATCGCAATTGCAGCACTTCAATTTGTGACGGCTTCATTCGGTCATTCAATTTCATTCCATTCAATACTACTACTAGTCCAGTTCCTTGTCAGTCACAATTCCAGCACACCGATTCACACCACTGTCGTTTCAATCATTTCAGATTGTCTTATTGCATACTATCTGTAATGCGATCTAGATGCGGCACTCGATTTGTGTCAGTTCATGACAGTCATTTTGGTTCTTCTCATCTCATACACTCATACAGTTTGGTTTGTTGCTGGTCGCTTCAGCAATACCACAAATCGCTTTAGTTTCAGATCATTGTGTGTTATTTCACATAATTTTTGGACACCCTACAGTGCGGCCCACTCAACGGTCCAGTTTAAATCCAATCGCAACCATCAACTCACGTTGCTTTCAGGTTAACAGTTTCAGTTAATTTCATAAAATTTTGTATTTGCGACTATCCGGTTCAAAACCAGTCCCTGCAGCAGTACACCAGTACTCATCGGTTATGGTATACCATTCCAAACTTCGTTCATACACAGTCACAAATAGTGACACTAGGACTTGTACTAGGTCAGTGCCATTCTTGTCTGCCTCTCTGCCGTTTCATTTTGGTTTCTACATTCACAGTCTGATTTGATTCTAATTGAATGTTGCAGCTCCGATTCACATTGGTCGTCACCTCATACGTTCATTCATTTAATTTCATACACTCTTCAGCTCAATTTGAGTCCTAGTCGCATCAACAACTTAACGATTTACACCGCTTTCACATACGTTCGTTTTGGTCATGTCAGACATTTTCAGGCACGGTCACTATCATTCATGATCACAACCTGTTCCTCAATACTCCAGTTTCCTCTACCTTCATGGTTCACCTTCTGATAAGGTTTTCTCTTGAAGTCATCAAAGCATATCTCAAATGGCACAATTGAGCTACGCACCATTGTCCGTCTGTCTCTTCTCCTTTAGGTCAGTCGAGTTTAGGTAGTTCCGTTCAGCACCAGGTTGGATATGGTGATGAACCCAGGCTATATATACGGGGGGATTTCATTTATAACTATCGCTGTTTATTCTTGGTCAAAGCAGCAGACAGGCTCACAAAGTTCCACTCTCTTGCGAACTGGAGTATCATCGACAGACAATTGTTCTGCCACTACTTTGCCGGCCTATGCTCCCCACTCTGCGCTCTGTACCAGTCCTCCGCCCACACTGTGAACTGGTGCTCCAACAGAGCAGTTAGATGCTCTCTCAATTTCCCTTCCACCTCCGGTACCGGTCAGGGCTTGCCAGCCCCCGCTCAGTCGCTCAAGTTGGACAAGTTGAGACGCCCTATTCTGTCAGTTGGCAAAGCATCAATCTGCAATATCTTTAATTTCGGCTTGAGGATTATTCCCCAGGGGCGATCTTTTGTTTTGCACCTCTTGTCTTCTTCTCTCAGGTACAGGGCCCTGATTAAATTCTTAGACTAGACACAGCAGCAGTAGTGGATCTGTCTACATGGGACAAGTTCCTTACTAGTTGGAACGGCATGCCCATGTTCATCCTGTCAGTATTAGCTTTATCACCTCAGATAGTTGCGGCAACCTCCAGAGGTTTTGCTGCAACTTTTGGCCATCATCGGTTGCAGGGCCATGGCCTCCAGAGATCTTCTTAATCCCCGGTCTTATCCAGTCTTCCTCACTTTCGAACTGTACCCGGTCAGGGCAGATGCTCAGGTCTGGGGCCATACCTCGATCGGAAAAACAGCGGCCCTCATCACAGACAACCAGGACAAGGCTGATATCAGTAACAAGGGCAGGTCTAAGTCACTCCCATTATGTCCTTCCTATGCAGGCTGGGGAAGTTGTCTGTGCAGCATCAGTTCAATGTTCACTGCGCGTACATTAGAGGCAAGGTCAACGTCACAGCAGATGCACTGTCTTGTTTAACTTCATTTCATTCTTCCAGCAGAACCTGGAGCCGACCCAACGTCATCTCCTATCCCACCTTGATCTCAACTGACATTGGATTAGGCCACACCTTCGCAGCGTGACTCAGCTCATCAATTCGTCTTTATCCTGCAACACACTGAAGGCCTACCACACCACCTGGAACTTCTTCAGCAAGTTTCTGGCATCCTGCCCTGGGACAACATCAGCAGATATTAAGCACTTACTAGCCTTCATATCATTTTTGCCATATACAACTAGCTCTATCACATAACACCATCAGGCTATACTTAGCCGACATCCAACACTTCCTGGCCTAACAGGATATCGCAAAGACGTCCGAGTTCGCAGCCCATATGGTTTAAGCCATCCTGCGTGACATTCAGAAACAGAGACCTGTAATCAACTCCAAATGCTGCCCATCACTAGTACCATCTTCAGAGACATGTTGACTATCCTTTCTCGTTTGGGTTTATTCCCAGCTTGATCATTCAAGTGGCCATCTATCTGGCCTACTAAGATTTTTTTGCGGCCTAAGTGAGTTAACCTGTAATTGCCCTGCCGGTCAGCTACTGTGTATACGTCACCTAGCTCGCCTCCAAGATCATTTCATTCTCTACCTCGCAGTATCCAAAACCCAACAATCTGGCCCCCGGGGTCGACATCCAACTTTTCAAAACAAACAACATTCCCAGTAGTGATACTCGACCGCCTACTGTTGCTCCTACCCAGCCGGTCTAACTCTAGTCCCCTACTACCTTTCCCGACCAACCCTTTGAGTGGCTTACAGTTCATCAAGCATGTCAGGATCCTCCTGCGCAACCTAGGCCTTGACCCCAGCCGGTACTCTGGACTCTCCTTCCGAATTGGAGCAGCCTCGGCCACATCTCAGCATGGGGTTCTAGACCATTACATCAAGAGGTTAGACAGATGGAAATCCGCCTGCCTTGCCCGGTACATCCTGAATCCTGTGTTAGAAATGACGCAAGCATTTGCCAAAATAACACTAAACCAATAAAGAGCCTTCACCCCTACCTGAATGTTTTTGCCCCCTTTTTTGGTATACTGGCCAGCAGACCAGGGCACACTTCAGGTCTATTTCATGTTGTAAGTCTTGTGGCGTGTTTATGTGGTTCACATCCATCCTGGTTGAAGGGCTTTGACCATCAATAAGAAGGCAAGTATGGTGGCCTAAATTTATGAGAGGAGTCCGGGAGATATTTAAGCAGCCCACTCATCTGTGGTCTTCGTGAGTTCCTGTGCTTGATATCCTCCCTCCAATTCCCCTTTTCAGAGAATCTCTCAGTTAATTTCTCTCCACAAGTATCTATTACTTATCCTAGCTATGGCCCCTTTTTTGGTATACCAGCCAGCAGACCAGGGCACCAGGACCAGGGCGCTTCGACCATAAATAATAATAATTATTATTATTATATATATATAATTTTTTTTTATATAACATTTTTTGCACAGTGTTTGCACATTTTATATGGACTTTATTTGCACAGATTTGTCAATTTAGGATGAAATCATCATATCTTTTATGCCCTTTTATCGTGTCTCTTATGTGATGTATTAACTTATACCTAGCACAAGGATAGCACACTTTTTATTGTTTGGTTGGAGCTTGTTACACATCCTACTTGGATTGATAATTTAGATGCTGCTGTCCATTCTGTCTAATTGAGTTTTTTATTGCAGTTGTTTTACTTTGTTTTTTGTTTTTTTTGTCACTAAGGTTTACAGTTTTTTAAACAAACCTTATCTTGTGTTTAACAAGTCCTGGTGTGCTTACAGTACAGTGCCTTGAAAAAGTATTTATAACCATTTAAATTTTCCACATTTTGTCATGTTACAACCAAAAACGTGAATTTATTTTATTGGGATCTTATGTGATAGATCAACACAAAGTGGCACATAATTGTGAAGTGGGAGGTAAATGATAAATGGTTTTCATTTTTTTTATACAAATAAATATGTTAAAAGTGTGGCATGCATTTGTATTTACCCCTCCTCCCCCCCCCCCCCCACTCAATAATTTGTAGAACCACCTTTCGCTGCAATTACAGCTGCAAGTCTTTTTTGGTCAATCTCTACCAGCTTTGCACATATAGAGAGTGACATTTTCCTCTTCTTTGCCAGATAGCTCAAGCTCTGTCAAAATGAATGGAGAGCATCTGTGAACATACATTTTCAAGTCTTGCCACAGATTCTCTATTTTATTTAAGTCTGAACTTTGCTTTGGCCATTCTAACATGCTTTGATCTAAACCATTCCATTGCGGCTCTGGCTGGATGTTTTAAGGTTGTTGTCCTGCTGGAAGGTGAACCTTTGGCCCAGTCTCAAGACTTTTGCAGATTCTGACAGGTTTTCTTCTAAGATTGCCCTATATTTGGCTCCATCCATCTTCCCATCAACTTTGACCAGCTTCCCTGTCCCTGCTGAAGAAAAGCATCCCCACAACATGATGCTGCCACCACCATGTTTCACGGTGTGGATGGTGTGTTTAGGGTGATGTGCAGTGTTTTGCTTTTAGGCCAAAAATTTTAATTTTGTTCTCATCTGACCAGAGCACCTTCTTCCGCATGTTTGCAGTGTCCCCCACTTGGCTTTGCGTAAACATCAAACGGGACTTCTTATGGCTTTGTTTCAACAATGGCCTAAAAGGTAAGGGTTGAAAGTGAGAAAATGAAGGGAACACAGAGAAGGGTGCTGTCAGAAACCATGAATCGGAGCGAGACAGAAGTACAGTTAAATCACACTTGTTTAATAATAAAGGTAAATAGAACAAACGTAGTCAACACATTCAAATTTCAGTAACTGGAATGGATAATCAGATAAGCCAGAAAGTCAGGGATCAGTGTAGTGGAACAGCAAGCAGGATCTGGAGCCAGAAGGGATGTCAGCCAAGCAAGTCTTTAACAGGAATGCAGTAGACAATCTCTGTGATGTTGAGGCGAAGGTAGAGATCCTGGACAGCTTAAGCAGGCAGGACTGACAAGCAGGATATTATCAACAGGTGAGTAACTGTGGAGAGATAGGATCTGACAATTAGCCGACAGGTGAGCGGCAAGCTCAGAGAAGGAAGGGCTTAGCCAAGCTCTGACAGTACCCCCTCCTCAATGACCCCTGCCCCTAGGAGGACCAGGAGGCTTGAGGGAAAAATGTCTATGGAAATCACAGAGGAGGATAGGGGCATGTATGTCCGAGGATGAGACCCAAGAGTGTTCCTCTGGACCCAACCTCTTCCAATGCACCAGGTACTGTATGCGCCCACAGAACCTATGGGAGTCAACAATGGACTGTACTTCATATTCCTCATGGTTCTCAACGTGTACAGGATGAGGATGTAGCACCGAGGTGGTAAAGTGGTTGCAGACCAAAAGTTTTAATAAGGAGACATGAAATACATTTGAGATACACATATTAAAAGGAAGGTCTAACGCATAAACCACTGGGTTATTCCTGTGAAGAATACGGAAAGGCCCAATAAACCGAGGTGCGAACTTCAGAAAGGGAACACAAAGTCAGAGGTTGCGAAATGACAGTCAGACCCTGTCCCCAACCTGATAAGAAGGCACAGGCAGGTTAGCATGGAGTCTGTACCTATCGTTAGCATATCACAAAACTTCCTGGACTTGTGCCCAAGTGGAACAAAGACCACAGAGATGCTCCTCTAATGCAGGAATACTCTGCGGAACAAACGAGTCAGGTAACATGGAAGGTTGGAAACCATAGTTCACCATAAACGAGGAAAATCAGTAATCAGAATTCAGGGCACTATTGTGAGCAAACTCTGCCTACGGTAACAGGACTGACCAGTTGTTCTGATGGTCAGAAATATAGCAGCGTCGGAATTGCTCCAAGGACTGATTGGCTCAATAACTGTGTTGCCCTGGGAGTTGGGTAACTCCATAATGAAATCCATAGACAGGTGGGTCCAGGGCCTCTCTCCTTTGGGTATGGGTTATAGGATGCCCACTGGAAGGTGTAGTGGAGTCTTACTCTGAGTATACACAGAACTATTAAGGCTGTTACATCGGCACATAGAATAGGCTACCAGAATTGTTGGGAAATGACCCAAAAGAGATGATTCTTCCCAGGGTGGCCAGCAGCCTTGGGAGAATGGTCTGGAGCACGGCAGTAGGGAGACTCTCTGGGACAAAGCAGTGGTCACAAGGTTTCTCAAGAGGAGCATGGACCTGAGCAGCAAGAATTTTGTCACCCAAAGGAGAAGTGAGACTGGTGCATACTGTAGCCAGAATATGTTCAGGAGGAATCACAGGAACGATAAACGATAACGAAAGCACAGAATCCGAAAAACAAAACATCCAACATAAATAAATGCTTTTTTTTTTTTTTTTTTGACACAGTTCGATACAGATAGGAGATTTGACATGACTCTGACAATAACAATCTGTGTCTATTGAACTTGTATCATAACAGTCCATTCACACAGGGGCAACACGACTTCCAGCACGACTTTGGGAGGCAACTTGGACACAATTTGAGTGTGAATCACAGCGCGACTTACAACACGACTTTAATGTACAAAAAAAAAATTGAGAGAGAGCCCCCCCTCCTGAACCGTACCAGGCCACATGCCCTCAACATTGGTAGGATGCTTTGGGGTCCCCCCCAAAGCACCTTGTCCCCATGTTGATGAGCACAAGGGCCTCATCCCCACAACCATGACCGGTGGTTGTGGGGGTCTGCGGGCGGGGGGCTTATCGGAATCTGGAAGCCCCCTTTAACAAGGGGATCCCCAGATCCCGGCCTCCCCAAAGTACCAAAGTACCCCTACTATTTCACCAAAAAAGTGACAAAAGTGTTAAAAATGACAGGAGACAGTCTTTGACAGGTCCTTTATTAAAGTCTTCTTTCATCTTCTTTCTTCTAGTCTTCTTCCTCCCAATGTTGAGGGCATGTGGCCTGGTATGGTTAAGGAGGGGACCACTCTCTCGTCCCCCCCTCTTTTCCTGCAGCCTGCCAGGTTGCGTGCTTGGATAAGGGTCTGGTATGGATTTTGAGGGGGACCCCCCACACCATTTTTTTGGCACGGGGTTCCCCTTAAAATCCATGCCAGACCTGAAGGGCCTGGTATGGATTTTGAGGGGGACCCCCACGCCATTTTTTTTGTTGTTGTTGACACGGAGTTCCCCTTAATATCCATACCAGACCCCAAGGGCCTGGTATGAAATTTCAGGGGACCCCCACACATTTTCTTTTCTTAATTTTTTTTTTCTTAATGCTAATGCTAACATGACCTGTGTGCAATGCAAATAGCCTTAGAAAACCCCATAGAAGACGTACAACATTAGAATCCTACTATAGCTTGTAGTCTAAATATTTGACCGGGAATGTATGATTGCAGCATCATACAGTGAGTTTCGCTGCTCCGTTGAATCTTCATTCGACAGACACCATAAGCCTTCAATGACAGATTCAACCTTAAAGCGGTAGTAAACCCGCACATTTTTTATTTTTTTTTAAACCTGCAAAGCAAAAGGCATAATGAGCTAGTATGCACCGCATACTAGCTCATTATGAAATACTTACCTTAGAACGAGGCCCCGACATCTGGCCCGATCCACGCCGAGGGAGCTGACATGCTCCCTCGGCGTTTCTTCCGGGTATCGCGGCTCCGGCGCTGTGAGTGGCCGGAGCCGCGATATCGTCACTCCCGCGCATGCGCGCGGGAGATTTCAGTCCGGCCGGTCGGCCGCTGCCGGATTTTCACGGCGAGAACCCCCTTGTGCGCATGCGCCGCTGCAGTCAGCGGCGCATACCGAGGGGAATATCTCCTAAACCGTACAGGTTTAGGAGATATTTTTTTTACCTACAGGTAAGCCTTATTATAGGCTTTCCTGTAGGTAAAAGTTAAAAAATTGAGCATACAACCACTTTAATTCATTTGGATTTTCAGATGAATGCAATTTTTTAACGAAAAACAAAATAAATAAAAAAGAATTTCGGGAGTAACTAAATACATTTTTTTTCGGATGAAAACAAAATTCCGAAACAAAATATTTCAGTCTGCACATGTCTAGTAACTTCTAGGAGATGTCTCCATTCTATAAAGTCTAAAATGATTGCTAACAGCTCTCTGTCACCAATCTCATAATTACACTCTGCAGGTGACAATTTCTTGGAAAAGTAGCCACAAGAATGCATAGCGCTCTCAGAGGTAGGACATTGAGACAGAAGAGCACCAACACCAGTCTCAAAAGCATCAACCTCAAGGATAAAAGGTAACATAGGATCAGAATGTGCCAACACAGGAGCAGATACAAAGGCAGCCTTGAGACTCTCAAAGGCCTTAATGTACTCCGGAGACCAACTCTGTGGGTTACCGTCCTTTCTGGTCATATCAGTCAGGGGCTTAACCAAAGACAAAAAGTTACGAATAAACTTCCGATAATAGTTGGCAAAGCCAAGAAAATGCTGCAGAGGCCGTAAACCCAAGGGTCAGGCCACTGTAGGACTGCTGAAAGTTTCTCTGGGCTCATCGAAAAACCAGCAGTGGAAATGACATAGCCTGTTGAACATTTAACCTGTTCATGGTTCTTGACCTTTGTCAAACACATCGCTAAAATCGCGGTGCTACTCTGGCAGGAAGGAGATTGAAGAAGTGCACAGGACCTTGGCTACCTTCTGGAAGCATGTCTTACTGCATTGTTGTGACCAGGAGAGAATCTCAGCACAGAGCCAAGGATAATAACCAGTGGAAACTTAGGTGAGGAAATCACTTGGAATTGGATTATCTCATGGTGAAGAGCCCCTACAGCCATGGACAACGGAACAGTCTCATGAGTCACATGGGCAGGCTGTAGAGGTCTCCAGTTAAGAGCTTCAATGGCAAGTGTCGCACAACTGCAGCAGAACTGAGTGCTTCAATACAAAGACAGCATCAATGAACAGGCCTGCAGAGTCGATTACAGCCTGTATCTCGGCAGACAAATCAGCCCAAGAAAGGGTGACTGAAACAAGGGGCTTATCCTTCTGCATAAGTTGGGATGAAACAATGCCACCTAAGATCTGTCCATGACAGGGCCTCAATGATCGGACGTTCCCTGGACGGGTAGGACAAGACTTCAAAAAGTGACCTGCCTGGCCACAATAAAGGCACAATCTCTCCCTCCTCTCTCATCCATAGAGAGACATGTGAAACTCAAGTGCATGGGTTCACCTTCACTGACTGACTCTGAACCAGGAGGCATGGGAGGTGAGGGAGGCAAGGGTGGGACTTCAAAGCTTGGAGGCAAATGTACAAGAGGCTTCCGCAAGTGCTCCTTAAAAGAGAGTCTTTCTCTGAGTCTGGCGTCAATGAGGATGGCAAACATGATCAACTTCTCCAGCACAGTGGGTATATCTCAGGCTGCTATCTCATCCTTGATGGTATCCGAGAGACCATGAGAAAAAGCTATGAGGATCTCATTGAATAAGAAGCCACAAACTCAGGGTAACTCAAAGCAACAGGTTTTTGTGTCTCCCATAAAGGGGTTTGCCCAGGCCAAGGCTCTCTCAGAAAGCACAGATTTCACAAAACCTACTTTTCCTCTGTCCGTGGGAAAAGCCTGCAGCAGCATCTCAAAGTTTATCTCAACCTGGTTGAGAAACCCTTTGCATTGGACTGGATCGCCTCCAAATCACTGGGGAAGCGTAGCTGAACCAGACATACCTCTTTTGAGGTAATCCTTGAGGCGGGTGCCTGCACAGAGACTGGAGCAACAGGGACGGCCTGCAACATAGGGGTTGTACCAAAGCAGCCACAGTGGGAGATTCCAGGTGAGCCATGTGACTCAGGAGCATTTGTAACACTATGGAAAACTAATCCATGTGGTGATCCTGCTCATCCAATCTGGAAAAAATATTATCAACAAGTGGATTGACTATAAAACATAATCAAAACACAGCCAAAGTTCTGTAACCGGAGTGCATAGTCAGCCAATCCAGAAAGACAGGGATCAGTGTAGCGGAACAGCAAGCAAGATCTGGAGCCAGAAGGGATGTCAGCCAAACAAGCCTTTAACAGGAACGCAGGAGATAGTCTCTGTGATGTTGGCCTGGACAGCTTAAGTAGGCAGGACTGACGAACAGGATATCATCAACAGGTGAGTAACTGTGGAGAAATAGGAGCTGGCAATTAGCCGACCGCTGAGTGGCCAGCTCAGAAAAGGAAGGGCTGAGCCCAGCCCTGACAGGTGCACATTTTTTCCAACTCCTTCATTCCTTTCTTACCTTAGTATTTTTTTTTTCTTGTTTTTGCTAATTTTATGAAGACGTTTACAATTTTAATTATTTTGGTTCATAGCACCAAACTGTAGAGCCAACAAAGTTTAGATTATAGTGCCTTTATAAAAGGGACAAATCACAGATTCAAATTTGCAGTTATTCCTAAATAGTTTTTCAACTGAAAAAAAAAAAAATTGTTATTCCTTATTATTTTTCAATTGCATTTGCTTTCCTTAGCTTTTGTTTATGGCTTTACATTTGTGTTCTTTTTTGCAACATGAAATGAAAGCGTAAGGTGGGAAATTGTGTACTTTGGCACCCTTGCTTTGGGTGCCAGAGGACTTTGTCTCAAATCTGCTGTCTCCCATGCATGCAAACAGTGTTTACTACCATTTACTACCCTTTTCTCCAGCATGCTGAAAATTTTAATTATTGAGCATATCTGCTTCTTGAATATACCAATGCTCACCTCCTATTTAACCCCAGGCAGCAAGCATAGTTTGAATATTTCATATCAACTTAAAAAAAACTGGGTACATGTATATATGGTTATATACTCTACCACTCTAAGCTGTGGTTCACACCAGTTCGGCTGTGAAATTGCGCTACTTCAGCACGATTTTAAAGCCGCCGATCATTGCAATTTCATCTACAGCTTGCAGACATCTCTGGGACTTCATTTACACAGTCAATGCAAGTTGCATATTGACTCGCACAGAAAAAGTGCAGGAACCTTTTCAAAATAGCTGCGACTTGAGTCAAGGTGATTTGAACAGTTCCATTGCCGCACATGGGGTGCAATTTGTGATGTGACTTTGAAATGTTGAGTTGCATGACAAGTCACACTGGCATGAACCAGGGCAAAGGGTTGTTTTTTAAAAAAAAAATTGCATTGCATATCACCCATGAAAATGCATGCAGATTTATCTATGCAAGTAAATTGCTATTAGGGTATTTCCTGGGCTTCATGAATGCTTTTCTTTGCTTTCAAATGAAAATGCTGCATTTGGACACTGCATGGCTCTAAGTATTATAACAAATTATGACTCTTAGTGCCATCTAGTGGCCAAATGCAAAATTATTCCAGCACAGAAAATAGCCCAAAAGCATTAATTTTTGTCCCACAGAATGAATGTAGTCCTTGCACATTCACTGGGTGAATTGCTATGCAAATGTTTTATAAATGCATCAATAAGTCATGGATGTCCTGTCACTGTTCAGACTACATCCTATGAGAATGTCAGCAATACAGAGCACTTCTAAACAAGAATCAGTAGTAATGAAGATAGGAGGATAGCGTCTGGAAACTAAGAGAAAAAAAAGTAGGCATTTTGGGAAAGCATGTAAAGCACGGAGGCTGTGTGTGGATATAAGATTTACAATGTCTCTTCTGGATATTATATAAATACTGTATATAAAAAGAGCACGGGTTGGTTTATGTATAAACTTTACCATGAGAGTGTTTAACAAAATGCTTTTTTTTTCTCCAAATGGGGTTTACTTTGAGAAGTGAACTTGGTAGTATAATGGTAAATAGTTTACAGCTGTATTAAACAGAATTCTAATTAGGTTTACTGTGTGTTCCACAAGAAATGGAAGGTTTCCTAAAGCTAACTATATATTTTCTTAATCTGGTTTATGTTAAAGACAGTTAAATAACATTCCTGCATAATTATGTCATAGCCTCAGGAGAATTTAAATGGACTTGTTCAGAAGTACATCCAGGGCAGTGGCGTAGCTAGCACATCTGGCACCCGGAACTGGACATTGTTTTGGTCTGTGGCAATATAGGGGCACCACGCCAAAACTGTGGGTGTGGTAAGATTGCATGAACAGTGGGAGGGGCTTAAAGGACCATATGCTTTAATGACAGTGCCACAAGCGAGTATGTAACAGACAATACAAACCTCAGTATACTAATTTTAATAAAATACAAATGTTCTATTGCATATCCTTTACTACACATAGCTAACCTTAACCCCTTGCCAACCGGCTCACGCCGATATACGTCGGCAGAAGGACACATACAGGCATATTACCGTACCTGTACATTGCCCTTTAAGATGCGGCATTGTGGGCGCCTGCCCACCGTGAGCTACATGAGTGTGATCTTCTCACGGGGAGGAAGAATGAGGAAATGCTGATGTAAATTGTGACTTAAAAATACTAACTAAGATACTGACCACTAGACTCAATAAAGTAATAAAATCTCTGATTGACTCTGGTCAAACGGGCTTTATGCCAGGTAGGTCCACAGACGTCAACATACGTAGACTGTTCTCTAATATTCATGCCCCCCATACTAATCAGGGCAATAGGACCATTGCCACCCTTGATATGGAGAAGGCATTTGATATGGTGGAGTGGGTGTATCTGTGGGAGGTGCTTAGAAGAATGAGTTTCCCACTGAAATGTATTGCCTGGATATGCACACTGTACACCGGTCCCCTAGCATGGTTTAAACTGGTTCCCTAGCATGAATGTCACCTTTGTTCCCCCTGCGGAGGGGCACCAGGCAGGGTTGCCCTCTCTCCCCGGCTTTGTTCGCCCTGCCCATGGAACCTATTGCTGAGGCCCTCAGGAGCTCGGCCGAGGTGGATGTGCTGGCTGGAGGAGAGAGTGGCTCTCTACGCGGATGATCTACTGCTATTTTTAAATGACGCTGGTGACTCTCTGTGGGGCGCACTCGGAATCATGGACACCTTCTCCACCGTCACGGGTTGAGGGTGAATTGCCATAAGTCTCAGCTCTTTCCGGTGGATGAGGGAGCCAGGTCCTGCTGACCCTCCTCTTCCCCACTTCAATGGGTTGATAAGTTTACCTACTTAGGTAGCATCATCTCAAGAGGGGGCGTGGACTTTTTCTGGCTCAATCTTGAACCTGTCCTGGTAGGGATCAAATCCAAACTGAGGGCATGGCGCAATCTTCCCCTCTCCCTCATAGGGCCAATCAACCTTCTTAAATTGAAAGTCCTCCCAAAACTTACGTACATATTTAGGAATTCCCCACAATGGCTGAATAAACCTACTTTAATTCTCTTAAACAACTTTTCCTCTCCTTTATTTGGGGGTCTAAATCACCTAGATTCAAATACACCACTCTGACCAGGCCTGTGGGCAGTGGGGGTTTGGCTATCCTTGATTGCCACAAATATTTTTTGGACACTCAGCTTGTAATCGCCCATTGGTGGTTGCAGCTAGACCTGACCAATTCTGCAACGGTGTTGGAGGCGGCTATAGTGGGGTCTCTGGAGGCCCTGAAGGAGTTGATATTCAGGGGGACAAAAACTCCTCATTGCCTCACCCCTTCTATGCACACCACTATGAGAGTGTGGAAAGTGGGAGAGGCGTTGAGGGCATCGCAGCCGAACTCCTGGTCTCCTTACACCCCCCTGTGGCTGAATCCTAACTTATCACAGTTCAGTACCATCCTGGATCCACAAGCCTGGGCCAAATACAAAATACTGACTCTTGAGCATATTATCAGCAATGGAGAGCTCACTCCCTTTCATGTATTGTGTACCAAATTTAATATACCTGCACGGGCCCATTTCAGTTATCTTCAAATCACACATGCTTATACTGTAGATGTCAGTTCTTAGGTCAACCAACTATACTGGAATATTCGGAGCTCGAATCCACCCTTCAGGTGAAAGACTTGGAGAAACCAATGTCTCCGATGTACGGGTCCCTGCTGGTTGCACCATCCCTGAGATGTCCTCCCTCCATAGGAAATGGGTGGGGGACATACCAGGGCTGGATGAAGATGATTGGAGGGAGATTTGGGATTTTACATTCTCCCCTCTGGTCTCAGCCAGGGACAAACAGGTCCAATACAAAATTGTACACAGAGCTCACTACACAGCCCAAAGGCTGCACCAGATGTCGTCGGCGCATTCCCGGCTTGCTGGTGTTGCTCTTATCAGCCAGGGGACTTTTTTTAACATTTTCTGGGCTTGCCCCGCAATTATACATTATTGGAAGGAAGTTCTCCATGTGATAGCTAAGATCACTAAGACTAGTGTCCCTTATGATCCTAAATGTTGTCTGCTGGGGCTAGTGGAACAAATGTCAATCCTCAGAGCTAGGAAAATACTCATATCCCTATTATTGTACTATGCATGCAAGGCCATCACGATGAACTGGAAACAATCATCTCCCCACTCTGTCAGGTTCTGGAAAAACCTAGTGAATGCCAGTTTGCCCCTTTATAGTGCCACCTACTAGGGCAGGGATTGCCCACAAAAATTTTAAAAGGTGTGGACCTGTTGGTTAGACGATAATACTACGGCAACTGATGCGGTAACTAACCCCTAGATTAACATTATGGTTATAGTATGATAGTATATTGACCCAAGTACTCTCATGTCACACTATCCTGTCATTATAATATTGAGCACAGATTCTCCTGAACTAAACCTCTCCCCACATTGGGGTATAGATAAATAAGGTTGTGTTTGTTGTTGGCCTGCCCTGTTGCTGCTTCAGAGGCAGACTGTTCATGTTATATGATGTGCCCTTTTGTGGTCTGTTGCCGCATCAGAGGATCTGCCCCTATGTGGGTAATATTTGGTCCCTGTGCGAGCAATTATGTATGCCAATAAAAAACTCAATAAAAAAGATTTTGCAAAAAACAAGAAAAAAAAAACAAGCATTTCCCCATTCTTCCTAGTGACAGGACATCGGGAGCGGTGATCAGTGGTGTGTCACACATAGCCCATCCTCCCTCCGTTAGAATCACTCCCTAGGACACACTTAACCCCTGCAGCGCCCCCTAGTGGTTAACCCCTTCACTGCCAGTCACATCTACACAGTAACCAGTGCCTTTTTAATTGCACTGATCACTGTATAAATGTGAATGGTCCCAAAATAGCGCCAAAAGTGTCCGTCTGTCCGCCATAATGTCGCAGTCATGATAAAAATAGCAGATCACCACCATTACTAATAAAAAAAAATAATAAAAATTCTATAAAACTATCCCCTATTTTGTAGACGCTATAACTTTTGCACAAACCAATCAATAAACTCTTACTGCAATTTTTTTTTACCAGAAATATGTATAAGAGGGGGCGTGTCGACCGAGCGCTAAGATGGACGCTTGAGCTGAGAGCTCCGTTCGGCCACCGGAGAGAACGACTTTATAACAACTTCATTGGTGACATATTTCCACATAAACCTATCCATAACGCAGGGTAGACACCTTCGCTTCTACCGAAGATGCCAAAAAATAGAAAAAGTCAGCAACCGCCGCGGAAACTTCCGAACCTTTTCAAGGCGCACGGAATCTCACAAAATGGCGCCGGTTCGTGCGTGACTGAAACTCAAGAGCAGGCCTCGCAACAATCTCACCTCCGAACGACTTCCCTCAGCGATTCCTCCTCGGGAACGAATAGCCCCACGACTAGAAGCCCAGCCAAACAAAGGCAACGGATATCTTCTCCTGAGGTAAACCGAACGGACATGGAGGTAAGCGGATCCGCTCCCATAGGCCACGCTATACATCCACCGGCATCTGACCTGATTGCGGCCTACCCCACATCCGATCGACCAGTCTCAGATACGGTCCTTAAGGAGATGCTTATGTCACTCAAAGCCTCCATAAAAGCTGACCTCACTGTAGAAATTACTAACTGCCATAGAGAAGTATTAGCACTAGGTAATAGAGTGGACCAAATGGAACGTAACATGGGGGAATGCACAACTTCTTTCAATACTTTAGTAGAGGCCCACAAATCCCATGATGAAGAAATAACATGGCTAAAGAGTAAAGTAGCTGACCTTGAGGACCGCTCTAGGAGATGCAATATTAAAATTAGAGGTATTCCTGAAGCCATACCTCCAAACCAGTTACTGCAGTATGTACACACGCTATTTTCCACCATTATCCCCACATTATCTCCTCAGGAACTGACCATTGACAGGATTCACAGAATCCCCAAGCCAGCATTTCTACCTGAAGTTACCCCTCGGGATGTTTTGCTCAAGATGCATTACTATCATATCAAGGAGCAAATTATGACTGCGTTTCGTTCTCGAGGCAACAACATTTCTCAATATGCTGAATTGATCCTCCTCCCTGACTTATCAAGACATTCTCTGCAATTGCGCCGAAACTTAGCAACCATCACTAAGGCCTTACGCAACCACAATATACCACATAAATGGCGTTACCCAGCGAAATTGTCCATCTCACATGATGGTACCACGCACACAGTTACTACTTTAGCTGAAGGTATCGCACTCCTGCGTCAATGGGGCATACTTCCACAACAAAACCCTCTGGAACCGCCTGCGACACAGCTACGCCCTATTCCAGATGAGTGGCAAGTAGTTTCACACAGAAGAGCCCCCAAAAATGTCACTGATGGCAGTAAATAATCATACAACGTTGACAAATATGTTCTCTCCCTGGGCACAAGGATTTCTTCATCTTTCCTTGTTCTTACCCCTGACATTTGTCATTTTTGCAGCTTTGTTTGCATATGGATCGCTTATATGATTCTATTTTTATTGTTCTATGTGTTGTTGTTTATTTTTGTGGTTACACCCTTTGTTCCATTAGTACTGGACCTGCACGTGATGGACTCTTCATCCCCTGTTCTACTACATCTCTAAATACCATAGCGGCATCTCTTCTGTCAATCTCCTGGAGATGACTCTAATAATTCTCGAAGGATTCTGTGAGTACGCTTACACATCTTTTTTTCTTACCTGAAAAATGACCATTACCTTTGTTTCCATTAATGCCAAAGGCCTCAACCACCCTGTGAAACGCTACTCGTTGTGGACAGAAGCTCAGAAACTAAAAGCGGATATTTTATGTGTACAGGAAACTCATTTTCAACAGGACAACCATCCTAAATGTACACATAAAAACTACCCACATATATTCCTGGCAAATAACCCGAATAAAAAAAGCGGAGGTGTCCTTCTTGCCATCCGTGACACGGTCTCTTTCCATCTTAAGAAATCCATCACAGCCGACAATGGTCGCTATTAGACATGTGCAGAGTAAAATATTTCGTTTCGGAATTTCGTTTTCGTCCGAAAACTTAATTTATTTAGTTACTCCCGAAATTCGTTTTTATTTATTTCGTTTTTCGTTCAAAAATTGCATTCGTCCGAAAATCCACATGAATTACGGTCGAATCTGTCTTTGAAGGCTTATGGTGTCTGTCGAATGTATAAAGAAGATTCGACGGAGCTAGTATATATACTATATAGCATACTTTAGAACCCTATTAAAGTCTATGGGACTCCAACGTTCAAAATCTAAAGTGCTAATTTTAAAGGCTAATTTGCAAGTTACTGTCCTAAAAAGTGTTTGGGGACCAGGGTCCTGCCCCAGGGGACATGTATCAATGCAAAAAAAAGTTTTAAAAACGGCCGTTTTTTCGGGAGCAGTGATTTTAATAATGATTAAAGTGAAACAATAAAAGTGTAATATTCCTTTAAATTTCGTAGGGGGGGGGGGGGGTTGTCTATAGTATGCCTGTGAAGGGGCGCATGTTTCCCGTGCTTAGAACAGTCCCTGCACAAAGTGTCATTTATGCAGGAAAAAAAGTCCTTTAAAATCACTCGCAGCTATTATGAATTGTCGGCTCCCGTAATACAGAGAACACTCATTGAAAGTCATTGATAAAAAAAAAAATAAATAAATAAATAAAAAAGCGTGGGGGTCCCCCAAATTCAATTACCAGGCCCTTCAGGTCTGGTATGGATATTAAGGGGAACCCTGCCTCAAATTTAAGAAAAAATTTGACGTGGGGTTCCCCCTAAATATCCATAACCAGACCCTTCAGGTCTGGTATGGATATTAAGGGGAACCCCGCGTCAAATTAAAAAAAAAATTGACGTGGGGTTCCCCCTAAAAATCCATACCAGACCCGTATGGGTGACCCCGCCCCCCTCTGATGTAACGGAAACCTGCCTGTGTTACATCAGAGGGGTGCGGGGTCACCCATACGTCACAGGGAACCCCGGGTTTCCCCTTGCGTCAGAGGGGGGCGGGGTCAGGTGACGGGTGGCCCCGCCCTCCGTATATAAGAAACGTCAGGCAGCCGGAATCCTTGCATTGTCTCTTCTGCGGAGACAGAAGAACGAAGGAATCGCTGCGCTGGAGAGATGAGACATCGCTGGAGAGATGACCGTCCGTCGCTGGATAGCAAGAGTGGATTACCGCCGCTGGAATCTTTTTTTTATTTTTTTATTTTTAATAAAGGAATTTTTCAAAAGTGTGTTTGTTTTATTTAACCATTTTTTACACTTTCTTTGTGAAATGGTAGGGGTACTTTTGTACCCCCTTACCATTTCAAACAGGGGGGGGGGGCGGGATCTGGGGGTCCCCTTGTTAAAGGGGGCTTCCAGATTCTGATAAGCCCCCCGCCCGCAGACCTCCACAACCACCGGCCAGGGTTGTGGAGATGAGGCCCTTGTCCTCATCAACATGGGGACAAGGTGCTTTGAGGGGTCACAGACCCCCAAAGCATCCTCCCAATGTTGAGGGCATGTGGCCTGGTATGGTTCAGGAGGGAGGGGGGGCGCTCTCTCGTCCCCCCCTCTTTTCCTGCGGCCTGCCAGGTTGCGTGCTCGGATAAAGGGTCTGGTATGGATTTTTAGGGGGAAACCCACGTCAATTTTTTTTTAAATTTGACGCGGGGTTCCCCTTAATATCCATACCAGACCTGAAGGGTCTGGTTATGGACATTTAGGGGGAACCCCACGTCAAATTTTTTCTTAAATTTGAGGCAGGGTTCCCCTTAATATCCATACCAGACCTGGAGGGCCTGGTAATTGAATTTGGGGGACCCCCACGCTTTTTTTTTTATTTATTTATTTATTTTTTTATCAATGACTTTCAATGAGTGTTCTCTGTATTACGGGAGCCGACAATTCATAATAGCTGCGAGTGATTTTAAAGGACTTTTTTTCCTGCATAAATGACACTTTGTGCAGCGACAGTTCTAATCCCCAGAAACATGAGCCCCTTCACAGGCATACTATAGACAACCCCCCCCCCCCTACGAAATTTAAAGGAATATTACACTTTTATTGTTTCACTTTAATCATTATTAAAATCACTGCTCCCGAAAAAACGGCCATTTTTAAAACTTTTTTTTGCATTGATACATGTCCCCTGGGGCAGGACCCGGGTCCCCAAACACTTTTTAGGACAGTAACTTGCAGAATCTTTTCTCTCCGTCAAATCTTTTCTCTGTCGAATATTTTCTCTATATAATCTTGGACTAATAGAGGTAAGGTTAGGCACATTCGACCATAGGTTCTATAGACACGTTGTCAGAGTCATGTCGAATCTCCTATTCTATATCGAACTGTTGTAACAACGAAAACGAAAATAAAGCATTTATTTATGTCGGATCTTTCATTTTTCAGATTTTGTGCTTTCGTTATCGTTTGTCAAAACGAAAACGAAAATAGCTGAAATTCGGATGAAAATGCATTCGGACGAAAACGAATGCACATGTCTAGTCGCTATATTATTCTTCAGTGTGATATTAATTCTAAACCGTACACCATTGTATCTTTATATGCTCCAAACACCCGACAGATTAGGTTTTTAAATAGACTACTCCGTAAAATACAACCTATCCAATACGGTAGTCTCATTCTTTGTGGTGATTTTAACCTCATTGTCTACCCACAACTTGACACTTCTAATGCTAAACGCAACAATAACACCTGCCTAAATACGATCCTGCACTCTGAAAAACTGTACGACGTCTGGCGATGCACACATGGCAACGAGAAAGACTTTACCTTCTTCTCCCATGTACATGGATCTTATTCCAGAATATACTTTTTTTTGTTGGATCAATGGACCTTACAAAATGCTTCATCCTCTGAGATACATGATATTACGTGGTCTGACCATTCTGCCATATCACTTTCTATTCGTGAGAAGGGTGTCTCTCCCTCTTCACCCATCTGGCGCTGCAGTGTTAGATTACTACAGGACCCCGATACCAAAGAACTGATTTCTCAAAACCTTAAAACATATTTCCAACAAAATGAACATTCAGTAGAGAGTCCCTTCACACTCTGGAACGCCCACAAAGCGTTTATTAGAGGCGTCCTTATCCAGCTAGGAGCTAGAGCTAAAAAAAAGTATACTGCAACCATAGACTCCATTACTTCTGATATCCACAATTTAGAAACCCTCAACAAAGCATCTCCCTCTCACCAGCGAACTACCCAAATAACCTCTCTTAGAGAAAAATTGAGAGATCACTTGGCCCAAAATTATGATTTCTACCTTAGACGCTTGAAGTTACGTACCTATGCCTGTGCGAATAGAGCAGGTAAATACCTTGCCAACAGAATTAGAGCAATACGCACCAAAACTAGGATTTCCCATCTGATACACCCTACATCCCTTCATAAAGTAATCAATCCTCAAGAAATCGCAAACCAATTTGCACAATATTATAGTGAGCTTTACAACCTTAACACTGATCCCCACACTCCTCAACCCACTGTTCCCAAAATACAACATTTTCTCAAAGATTTAGATCTCCCTAAACTCTCCGAATCACAGCTTGAATTGCTGAATTCACCATTCACAAACCATGAAATAACATCAGTCATTACTTCGCTCCCTCATGGGAAATCCCCAGGTCCTGATGGACTAAATAATGAATATTTTAAAACCTTTTCCACTATTCTTTCCACATATCTCCAAAAGATGTTCACACAGGCAGCACACTTAGCATCCTTTCCAAATGAAATGTTAAAAGCATACGTGACCACTATACCCAAACCTGGTAAAGATCCAACTACCCCTAGTAATTTTAGACCTATTTCTCTCCTGAACACAGATATAAAGATCTACGCCAAACTTATCGCCCTTAGACTATCAGAGTTTCTGCCTTCTTTAATTAAAAGCGACCAGATGGGCTTCATCAGGGGGAGACAAACTTCTGATGCTACGAGACGAATTATTGACATTGTTCATTATGCTAATTTAACTAAAACTCCTTCTCTGCTGCTCTCCATAGACGCAGAGAAGGCGTTTGATAGGGTGGAGTGGTGTTATATGAAGGAAGTTCTACAAAAATTTGGCTTTCAAGGTTTTATCTCTAACGCAATGCTGGCTTTATATTCCAATCCATCCGCCCAAGTCTTAACAGCTGGAATGCTTTCTACACCATTCCCTATTTCTAATGGTACTCGTCAGGGGTGTCCATTATCTCCAACCATTTTTAACCTTATGATAGAGCACCTGGCGGAGGCCATTAGATCCCAGGCCGATATTGCTGGACACATGTTAGGATCTCGTAACCACGTTATTAACCTGTTTGCCGATGACGTTGTACTGATGCTGACAAACCCGACCAGATCTCTCCCCTTAGTCCATTAAAACTTTAAAAAACTTTGGTGAGATTTCGTACTATAAAGTTAACTTCGCCAAATCATTGATTCTAGATTTAGGAATTGACAAACGTATCAAACTCCAACTTCAAACCACTCTTCCATATGTATGGAAAGAAGATGGCATACCCTACTTAGGTATAACAATTACTAATTCCACGAAAACTCTAGTCTCCGTCAATATTAAGTCATTGCTTCCAAAGATAGATGAAACACTCAAATGTATAGCCAAGACCGAACTATCCTGGATGGGCAGACTGGCAGCATGTAAGATGTTAGTTCTCCCTCTCATATTGTATATGTTCAGATCCATACCTATACCTATCCCAACCCATTTCCTTAAAACCTTGTCTACTACTCTGTGGAAATTCATATGGAATGGTAAAAAAGCTTGCTGCTCTCCCAGCAACCTGATCCCGCATAACCGGGTAGGTGGAGTATCACTGATTGATGTTTCTGATTACTTATGGGCATCTAGACTGGACCAACTCCAACACTGGTTTAAAACTATAGATTCACCACCTTGGGTTGAGCTGGAAAGGCATATAGCCCCAATACCAGATTTAGTGGCATTACTCGCGAGTGATGTCTGGAAACCCTGGGCTCTCCATTCCATGGCTCCTACCCTTATAGCCTCCCTACAAGCATGGAGGTTCTTCATACATCATACCCATAACTCTCAAAATGCTGTGGAATACAAATTTCCGCTTAGCCTACTCGAGCATAAAATCCCTATGCTGTCCCTAAAACAGTTCCCCAACCACGGTATACATACCATCCAAGACCTATTGTCTAATGGTACAGCTCTTTCCAGCACACAGATTATGGCTCAATACAATCTCCCCAATAAGTACCAGTTTACATGTATCCAAGTGGCACATTTTCTAAAACGTAACCCTCCCCCTACTATAACAATGCCATCCAGTGCGTGGAACTTCTTAACTCGAGAACGCCCCACCAGGAAAGGCATTTCGCTTTTTTACTCCCTTCTACATGCTAAACAATCTTTTGTGAAAACAAAACCGATTGCTAAATGGGAGACAGATTTAGGGAAATCATTTACAGATGATCAGTGGACAACCACATTTCGAGAAATCCAAAAAGCCTCCCGTTCTATTAATCATTGGGCTATGACTATTAGAATAATTAACAGGTGGCAATACACACCGTGTAGACTGGCAACATTTTTTCCATCTGCCCAAAATACATGTTGGAGGAATTGTGGACAACTAGGACATCTACTGCACATGTTTTGGGAGTGTCCCAACTTGGTTAGTTACTGGAATCAAGTTTTTCAACTTATAACATCACTCACGGGTATTGTCACTCGCCCCAATCTATCCCTAAGAATTTTACATATGGGTATTGAACAATTTCCGCATGATATGCGGATTGTTATTTCCAACATCCTTCTTTCTGCTAGATCCATGATATTACAACATTGGAAAACTGCCATGACGGTAAACATCTCTGACCTGATTAGAAGAGTGAACCAACACCACACTATAGAGCGTGCTCTTGCCATAAATGCATTGAAGTGTGATCTATTTGATAAGCGAAGGAAAATTTGGACCAACAAATATAAGAATTCTGTGAACTAGATCTTAACCCTGATAATATATATCCTGTGTAGTAACCAGTATTTGCATTATTGTTTATGTAACCACCTACTTACCCGTTTTTTTTTTTTTTTTTTTTCTCACCCTTTCTCTCCCTCTCCCCTCTTCCCTCCCTCTATTACATTGACTGTTAATTACAATTGTATAAGTCAACATGTCCTGTACCACTCACCTTTGTATATCCTTTAAAAATTAATAAAAATTTATTGAAATAAAAAAAAAAGAAATATGTATAAGAATACGTATCAGCCTAAACTGAGGAAAAAATATGTATATATTTTTTAGGGATATTTATTATAGCAAAAAGTAAAAAAAAGATTGAGTTTTTTTTTTTTCAAAATTGTCGCTCTTTTTTGGTTTATAGTGCAAAAAATTAAAAACACAGAGGTGTTCAAATACCACCAAAAGAAAGGTCTATTTGTGGGGAAAAAAGGATGTCAATTTTGTGTTCTACCCTCTGCCCTGTGCAGAGTTGCAATGAAAGGGATGTGCTAAAAGTGTTACATTTACTGCAAAGTGTGGTTTAAAATGCTTTTAAAATGAAAAAAGATGAAAAAAGAAGCGTTTGTTTAAAGTAAAGAGTGCTTGTGTGCTACATCCTCTGTAATATGTGGGGTGTCAGGAAACTTGGATAAAATGAATCCTAGTTTTAGTGATGTGTATGAGGGTTTTGATCCTCTGTTGTCATACACTAATTTGTTGTTCCTTATTTATGCAAGTGGTATGTGTGTTTGACCCTCTGTAGCAGCTTCTCAATGGAAGGAATCTTACAATCATGAAACAGAGCTAAAAAATATAAATATAATCTCCCACTGTGAAAAAACAGAGGCGTATCTGAGAGGGATGTGCAAAAACAAACTGTAAATATTTAGTCCATGAATCCAATGACTTGTGCTCACAGTGTCCAGTGCCTTGTAAAATAATGCTGTTTGTATCCTTTTAGGGGACAGTAATGCCGGAGATCTTATCCGTGCTTGTAATATGATTGCACTCACCAGATGACCTTACTTCTGACTGTGTGTGGGCTCCATTGAACTTTTTCCGTCAGAATTTCCGACGCACAAAGTTTGAGAGCTGGATCTCAAGTTTTCCGACAACATGATCCGATCGCATCAATTCCGATCTTCTGTAGCCTAGTCCGATGGACAAAGTGCCACGCATGCTCAGAATAAATTCTTAGACGGAAGCGTTCGGTCAGGTAAAACTAGCGTTCGTAATCGATATAGCACATTCGTCACGCTGCAATGTTAAAAATTGTTTAATACAGCTCATTCTCTTTTTCTTTATAATGCTAGAAAAATGAAATTGTTTTGCTGCTCATATTCACAAAGACTTCTCCAAAACATATTTCTTTATTCTTTTTCCTGATTTCATGAATAGAATAATTTTATTCATCAGATCTCTCAAATCTTTTTTTTTTTGTTTTTTTTGTGTAAATTTTGTGGTTGGTTTTTTAATCAAGATCTCCTTTTTTTACATTTTGCTCATCTTCGTAATTTTTTTTGGTGTGTTTTGTGTGTCAACTTACCACAACACAATTATTGTTTTTTTATTTTATTGTTTTATTTTTTAATCTCGAGGAGGTTGTTTGGTGTTGGTGCCCCTTGTTAATTTGACTTTGTATTTTTGAAATGTACCTGCCTACTCACAAATAAACTGTCCTTTTTGAAGTAAAACACATAGGCAAGTATTTCTTTAACCAAAAAAAAACATTTATTAGGTGTCATAATCAAATAAAAATGGAGGCAACCCCCAGGGCAGACATCAATTATTTAAAGGCAGAATGGGTGGCCTGAGGAGTCCATATCTAAGGGAGAACAGTCTGGTCAAGAAGTCCAAGAGATCAGGAACAGCAGCAGATGACATCTATGTCGCAGGCTTTGGTCATACAAGAGCCTGCATCTTCTGTCAGACCGGACTGAACCCAGATCATCACACTCTGATCTTCCTTCCAAGCTTCCTTCCAGGCTGTGGCTGTGGTGTTGGAGGTGTGTTAGAAGGAGGAAGAGGAGGAGCATGGTCCAAATCACACACGTGTGTTTTTGGTGTCATTTGGCCCAACAACCCCTTATTTAGAGTTTTGACAATGATTTCCTCACACATGAGGCGTTGCCCCTCTTCCATTTCATGCAGTTTACACGCAGCCAAGGTAGCAAAGGCCTCTTGATAAGTGGGGGTGGGTTTGAGGGCCCCAGAAGCCTCCCCAATCAGTCTGAGCGCTGACTCCTCCACATTCCCCCCCTTTCTGGCCCTTTTGGGTGGAAGGTGGAGGGGAGGGACCTATGATTCAGTCAGGCTCCTAGGCCTGCCCACATCTTGGCTGCCACTTACCCCTATGCGTAGTAGTATTTTGAGTGGTGGACAAATGGATAAGAAAAACAATTAATGATAAATAAGACTAGTGGTCCCAATGCGATTTTTTAGGTAGCAGAGTTGCATAAAGTGGCAGTGCTGAATATAAAGAAGGTCCGTGAAAATAACTACTACTGTATTTGTTTCAGTGACTAAAGTACTATACATAAAATAGTGGACGAAATAAAAAATATATAAAGTGAATCACCATGCGATTTGTTAAAAATGACGAAAAACGCATACAAAGTGCTAATGCTGAACAATAAATAGATCTGAAAAGAAAATCTGCTAAGTCAAAGTATATGTGTAACAGTGTACAAAAGTAATCATTAGCTAGATAAGGCAAAAGATGTAAGTAATGCTTGCCTTGTGACTAAAGAAATCGCATATGGTGTTAAAGCCAAGGGAGGGTTAAGCAAAGTGACTCTGTGCGGGTGTCTTTATACCATAGACTTAAATATCGGTGCAGTGCACTAAATTGAATCATACAATCAAAGAAAATAAATCAAATTGTTGAATCAAAACAAAAACGCATAAACGATCCAAGTGTTGGTGAGAGGGAAACAACCCTCTGGGAATAATCCAAAACAGAAGGAAAAAGGTGCACAGTGTTTGAAGCTATAAAAAATATAAAAAACAACAATGGAACAGTAATCCTAGTTAAAATTGTCCATTCAGCTGGTGCAACAACAAGTGGCGATTAGCCCAAAATCGCATGTAACAAGACAGTCGCCTGCAATGCTGGTGCTTAAAATATATGTGCACTATAAGGTAGAGATTTAAACAGTGATAATGGTGATGGTGGATATCTCCCACGTGGTCCTGTGTAATCAGAATATGGGTGTCCCCTTACCTTACAGCTGTAAGGTAACAGCATATGGTATATGTATCCTCAGGGTTTTAACGGGAAAGGTCTAGAACTCCTTATGTTTCTACTAGATAGAAAGAAGAAAAAACAAAAAATAGTAGAGGAAATCATTATGGGAATAAAAGAGGAATTGGAAGTATACAAGGACACAGCGGAATTTGTAGCCCTAACAGCACAACTAAACAAAGATCTCACAAAAAAGGATAGAGAAGTCCAACAAAGGAAAAGCAAGAAATACAATAGAGACATGAACGATTTTAAAACCGATCGAGCTTTCAAATGGCAAAGCCAAGTGGGGCATTTAGACCCAATCTCAACCTATTCCACTCCAGAAAAACTAGTAAGAGTTCAGCCGGAACACACTAATATGCGAGTAATCCAAGAGAACCAAAACCCAAATGGGCCCTACGATACATATGAACGAACTAGATCCGATACGATGAGGAACGAAGACAGACAAGGCAACCATCACCAATACACCCCTTGATCTAATGATAGAGGACATACACCCTACAGAAACCAGAGGAGACCGTACCATCAAGACAGGACACCCAGAAACGGTTGGAAAAAACCTTTTTGGAAGAACAACAGGAGGAACAACGGACCAAGACCTCATTATGACAATAGAAATTACCATCAACAAAGAGATAACAGAGGAGCAAATAACGATAACAGAGGGCACCCCTACGACACACAAGTACCAAGGGGAAGGAGCCCCTATAGACAACACGAGAGAAGAGATGAGGCATACCATAACCCCCCTCCTCAAACACCATACCACACATATGAGAGAAGCCCAATTCCGACATATAACTATTACGCACCCCTGGAGCAAAGATGGGAAGATGACAGAGCGGATAGACACAGACAATCTGACATGGAATATGAGAGGTCTTTTTTAGAGAGAGGTCGAGAGAACGATCCAGCAAGAAGGAACGAAAACCCAAGGAATATGAGAAGAACACCAGAAAGAGAGGATGCAGAGGGGGGAAGAGATCACAAAAGAAAAAGAGAGTGAAGGGAGAGGGAATTTTTAACCTCAGTGGACAACCACTCTCTCACGAAGAAATAGGGGTTCTGGATAAGGGTCTTAAATACGCACCTACAAAAAATCTCGATAAATTTCAAACCTATATCGGAATCCAGAAATTCGTGAGGAAATTGAACATTAAAAAGTACCTGATTAGCAACCCATGTAAACCCAAGTCCACAAGATCCACTAATGAAATTATGCATAGTACCCTGAGAAACAAATCTACTTTTAATCCAGTAACAAAAGACAACAAACATATTGAAGTATTCAAACGGATTGTCCTAGAGGAGGTGAAAGGACTAAAGATAAAGAAGCGCGATGAACCGAAACACATTAAAAGCGGTATTCGTAAACTAATAAAAAGAAAAGATCTGGTCATACGACCAGCAGATAAAGGAGGAGGCATTGTAATACTATCCAAAGATCAATATAATGCAAGCATGAACTCCCTACTTGAAGATAAAGACACTTATGTCCAACTGTTGAGTAACCCAGTTTTCAAATGCAGGAAAGCACTTGAACAAGTGGTACATTTAGGCCTGAAGAAGGATATCCTTAACAAAAAAGAAGCTAAATATTTAATACCTGAGGCATGTCGAACACCGATTATTTATTCACTCCCAAAAATCCATAAAGATAGGGATAATCCACCTCCCAGACCAATAGTCAATGGGATTGACTCTCTGACAGCGAGGATGGGACAATATATAGATTATTATCTTCAGCCGGCAGTACAGAAGACACGAGCATACCTGAGAGACACCAAGCACATATTACAAATTATAGAGGAAATACCAACAGAAGAAGGATCCTGGTGGCTCGCTACAGCAGATGTAGCCTCACTATACACAATCATCTTACACCACCAAGCCTGCGAGGCAACAAAATGGGGACTACGGAAGTACTCAGATCTCCCCTGCCCCCAGAGAAAATTCCTTATAAAGTGTCTCGACTTCTGTCTGAAAAACAGTTACTTTTGGTATAATAAGAACTATTATCACCAAAAGACGGGCGTAGCTATGGGAGCGAAATTCGCCCCCAGCGTCGCAGGCCTTTTTATGGCCCAATGGGAGGAGGAAGAAGTATTCGCCAACCCCCCAAACGAACTGCACACATATCGGAGATACATTGATGATGTCATCATACTGTGGAAGGGGGAACAATCAAGTCTGACGACTTTTCTAGAAAAATTGAACAAAAACAACAGAAACATTAAACTATCATGGGAGATAAGTAATGAAGCCATCACTTTCCTGGATCTTGAAATAATACAGGACAACAATAAACTTCTTTCTAAAACACATTTTAAGAGCGTAGACCGTAATAGCTACTTACCATTGGAAAGCTGTCATCACAGGAATTGGCTGTACAATATACCAAAAGGCCAACTCATGCGCCTGAGGCGCAATTGTACACAAGAAGAGCATTTCCTTGACCAAGCTAGCAATATGAAATTAAAATTTATAGAAAAAGGCTACGATGAAGGATTTATCAATAAGAAAATATCAGAAGTCGCCAATTTAAATCGCAAAGACCTTATAAAAAATAAACCCCACAACGTGACTACACAGGACAACATTCCCATTATTTTAGACTTTAATGTGCAGTTCAAACAAGTTGAAAAAATTATCAAACGCAATTGGGAGATATTACGCGCAGATACATGCCTCAAAGATATTTTGCCTACTCGCCCAAAATTTGTGTACAGGCGAGCCCCAACCATCAGGGATAAACTGGTAAAGAATATACCAGATCCACCAAGTAGGGGTTTTTCCTTTTTCACAGGGAAAGGATTCTTCCCCTGCAAACGATGCTATGCATGCACTAAGACAAAGCGTCCTAATGAAAAGAGAAATGAGTTTACCTCAACCAGCACAGGAAATAGCTATGGCATCAAAGAGTTCATTTGCTGCAATACGATTGGAGTGGTATACGCATTGGAATGCAGCTGTGGCCTTCAGTACATAGGCCGTACCAAGAGACCACTCAAGGTACGCATAAAAGAACACGTAAAGAACATACTGAAGGGATTCGACAAGCACAGCGTATCTAGGCATTTCGCGCTACACCACAAGAAAGACCCCTCCCAACTTAAATTCTGGGGAATCGAGCCCTATGTTAAACATTGGAGAGGGGGTCATAGAGTAAGAACCCTCAGCCAAATCGAGTCCAAATGGATTTTTACATTAGACACTTTCTCGCCAAAGGGACTTAACGTGGAATTTGACTTGAATTGTTTCATTAGCGACTTTTAACCTTTTTTCAAAACCTCTGTCAACTCCTCTTTACATATAATTTTTAGACCATTTTATATATATATATTTTATAGTCCATATACTAGATCCTTGGTGCACTATAACCACTCTTTCAGAATAGCCAAACACCATATACTCTGACTATCTGCATGCAATATGATCACCTGAGTCACCAAATCGCATTAGTCGCATGTTTATACGACACATTTATATATGGATGGGCTCACACATATGTATGCACCGTTTTATGGATTTTTGGTATTTGTGTTTAAAAATACTCGGAATATGTTTGAATATGTTTGAATAACCCCGCTCTAAACGTCATTTCCGGGAGTAATGGGGATGTTTTTTTCCCCTCGTTTTTTCGTTCTCCCCCTCTTTTCTCCTATTTTTAATATATTGTACCCGATATAATTTTTTTATACTGATTTTTTATACTAATGAATTTTAGATTATTCTAATTATTTTTATTATTTTTATTTTTAATTTTTAATTTTCTTGGATCTTGCTATATTAACTTTCCTCATCAGTAAGATCTTACCACTTATTATTCAAATTTATTTTACTATTGTCATTTTCCTCTCCATATGAATTAAATATATAATTAAATAGTAATTTTTAATATGTAAATAAATATATAATTAAATAGTAATCTTTTTAGATAGATTATTCCAGTATACAATTTTATACATCAGTTGGATATTTCCCCATTTTCCACTGCATATACAATTAACCATGAGTGCCCCGTTTTACAGAGTCCTAGACTTATTATTATGGTTATCATTATCCAATTTATTCAGATCTTCGTTAACTAGTTTTATTTTTAAACAGAGGATTAAGTATCTCCACCACAAGGCCATATAACTCATCTGGTTTGCATATTCTGATTAACTCCGCCTGCCTCTCCCTTCTCTACGAGTGAATATGCTGCTTAAGTCGGGCGGTGATATCCATATGCAAATCCGTCTGAGATACCTCCAAAAAAATGGCCACTTGTTTATTTCTGGCTAACAATACAACAAACCCGGTGTGACCACCAAAAAAATGGCCGTCCGCACACTTCGGGCGACCTGATACACCGCAAAATGGCCGCCGGGATACTTCCGGGTCTTCCCCAAAATGGCTGCCAAATAAGCAATTAATGGCTCTATTTAAAGACACTTCCCTGAGCACTAGACATCCCCTGATGAAGTCACGTGACCGTGACGAACACTAGTCGGGACGCTACCGGAAGTGACGAAATCGAGCTCGAGGCTCGTTTATACACCATACAAAAACTCTGTCTGTTTGTGAGTACCAAAGCTGTTTTTATAAATAAATTTCAATACTGTTGAAAAATACTATACTATGGGGCTCCCTTCCTCCTTATCTGTTTAACCCCTTGCATAAAACCGCCGAGGTATACCACCAATTCCCCCCCCATGCTGAAGTACCGCTGAGGGACCACTTACAGAGCCCAATACGGCACAGTAAGCAGGAGACGCCAGGACCCGGGGACACGTGAATAGGACCTCGAGGGATAAGGACCACCAGGAACCCTGAGGATACATATACCATATGCTGTTACCTTACAGCTGTAAGGTAAGGGGACACCCATATTCTGATTACACAGGACCACGTGGGAGATATCCACCATCACCATTATCACTGTTTAAATCTCTACCTTATAGTGCACATATATTTTAAGCACCAGCATTGCAGGCGACTGTCTTGTTACATGCGATTTTGGGCTAATCGCCACTTGTTGTTGCACCAGCTGAATGGACAATTTTAACTAGGATTACTGTTCCATTGTTGTTTTTTATATTTTTTATAGCTTCAAACACTGTGCACCTTTTTCCTTCTGTTTTGGATTATTCCCAGAGGGTTGTTTCCCTCTCACCAACACTTGGATCGTTTATGCGTTTTTGTTTTGATTCAACAATTTGATTTATTTTCTTTGATTGTATGATTCAATTTAGTGCACTGCACCGATATTTAAGTCTATGGTATAAAGACACCCGCACAGAGTCACTTTGCTTAACCCTCCCTTGGCTTTAACACCATATGCGATTTCTTTAGTCACAAGGCAAGCATTACTTACATCTTTTGCCTTATCTAGCTAATGATTACTTTTGTACACTGTTACACATATACTTTGACTTAGCAGATTTTCTTTTCAGATCTATTTATTGTTCAGCATTAGCACTTTGTATGCGTTTTTCGTCATTTTTAACAAATCGCATGGTGATTCACTTTATATATTTTTTATTTCGTCCACTATTTTATGTATAGTACTTTAGTCACTGAAACAAATACAGTAGTAGTTATTTTCACGGACCTTCTTTATATTCAGCACTGCCACTTTATGCAACTCTGCTACCTAAAAAATCGCATTGGGACCACTAGTCTTATTTATCATTAATTGTTTTTCTTATCCATTTGTCCACCACTCAAAATACTACTACGCATAGGAGTGAGGGTCCCTCACTATATATACATATATATATATATATATATATATATATATATATATATATTTTTAATATTTTTTATATACATATATTGTCTTTTCTTTTTCTACGTTCCATTTATTACCTGTAGTGGAAACGATATTATATTTATCTTCTAATCTTTTGAGTACCTATTGAATATATTAAACCTGTTCTAACTAGATTCTTCACCATAGTACCGCGCACCACTACCTTTTTACCTTTTGTCTTCTCCAATTGGGGTTCAAGTACCCCATTTCAGTGTGTGCAGCGGTGCAACAATTAGATTACTCTTTGATTAGGCGCAGGAATATTCTCTTTTATACTTAGCTTGATACCCATCTTGACCCATTCTTGCAGCCATCATGGACGTGTTTGCATTTTTAGATAAAAGACAGGTTAATTTGGGAGAGGTTTTTAACACAACCACAGCCACCCATAAAAGCAGTGATCTTGAAAGCCTAATGAGGAAACTCGGGCACAATATGGAAAAGAAGGTCAGTCTATGGTGGGACATCACCACTTTTGAACAATATCTCAAAGACGGGATTGTCCCCAGACGCCTGAGATGGGATGTCATACGAAACGATGGATTGACAGACCAAGCATCAATCGATGATTGGTTTAAATTTTTTAACGGGAAAGGTCTAGAACTCCTTATGTTTCTACTAGATAGAAAGAAGAAAAAACAAAAAATAGTAGAGGAAATCATTATGGGAATAAAAGAGGAATTGGAAGTATACAAGGACACAGCGGAATTTGTAGCCCTAACAGCACAACTAAACAAAGATCTCACAAAAAAGGATAGAGAAGTCCAACAAAGGAAAAGCAAAAAATACAATATAGACATGAACGATTTTAAAACCGATCGAGCTTTCAAATGGCAAAGCCAAGTGGGGCATTTAGACCCAATCTCAACCTATTCCACTCCAGAAAAACTAGTAAGAGTTCAGCCGGAACACACTAATATGCGAGTAATCCAAGAGAACCAAAACCCAAATGGGCCCTACGATACATATGAACGAACTAGATCCGATACGATGAGGAACGAAGACAGACAAGGCAACCATCACCAATACACCCCTCGAACTAATGATAGAGGACATACACCCTACAGAAACCAGAGGAGACTGTACCATCAAGACAGGACACCCAGAAACGGTTGGAAAAAACCTTTTTGGAAGAACAACAGGAGGAACAACGGACCAAGACCTCATTATGACAATAGAAATTACCATCAACAAAGAGATAACAGAGGAGCAAATAACGATAACAGAGGGCGCCCCTACGACACACAAGTACCAAGGGGAAGGAGCCCCTATAGACAACACGAGAGAAGAGATGAGGCATACCATAACCCCCCTCCTCAAACACCATACCACACATATGAGAGAAGCCCAATTCCGACATATAACTATTACGCACCCCTGGAGCAAAGATGGGAAGATGACAGAGCGGATAGACACAGACAATCTGACATGGAATATGAGAGGTCTTTTTTTTTTTTTTTTTTTTTCAAAAAATTTTTATTGAGAAAAGAAAAGGGTGCATTACAAATGGGTGAACAGTACATATAAATTTTTTCTCATTTTCGAAAATGTACAGAATATAAGATAGCAATAGATCAAGTAACAATTGGTGCCGGGGCACCGACCCATTAACCACATAATGGAGAGTATCACTCTCCCTAACACTCTAATAGAAACGAGGTAACAACAACTGGATGGATCATGGAACAATTATACACTAGCTCAACCTCGGGGTGAAGAAGAACAGCTAGATCAGATCATCAATAGGGTTCAGATTGGGGGGGGGGTGAGGGGGGAGGGCGGGGGGGGGGGCCCATAGATGCAGTCTTGTCGTGGGTAGTTACCCAATGGTTGAAGGGGTTGCGGGGGACCATTGGCCATTGTAGATAAAAGAGTGATCATCTAGGTGGGCTTGTTCCTGAGGAGTAAGTTGCGATTTCACAAAAGAGTCCCATCTGTTATGGAAGCGCTGAACGGCTTTTTTGTGGGCTAGATTTGCATTAATTTTGTCGCGAAATAGGAGATGCAGGAGATCTCTGTGGACTTGCATGACTGAGGGTGGAACAGTAGCTATCCAGTTGGCAAGTATGGCCCTTCTTGCCATCAGGAGGCATATCAAAGCCCATTCTTTGTCTCGTGGGCCAGAATCTTTAGACCAGGGAAGTAGTGTGGCGTCCCAATATCCAAAAATAAGCAGTAAAGGGTCTTTGGGTAGCTTCAGCAGTGTGATCTTAAAGATGAAAGCCAGGATTTGGTCCCAGAACGCCGAGATAGAGGAGCAAGTCCAGTACCGGTGCGCCAAAGAGGGTTTAGGTTGTTGGCATAGAGGGCATAGTGGAGACGGAGTGGACCCTGGTCGTTTAGCATAGAGAAAGGGGATGTGTGCCCGGTGGGCGATTTTGAGTTGAGTTTCCCTCCAGGATTCGTTGGGAACCAAGTTGTAGACTGTGCGAAGACCTTGAAGGATTTTGTCCACCATGCCGTCGTTCGGGAAGTCTTTTGCCCAATTGGACACTGATGAGGATTCCAAGGGGGGCGTCGTTTGGATGAGTAGAGGCTTATAGATATCCGAGATTTTGTATGAGTCCTTCTGTATAAGGGCCTCGAGGAATGACGACGTGAATCTCGTGGATGCATCTCTGCATGTGTTGCGGAGAAAGCTGAGACATTGGCCATGGTGAAACGATGAGGTTGCATTGAGGGAGAATCGAGTAGATAGAGTATGGAAGGGTAGAGGCTGGCCAGTAGCAGGATCACAAAGGGAGAAGAAGGTGGAGAGACCCTTTTGCCTCCAGGAGTCATAGGGATTATGCTCCAGACCTGGAGAGAAGCCCGGGTTGCCTTGTATCGGGAGAAATTTGGAGATGGAAGGAGAGAGTCTGAGGCTTTTCCTTACCTCCCTCCATGCTATAGCAGTGTCTCTCAGCAGAAGATTATGTTGATGTGGTACTGGTATAGATTTCCACTTGCAGTGGAGAAGAGCTGTTATGCCCCGTACACACGAGCGGACTTAAGTCCGACAGACTTCCAAAGGAGTTCCGTCGGAGTTCTGCTGGAATTCCGACGGAGTTCTGACAGACTTTTCGGCCGAACGTACTTGGCCACACACAATCACACTAAACTCCGACGGATTCGAACGTGATGACGTACGACTGGACTCGAATAAGGAAGTTCATAGCCAGTAGCCAATAGCTGCCCTAGCGTCGGTTTTAGTCCGTCGGAGTAGCATACACACGAGCGGAGTTTTCGAAGGGGACCGGGTCCGGCGGAGTTCCGTCGGGAAAATTTGAAGCATGCTTCATTTCTAAAGTCCGTCAGACTTTGGCGAATCAAAAGTCCGTTGCAGCCCACACACGATCAGATAGTCTGACGGACTCGGTCCTTCGGACTTTGGATGTTGAAAAGTCCGCTCGTGTGTACGGGGCATTAGAGAGTAGGGGTGGACCATTGCGGCTTCCAGTTGGTAATTAGAGCATTTGGATTTTTGGGTGATCCAGTCCAAACCTACCCTCAAAAGACAAGCAAGATTGAACATTCTAAGGTTCGGGAGATTAATGCCGCCCTCGGTCCTGGGAAGATGGAGTTTTGGGAAAGCTATGCGTGGCCGTTTGTTTCGCCATATAAATTTTGAGATCGCAGAATTCAGCAATTTAGAGTCTTTGTGTCTTAGCAGGAGAGGTATCGTTTGGAGGGGGTATAACAGGCGAGCGAAACTGACCATTTTTACCAAATGACATCTTCCCAGGAGCGAGAGGGGCAGATCCATCCAGTTGTCTAATTCCTGAGTGATTTTAGCAAAAAGTGGGGGGTAATTCAGATGGTAGAGAGACGACGGGAGTTTCCCTATTTTGACTCCCAAGTAAGTGATATGTGACTTAGCCGTTGTAAAAATGGAGTTTTGAACCCAGGCAGGTGGGGGGAGGGATCCTAATGGCATAATCTCACTTTTGGAGTAGTTTATGCGCAACCCTGAGCATTTCCTGAATAAATCAAAAGTGTATTTTATTGTGGGCATATCTGCGGAAGGGTCAGCGGAGAAGATGAGGACATCGTCCGCAAAGAGGGATGTCCTCAGCTCTTGGCTCCCTATTCGGATGCCATGTAGCGGGGCAACTGTTAAGAGATATCTCGAAAGTGGTTCCAGTGCTAAGTTAAAGAGGAGTGGGGAGAGGGGGCAACCCTGTCTCGTGCCTTTGTGAAGGCGAAATTCATTGGAAAGGAGGCCAGCTGCTACCAGCCTAGCCGCCGGGGAGGTGTACATGGAATTAATAAGGTGAAAGAAAGGGCCAGAGAATTCCATTTTACGCAAGCCAATCAAAGTTCACATTGTTAAAAGCCTTTTCGGCATCGAGAGTGATAATGGCGTAATCTCCCCTTGGATGGCATCTGGCGTGTTCTAGCGCCATCATCACTTTCCTAATATTCATCGTTGCCGTTCTGCCCTTCACAAAGCCGGATTGGGCTGGATGGATCAGAAAGGGGACGATGTCAGCCAGTCTCGTGGCTACAATTTTAGAGAGAATCTTAACATCAAGGTTCAGTAGTGAAATGGGTCTGTACGAACCTGGTTCCTGGGGGTCTGTTAAGAACGTCTAATATTGAGTCTGACTTGGTGGAAGGGGACCTCTCCTACGGCTCTGGTTCCGGTCTCTCTGGAAATGGGGACAGGGAGACAGGAGCGCAGCGGGGTAGAAGAGTCCGGCCTGGTGCAGCAACCGGTGCTGGGTAGGTGAGGATCCTTTGGAGCAGGAACTCCCAGTAGTATGGAAGAAGCAAGGAGAAGGCTGCTGACTGTGGATCCTGGATGGATAGGGTCCACTGGACGAGAAGGTAGCCGACTCAGGAGCAGGCAGGAATCAAGCAGAGGTGTCAGGTACAAGCAGGAGGTTCGGCAACAGGAAAACAGTCCAAGAAGGGTCAAACAAGCCGGGGTCGGAGCAGGAGAGGTCAGCAAGGTCAAACGGAGCCGGGTCAGGTATCAGACGAGTAGCAGACAGGTAACAGGTAATTTCAGGCACTAGCTGCAGACGAGACAGCACAGAGCCACAGCAGCTGTGCCCTTAAAAAGGGCCACTGGCGCCAATCGAGCTAACGAACGCCTGTGCGTGCGCTGCGCGCACATACGATCGTCGTGCACCCGCGCGTGTCGGAAGGCGCTCGTGCCTACGACGACCCGCAACACGAACGCGTGTGCGCGCACGGAGAGCCGGTCGAATAGAACGGACGGATTCCTGACATTGCCCCCCCACAAGGGGCAACCTCCGGGTGCCCCTAGAGGCTCTCTTCTCCGGGTGAGCAGCAAAGAAAGCCTGGATCAGTCTATTGGCATGTACATTAGAAGCAGGTTCCCAAGAATTACTCTCTGGGCCATAGCCCCTCCATTTAATTAGAAACTGACCTTGTCCCCGTCGTCTTCTGAAATCCAGAATGGCCTCAACTTCAAATTCTTCATTGCCATCAATTAGCACAGGGTCAGGTGGTCTTGTCTCTCTACCAGGGAAGGGATCAGGTACAGCAGGCTTAAGAAGAGCTACGTGAAAAACTGGATGAATTCTCATGGAATCAGGCAGGGACAGTTCATAAGACACCTCGTTGATCTTTCTCTTAACGGGAAATGGACCCAGAAACTTGGGTGCCAATTTCCTGGAGGGGCATGCTAACTTTAAATTAGAGGAAGACAGCCATACCTGGTCCCCGACTTGAAGGATTAGTTCTCCCCTTCTTCCTCGATCGAAGCTCCTCTTACTGTCTGCCTGAGCTTTGGTTATGACCTCCTGAAGCGTCCGATTATTCTGTTGCAGGAAGGATATCCTATCCTGGATCGCTGGAACCTGGGATTCTGTAGGAACATCGGGAAGAAAAGACAAGTTAAAACCGTAGTTGGCAAAAAACGGGGACTGCCCAGTGGTGGCATGGCTGGCATTGTTATAGGCGAATTCCGCCAGAGGTAACAGGGGGACCCAATTGTCCTGGACAAAAGAAGAGAAGCATCTAAGATATTGCTCGAGGGTCTGATTGGTGCGCTCCGTTTGCCCATTGGTCTGTGGGTGGTAGGCGGAGGACAGAGCCAGTTCAATTTTTAAAGATTCGCAAAGGGCTCGCCAGAAGCGGGAGGTGAACTGGACCCCTCTATCGGACACAATATTGATGGGTACCCCGTGGAGCCTGATTATTTCTTTAATAAAGACATGGGCAGTCTCGGTTGCAGAGGGGGTTCCCGCTAAGGGTAGGAAGTGGGCCATCTTGGTCAGACGGTCACAAACTACAAATATGGCAGTGCAGTTCTCAGAAGGGGGAAGTTCCACAATGAAGTCCATCGTGATCATCTGCCAAGGGCGGTCGGGTGTGGGAAGAGGTTTAAGCAGCCCCCAAGCCCGATTTCTGGGAACCTTATTCCGGCTGCATACGGGGCAGGTGTTTACATATTGCTTGCAAAACTCCCTCACGCCTGGCCACCAGAAGGAACGCTGTACTAGTTCTAAAGTCTTGCAAACACCAAAGTGCCCAGCGAGCGGGTGGTCATGACAGAGACCCAAGACCTTAATTCTCACGTCTTCAGGGACGAAGATCAAGTTGTCCTTCCAAAGCAGACCCTCCCTGGATGCTAGTGAGATTCCCGGGGGACTGGGAGAGGAGGAAGAGGCATTCTTAAGCAGAGTTACTAGATCTGGCTGGATGAGAAGAAAAGTATTAGCAGGGAGGATGGTATCCGGGGGTGTGGTGTCCTTAGGGCTGTCAAACATACGGGAAAGTGCATCAGGCTTAACGTTCTTAGATCCAGGGCGATAAGTTATATGAAAACAGAACCGGGAGAAAAAGAGGGCCCAGCGAGCTTGCCGAGGTTTTAGGCGTTTTGCGGAGCGGAGGTACTCGAGGTTTTTGTGGTCTGTGTAGATGAGCACGGGGTGTACCGCCCCTTCGAGTAAATATCTCCATTCCTCCAAAGCGGACTTAATGGCAAGTAATTCCCGGTCGCCTACATCATAATTTCTTTCCGCTGGAGAGAGTTTCCGGGAAAAGAACCCTACGGGGTGCATCAGGTCGTCCACGCCAATGCGCTGGGAGACTACCGCCCCTACTGCTATCTCAGAGGCGTCTACTTCTAGAATGTAAGGTCTAGATGGATCCGGGTGACTGAGGATAGGAGCGGAGGTGAACAGGTCCTTAAGTCTCTTGAAGGCAGCCTGGGCTTCAGGACCCCAAAGAAAGCGTGTATTTTGCTTGGTAAGCTGGGTGATGGGGGAAATAATGGCAGAGAACCCTCTAATGAATTTTCTATAAAAATTAGCGAAGCCCACAAAGCGCTGGATGCCTTTCTTGTCAGTAGGGGCTGGCCATTCGAGGACAGCAGCGACCTTTTGCGGGTCCATTTTGATGCCTGCTGGGGAGATTTCGAGGCCGAGGAATTGGATCTCCTGCTGTTCGAATCTACACTTTTCGGCTTTAGCATAGAGTCCATGTTCCCGGAGCCGAAGCAGAACTCTGCCGACGTGCCCCCGGTGCTGCTCCAGGGACCTGGAGAAGATCAGAATGTCATCAAGGTATACGATGACAAAGATATCCAAGAAATCACGGAAGACATCATTAATTAAATGTTGGAAGGTGGCTGGGGCATTACACAACCCGAAAGGCATTACCAGGTACTCGTAGTGCCCAAAACGAGTTCGGAATGCAGTCTTCCATTCGTCACCTGCTCGTATGCGGACCAAGTTATAGGCTCCTCTTAAGTCCAATTTAGTGAAGATGGTAGCTGACCTCAGCTTCTGGAAGAGCTCAGGAATCAGAGGTAGGGGGTAGCGATTTTTGATCGTGACCTTGTTCAACTCCCGATAGTCCACACAGGGTCGAAGAGATTGATCTTTTTTGGTAACAAAGAATATTCCAGCCCCGGCAGGAGATGTGGAATGACGAATGAACCCCTTTTGGAGATTCTCGGAAATGTAAGCCTTCAGGGCCTCTTGTTCCTTTTCGGATAAAGGGTAGACACGTCCAAACGGGATCTCAGCCCCAGGAAGGAGCTCAATGGGGCAATCATAGGGACGATGTGGGGGTAAGGAGTCAGCCCCCCGTTTACTGAAAACGTCCAGAAACTCATGGTAAGGTTCGGGGACAGATTGGCATAAGTCCAAGTCTGGGTCTAGGCAGAGGAGTGTTCTGGTGTGTATAGAAGCCCCAGGCAGGCAGTGGTCCCGGCAGTAAGGGGAGAGGAACTTCACCTCCCTTGAAGTCCAGTCGATGGAGGGATTATGGGCCTGCAGCCACGGAATGCCCAGAATCACAGGGAAAAGTGGGGATGAGATGACATCTAGGATTAATAGTTCAGAATGTTGGCAGGGGGTAGAGGTGGATAGTGGAAGGGTCTCCTGGGTGACTCGGCCGGACTTAATCTGAGAACCATCGGCCAAAAAGATAGCAAGTCCATGAGTCTTTTTCTGTAGCGGAATTGAATGCAGGTCGGTGAAGGCGGAGTCGATGAAGCAGCCGCAGGCTCCGGAGTCAAGAATGGCATTAACGTGTATGGTTCTTCCCGGCAGCTGAAACGAGAGCAGAAGGACAACATGGAGAGAGTTGGAAGGTGGGTTAAAGGAACTGTGAGACACAGGTGAGAGGCGCTTACGTGGCTTTACAGGACAGTTGGCCACATAGTGTCCGGGGCCGCCACAGTATAGGCACAAGTTCATTTGACGGCGGCGGGCTCGCTCCTCAGGAAGCAGAGAGGGTCGGAGTAGTCCAAGCTGCATCGGTTCCTCAGGAGCAGGAGACACGCTGGTAGGTCCTCTTTGAGGAGGCGGAGAGAAGAAAGGTGTGGGAGAGGAGGTCCTAGCCGTCATCCAGGCAGGTCTCAGTGGTTGGGAAGAGCGTTCGGCCCTACGCTCACGAAGTCTGCGGTCTATTTGGATGGCCAGAGCAATTAAGTCCTCCAATGCGTCAGGAGTGGAGACACGAGCTAACTCATCCTTGAGGCTTTCAGACAGGCCCATACGGAATTGGTGTCTAAGGGCTGCCTCATTCCACAGGGTATCTGCGCTCCAGTGTCTAAAGTCTGAGACGTAGTCCTCAGCCGTCCTGCGGCCTTGCTGGAGCGCAGTTAATGCAGACTCTGCGGTGGCAGCCCGTTGGGGATCATCGTAAAGTTGTGACATCCCCTCGAAGAAGGTGGCAAGAGTCTGTATAAGGGGGCTGTCATTCTCCAAGAGATGGTGGGCCCAGGACTGAGGCTCTCCTTGCAGGAGAGAAATGACAAACCCCACCTTGGTGGCCTCCAGAGAGAAAGTCCTGGGCTGGAGGGCAAAGTAAAGCTGGCAAGCGTTGCGAAAAGCCCGGAACTTGGAGCGGTCCCCAGAAAATCTCTCAGGAGTGGGAACCCTAGGCTCAGGTGGGAGCATCATGACTGCTGAATGTGCAGCTGGCTGGGCAGGAGGAGGCTGAGGTATGGCGTCAGATGATCCCGGAGTAGAGAGGTGCTGGACACGTTCCTCCAACCTGGAGTAGCCATCCTGAAGGGATTTCACGGCCTGGGTGAGAGCCGTAAGGTGGGAGCAAATCTCCTTCATGGCGGAGGTCCCTTCCGCAGACTCAGACATGGCTGTCTCGTACTGTTAAGAACGTCTAATATTGAGTCTGACTTGGTGGAAGGGGACCTCTCCTACGGCTCTGGTTCCGGTCTCTCTGGAAATGGGGACAGGGAGACAGGAGCGCAGCGGGGTAGAAGAGTCCGGCCTGGTGCAGCAACCGGTGCTGGGTAGGTGAGGATCCTTTGGAGCAGGAACTCCCAGTAGTTTGGAAGAAGCAAGGAGAAGGCTGCTGACTGTGGATCCTGGATGGATAGGGTCCACTGGACGAGAAGGTAGCCGACTCAGGAGCAGGCAGGAATCAAGCAGAGGTGTCAGGTACAAGCAGGAGGTTCGGCAACAGGAAAACAGTCCAAGAAGGGTCAAACAAGCCGGGGTCGGAGCAGGAGAGGTCAGCAAGGTCAAACGGAGCCGGGTCAGGTATCAGACGAGTAGCAGACAGGTAACAGGTAATTTCAGGCACTAGCTGCAGACGAGACAGCACAGAGCCACAGCAGCTGTGCCCTTAAAAAGGGCCACTGGCGCCAATCGAGCTAACGTACGCCTGTGCGTGCGTGCGCTGCGCGCACATACGATCGTCGTGCACCCGCGCGCGTCGGAAGGCGCTCGTGCCTACGACGACCCGCAACACGAACGCGTGTGCGCGCACGGAGAGCCGGTTGAATAGAACGGACGGATTCCTGACAGGGTCTTTCCCTTTCTTTTCTAATAGTTTAATTATGGCCTGATTGCCCGTGGGAAGGTAAGGGCCACCAGACCACATACGTTGATAAACACTATGAAGAGTGGGTGCCAGGAGAGGATGCAATGATTTGTAGAATTCGCTAGTTAGACCGTCTGGGCCTGGCGCTTTAGAGGAGGCTAACTGTCGTATCGTGGTAGTGATTTCCAGGAGGGAAATAGGGGCATTGAGGGTTTCTAATTGGGAGGGAGAGATTGGGGTCAGAGTAACCTTGTCTAGGAAGTCGCACGCCGTGGGTTTGTCAATAGGATCTGTGTCATATAACTTCGTGTAAAAGCGCAGCATGGCAGCGTTTATGCCTTTTTGCGTGTTCGTGATAGAACCGTCTGGCTCACGGATGGAGGGGATAATAGTCGGGCGATAGGTTCCCTTGCTAAGGCAGGCTAGGAGCCTACCCGCCTTATTCCCAAATTTGTGAAGGGTGGCGTCTAGGTACGCTTTCTTGGTCGATTCCACAGTGTCTGCCCAGGTGTCAAAAGACTGTTTGGCTAGTTGCCAAGCAGCCCGGTTGTCAGGGGAGTCTTGTGCATACAATGCGCGTTGAGCCATATGGAGTCTAGAGCTGGAGGAGTCGTAGTTGAGGTGAGCATGTTTCTTAAAGGACGACGCATACGAAATGATGCGGCCTCTAAGAAAAGCTTTTCCAGCATCCCAGAATAAGTTCGGGTCGTCAGCGTGCTGGGCATTAGTTTGCGTGTAAAACTGCCATTCTTTAGTGATGTAAGTTTGAAAATCCGCGTTGTGTTGGAGAAAGGAGGGGAAACGCCAGATTCTAGGGTTGGGATGTATGTCTGGGGTCTCTAAGGATAAGGATATGGGGGCGTGATCAGATATGGCTATATCATGTATCTCTGCTTCTGGGATGAGAGGAAGGAGATCATCAGAACAGAAAAGATAGTCTATTCTGGTGAAGACATGATGTGGATGCGAATAAAAGGAAAATTCTCTATCAGTCGGGTGGTGAAATCGCCATATGTCCCGAAGGTGGAGGGTTTCCATAGTTGCTGCAAGTGCCGTGGGGTTCAAGGAAGTTGGGACCGAGGTGGGGCGCATTCCCGTGGATTTGTCATCAATCTGGTGGACGACAGAATTAAAGTCGCCCCCAATAATCTGAGGGAGGTGTGGGTGGCGTAGAAGCCAGGTGGTTAGCATATTGAAAAAGTCTTTCGTGGGACTATTAGGGGCATACACGTTGGATATCGTCAGTTCTCTTGTCCCAATGAGGACACGGATAGTGAGAAGTCTGCCCTGGTCGTCTGAGTCTGTGGATATGAGTTTAAAGGGGAGACGTTTGTGAATGAGAACGAGGACTCCTGCTTTGCGGCCTAGAGCCGCAGAGCCCACAACTGTGCCCACCCAGAGTTTCCTCATCCGATCGAAGTCGGGTGAGGAAAGATGGGTTTCCTGGAGTAACGCTATGTCGGTGTTCAGTCTTTTAAGATGGCGAAGGATCTTCATCCTTTTAGAGGGAGAACGAAGGCCCTTCACGTTCCACGAAACTATCCGTAGCATTGTGAGGATAAATTAGGGATATGTTGTGAGGATGTTAAAGATACGAGAACAGCGGGGCCTGAGCAAGGAAGATAGCTAAAAACTGCCGAGGGCCTAGCTTCCCCAGGCCTACGAAGGGGATCAGTGCAGGGGCTCGTAATATCAGCGGGCCTTAAGGGGGATGGGGAGACATAGGGGGGGTGGAGGAGGGCGGGTATGTGTACCAACAGTATAAGTAACCAAAAAGAATATACACATTTACCAACTTCGCTTTTTTCCGCATGGGGGACACCGTGAGGACCAGCTCCCATAACCAGCCCTGTGCCTGAGGTGAGGGTTTCCGCCCTATAAATGATAAACAAAGTATAGTAACTGCGGCTGTGAGGAATAGGAGCGTGGGTGTAGGTCCGCACAATGGCACCCAGGGGAGGAAGATATGATCATATGAATAGTAAAAACAACATCTAAGGTATCAATAAAGATAAGTTTAAACCGTATCATAAACTGTAACAAAAGAATAGCACCTGAGAACAGCAAAGGTTTCAGGCCATATCAGGCCTTGAGGACACTTGGGGATAAACCCCTAACCATGAAACTGTCGTCAAACAGTACCTGAGAGGTGTGGACGGTCCAGTAAGGAGAGTCCAATGACAGTTCACCTGGAGTAGGTCGGTGGGGTCCAGGAAAGGCCTTCAGGGATAGAAAAGAGAGTGTGCCGGGGGGGCACCATCAGAAGCTTTGCCCCTCAGCGGGCAGTGAGGCCATGTTGTGTTGGGCCGGAAGCCCTAAACCGCTTGGGGGAGTCTTTCCGTGGGCTCCGTTGATCTAAAGCTCGGTTGATTGGTTGGGCTTTGGGTGAGGGACTCAGATGTGAGCCCGAGCGGGGTGATTTCAAAAAGGATGCCGCCTCCTCAGGATCATGAAAAGAAAGTTGTTCCCCGGCGGGTGTTTTGATCCGCAGAATGGCTGGGAATGCCAGGGTGAACTGGAGTTGGCGTTGATGGAGTTCTGCGCAGATGTGTTGAAAAGCCTTACGCTTCTTAGAAACATCCGCCGAGTAATCAGCAAAGATTAGGATTTTGACGCCATCAATCTGTACAGATCTGGATTGACGGTACTTTTGTAGTATGGTGGCTTTGTCGGCGTAGTTGAGGTATTTGGCGATTATCGGTCGCGGTGACTTGCGTTCCGAATTAACGGCTCCCACTCGGTGAGCGCGTTCCACTGTGCAAGGGCCACCCAGGCCCAAAGCCTCAGGAATACGGCGGGCACAGAAGTCTGACAGGGCAGATGAGGGGAGCGATTCGGGGAGTCCAACAAATCGTAGGTTGCTCCTCCTGGACCTATTTTCGAGGTCGTCGAGTTTTTCCAGAATGAACTTGTTCGTTCTATCTTGGGCATGTTCAAAGGATTGCGTCTGGTAGAGTTCATCTTCGAGATTTGAAATACGGTGTTCCACTTCATTTAATCTGGAAGCATGTTCCCCTAGCTGGGCTTGAATCTTTTGCATGCCTGCGCTGACAGCCTTTTCTACTGATGCTGCAATCATAGGGGAGAGAAGAGCAGCCACAGCTTGAGCCAGAACTTCAGTGTTGTGGTCCTGCAATGGCTGAGGTGTGAGAGGTTGCTGCGCATGGAAAGATAATGTAGGGCCAGAGATTTGCGGCGATGCCTGGGGTTGTAGAGGCAAGGAGTCCCTCTGGTTAGGTTGTGTGGCCGACTGATCGCCTACCTCCATAGCCGGGGCCGTCTCCGCTGGATAGGCCGCGCAGGCCGGTTCCGTGTAGGCCGAAGCCGGGGCCTCGATTTGCGGCGGGGCCGACCGCGCGGTCGCGGCCGCGTAGGATCGCAGCCCGGTTTTTTCCACGAACCTGTCCATCGCGCGGTCGGATATGTGGGGATGTCCGCAGGGATCTTTTTAGGCGAAAAATGTCGGGTTTATATGCCGTTTTGTAGGGCGGTCTGCGGGAGCTGTGAGGAGACACAGCTACTCCATGCGGCGCCGGAACCGGAAGTGCTCGAGAGGTCTTTTTTAGAGAGAGGTCGAGAGAACGATCCAGCAAGAAGGAACGAAAACCCAAGGAATATGAGAAGAACACCAGAAAGAGAGGATGCAGAGGGGGGAAGAGATCACAAAAGAAAAAGAGAGTGAAGGGAGAGGGAATTTTTAACCTCAGTGGACAACCACTCTCTCACGAAGAAATAGGGGTTCTGGATAAGGGTCTTAAATACGCACCTACAAAAAATCTCGATAAATTTCAAACCTATATCGGAATCCAGAAATTCGTGAGGAAATTGAACATTAAAAAGTACCTGATTAGCAACCCATGTAAACCCAAGTCCACAAGATCCACTAATGAAATTATGCATAGTACCCTGAGAAACAAATCTACTTTTAATCCAGTAACAAAAGACAACAAACATATTGAAGTATTCAAACGGATTGTCCTAGAGGAGGTGAAAGGACTAAAGATAAAGAATAGTGATGGCCGAACGGTTCGCCCGGCGGTCGTTTCGCGGCGAATTTCCGACTTTCGCCGTCCGCGGGTTCGAACGCCTTTTTCCGTCGTTCGCCCCGGCGGACTTACGTGTTTAATGTATACAAGAACTTTAACCTTTCGTGACACGTTTATCATGTGTTACAGGACAACCAATTGAGACATGACAGCTCATGGACACTTGGACATTCCCCCTAACCTATAAATACACCCGATCCGGTGGCCATTTTACATTCTTTCTTCTGTCACTGTAGGGAAAGGATCCTGTGTGGAGTAGGGACAGAGAAAACGCTAGCTATTTGGTACACAAAAGTTCTTTTCAGGACTGGTATAGGTGTTAGGTCAGCAGCCTGAGTTTCTTTTGTCAGTTTAGATAAAGGGACAGAGCGCTGTATGCTGCTATTTTAGGGACAGCTCAGCCAGATTAGTCTTTCTTCATCATCATCATCATCATCATCATTAGCTGTTACTATCAGGTCCACAAAAGAGCTGTTCCAGCTAATCGTTCCAGCCTACTCTTTTTTGCCAATTTGTATAGGGACAGGCAGGAAGCAGTGTGTCAGGCAGTGAGGATAATTTTAAAGACTTGCTGTTACTATTAGTTCCACAAAGGTTCTTTTCAGGACTGGTATCAGTGGTACGGTAATAGGCTTGTACACGTATAATATTCTTTCTTCCAAATATAGAAAGAATATTATACTTGACTGCTGCCCTTCTGCTGCAGTCTGCTAATCATTCACAACTCACTTGTTCCACAAAGCTCTTTATCAGGACTGGTAACTTGGTCTGTCTAGGGTGCTACGGTACATAGGCTTGGGTGCGGTACAGTCTGCTGTTCTGTAAGGACCGCTATCGGTCCACAATACATAGGGTTGCCGTGCACTACTGCTGACCGCTGCCCTATACTGCAGCAGTCCTTCATTGGTATAGGGACTGACGTACAGTCTGCTAATCACTAACACACAACCTGCTTGGTCCACAAAAGTTCTTATAAGGACTGGTAACTTGGTATAGGGTGCTACGGTACATAGGCCTGAGTGCGTTACAGTCTGCTGTTCTGTAAGGACCGCTATCGGTCCACAATACATAGGGTTGCCGTGCACTACTGCTGACCGCTGCCCTATACTGCAGCAGTCCTTCAGCGGTATAGGGACTGACGCACAGTCTGCTAAACACTAACACACAACCTGCTTGGTCCACAAAAGTTTTTATAAGGACTGGTAACTTGGTATAGGGTGCTACGGTACATAGGCCTGAGTGCAGTACAGTCTGCTGTTCTGTAAGGACCGCTATCGGTCCACAATACATAGGGTTGCCGTGCACTACTGCTGACCGCTGCCCTATACTGCAGCAGTCCTTCATTGGTATAGGGACTGACGTACAGTCTGCTAATCACTAACACACAACCTGCTTGGTCCACAAAAGTTCTTATAAGGACTGGTAACTTGGTATAGGGTGCTACGGTACATAGGCCTGAGTGCGTTACAGTCTGCTGTTCTGTAAGGACCGCTATCGGTCCACAATACATAGGGTTGCCGTGCACTACTGCTGACCGCTGCCCTATACTGCAGCAGTCCTTCATTGGTATAGGGACTGACGTACAGTCTGCTAATCACTAACACACAACCTGCTTGTTCCACAAAAGTTCTTATAAGGACTGGTAACTTGGTATAGGGTGCTACGGTACATAGGCTTGAGTGCGGTACAGTCTGCTGTTCTGTAAGGACCGCTATCGGTCCACAATAGATAGGGTTGACGTGCACCACTGCTGACCGCTGCCCTATACTGCAGCAGTCCTTCAGCGGTATAGGGACTGACGTACAGTCTGCTAAACACTAATACACAACCTGCTTGGTCCACAAAAGTTCTTATAAGGACTGGTAACTTGGTATAGGGTGCTACGGTACATAGGCTTGAGTGCGGTACAGTCTGCTGTTCTGTAAGGACCGCTATCGGTCCACAATAGATAGGGTTGACGTGCACCACTGCTGACCGCTGCCCTATACTGCAGCAGTCCTTCAGCGGTATAGGGACTGACGCACAGTCTGCTAAACACTAACACACAACCTGCTTGGTCCACAAAAGTTTTTATAAGGACTGGTAACTTGGTATAGGGTGCTACGGTACATAGGCCTGAGTGCGTTACAGTCTGCTGTTCTGTAAGGACCGCTATCGGTCCACAATACATAGGGTTGCCGTGCACTACTGCTGACCGCTGCCCTATACTGCAGCAGTCCTTCATTGGTATAGGGACTGACGTACAGTCTGCTAATCACTAACACACAACCTGCTTGGTCCACAAAAGTTCTTATAAGGACTGGTAACTTGGTATAGGGTGCTACGGTACATAGGCCTGAGTGCGTTACAGTCTGCTGTTCTGTAAGGACCGCTATCGGTCCACAATACATAGGGTTGCCGTGCACTACTGCTGACCGCTGCCCTATACTGCAGCAGTCCTTCAGCGGTATAGGGACTGACGCACAGTCTGCTAAACACTAACACACAACCTGCTTGGTCCACAAAAGTTCTTATAAGGACTGGTAACTTGGTATAGGGTGCTACGGTACATAGGCCTGAGTGCAGTACAGTCTGCTGTTCTGTAAGGACCGCTATCGGTCCACAATACATAGGGTTGCCGTGCACTACTGCTGACCGCTGCCCTATACTGCAGCAGTCCTTCATTGGTATAGGGACTGACGTACAGTCTGCTAATCACTAACACACAACCTGCTTGTTCCACAAAAGTTCTTATAAGGACTGGTAACTTGGTATAGGGTGCTACGGTACATAGGCTTGAGTGCGGTACAGTCTGCTGTTCTGTAAGGACCGCTATCGGTCCACAATAGATAGGGTTGACGTGCACCACTGCTGACCGCTGCCCTATACTGCAGCAGTCCTTCAGCGGTATAGGGACTGACGTACAGTCTGCTAAACACTAATACACAACCTGCTTGGTCCACAAAAGTTCTTATAAGGACTGGTAACTTGGTATAGGGTGCTACGGTACATAGGCTTGAGTGCGGTACAGTCTGCTGTTCTGTAAGGACCGCTATCGGTCCACAATAGATAGGGTTGACGTGCACCACTGCTGACCGCTGCCCTATACTGCAGCAGTCCTTCAGCGGTATAGGGACTGACGTACAGTCTGCTAAACACTAATACACAACCTGCTTGGTCCACAAAAGTTCTTATAAGGACTGGTAACTTGGTATAGGGTGCTACGGTACATAGGCTTGAGTGCGGTACAGTCTGCTGTTCTGTAAGGACCGCTATAGGTCCACAATAGATAGGGTTGACGTGCACCACTGCTGACCGCTCACCTATACTGCAGCAGTCCTTCAGCGGTATAGGGACTAAGAGTTTTGTCACAGGGTCATTTAAAAAATGACATGCAGAGGAAGAGGCAGGCCCTTCCGCAGGGGTGGTAGGGGTAGGGCAGGAGCAACAGGCTTGAGCCAAAGTGGGAAGTTGCAGAAGGTGCGTTCAATTACTTTAAAGGATGCACCAGACTTGGTTGAGTGGCTCGCTCAGCCTTACTCTTCTGCACCCTCCTCATCCTCTCGATCTGCACCCTCTTCTTCACTCTCTGCTATGTGCACCCCCAAAGACACTACCACCAACAACACGACCACCACCACCACCACCACATACCTTCCGCTTGAGTCACTGGAATTATTTTCCGATCCATATCAAGAGGACATTTCTGATGCGCAGCCACTCTTGGTATTGGATCAGGAAGAGGAGGTAGCAACAAGCGCTACTCAGCAGTCTGACGCCAGTACCCAGATCAGCCCAAGGAGGAGGTTGGTCCCCGGTGTTGCTGCCTACTCTACTTATAGCGGTGGGGAAGGTGACGTTGATGATGACGTGTCTAGTGATGTCACGTGGGTGCCCACAAGAGAGGAAGAGGAGGGGAGTTCAGAGGGAGATATGGACCAGCAGATAGGGAGGAGAAGCAGCAATGACTTACATTGCACAGCAGGGACAAAGCAGACTGCAAATGTATCAGGAGCGAGTCATCGACCATGTACGGTCACATCTGGCGCTCCCAGGACACCGGCACATGGCTCCGCAGTGTGGGCTTTTTTTAACGTGTCCGCTGCTGACAATAGCGTTGCCATCTGCAATCTTTGCAGTCAACGCGTTAGTCGCGGTAAGCCCAATACTCACCTAGGGACGACCGCCTTAAGAAGGCACATGAGCAGCCATCACCGAGCCCAGTGGGAGCAACGGAACACACAAAGCCACACTGCAGGCTCTCACCGTCCAGCCTCGTCTTCTACTTCTCCTTCTCCTCTCTCCTCACAATTGTCCTCCACTCCACCTTCCATCACGCCAAGCTCACATTTTTCTGCAAAAAGGCAGGCTTCCGTGGGCCTAATGTTTGAGCGTAAAAAAATGATGACGCCGGATAACCCTCTTGCCCAACGGTTGGCGGCTGGCTTGTCAGAACTCATAGCCCGCCAACTACTGCCATATAAACTGGTGGACTCGGAGGCCTTTCGCAAATTTGTGGCCATTGGAACACCACAATGGAAGGTCCCAGGAAGGAAGTATTTCTCAGAGAAGGGCATCCCAGAGCTATATGGCCATGTTCAGCGGCAAGTGAATGTATCTCTGGCACACAGTGTCGGTGCCAAGATACATCTGACCACAGACACGTGGTCTAGCAAACACGGGCAGGGAAGGTATATCAGTTTTACTGCCCACTGGGTGAACCTTCTGACGGCCGTCAAGCATGTAACCCGTGGCACCCGTGTAGATTTGGTTTTACCGCCACGGATTGCATGCAGGCCTGACTCTTCTTCTCCTCCTCCTACTCCATCCTCCTCCCTCTCCTCCTCAGCTGCCTCCTCCTTTTCCGCTGCTAGCGTCTCTTCCACTGCACCGCCCAAGCTCCCCAGAACCTATTCCACATGCCAGGTGAGACGTTGCCATGCCGTGCTGCGTCTGTTGTGCCTGGAAGCAAAGAGCCACACTGGCCCGGCACTCCTTTCAGCTTTGCGTTCACAGGCAGATGAGTGGCTAACACCGCTCAATTTGACAGTTGGTAAAGTGGTGTGTGACAACGGTGCCAATCTGCTTAGCGCATTGAAACAGGGCAAAATCACGCACGTGCCGTGCATGGCACACGTCTTAAACTTGGTCGTGCAGCGATTCCTTGTCAAATACCCTGGGGTCCAGGACATCTTGCGGCAGGCAAGGAAAATCTCGGCCCATTTCAGAAGATCTTACACGGCCATGGCTCGCCTTGCTGACATTCAGCGGCGACACCATCTGCCGGTCAGACGTCTTATTTGCGATTGCCCGACGCGATGGAACTCAACCTTCTATATGCTTGATAGGCTGCTCCAGCAGAAACGTGCAGTTAACGTCTACCTGTATGAACTCTGCGAAAGAAACGGTTCTGGGGAGCTGGGTTTTTTTTCACCGCGCCAGTGGCTGCTCATGCGCGACACATGCAGACTTCTGCGGCCATTTGAGGAGATCACCAAACTGGTCAGTCGCAGCCATGGCGCCATCAGTGACATGGTACCTTATGCCTTCTTTCTGGAGCGTGCATTGCGTCGTGTCATTGATCAGGCTGTGGAGGAGCAGGAGCGGGAAGATGAGGAAGTCGCAATGCTGGATGAATTCCCAGGGGGGGCTACTCTATCTGAGACAAGTCAACAACAGGAGTCTGATGAGGAGTCAGAGGAGGATGGTGCCGGGGCGGATGAGCAGGAGCAAGAAGAGCATGCTTTAAACCTTTCTGGGATCCCTGTTGTGCGAGGATGGGGAGAGGAGAATGAAGAGGACGACATTATCCTGGATGATGAGCAGGAGCCAGGCCACCACACCGCTTCCACTTTAGTGCAAATGGGGGCCTTCATGCTCCAGTGTTTTAATAGGGACCCCCGTATAAAAAGCATGAGGGTCAAGGACCAGTACTGGGTGGCAACGTACTTAGACCCCCGGTACAAACACAAAATGGCGGAAATGTTACCGCCGTCGCAGAGGGCTGTCAGAATGCAGCACTTCCAGGCCTTGCTTCGAGAAATGCTGCATTCTGCTTTTGCGTGCGCTGGCAGAGGAGCAATTCCCACTCCCAGAGAAGGATTTGCGGGTACCAATCCAACAGCGCCTGCAAGAAGAGGCCGGTTTGAAGATGTGTTGGTGACTTCGGATATGAGGTCATTCTTTCAGCCGACCCATCGACAGGTGTCATCCGGATCCAGCATCAGGGAACGCCTAGACCGTCAGGTGTCCGACTACATTGGGTTAACGGCCGATGTGGACGCTCTGAGGAGTGATGAACCCCTAGACTACTGGGTGGGCAGGCTTGACCTCTGGCCAGAGCTTGCCCAATTTGCAATCGAACTGTTGGCTTGCCCCTCATCCAGTGTCCTGTCCGAAAGGACGTTCAGCGCAGCAGGGGGGATTGTGACCGATAAGCGTACTCGCCTAGCTCACCACAGTGTTAACTACCTCACATTTCTAAAAATGAATGAGGCATGGATCTCGGAGGAATTCAACACATGTGATCAGTAGACCATGTATATGTCTATAAACAATTTTTGGAATCAAGCACACAGACCTTCTTAATTCATTTGGCTCACTTCCCTGACCCAAAAAAGCACACCGTACTATATGCCCCTACCCTCCTCTTTGAAGAGGTTGAGCGGTGTCATATTTCTACTGGGGCTGCTTATTATGAGGGGTTCCCACCATCCCTGTGCTGTGCTGACTTCCTCCTGGGTGTTCTTATTATGAGGGGCTCCCACCATCCCTGTGCTGTGCTGACTTCCTCCTGGGGGTTCTTATTATGAGGGGATCACACCATCCCTGTGCTGTGCTGACTTCCTCCTGGGGCTGCTTACGGTGCTGCTGTCAGCGCTGTATGTCACGGAGCTGCTGTCAGCGCTGTATGTCACGGAGCTGCTGTCAGCGCTGTATGTCACGGAGCTGCTGTCAGCGCTGTATGTCACGGAGCTGCTGTCAGCGCTGTATGTCACGGAGCTGCTGTCAGCGCTGTATGTCACGGAGCTGCTGTCAGCGCTGTATGTCACGGAGCTGCTGTCAGCGCTGTATGTCACGGAGCTGCTGTCAGCGCTGTATGTCACGGAGCTGCTGTCAGCGCTGTATGTCACGGAGCTGCTGTCAGCGCTGTATGTCACGGTGCTGCTGTCAGCGCTGTATGTCACGGAGCTGCTGTCAGCGCTGTATGTCACGGAGCTGCTGTCAGCGCTGTATGTCACGGAGCTGCTGTCAGTGCTGTATGTCACGGAGCTGCTGTCAGCGCTGTATGTCACGGAGCTGCTGTCAGCGCTGTATGTCACGGAGCTGCTGTCAGCGCTGTATGTCACGGTGCTGCTGTCAGCGCTGTATGTCACGGAGCTGCTGTCAGCGCTGTATGTCACGGAGCTGCTGTCAGCGCTGTATGTCACGGAGCTGCTGTCAGCGCTGTATGTCACGGAGCTGCTGTCAGCGCTGTATGTCACGGAGCTGCTGTCAGCGCTGTATGTCACGGAGCTGCTGTCAGCGCTGTATGTCACGGAGCTGCTGTCAGCGCTGTATGTCACGGAGCTGCTGTCAGCGCTGTATGTCACGGAGCTGCTGTCAGCGCTGTATGTCACGGAGCTGCTGTCAGCGCTGTATGTCACGGAGCTGCTGTCAGCGCTGTATGTCACGGTGCTGCTGTCAGCGCTGTATGTCACGGAGCTGCTGTCAGCGCTGTATGTCACGGAGCTGCTGTCAGTGCTGTATGTCACGGAGCTGCTGTCAGCGCTGTATGTCACGGAGCTGCTGTCAGCGCTGTATGTCACGGAGCTGCTGTCAGCGCTGTATGTCACGGTGCTGCTGTCAGCGCTGTATGTCACGGAGCTGCTGTCAGCGCTGTATGTCACGGAGCTGCTGTCAGCGCTGTATGTCACGGAGCTGCTGTCAGCGCTGTATGTCACGGAGCTGCTGTCAGCGCTGTATGTCACGGAGCTGCTGTCAGCGCTGTATGTCACGGTGCTGATGTCAGTGCTCTGTATTACGGTGCTGCTGTCAGTGCTCTGTATCTCCTGCACCCTCTTGTTTGCCTACCCTGGTCCCTGACCTTCCCTCTCCTCCATTGCCTTCATTAGCTCCATAGTCCTGAATTGTCAGAACAATTTCCCAAATAAAAAAAAAATGCTTGTAGTTATCGATCCCAAATTCACCTCATACATGTATTATGCTATTGTCCAGGTGGTGGGACTACGTGCTACCCCCTAATAATTACCCCGTGGCCGCAAATTCGACCTAAAGGTTTGCGAAATTCGCCTCCCATTGAAGTCAATGGAGCCCGCGGCGAACGGTCGTTTTCGCGAACGTTTGTGTCCGTTCGCGTTTCGCGTTCGCGAAACGTCCCGTCGGAAGTTCGTCCATCACTAATAAAGAAGCGCGATGAACCGAAACACATTAAAAGCGGTATTCGTAAACTAATAAAAAGAAAAGATCTGGTCATACGACCAGCAGATAAAGGAGGAGGCATTGTAATACTATCCAAAGATCAATATAATGCAAGCATGAACTCCCTACTTGAAGATAAAGACACTTATGTCCAACTGTTGAGTAACCCAGTTTTCAAATGCAGGAAAGCACTTGAACAAGTGGTACATTTAGGCCTGAAGAAGGATATCCTTAACAAAAAAAAAGCTAAATATTTAATACCTGAGGCATGTCGAACACCAATTATTTATTCACTCCCAAAAATCCATAAAGATAGGGATAATCCACCTCCCAGACCAATAGTCAATGGGATTGACTCTCTGACAGCGAGGATGGGACAATATATAGATTATTATCTTCAGCCGGCAGTACAGAAGACACGAGCATACCTGAGAGACACCAAGCACATATTACAAATTATAGAGGAAATACCAACAGAAGAAGGATCCTGGTGGCTCGCTACAGCAGATGTAGCCTCACTATACACAATCATCTTACACCACCAAGCCTGCGAGGCAACAAAATGGGGACTACGGAAGTACTCAGATCTCCCCTGTCCCCAGAGAAAATTCCTTATAAAGTGTCTCGACTTCTGTCTGAAAAACAGTTACTTTTGGTATAATAAGAACTATTATCACCAAAAGACGGGCGTAGCTATGGGAGCGAATTTCGCCCCCAGCGTCGCAGGCCTTTTTATGGCCCAATGGGAGGAGGAAGAAGTATTCGCCAACCCCCCAAACGAACTGCACACATATCGGAGATACATTGATGATGTCATCATACTGTGGAAGGGGGAACAATCAAGTCTGACGACTTTTCTAGAAAAATTGAACAAAAACAACAGAAACATTAAACTATCATGGGAGATAAGTAATGAAGCCATCACTTTCCTGGATCTTGAAATAATACAGGACAACAATAAACTTCTTTCTAAAACACATTTTAAGAGCGTAGACCGTAATAGCTACTTACCATTGGAAAGCTGTCATCACAGGAATTGGCTGTACAATATACCAAAAGGCCAACTCATGCGCCTGAGGCGCAATTGTACACAAGAAGAGCATTTCCTTGACCAAGCTAGCAATATGAAATTAAAATTTATAGAAAAAGGCTACGATGAAGGATTTATCAATAAGAAAATATCAGAAGTCGCCAATTTAAATCGCAAAGACCTTATAAAAAATAAACCCCACAACGTGACTACACAGGACAACATTCCCATTATTTTAGACTTTAATGTGCAGTTCAAACAAGTTGAAAAAATTATCAAACGCAATTGGGAGATATTACGCGCAGATACATGCCTCAAAGATATTTTGCCTACTCGCCCAAAATTTGTGTACAGGCGAGCCCCAACCATCAGGGATAAACTGGTAAAGAATATACCAGATCCACCAAGTAGGGGTTTTTCCTTTTTCACAGGGAAAGGATTCTTCCCCTGCAAACGATGCTATGCATGCACTAAGACAAAGCGTCCTAATGAAAAGAGAAATGAGTTTACCTCAACCAGCACAGGAAATAGCTATGGCATCAAAGAGTTCATTTGCTGCAATACGATTGGAGTGGTATACGCATTGGAATGCAGCTGTGGCCTTCAGTACATAGGCCGTACCAAGAGACCACTCAAGGTACGCATAAAAGAACACGTAAAGAACATACTGAATGGATTCGACAAGCACAGCGTATCTAGGCATTTCGCGCTACACCACAAGAAAGACCCCTCCCAACTTAAATTCTGGGGAATTGAGCCCTATGTTAAACATTGGAGAGGGGGTCATAGAGTAAGAACCCTCAGCCAAATCGAGTCCAAATGGATTTTTACATTAGACACTTTCTCGCCAAAGGGACTTAACGTGGAATTTGACTTGAATTGTTTCATTAGCGACTTTTAACCTTTTTTCAAAACCTCTGTCAACTCCTCTTTACATATAATTTTTAGACCATTTTATATATATATATTTTATAGTCCATATACTAGATCCTTGGTGCACTATAACCACTCTTTCAGAATAGCCAAACACCATATACTCTGACTATCTGCATGCAATATGATCACCTGAGTCACCAAATCGCATTAGTCGCATGTTTATACGACACATTTATATATGGATGGGCTCACACATATGTATGCACCGTTTTATGGATTTTTGGTATTTGTGTTTAAAAATACTCGGAATATGTTTGAATATGTTTGAATAACCCCGCTCTAAACGTCATTTCCGGGAGTAATGGGGATGTTTTTTTCCCCTCGTTTTTTCGTTCTCCCCCTCTTTTCTCCTATTTTTAATATATTGTACCCGATATAATTTTTTTATACTGATTTTTTATACTAATGAATTTTAGATTATTCTAATTATTTTTATTATTTTTATTTTTAATTTTTAATTTTCTTGGATCTTGCTATATTAACTTTCCTCATCAGTAAGATCTTACCACTTATTATTCAAATTTATTTTACTATTGTCATTTTCCTCTCCATATGAATTAAATATATAATTAAATAGTAATTTTTAATATGTAAATAAATATATAATTAAATAGTAATCTTTTTAGATAGATTATTCCAGTATACAATTTTATACATCAGTTGGATATTTCCCCATTTTCCACTGCATATACAATTAACCATGAGTGCCCCGTTTTACAGAGTCCTAGACTTATTATTATGGTTATCATTATCCAATTTATTCAGATCTTCGTTAACTAGTTTTATTTTTAAACAGAGGATTAAGTATCTCCACCACAAGGCCATATAACTCATCTGGTTTGCATATTCTGATTAACTCCGCCTGCCTCTCCCTTCTCTACGAGTGAATATGCTGCTTAAGTCGGGCGGTGATATCCATATGCAAATCCGTCTGAGATACCTCCAAAAAAATGGCCACTTGTTTATTTCTGGCTAACAATACAACAAACCCGGTGTGACCACCAAAAAAATGGCCGTCCGCACACTTCGGGCGACCTGATACACCGCAAAATGGCCGCCGGGATACTTCCGGGTCTTCCCCAAAATGGCTGCCAAATAAGCAATTAATGGCTCTATTTAAAGACACTTCCCTGAGCACTAGACATCCCCTGATGAAGTCACGTGACCGTGACGAACACTAGTCGGGACGCTACCGGAAGTGACGAAATCGAGCTCGAGGCTCGTTTATACACCATACAAAAACTCTGTCTGTTTGTGAGTACCAAAGCTGTTTTTATAAATAAATTTCAATACTGTTGAAAAATACTATACTATGGGGCTCCCTTCCTCCTTATCTGTTTAACCCCTTGCATAAAACCGCCGAGGTATACTACCAATTCCCCCCCCCCCCCATGCTGAAGTACCGCTGAGGGACCACTTACAGAGCCCAATACGGCACAGTAAGCAGGAGACGCCAGGACCCGGGGACACGTGAATAGGACCTCGAGGGATAAGGACCACCAGGAACCCTGAGGATACATATACCATATGCTGTTACCTTACAGCTGTAAGGTAAGGGGACACCCATATTCTGATTACACAGGACCACGTGGGAGATATCCACCATCACCATTATCACTGTTTAAATCTCTACCTTATAGTGCACATATATTTTAAGCACCAGCATTGCAGGCGACTGTCTTGTTACATGCGATTTTGGGCTAATCGCCACTTGTTGTTGCACCAGCTGAATGGACAATTTTAACTAGGATTACTGTTCCATTGTTGTTTTTTATATTTTTTATAGCTTCAAACACTGTGCACCTTTTTCCTTCTGTTTTGGATTATTCCCAGAGGGTTGTTTCCCTCTCACCAACACTTGGATCGTTTATGCGTTTTTGTTTTGATTCAACAATTTGATTTATTTTCTTTGATTGTATGATTCAATTTAGTGCACTGCACCGATATTTAAGTCTATGGTATAAAGACACCCGCACAGAGTCACTTTGCTTAACCCTCCCTTGGCTTTAACACCATATGCGATTTCTTTAGTCACAAGGCAAGCATTACTTACATCTTTTGCCTTATCTAGCTAATGATTACTTTTGTACACTGTTACACATATACTTTGACTTAGCAGATTTTCTTTTCAGATCTATTTATTGTTCAGCATTAGCACTTTGTATGCGTTTTTCGTCATTTTTAACAAATCGCATGGTGATTCACTTTATATATTTTTTATTTCGTCCACTATTTTATGTATAGTACTTTAGTCACTGAAACAAATACAGTAGTAGTTATTTTCACGGACCTTCTTTATATTCAGCACTGCCACTTTATGCAACTCTGCTACCTAAAAAATCGCATTGGGACCACTAGTCTTATTTATCATTAATTGTTTTTCTTATCCATTTGTCCACCACTCAAAATACTACTACGCATAGGAGTGAGGGTCCCTCACTATATATACATATATATATATATATATATATATATATATATATATATTTTTAATATTTTTTATATACATATATTGTCTTTTCTTTTTCTACGTTCCATTTATTACCTGTAGTGGAAACGATATTATATTTATCTTCTAATCTTTTGAGTACCTATTGAATATATTAAACCTGTTCTAACTAGATTCTTCACCATAGTACCGCGCACCACTACCTTTTTACCTTTTGTCTTCTCCAATTGGGGTTCAAGTACCCCATTTCAGTGTGTGCAGCGGTGCAACAATTAGATTACTCTTTGATTAGGCGCAGGAATATTCTCTTTTATACTTAGCTTGATACCCATCTTGACCCATTCTTGCAGCCATCATGGACGTGTTTGCATTTTTAGATAAAAGACAGGTTAATTTGGGAGAGGTTTTTAACACAACCACAGCCACCCATAAAAGCAGTGATCTTGAAAGCCTAATGAGGAAACTCGGGCACAATATGGAAAAGAAGGTCAGTCTATGGTGGGACATCACCACTTTTGAACAATATCTCAAAGACTGGATTGTCCCCAGACGCCTGAGATGGGATGTCATACCAAACGATGGATTGACAGACCAAGCATCAATCGATGATTGGTTTAAATTTTTTAACGGGAAAGGTCTAGAACTCCTTATGTTTCTACTAGATAGAAAGAAGAAAAAACAAAAAATAGTAGAGGAAATCATTATGGGAATAAAAGAGGAATTGGAAGTATACAAGGACACAGCGGAATTTGTAGCCCTAACAGCACAACTAAACAAAGATCTCACAAAAAAGGATAGAGAAGTCCAACAAAGGAAAAGCAAGAAATACAATATAGACATGAACGATTTTAAAACCGATCGAGCTTTCAAATGGCAAAGCCAAGTGGGGCATTTAGACCCAATCTCAACCTATTCCACTCCAGAAAAACTAGTAAGAGTTCAGCCGGAACACACTAATATGCGAGTAATCCAAGAGAACCAAAACCCAAATGGGCCCTACGATACATATGAACGAACTAGATCCGATACGATGAGGAACGAAGACAGACAAGGCAACCATCACCAATACACCCCTCGAACTAATGATAGAGGACATACACCCTACAGAAACCAGAGGAGACTGTACCATCAAGACAGGACACCCAGAAACGGTTGGAAAAAACCTTTTTGGAAGAACAACAGGAGGAACAACGGACCAAGACCTCATTATGACAATAGAAATTACCATCAACAAAGAGATAACAGAGGAGCAAATAACGATAACAGAGGGCGCCCCTACGACACACAAGTACCAAGGGGAAGGAGCCCCTATAGACAACACGAGAGAAGAGATGAGGCATACCATAACCCCCCTCCTCAAACACCATACCACACATATGAGAGAAGCCCAATTCCGACATATAACTATTACGCACCCCTGGAGCAAAGATGGGAAGATGACAGAGCGGATAGACACAGACAATCTGACATGGAATATGAGGTCTTTTTTTTTTTTTTTTTTTCAAAAAATTTTTATTGAGAAAAGAAAAGGGTGCATTACAAATGGGTGAACAGTACATATAAATTTTTTCTCATTTTCGAAAATGTACAGAATATAAGATAGCAATAGATCAAGTAACAATTGGTGCCGGGGCACCGACCCATTAACCACATAATGGAGAGTATCACTCTCCCTAACACTCTAATAGAAACGAGGTAACAACAACTGGATGGATCATGGAACAATTATACACTAGCTCAACCTCGGGGTGAAGAAGAACAGCTAGATCAGATCATCAATAGGGTTCAGATTGGGGGGGGGGGGGTGAGGGGGGAGGGCGGGGGGGGGGGGCCCATAGATGCAGTCTTGTCGTGGGTAGTTACCCAATGGTTGAAGGGGTTGCGGGGGACCATTGGCCATTGTAGATAAAAGAGTGATCATCTAGGTGGGCTTGTTCCTGAGGAGTAAGTTGCGATTTCACAAAAGAGTCCCATCTGTTATGGAAGCGCTGAACGGCTTTTTTGTGGGCTAGATTTGCATTAATTTTGTCGCGAAATAGGAGATGCAGGAGATCTCTGTGGACTTGCATGACTGAGGGTGGAACAGTAGCTATCCAGTTGGCAAGTATGGCCCTTCTTGCCATCAGGAGGCATATCAAAGCCCATTCTTTGTCTCGTGGGCCAGAATCTTTAGACCAGGGAAGTAGTGTGGCGTCCCAATATCCAAAAATAAGCAGTAAAGGGTCTTTGGGTAGCTTCAGCAGTGTGATCTTAAAGATGAAAGCCAGGATTTGGTCCCAGAACGCCGAGATAGAGGAGCAAGTCCAGTACCGGTGCGCCAAAGAGGGTTTAGGTTGTTGGCATAGAGGGCATAGTGGAGACGGAGTGGACCCTGGTCGTTTAGCATAGAGAAAGGGGATGTGTGCCCGGTGGGCGATTTTGAGTTGAGTTTCCCTCCAGGATTCGTTGGGAACCAAGTTGTAGACTGTGCGAAGACCTTGAAGGATTTTGTCCACCATGCCGTCGTTCGGGAAGTCTTTTGCCCAATTGGACACTGATGAGGATTCCAAGGGGGGCGTCGTTTGGATGAGTAGAGGCTTATAGATATCCGAGATTTTGTATGAGTCCTTCTGTATAAGGGCCTCGAGGAATGACGACGTGAATCTCGTGGATGCATCTCTGCATGTGTTGCGGAGAAAGCTGAGACATTGGCCATGGTGAAACGATGAGGTTGCATTGAGGGAGAATCGAGTAGATAGAGTATGGAAGGGTAGAGGCTGGCCAGTAGCAGGATCACAAAGGGAGAAGAAGGTGGAGAGACCCTTTTGCCTCCAGGAGTCATAGGGATTATGCTCCAGACCTGGAGAGAAGCCCGGGTTGCCTTGTATCGGGAGAAATTTGGAGATGGAAGGAGAGAGTCTGAGGCTTTTCCTTACCTCCCTCCATGCTATAGCAGTGTCTCTCAGCAGAAGATTATGTTGATGTGGTACTGGTATAGATTTCCACTTGCAGTGGAGAAGAGCTGTTAGAGAGTAGGGGTGGACCATTGCGGCTTCCAGTTGGTAATTAGAGCATTTGGATTTTTGGGTGATCCAGTCCAAACCTACCCTCAAAAGACAAGCAAGATTGAACATTCTAAGGTTCGGGAGATTAATGCCGCCCTCGGTCCTGGGAAGATGGAGTTTTGGGAAAGCTATGCGTGGCCGTTTGTTTCGCCATATAAATTTTGAGATCGCAGAATTCAGCAATTTAGAGTCTTTGTGTCTTAGCAGGAGAGGTATCGTTTGGAGGGGGTATAACAGGCGAGCGAAACTGACCATTTTTACCAAATGACATCTTCCCAGGAGCGAGAGGGGCAGATCCATCCAGTTGTCTAATTCCTGAGTGATTTTAGCAAAAAGTGGGGGGTAATTCAGATGGTAGAGAGACGACGGGAGTTTCCCTATTTTGACTCCCAAGTAAGTGATATGTGACTTAGCCGTTGTAAAAATGGAGTTTTGAACCCAGGCAGGTGGGGGGAGGGATCCTAATGGCATAATCTCACTTTTGGAGTAGTTTATGCGCAACCCTGAGCATTTCCTGAATAAATCAAAAGTGTATTTTATTGTGGGCATATCTGCGGAAGGGTCAGCGGAGAAGATGAGGACATCGTCCGCAAAGAGGGATGTCCTCAGCTCTTGGCTCCCTATTCGGATGCCATGTAGCGGGGCAACTGTTAAGAGATATCTCGAAAGTGGTTCCAGTGCTAAGTTAAAGAGGAGTGGGGAGAGGGGGCAACCCTGTCTCGTGCCTTTGTGAAGGCGAAATTCATTGGAAAGGAGGCCAGCTGCTACCAGCCTAGCCGCCGGGGAGGTGTACATGGAATTAATAAGGTGAAAGAAAGGGCCAGAGAATTCCATTTTACGCAAAACCATGGCAAGCCAATCAAAGTTCACATTGTTAAAAGCCTTTTCGGCATCGAGAGTGATAATGGCGTAATCTCCCCTTGGATGGCATCTGGCGTGTTCTAGCGCCATCATCACTTTCCTAATATTCATCGTTGCCGTTCTGCCCTTCACAAAGCCGGATTGGGCTGGATGGATCAGAAAGGGGACGATGTCAGCCAGTCTCGTGGCTACAATTTTAGAGAGAATCTTAACATCAAGGTTCAGTAGTGAAATGGGTCTGTACGAACCTGGTTCCTGGGGGTCTGTTAAGAACGTCTAATATTGAGTCTGACTTGGTGGAAGGGGACCTCTCCTACGGCTCTGGTTCCGGTCTCTCTGGAAATGGGGACAGGGAGACAGGAGCGCAGCGGGGTAGAAGAGTCCGGCCTGGTGCAGCAACCGGTGCTGGGTAGGTGAGGATCCTTTGGAGCAGGAACTCCCAGTAGTATGGAAGAAGCAAGGAGAAGGCTGCTGACTGTGGATCCTGGATGGATAGGGTCCACTGGACGAGAAGGTAGCCGACTCAGGAGCAGGCAGGAATCAAGCAGAGGTGTCAGGTACAAGCAGGAGGTTCGGCAACAGGAAAACAGTCCAAGAAGGGTCAAACAAGCCGGGGTCGGAGCAGGAGAGGTCAGCAAGGTCAAACGGAGCCGGGTCAGGTATCAGACGAGTAGCAGACAGGTAACAGGTAATTTCAGGCACTAGCTGCAGACGAGACAGCACAGAGCCACAGCAGCTGTGCCTTTAAAAAGGGCCACTGGCGCCAATCGAGCTAACGTACGCCTGTGCGTGCGTGCGCTGCGCGCACATACGATGGTCGGGCACCCGCGCGCGTCGGAAGGCGCTCGTGCCTACGACGACCCGCAACACGAACGCGTGTGCGCGCACGGAGAGCCGGTCGAATAGAACGGACGGATTCCTGACAGGGTCTTTCCCTTTCTTTTCTAATAGTTTAATTATGGCCTGATTGCCCGTGGGAAGGTAAGGGCCACCAGACCACATACGTTGATAAACACTATGAAGAGTGGGTGCCAGGAGAGGATGCAATGATTTGTAGAATTCGCTAGTTAGACCGTCTGGGCCTGGCGCTTTAGAGGAGGCTAACTGTCGTATCGTGGTAGTGATTTCCAGGAGGGAAATAGGGGCATTGAGGGTTTCTAATTGGGAGGGAGAGATTGGGGTCAGAGTAACCTTGTCTAGGAAGTCGCACGCCGTGGGTTTGTCAATAGGATCTGTGTCATATAACTTCGTGTAAAAGCGCAGCATGGCAGCGTTTATGCCTTTTTGCGTGTTCGTGATAGAACCGTCTGGCTCACGGATGGAGGGGATAATAGTCGGGCGATAGGTTCCCTTGCTAAGGCAGGCTAGGAGCCTACCCGCCTTATTCCCAAATTTGTGAAGGGTGGCGTCTAGGTACGCTTTCTTGGTCGATTCCACAGTGTCTGCCCAGGTGTCAAAAGACTGTTTGGCTAGTTGCCAAGCAGCTCGGTTGTCAGGGGAGTCTTGTGCATACAATGCGCGTTGAGCCATATGGAGTCTAGAGCTGGAGGAGTCGTAGTTGAGGTGAGCATGTTTCTTAAAGGACGACGCATACGAAATGATGCGGCCTCTAAGAAAAGCTTTTCCAGCATCCCAGAATAAGTTCGGGTCGTCAGCGTGCTGGGCATTAGTTTGCGTGTAAAACTGCCATTCTTTAGTGATGTAAGTTTGAAAATCCGCGTTGTGTTGGAGAAAGGAGGGGAAACGCCAGATTCTAGGGTTGGGATGTATGTCTGGGGTCTCTAAGGATAAGGATATGGGGGCGTGATCAGATATGGCTATATCATGTATCTCTGCTTCTGGGATGAGAGGAAGGAGATCATCAGAACAGAAAAGATAGTCTATTCTGGTGAAGACATGATGTGGATGCGAATAAAAGGAAAATTCTCTATCAGTCGGGTGGTGAAATCGCCATATGTCCCGAAGGTGGAGGGTTTCCATAGTTGCTGCAAGTGCCGTGGGGTTCAAGGAAGTTGGGACCGAGGTGGGGCGCATTCCCGTGGATTTGTCATCAATCTGGTGGACGACAGAATTAAAGTCGCCCCCAATAATCTGAGGGAGGTGTGCGTGGCGTAGAAGCCAGGTGGTTAGCATATTGAAAAAGTCTTTCGTGGGACTATTAGGGGCATACACGTTGGATATCGTCAGTTCTCTTGTCCCAATGAGGACACGGATAGTGAGAAGTCTGCCCTGGTCGTCTGAGTCTGTGGATATGAGTTTAAAGGGGAGACGTTTGTGAATGAGAACGAGGACTCCTGCTTTGCGGCCTAGAGCCGCAGAGCCCACAACTGTGCCCACCCAGAGTTTCCTCATCCGATCGAAGTCTGGTGAGGAAAGATGGGTTTCCTGGAGTAACGCTATGTCGGTGTTCAGTCTTTTAAGATGGCGAAGGATCTTCATCCTTTTAGAGGGAGAACGAAGGCCCTTCACGTTCCACGAAACTATCCGTAGCATTGTGAGGATAAATTAGGGATATGTTGTGAGGATGTTAAAGATACGAGAACAGCGGGGCCTGAGCAAGGAAGATAGCTAAAAACTGCCGAGGGCCTAGCTTCCCCAGGCCTACGAAGGGGATCAGTGCAGGGGCTCGTAATATCAGCGGGCCTTAAGGGGGGATGGGGAGACATAGGGGGGGTGGAGGAGGGCGGGTATGTGTACCAACAGTATAAGTAACCAAAAAGAATATACACATTTACCAACTTCGCTTTTTTCCGCATGGGGGACACCGTGAGGACCAGCTCCCATAACCAGCCCTGTGCCTGAGGTGAGGGTTTCCGCCCTATAAATGATAAACAAAGTATAGTAACTGCGGCTGTGAGGAATAGGAGCGTGGGTGTAGGTCCGCACAATGGCACCCAGGGGAGGAAGATATGATCATATGAATAGTAAAAACAACATCTAAGGTATCAATAAAGATAAGTTTAAACCGTATCATAAACTGTAACAAAAGAATAGCACCTGAGAACAGCAAAGGTTTCAGGCCATATCAGGCCTTGAGGACACTTGGGGATAAACCCCTAACCATGAAACTGTCGTCAAACAGTACCTGAGAGGTGTGGACGGTCCAGTAAGGAGAGTCCAATGACAGTTCACCTGGAGTAGGTCGGTGGGGTCCAGGAAAGGCCTTCAGGGATAGAAAAGAGAGTGTGCCGGGGGGGCACCATCAGAAGCTTTGCCCCTCAGCGGGCAGTGAGGCCATGTTGTGTTGGGCCGGAAGCCCTAAACCGCTTGGGGGAGTCTTTCCGTGGGCTCCGTTGATCCAAAGCTCGGTTGATTGGTTGGGCTTTGGGTGAGGGACTCAGATGTGAGCCCGAGCGGGGTGATTTCAAAAAGGATGCCGCCTCCTCAGGATCATGAAAAGAAAGTTGTTCCCCGGCGGGTGTTTTGATCCGCAGAATGGCTGGGAATGCCAGGGTGAACTGGAGTTGGCGTTGATGGAGTTCTGCGCAGATGTGTTGAAAAGCCTTACGCTTCTTAGAAACATCCGCCGAGTAATCAGCAAAGATTAGGATTTTGACGCCATCAATCTGTACAGATCTGGATTGACGGTACTTTTGTAGTATGGTGGCTTTGTCGGCGTAGTTGAGGTATTTGGCGATTATCGGTCGCGGTGACTTGCGTTCCGAATTAACGGCTCCCACTCGGTGAGCGCGTTCCACTGTGCAAGGGCCACCCAGGCCCAAAGCCTCAGGAATACGGCGGGCACAGAAGTCTGACAGGGCAGATGAGGGGAGCGATTCGGGGAGTCCAACAAATCGTAGGTTGCTCCTCCTGGACCTATTTTCGAGGTCGTCGAGTTTTTCCAGAATGAACTTGTTCGTTCTATCTTGGGCATGTTCAAAGGATTGCGTCTGGTAGAGTTCATCTTCGAGATTTGAAATACGGTGTTCCACTTCATTTAATCTGGAAGCATGTTCCCCTAGCTGGGCTTGAATCTTTTGCATGCCTGCGCTGACAGCCTTTTCTACTGATGCTGCAATCATAGGGGAGAGAAGAGCAGCCACAGCTTGAGCCAGAACTTCAGTGTTGTGGTCCTGCAATGGCTGAGGTGTGAGAGGTTGCTGCGCATGGAAAGATAATGTAGGGCCAGAGATTTGCGGCGATGCCTGGGGTTGTAGAGGCAAGGAGTCCCTCTGGTTAGGTTGTGTGGCCGACTGATCGCCTACCTCCATAGCCGGGGCCGTCTCCGCTGGATAGGCCGCGCAGGCCGGTTCCGTGTAGGCCGAAGCCGGGGCCTCGATTTGCGGCGGGGCCGACCGCGCGGTCGCGGCCGCGTAGGATCGCAGCCCGGTTTTTTCCACGAACCTGTCCATCGCGCGGTCGGATATGTGGGGATGTCCGCAGGGATCTTTTTAGGCGAAAAATGTCGGGTTTATATGCCGTTTTGTAGGGCGGTCTGCGGGAGCTGTGAGGAGACACAGCTACTCCATGCGGCGCCGGAACCGGAAGTGCTCGAGAGGTCTTTTTTAGAGAGAGGTCGAGAGAACGATCCAGCAAGAAGGAACGAAAACCCAAGGAATATGAGAAGAACACCAGAAAGAGAGGATGCAGAGGGGGGAAGAGATCACAAAAGAAAAAGAGAGTGAAGGGAGAGGGAATTTTTAACCTCAGTGGACAACCACTCTCTCACGAAGAAATAGGGGTTCTGGATAAGGGTCTTAAATACGCACCTACAAAAAATCTCGATAAATTTCAAACCTATATCGGAATCCAGAAATTCGTGAGGAAATTGAACATTAAAAAGTACCTGATTAGCAACCCATGTAAACCCAAGTCCACAAGATCCACTAATGAAATTATGCATAGTACCCTGAGAAACAAATCTACTTTTAATCCAGTAACAAAAGACAACAAACATATTGAAGTATTCAAACGGATTGTCCTAGAGGAGGTGAAAGGACTAAAGATAAAGAAGCGCGATGAACCGAAACACATTAAAAGCGGTATTCGTAAACTAATAAAAAGAAAAGATCTGGTCATACGACCAGCAGATAAAGGAGGAGGCATTGTAATACTATCCAAAGATCAATATAATGCAAGCATGAACTCCCTACTTGAAGATAAAGACACTTATGTCCAACTGTTGAGTAACCCAGTTTTCAAATGCAGGAAAGCACTTGAACAAGTGGTACATTTAGGCCTGAAGAAGGATATCCTTAACAAAAAAAAAGCTAAATATTTAATACCTGAGGCATGTCGAACACCAATTATTTATTCACTCCCAAAAATCCATAAAGATAGGGATAATCCACCTCCCAGACCAATAGTCAATGGGATTGACTCTCTGACAGCGAGGATGGGACAATATATAGATTATTATCTTCAGCCGGCAGTACAGAAGACACGAGCATACCTGAGAGACACCAAGCACATATTACAAATTATAGAGGAAATACCAACAGAAGAAGGATCCTGGTGGCTCGCTACAGCAGATGTAGCCTCACTATACACAATCATCTTACACCACCAAGCCTGCGAGGCAACAAAATGGGGACTACGGAAGTACTCAGATCTCCCCTGCCCCCAGAGAAAATTCCTTATAAAGTGTCTCGACTTCTGTCTGAAAAACAGTTACTTTTGGTATAATAAGAACTATTATCACCAAAAGACGGGCGTAGCTATGGGAGCGAATTTCGCCCCCAGCGTCGCAGGCCTTTTTATGGCCCAATGGGAGGAGGAAGAAGTATTCGCCAACCCCCCAAACGAACTGCACACATATCGGAGATACATTGATGATGTCATCATACTGTGGAAGGGGGAACAATCAAGTCTGACGACTTTTCTAGAAAAATTTAACAAAAACAACAGAAACATTAAACTATCATGGGAGATAAGTAATGAAGCCATCACTTTCCTGGATCTTGAAATAATACAGGACAACAATAAACTTCTTTCTAAAACACATTTTAAGAGCGTAGACCGTAATAGCTACTTACCATTGGAAAGCTGTCATCACAGGAATTGGCTGTACAATATACCAAAAGGCCAACTCATGCGCCTGAGGCGCAATTGTACACAAGAAGAGCATTTCCTTGACCAAGCTAGCAATATGAAATTAAAATTTATAGAAAAAGGCTACGATGAAGGATTTATCAATAAGAAAATATCAGAAGTCGCCAATTTAAATCGCAAAGACCTTATAAAAAATAAACCCCACAACGTGACTACACAGGACAACATTCCCATTATTTTAGACTTTAATGTGCAGTTCAAACAAGTTGAAAAAATTATCAAACGCAATTGGGAGATATTACGCGCAGATACATGCCTCAAAGATATTTTGCCTACTCGCCCAAAATTTGTGTACAGGCGAGCCCCAACCATCAGGGATAAACTGGTAAAGAATATACCAGATCCACCAAGTAGGGGTTTTTCCTTTTTCACAGGGAAAGGATTCTTCCCCTGCAAACGATGCTATGCATGCACTAAGACAAAGCGTCCTAATGAAAAGAGAAATGAGTTTACCTCAACCAGCACAGGAAATAGCTATGGCATCAAAGAGTTCATTTGCTGCAATACGATTGGAGTGGTATACGCATTGGAATGCAGCTGTGGCCTTCAGTACATAGGCCGTACCAAGAGACCACTCAAGGTACGCATAAAAGAACACGTAAAGAACATACTGAAGGGATTCGACAAGCACAGCGTATCTAGGCATTTTGCGCTACACCACAAAGACCCCTCCCAACTTAAATTCTGGGGAATCGAGCCCTATGTTAAACATTGGAGAGGGGGTCATAGAGTAAGAACCCTCAGCCAAATCGAGTCCAAATGGATTTTTACATTAGACACTTTCTCGCCAAAGGGACTTAACGTGGAATTTGACTTGAATTGTTTCATTAGCGACTTTTAACCTTTTTTCAAAACCTCTGTCAACTCCTCTTTACATATAATTTTTAGACCATTTTATATATATATATTTTATAGTCCATATACTAGATCCTTGGTGCACTATAACCACTCTTTCAGAATAGCCAAACACCATATACTCTGACTATCTGCATGCAATATGATCACCTGAGTCACCAAATCGCATTAGTCGCATGTTTATACGACACATTTATATATGGATGGGCTCACACATATGTATGCACCGTTTTATGGATTTTTGGTATTTGTGTTTAAAAATACTCGGAATATGTTTGAATATGTTTGAATAACCCCGCTCTAAACGTCATTTCCGGGAGTAATGGGGATGTTTTTTTCCCCTCGTTTTTTCGTTCTCCCCCTCTTTTCTCCTATTTTTAATATATTGTACCCGATATAATTTTTTTATACTGATTTTTTATACTAATGAATTTTAGATTATTCTAATTATTTTTATTATTTTTATTTTTAATTTTTAATTTTCTTGGATCTTGCTATATTAACTTTCCTCATCAGTAAGATCTTACCACTTATTATTCAAATTTATTTTACTATTGTCATTTTCCTCTCCATATGAATTAAATATATAATTAAATAGTAATTTTTAATATGTAAATAAATATATAATTAAATAGTAATCTTTTTAGATAGATTTATTCCAGTATACAATTTTATACATCAGTTGGATATTTCCCCATTTTCCACTGCATATACAATTAACCATGAGTGCCCCGTTTTACAGAGTCCTAGACTTATTATTATGGTTATCATTATCCAATTTATTCAGATCTTCGTTAACTAGTTTTATTTTTAAACAGAGGATTAAGCATCTCCACCACAAGGCCATATAACTCATCTGGTTTGCATATTCTGATTAACTCCGCCTGCCTCTCCCTTCTCTACGAGTGAATATGCTGCTTAAGTCGGGCGGTGATATCCATATGCAAATCCGTCTGAGATACCTCCAAAAAAATGGCCACTTGTTTATTTCTGGCTAACAATACAACAAACCCGGTGTGACCACCAAAAAAATGGCCGTCCGCACACTTCGGGCGACCTGATACACCGCAAAATGGCCGCCGGGATACTTCCGGGTCTTCCCCAAAATGGCTGCCAAATAAGCAATTAATGGCTCTATTTAAAGACACTTCCCTGAGCACTAGACATCCCCTGATGAAGTCACGTGACCGTGACGAACACTAGTCGGGACGCTACCGGAAGTGACGAAATCGAGCTCGAGGCTCGTTTATACACCATACAAAAACTCTGTCTGTTTGTGAGTACCAAAGCTGTTTTTATAAATAAATTTCAATACTGTTGAAAAATACTATACTATGGGGCTCCCTTCCTCCTTATCTGTTTAACCCCTTGCATAAAACCGCTGAGGTATACTACCAATTCCCCCCCCCCCCCATGCTGAAGTACCGCTGAGGGACCACTTACAGAGCCCAATACGGCACAGTAAGCAGGAGACGCCAGGACCCGGGGACACGTGAATAGGACCTCGAGGGATAAGGACCACCAGGAACCCTGAGGATACATATACCATATGCTGTTACCTTACAGCTGTAAGGTAAGGGGACACCCATATTCTGATTACACAGGACCACGTGGGAGATATCCACCATCACCATTATCACTGTTTAAATCTCTACCTTATAGTGCACATATATTTTAAGCACCAGCATTGCAGGCGACTGTCTTGTTACATGCGATTTTGGGCTAATCGCCACTTGTTGTTGCACCAGCTGAATGGACAATTTTAACTAGGATTACTGTTCCATTGTTGTTTTTTATATTTTTTATAGCTTCAAACACTGTGCACCTTTTTCCTTCTGTTTTGGATTATTCCCAGAGGGTTGTTTCCCTCTCACCAACACTTGGATCGTTTATGCGTTTTTGTTTTGATTCAACAATTTGATTTATTTTCTTTGATTGTATGATTCAATTTAGTGCACTGCACCGATATTTAAGTCTATGGTATAAAGACACCCGCACAGAGTCACTTTGCTTAACCCTCCCTTGGCTTTAACACCATATGCGATTTCTTTAGTCACAAGGCAAGCATTACTTACATCTTTTGCCTTATCTAGCTAATGATTACTTTTGTACACTGTTACACATATACTTTGACTTAGCAGATTTTCTTTTCAGATCTATTTATTGTTCAGCATTAGCACTTTGTATGCGTTTTTCGTCATTTTTAACAAATCGCATGGTGATTCACTTTATATATTTTTTATTTCGTCCACTATTTTATGTATAGTACTTTAGTCACTGAAACAAATACAGTAGTAGTTATTTTCACGGACCTTCTTTATATTCAGCACTGCCACTTTATGCAACTCTGCTACCTAAAAAATCGCATTGGGACCACTAGTCTTATTTATCATTAATTGTTTTTCTTATCCATTTGTCCACCACTCAAAATACTACTACGCATAGGAGTGAGGGTCCCTCACTATATATACATATATATATATATATATATATATATATATATATATATATATATATATATATATATATATATATATATATATATATATATATATATATATATATATATATATATATATATATTTTTATATTTTTTATATACATATATTGTCTTTTCTTTTTCTACGTTCCATTTATTACCTGTAGTGGAGACGATATTACATTTATCTTCTAATCTTTTGAGTACCTATTGAATATATTAAACCTGTTCTAACTAGATTCTTCACCATAGTACCGCGCACCACTACCTTTTTACCTTTTGTCTTCTCCAATTGGGGTTCAAGTACCCCATTTCAGTGTGTGCAGCGGTGCAACAATTAGATTACTCTTTGATTAGGCGCAGGAATATTCTCTTTTATACTGCCACTTACCCCTGCCTCCTCCTGGCTGCCACATTCCACAGCCACCTCCTGGCTGCCACATTCCACACCCTCCTCCTGGCTGAGGTCTTCCTGTGTATGAAAAAGGGACATACTTTTAGTTTTTGGTTCATCAAATGCACACAATTTTCAGCTCTTGACGGCTGCAAATTGAAAAGACTATCATTCTGAGCCCAGCATTTTTCATTCTTGTCCCAAATATTTTGGCCACTACTGTCTATTGATATGTAAAACACTTTATAAAATCAGCAATTAGTGAGCAAAAATCAAGTTAACATCATTCATTTTTACTCCAAAAATATGTAGAACAATACTATACCTGGCTCAAGCTGGGCTCCTCCACTTCTTCCTGTCTGGAAGGCCCAGGTTGGGTATTGAAAGCCTCAGCAGGGGTGAAATGAAGCATAGAAGGAAGTGTGGAAGGAAGAGTAAAGAGTGATTCCCTGACCTCAGTCTAGTCTGACAGAAAATGCAGCCTGTCATAGTACCACAGCCTGGGGACATAAACGTCATCTGCTGCAGCTCCAGATTTCATGGACTCCTGCATCTTCTTGCGCTCCCTCAGATATGTACTCCTCAGGCCACCAATTTTCGCTTTAAATAGTTGATATCTTCCCTGGGGACCTCCGGCTTCACCAACTCCAGCAGGTTCTCCATCGCTGCCTGCCTCTTTCATTTGTTGCTGTAATGTGGGTGTTTTGATTGCCACAGACAGGACAGCTCCCTGTACTTGTCCATGAACAGGGGGAGGAAACTATGGTCATTGAACCCATCCATATTCTCTGCAAGACACAACACAAGACAAACCCTAATGTCAGGCTAAACTCTCCTAATCTTGTCCCAATATAGGCCTCAATATAGAAGCAGTATAGGCTAGTGATGTAACAAGTTAAAATTGTACCTTCATTCGAACAATCAGTGCTTCCGTTCCTCCGCTCACAGATCGTACGCACGATGCACGCGTGTTACGTTTTATATACAGTGTGCATGCATGAAACTCTGCCCGCCCCTAACGTTCTTTCTAGTCTATTCCCTGCACCTTCTCTTTCAGCGCAGTGGGGAGAGCACATGGCGGTGACACAGCAGATGCGTACTAATTATTCCACTAACGAGGAGGAGGAGGACGAGGAAAGCCCGGAGCCAGAAACATCACGAAGGAGATTTAAGGCCTCAAATGTGTCCTTTGTAGAGATGTTGGAGATGGTGGACATATTGACGAGGAACGATTATGATGGGAAGTATGGACCTTACCCAAATCCAAAAATCAGAAAGGACAAGATCATGACTAAAGTTGTGAAGAGTCTGCAGAAGAATTTTGGGGTATGATGATCCAAGGATCAACTGAGGAAATGCTGGTCAAACCTGAAACTGAGGGAGCACAATCAATACAAAAGGATCAAGCGAGTTCTTAAAAAAAGTGGGTGTTATTTACTAAAGGCAAATCCACTTTGCACTCCAAGTGTACTTTTAGGCGCACTTTTGCAGTGCACTTGTAGTGCATAGTGGATTTGCCTTTAGTAAATAACACCCACAGTGCTTTTTAATTTGCCCCAATCACGCCATTTTCATGACTCCACACATTTCTGTCATGGTGCTGAAAATGAGCAATATTTTTGCCAGTAATGCACTATATACATTAACAAAAAAAACAAGGTGTGTGTGTAGCAGACCCACAACATAATAATAATATTATCTGAAGAAGAGACTGTCACCTCATCTCGCACAGAAATTGGGTTTGCACTGTTGAAGAAAAAGGCCCAAGAAAAAAAAAAAGCTAGGAGACGCCTAAAACAAACCCAAGCAGTAAATGAAAACAAATATTATTGCAGTTTGAAAGAGAAATTAATTTATAAAAAAAATGCCTCTCAGACATTGTTTGGCATATCAATGGCCCCCCTACCCGCAAAGTACTCCATATATCGGTTTCTGACCTCGCGGGTGCTTTGGGGGGGGGGGGGGGGCAAGCCAGGATGGCCAGCTTCAAGGGCCATCAGGTTGGCATGTTCTGGTAATAAGTCTGTGTCAGGCCCAACTGAGGCCACATAGTTCAGAGAGTACTTTTTCAAAAAATTGTTCAGAATGCAGCAGGAAAGCACAATATGATTGAGTTTATATTTCGCCATGTGGATTGGAGTCAAAAATAGGCGGAAACGGCTGGCCATTATCCCAAAAGTGTTCTCCACTGCTTTTCTGGCTCTGGCCAGCCAGAAATTAAAAACCCTCTTGTCCGGGGTGAGGGTCCTCGTTGGGAATTGCCGCTTCAGATGGTTTCCCAGCGCAAACGCTTCACCCGCGACTAAGACAAAGGGGAGTCTTTCCACATTCTCCTCTGGAGGTGGCAAGCCCAGACTGCCACTCTGGAGACGCCAGTAGAACTCCGTCTGCGCAATCACTACACCATCCGACATCAGCCCATTTTCCCCCACGTCCACATACAGGAAGTTGTATGTGGCTGACACCATCACCAACATCACGATACTATTATACCCCTTGTAATTATAATAGTAGGACCCCGATTTGGGGGGTGGGACGATGCAGACGTGTTTCCCATCAGTTGCACCTCCACAGGGAAAGTCCCAACATGTGGTAAAGTGGGAGGCCACAGTCTGCCATTCCTGTGGCTTTGAAGGAAACTGTGGAGTCAAACAAGAAAAAAAATAGTCGCGCGCATCGCGGAAGTATTGTATTCGCCGTGTCTCCCGGAGACAGGCAAATACAGATCGCCGTGAACGGCCAATTAAAGCGGCCGTTCACAGCGCGATCGCAGCTGCCAATGGGAGATGATCTTATATGTAAACATATGAGATCATCTCCCATTGCAGTGTCTCTCCCTCCTCACACAGAGACAGCGTGTGAGGAGGGAGAGCGATCTGTGTGTCAGCCCCAGTGCCAGTGTCAGCCCCAGTGCCAGTGTCAGCCCCAGTGTCAGTGTCAGCCCCAGTGCCAGTGCCATCTGTCAGCCCAGTGCCATCTGTCAGCCCAGTGCCATCTGTCAGTAGTGCCAGTGCCGCCAGTGCCACCTGCCAGTGCCTGCCGTCAGCCCCAGTGCCGTCAGCCCCAGTGCCGCCAGTGCCAGTGCCACCTGCCAGCGCCAGTGCCACCTGCCAGTGCCAGTGCCACCTGCCAGCGCCACCTGCCAGCGCCAGTGCCACCCGTCAGCCCCAGTGCCGCCCGTCAGCCCCAGTGCCGTCAGCCCCAGTGCCGCCAGTGCCAGTGCCACCTGCCAGTGCCACCTGCCAGCGCCACCTGCCAGCGCCAGTGCCATCTGCCAGCCGCAGTGCCATCTGCCAGCCCCATTTGCCAGAGCAATTAGCCAGAGCAAATAGCCAGCACCATCTGCCAGTGCCATCTGCCAGTGCCAGCCCCAGCCCCATCTGCCAGCGACATCTGCCAGCCCCATCTGCCAGCCCCATCTGCCAGCCCCATCTGCCAGCCCCATCTGCCAGCCCCATCTGCCAGCCCCATCTGTCAGCCCCATCTGTCAGCCCCATCTGTCAGCCCCATCTGTCAGCCCCATCTGTCAGCCCCATCTGTCAGCCCCATCTGCCTCCAGTGCCATCTGCCTCCAGTGCCATCTGCCTCCAGTGCCATCTGTCAGTGCCACGTGTCGTCAGTGCCACGTGGGGTCACTTTGTGGGCATTTCCATTGTCCTGGTGCTCCAGGGCCTTCAAAACTGTAATAGGTGGTTGAGAAATAAGATGTGTAATTTATGCTTCTAGAACGCCTGATGGTGCTATTTCAATATTGGGCCTCTGTATGTGGCCAGGCTGTGTAAAAGTCTCACACATTTGGTATCGTTATACTCAGGAGGAGTAGTAGAACGTATTTTGGGGTGTCATTTTTGCTATGTACATGCTATGTGTTGGAAATATCTTATAAATGGACAACTTTGCGTAAAAAAAAATGCGTTTTCATTTTTTTTCCACATTTTCCCAAAACTTCTGGAAAAAAAATGAACCATTCAAACGACTCATTATGCCTCATAGATTATACGTTGGGGTGTTAGCTTTCCAAAATGGGGTCACTTTGTGGGCATTTCCATTGTCCTGGTGCTCCAGGGCCTTCAAAAATGTAATAGGTGGTTGAAAAATTAAATGTGTAATTTATGCTCCTAGAACGCCTGATGGTGCTATTTCAATATTGGGCCTCTGTATGTGGCCAGGCGGTGTAAAAGTCTCACACATTTGCTATCGTAATACTCAGAAGGAGTATCAGAACGTATTTTGGGGTGTCATTTGTGGTATACACATGCCATGTGAGAGAAATAACCTATTACATTGAAAATTTGGTGAGAAAAAAAAAAAAAAAAATCTTCATTTTGCAAAGAATTGTGGGAAAAAGATGACAACATCAAAAACCTCACCATGCATCTTAGTAAATACCTTGGAATGTCTACTTTCAAAAAAGGGGTCATTTGGGGGGTATTTGTACTTTCCTGACTTGTTCGGGTCGCAAGAAATGAGATAGGCCACCAGTACATCAGGTGTGATCAATTTTGTGTGATTCGCACCACAGCTTGTAGACTCTCTAACTTTCACAAAGACCAAATAATATCCACTAATTTGGGTTATTTTTACCAAAGATATGTAGCAGTATAAATTGTGACCAAAATTTATGAAAAAAAATTATAATTTGCAAAATGTTATCACAGAAACAAAGAAATATGCGTTTTTTTTTCAAAATTTTCGGTCTTTTTTCATTTATAGCGCAAAAAATAAAAACCCCAGAGGTGATCAAATACCACCAAAAGAAAGCTCTATTTGTGGGAAAAAAAGGACACAAAATTCATTTGAGTACAGTGTTGCATGACTGAGTAATTGTCATTCAAGATGTGAGAGCACCAAAAGCTGAAAATTGGTCTGGTCAGGAAGGGTGTTTAAAGAGGAAGTAAACCCTGATGGGTTTACTTCCTCTTTTTTTCCCTGCAAAGGTAAAGCATAATGGACTACTATGCATCGCATAGTAGCTCATTATGTGTCACTTACCTGACACAGGAGCCAGCGAAGTCGCCGCTGTCCCCTGTAGTCTGCCGCATCCATGTTGCTGGTGGCGTCTCGCAGCTCCGACGAATCACAGCGGCGCAGCCGCGATGACGTCACTCCCGCGCATGCGCACGGGAGTCGCGTCTCGCAGCTCCGCCGCTGCCATACGGCGAAGCCGCGAAGACGTCACTCCCGCGCATGCGCACGGGAGTCGACAAATTAGGCAAATCCATTCTTGGATTTGCCGCATTTAGTGTGCCTGCGCGCCGCTGTCTACGGCGCATGCGCCGTAGACAGCGGTGCCCATTTTCGGGCAAATATCTCCTAAACCATATAGGTTTAGGAGATATTGCTTGGACCTACAGGTAAGCCTTAATCTAGGCTTACCTATAGGTCCAAGTTGTTTGGAAGGGTTTACTTCCTCTTTAAGTGCCCAGTAAGCAAGTGGTTAAGGAATGATGAAATAAATACAATACATTAGCAAACATTAAATACATAGAATGTGATGTTAAAGGAGAAAACTTACCTTAATATAGTCTTTCTGCAGGACCTAAATGATGGCAGAACAGGTCTCTGGAATAATGATCCCCAGAGCCTGGGGGGAGATGCCTGATGAGAACCTGAACTTGAGGCCCTGAAGACTTCTCCCTGTCACCAAGTACCACAACATGGTAACTAGCCTCTGCTCCGGAGTGATGGCTTGCCACACGCAGGTATCCTGCCTGCTGATATAAGGGAACAGGAAAGGCAGCATACGGTGAAAAACGGGGTCCGTCATCCGGAGGTAATTCCAGGATTATTCTCCCGTATCTCACGAAACAAAGGCATGTGCGAGAATTGGTCACGCTGGAGCAACCAATTCTTGCTACATGAACTCCTCCTTGCCCTGTTGATGGACTGGGCTTGTGTCAAAGCTAAAAGCCCAACACCAAGCCCCTGAACAGCACGGACTCTATGACGAGTACGTACACGAAACATGACTTCAAAACGGTCGGCTGGTCAGAACGGACTAACAGAAAGCACTGATAAACATCAAGGCCTGAAAGAACTAACTGAAAACCAGAAACGAGGGGACAAATATTGTCTGAATGCATTGGTCAGGCGGCCACCTTCTCCACCGCTCTTTCTGTGACTGACCGAAGCTTCAGCAACATGTTGTCCAGGACCATGAGTTTATAACCTCCCAGTCTCTGGGAACGCGTTGCACAGACCTTTCTGCAAGTCCTCCCAGAGATGTCTCATCCTCTGTGACGGCAAGATAAGGTCGGCAACCTTACCCTTGTACGGTGAATCAAGGAGAGTTGCCAGCCAGTAATGATCCCTCTCCTTGATTTGAAGAATAAGAGGATCCTTCCCCGGACTTTGCAGGATCAGGGAGGCCATGCAGCGTAAGTTAGCTGAGGCATTCGGTCCGGAGTACTCTGGGTCACTAAGGACGGCATGATCCGCAGCCACCTCCTCCCAGCCACGTACAAGTCTACGGGTTTCTTGGGACTGTAAATCATCTCTAAGAGATTGCTGCTGCTGCTGCTGATGCTGAGTGCCAGGCTCCACCTCCATTCTGACACAATCCTCCTCCTTCTCCTCTTCCTGTGTGATCGCGGGACAGCAGGAACACTGTCTGAATAAAGGGGGCCTATAGAGGCAAGGAAGTCCTCCTCTTCCTGCCTCTGTTCTACCTCAAGTGCCCTGTCCATTATTCCATGCAGCGTATGCTCCAACAGGTGGACAAGAGGTACAGTGCCACTGATGCATGCACTGTCACTGCTCACCATCCTCGTGGCCTCCTCAAATGGTGACAGGACAGTGCATGCATACCTGATCATGCCCCACTGGCATGGGGAAAAAAAACGAGCTCCCCTGACCCTGCCCTGGTGCTGTAGTCGCACAGGTACTCATTGATGGCCCTCTGCTGCGTGTGCAGCCGCTGCAGCATGGCCAACATTGAGTTCCACCTGGTGGGCATATCACATATAAGGCGGTTCTTGGACAGGTTCAACTCCTTTTGGAGCATAGCCAGCCGAGCACAGGCATTAAATGATCAGAGGAAATGCACACAGACTTTCCTGGCCTGCTTCAGGACATCCTGTGGCGGAGTGGAAGTTGGTGCCATTGTCCTAAACCACCATTTCTGGCTTAAGCTGGCGTGGCATCAACCACCTCTCGGCCTGCCCCTGCAGAGCTGACAAAATATCTGCCCCAGTGTGGCTCCTGTCCCCCAAACAAACCAGTGCAAGCACGGCATGGCATTGTTTTGCCTGCGTACTTGCATAGCCCCTTGAACGCCTACGGAGCACCGCTGTTTCCAAGGACAGAGCACTGGAAGAGGCCATGGAGGAAGAAGAAGAGGAGGGGGTGGAGGAGAGAGGTGTGTCACAACCAGTAGTAGCATTTTGGAGATGTGGTGGCGGAACAACCTCCAACACTACTGCACCTTGTTCTGCATCATTCCCAGCTGCCAGAAGAGTGACCCAATGGGCCGTGAAAGACAGGTAACGTCCCTGTCCATGCCTGCTGGACCATGAGACAGTGGTAATATGCACCTTACCGTTGACCGCCCTGTCCAGCGAGGCAAATGGATTGCCTTCTACATGCCGTTAGAGAGCCGGAATCACCTTCCATGAGAAAAAGTGGCGTTTGGGGACCTGCCACTGAGGAACCGCACATTGCACAAACTCACGAAAACGGGCCGAGTCTACCAACTGAAAAGGTAGCAGTTGAAGTGCTAGCAATTTAGCCAAGCTAGCATTCAACCGCTGGGCATGTTTATGGCTGGGAGTGAACTTCTTTCTACGGTCCAGCAGCTGGGGCAGGGACATTTGCCTGCTACAATTGGATTTGGGTGTACTGCTAGCAGAGTGTCCGCAAGCCGCAAGCACTTGGCTGTGACACACCTAATTCTATACCTTTATTCCTCTCAGCACAGGTTTCAGAGAGGATTGAAGGTCTAGTGGGGTTGGAGATCCCAGCTGATGAGGAGCAAGGAGAGGTCCACTTTGTTCTTTGGTGTGGGTCTTTGAGGTAAGCTTGCCAACGAGCTGCATGGCAGGTCAATATGTCTGGTCAAGCATGTGGTGCCCAAGCAGCTGATGTTTTGGCCACGCGAGATACGCTTGAGACATATATTGCAAATAGCAGCGGTGCAATCTGATGCATTTGTCTCAAAAAAGCCCACACCAAAGAACTTTTAGAATAACGCGCAGAGGCAGCGCACTGCACAGGCGGAGCTCTGCAGTGTGATTCAGTCGGTGTGCTGCCCCTAAGCTGGCCCCTGGAGGGCATCCTGCCTCATTGGAGATGTGCCTTCTCCTCCTCCTCCTCTCTCCTACCAGGCCCCCATGTGGAGTCAGTGCCCTCATCATCCGCTACCTCTTCATCACTGGAGCCAACCTGCCAGTATGCTGCAGCTTGTGGAACATGACTGCTAGATTGCTGTCCTTCTTGAGCATCCCCTCTCTCTGCGCTCATGCTACTGCCTTCCTCTAGCTGAGTATCATCATCAGAGCCTACAAAACACTGGGCATCCTCCTGGAGCATGTACCCAACACTGTGCTCAAACAGTTCAGGGGAGGACGTGGTGGGTCTAGGGAAGGAGTCACTGATGATGACATTGAGACGAGGGAAGAGGATGCGTAGGCAGCTGCTTTGCTAGTACCCTGAGCCTTGGTGAGAGAGGATGAGGAGGATGGAGAGGGCTTGGTCATCCACACTACCAAGTCTTCAGCATGATGCAGCTCAACACGTCCAGCTGCCGAAAATAAGGACAAGCGTGTCCCATGGCCACGTGCTGATGACAATGCACCGCGTCCACGACCAGCACTGTTGTCTCTAGACACCCAGCCTGCTTGCCCTCTTTTATTGGCTCGTGCCTGTCTGCCTCTCCTTGTTGGCCTTCCAGACATGGTAATGGCCTGCAGGGAGAAGGAAAAAACAGCAATTGGGTAGTGTATATTGTGCTGGAGGCACAAAACACCCACTAACTCCTGCAGATGCCTTTATTATAGAACACCAGCAATAAAGGGCAGATACAGGTGTATATTGTGCTGTGCTGGAGGCACACAACACCCACTAACTCCTGCAGATGCCTTTATTATAGAACACCAGCAATGAAGGGTAGATATAGGTGTATACTGTGCTGTGCTGGAGGCACACAACTCCAACTAACTCCTGCAGATGGCTCAATTAGAGAAGAGCAATATAGGTAGCTACAGGTGTATACTGCGCGGCAGGCACACAGCACAAACAAACTCCTGCAGATGGCAGATGGCTCAATTATAGAACTGCAACAAAGGGTAGATACAGGTGTATTCTGCATTGCTGGCACACAGACAACACCCAGTCGCCCACTAACTCCTGCAGATGGCAGATGGCTCAATTAGAGAACACTCAGAACAGCAATGAAGGGTAGATACAGATGTATTGTGCGGTGAAGGCACACACACAACATCCACTAACTCCTGCAGACGCCGTAACACTACAAAAGGCCGCCGCCCTGGTGGCCTTATATAGTGTGGGGCGTGTACTACACAGCCTGAGCTATAATTGCCTGTGGCCAATCATGGCTCTCCTCGCTGCCGGCGCTGTGATTGGCCAAGCATGCGGGGTCACAGTGCATGAGTGGCCTTTGCCGAACGGGCGAACAGCCGGTTTTCGAGTCGAACACCAATCTCATCCCTACAGGGGAGCTTGGTTTTTTTTTCACCACGCCAGTGGGGCATGATCAGGGATGCGTGCACTGTCCTGTCACTATTTGAGGAGGCCACAAGGATGGTGGGCAGTGACAGTGCATGCATCAGTGACACTGTACCTCTTGTCCACCTGTTGGAGCATGCGTGGAATAATGGACAGGGCACTTGAGGCAGAACAGAGGCAGGAAGAGGAGGACTTCCTTGCCTCTCAAGGCCCCCTTTATCCAGACAGTGTTCCTGCAGTCCCACCCATCACGCAGGAAGAGGAGGAGGAGGAGGAGGAGGCTTGTGTCAGCATGGGGGTGGAGCCTGGCACTCAGCATCAGCAGCAGCAGTCTTTTAGGGATGATTTAGGCCGCGTACACACGCGCGGACTGTTCGCCCAACCTTGTCCGCTGAACAGTGTTTGGGCGGACAGTCCGCTCGTGTGTGGGGCTTCAGCGGACAGTTTCAGCGGACAGTTGGACGAACAAGGTCTTACGGAAATTCCGAAAAACTGTCCGCTGAAACAAGGTTTCAGCGGACTGTTCGCTCGTGTGTAGGCTTGTTCGGCCAACTAAGTCTCGCGCATGCTCAGAAAGGATTTCCACGCCGAAAGCTATAATGCAGTGTATAGGACGTCGTATTTTTCGTCCCGTCGTACGTGCCGTTCACGTTATCGCGCACGGTTTCAGCAAACTGTTCGTCCGTCGTGTGTGGCCATGTCCGTCCATGCTAAGTTTGAGCGGACTGTTTGCCGAAACTGTTAGGCCGCGTACACACGCACGGACTGTTCGCCCAACTTTGTCCGTCCAACAGTTTCGGCAAACAGTCCGCTCAAACTTAGCATGGACGGACATGGCCACACACGACGGACGAACAGTTTGCTGAAACCGTGCGCGATGACGTGAACGGCACGTACGACGGGACGAAAAATACGACGTCCTATACACTGCATTATAGCTTTCGGCGTGGAAATCCTTTCTGAGCATGCGCGAGACTTAGTTGGCCGAACAAGCCTACACACGAGCGAACAGTCCGCTGAAACCTTGTTTCAGCGGACAGTTTTTCGGAATTTCCGTAAGACCTTGTTCGTCCAACTGTCCGCTGAAACTGTCCGCTGAAGCCCCACACACGAGCGGACTGTCCGCCCAAACACTGTTCAGCGGACAAGGTTGGGCGAACAGTCCGCGCGTGTGTACGCGGCCTTACAGTCAAGGGTAAGGTACAAGGGTAAGGTTGTGGACCTTATCTTGCCGTCGCAGGGGGAGCAGAGGATGAGACATCTCCGGAAGGCCTTGCAGAAACGTCTGTGCCACGCGTTCCCAGAGACTGAGAGGTTACAAATTCCTTGTCCTGGACAACGTGTTGCTGAGGCTTCGGTCAGTCACAGAAGGAGCGGTGGAGAAGGTGGCCATTTGACCGATGCTTTCAGACAATTTTTTAGTCCGCAGCCCCAAGGTATGATCAATTCAAGCAACCATCGCCGGCATCTGATTTACATGGTGCAGGAATACCTAGGGGCAAGGTCAGACTTGGACACCTTTCCCACCGAAAATTCTCTGGGTTACTGGGTCTTGAGGATGGATCACTGACCAGAGCTTGCACAGTATGCAATTGAGCTACTGGCCTATCCTGCATCCAGTGTTCTTTCGGAATGCACATTCAGTGCTGCTGGAGGCTTTGTTACCAACCACAGGGACTCGGTTGATCGACTGCCCTTCATAAAGATGAATCAGTCTTGGATCACCACCAGCTACCAAGCACCTGAAGCTAATGTAACCGAATATTTTTTTTTTAAATGTCACATCCCTTCAAGACTGCCTATGCTGATGCTGAGTGACTATCCTGTTATGCTGACTGACTTTCCTCTTCCCCCTCAATGATCCTGCTGATGGCTTGGAAGAACATTTTTGGTTCTGGGCGCCACCACCAGTGGCTAAGGCCCAATTTTTCAGACCCTGTTTAACAGGGGCATGTAATTACAATTTTTGATGCAATACTTTGCAGCAGGGCTCATTCCTGCACTCAAGCTAGAGTATCTGTAAGGGGTTGCAGTGTCGTGGCACCAGCACTAGTGCCTAAGGCCCAATGTTTCAGCCCCTGTTTAACAGGGGCGTGTAATTACAATTTTTGATGCAATACTTTGCAGGAGGGTTTGTTGCTGCACTCAACTACAATATTTGTGAGTCGTTGCAGTGTTGTGATACCAGTACCAGTGCCTAAGGCCCAATGTTTCAGACCCTGTTTAAGCCCCTGTACACACGGTCGAAAATTCTGCCAACCAAATCCGTTGGATTTTGTCCGACGGATTTTGTCCGACGGAGTGTGTCCGAAACTGTTGCATACACACGGTCGGACCAAGTTGTCGGAATTTGCGGTTGCCAAGAACGTGGTGACGTAAGCCGTGTACGGCGGGCCTACAAAAGGGAAGTTCAGCACCACGTTCGGCACCCTTTGGGCTCCTTTTGCTGATGTCGTGTTAGTAGAAGTTTGGTGAGAGATGATTCACGCTTTTCAGATTTGTGATTCAGATCGCTACTGCTCTTCGGTTTGTGCTTGTCTTTGCGTATCTGATAATCAGTGCGTGCAGTCATTAAGTATTTGTTGATCATTGTGGACTATATCTTGGTATAGTACGTTTTGAAAGGCATTTTTTATTGTCTGCTTGCTTCTTCTATTCAGGTCGTTCTTTCAGACCTTGCTGTTTATCGGTGCTTTCTGGTGTCCGTTCTGACGAGCCGACCGTTTTGAAACCATGTTTCGTCTACGTACTCGTCGTAGTTTGTGCTGTGCTGTGCAGGGGCTGTTACTTTGACACAAGCCCAGTCCATGAACAGGGAGGGGAGGCGTTTGTGGACCAAGAATTGGTTGCGCCAGCGTGACCAGTTCTCGCACATGCCTTTGCTCCGTGAGATCCACGAGAATAATCCTGATAATTTCAGGAATTATCTCCAGATGACGGACCCCGTTTTTCACCGTCTGCTGGCTTTGCTGACCCCTTATATCAGCAGGCAGGATACCTGCATGCGGCAAGCCATCACTCCGGAGCAGAGGCTACTTCGCGACTGGGAGAAGCCTTCAGGACCTCAAGTTCTCTACAGGCATCTCCCCCCAGGCTCTGGGGATCATTATTCCAGAGACCTGTTCTGCCATCATTCAGGTCCTGCAGAAGGACTATATGAAGGTAAGTTTTATCCTTAAACATCACATTCTATGTATTTCATGATTGCTAATGTCTTGCATTTCTTTCCTCATTCCCTAATTACTATCATTGCAATATGCTCCAATTCATATGCTCTACCCCTTTGTCCTCATGCAGATTTGCCTCACTAACTTCCCCACCATGCTCTTCTTGGCCCATAAAACTATAGTCTAGTCACTTACCAATGTTTTTTGTCAGCTCCATAGTATTGCTTTCCCCTAAACACCCCCTAAAATGTCTACAAATGTGATGTGTGTGCTTCAATTCATGCAGAGGGACTTTTTTGAAATTTTTGGGGTTGTGCCAAACTCATTAGGAACCCCCCTCACCCCAACTGCTAGCTCAGCTGATAGCAATCCTCTATCTGATGATTTTACCAAACCCAGTACACACTATACCTATCTTTTTGATGATCACATTTATGGACGAGTTCACCTAAGCATGTAGTGTAAGGGCCTGCCTCAATACTTTCAAATGCTATTTTTTTTAACATATTAATTATCTTGATATGTAATAGCAGAATGTCAAAATGTGCTCCCATTTTGTTTTCATTTTGTTATTATGACACTTCGTACCTGTCCCGTGGGCTGCCAATAGTGTAAGTAAGGAGGGGCTTCACAAAGTATCACACATTATTTAGGCATTCAGCTCTCAATCAAGTGTAGAGGGTTACCTGTCCTAAACATCCCCCCTCATTTTTTTAGCAAGGGCACATCAGATGGGGGGGATGGGGGGGGGGCGATGACTCTCATAAGGGGACCTTATACTTTAGGCTTTAACCACTTAACAACCAGCCCATAGCCGAATGACGGCTACAGGGTGGTTGTTTAACTCTGGGAGGCCGTCATATGACGTCCTCCCAGAATTCTGCTCTCGAGAGCATCCGTGACCGCTGGGTCCACAGGACCCGGCGCATCACGGATCACGGTAAACGGCCGTTTACCACGTGATCGCTCTGTCAAATGACGGAGTGATCACTTGTAAACACACCGGCGTCATGTTATGACGCCGGTTCCTCCCTCCCCCTCTCTGTACCGATCGGTACAGCGGAGGGGGAGGAGATCGGTGTCAGCAGCGCTGTGGGCTGCATCTGCAGTGCCCACATCACTGCTCACCGAAATGTAACCCCTCAATTCCCTTCCATTACTCTGCAATACCCTGCAATACTCTGCAGTACCAGCAAATACCCTGCAATACTCTGCAGTACCAGCAAATACTCTGCAAATACTCTGCAATTACTCTGCAATTACTCTGCAAATACTCTGCAAATACTCTGCAATATCTCTGCAAATACTCTGCAAATACTCTGCAAATACTCCACAAATACTCTGCAACACCCTCCAATACTCTGCAACACCCACCAATACTCTGCAACACCCGCCAATACTCTGCAATACCAGCTAATACTCTGCAGTACCAGCTAATACTCTGCACTACCCTCCAATACTCTGCAGTACCCGCCAATACTCTGCAATAAAATTCCAGCCAATACTCTGCAATACCCTGCCAATACTCTGCAATACCCTGCCATAAATTGCCATACTCGGAGATACCCAGCCATACTTGGAGATACCCTGCAATACCCAGCCATAGTTGGTTATACCCTGCAATACCCAGCCATAGACACCCCCCCTCCCACCCCTGTCCCCATGTGCTCGCATGCAGAAGCGAACGCATATGTAAGTCCCGTCCACATATGAAAACGGTGTTCAAACCACACATGTGAGGTATCGCTGCGAACGTTAGAGCGAGAGCAATAATTCTAGCCCTAGACCTCCTCTGTAACTCAAAACATATAACCAGTAAAAAAATTTTTTAAAGCATCGCCTATGGGGATTTTTAAGTAGCGACATTTGGCGCCATTCCAAGAGCGTGTGCAATTTTGAAGAGTGACATGTTTGGTATCTATTTACTCAGCGTAACTTCATCTTTAACATTATGCAAAAATTGGGCTAACTTTACTGTGTTTTTTTTTTAAGCACAAAACTGATTTTTTTCCCAAAAAAAGCATTCGAAAAATTGCTGTGCAAATACTGTGTGAGATAAAAAGTCGCAACGACCACCATTGTATTCTCCAGGGTGTTTGCTAAAAAAAACATATATAATGTTTTGGGATTCTATGTAATTTTATAGCAAATAAATGATGATTTTTACATGTAGGAGAGAAATGTCAGAATTGTCCTGGGTGCTCCAGAACGCCTGATGGCGCTCCCTGCATGTTGGGCCTCTGTATGTGGCCACACTGTGTAAAAGTCTCACACATGTGGTATCGCCGTACTCAGGAGTAATAGCAGAATGTGTTTTGGGGTGTAATTTGTGGTATGCATATGCTGTGTGTGAGAAATAAACTGATAATATGACAATTTTGTGAAAAAAAAAAGTAAAAAAAATCTTGATTTTGCAAAGAATTGCGGGAAAAAATGACAACTTCAAAAAACTCATCATGCCTCTTACTAAATACATTGGAATGTCTTCTTTCCAAAAAAGGGGTCATCTGGGGGGTATTTGTACTTTTCTGGCATGTTAGGGTCTCAAGAATTGAAATAGGCCGTCAGTACTTCAGGTGTGATCAATTTTCAGATATTGGCACCATAGCTTGTGGACTCTATAACTTTCACAAAGACCAAATAATATCCACCAATTTGTACTTATTTTTACCAAAGATATGTAGTAGTATAAATTTTGGCCAAAATTTATGAAGAAAAAATTACTAATCTGCTAAATTTTATAACAGAAACAAAGAAAAATACATTGTTTTACAGAATTTTCAGTATTTTTTCTTTTATAGCACAAAAAAAAAACCGAGCAGTGATTAAATACCACCAAAAGAAAGCTCTATTTGTGTGAAAAAAAGGACAACAATTTCATATAGGTACAGTGTTGCATGACTGAGTAATTGTCATTCAAAATGTGAGAGCACCGAAAGCTGAAAATTGGTCTGGTTATTAAGGGTGTTTAAGTGCCCAGTGGTCAAGTGGTTAAATACTCAGTTCCCAAAATGTTATACTAATTTTGACCAAAAATGTGGGTGTCTAATCTGCTTGCAATGTTGATTTGTCAAATTACAAATTTTTGTTCTTGTTTCACTACACAGTGTCCTTCAACGCCACAGGAATGGCAGACTGTGGCCTCCCACTTTGCCAGTTTTTTTCAAGTTGTGCCTTTTTCACCAACAGTGCAAACCCAAGTTCAGAGCGAGATGAGGGGACAGTCTCTTCTTCAGATAATCTTATTATGTTGTGGGTCTGCTACACACACACCTTGTTTTTGTAACTAATGTATGTAGTGCATTACTGACCAAAATCATGCTCATTTTCAGCACCATGGCAGGAAAATGGCATGATTGTCCAAATTTACACCTCACGGTGGGTGCTTTTTACTAAAGGCACATCCACTATGCACTACAAGTGCACTGCAAAAGTACACCTGAAACTGCACTTGGAGAGCAAAGTGGAGTTGCCTTTATTAAATCACACTCCTTCTCAGTACAAACTAAAATTTTACTACAAATACATTTTTGGCGCAATGAAAAAGGAAGCCACACATTGTTGATAATTAAACTTTTTAATACAAGCACATTCACATGTGCGTTTCAAAAAGGTTTTTACAACAAACCAAGAAATTGTGTGTATCCAAAACAGAGTTTAATCAGAATTGTGTTTACTTGTTGCTTTTTTGTAAACAGGCATGTACCAAACCGTAAAATACAGAACACAGGAACTTACAAAGTTCAACTTTGAAAAGTGAAGACAATATCAGACATAAGTATGTACAAACTGGGCTGATATTGCCTTCATCACATGGGGTGTGACCCCTGGAAAATCCAAATTTTCATTTTCAAACATGTGCTATCTCCCATCATGGGAGATCAATGTAAATGCTTTGGGACTGCAACCCCTTCATCTCAGACACTTTACACAAAACACGTACATTGATCCCCCATGATGGGAGATAGCGCATGTTGACACACTCTGTGCATCTTCCAATTTGTAATTTCGATAAATACAACATTTTGTTTTTAAAATAGCAAAAATAAAACCCTATCTAGTTTTTGGTGTTTCACACTCTCCCCAAAACATCAATGATGTTCTTCATTTTATTTTTAACATCATTGATGTTTTGTTGTATATTTTCCAAATCCCGATTGCACCCCATTATCTCCTCAATCAGGATCTGGGCACTTTCACTGGTAAAACGGGAATCTTCTTCCACATCACCTACAAAACAAAGCAAAAAAACACACCATGTAATAAAAATATGGTGACATACATTGCTGAGCTTACCGGAAGCTGTGTTCTCCAACACTCACCTGTTGTGGTGACAATTTGCCCAACCTCCACAATATCTCTTTCCTCCTCCTCCTGCTCCTGCTCCTCTGTCTGTGCTTTTGGATGTGGGCCTTCTTTGGGAGGGGTGTGGTCCCTGGTGTCCTCATACTTGCAGAGTGTTCTCTCCCCTATGAGAATGTAAACAAAGAATAATTAGCACACAGAGGGCAGAAATAGGAATCTGAAACATTGCTTGGAAGTGTTGTACAATTGTGTTTTTTGGCCGAGTTCCAAGGTGAGAACATTATTGGGGACACTTTGTTAAGCTGGAATACTTCCCTGCAGAACAATGTTTCTTATGAACGAATGAAACCATGAACTTGAAAGTGGACATTTTAAAATACACAACATGAAATCAAAGCACATGGAGCAGTATGCAAGCAAGAATAATCATATGAACACACGACAACTACTTACTTTTTTAAGAACAAGCTTGATCCTTAGGTACTGCTCGTGCTCCCTCAGTTTCAGGTCTGACCAGCGTTTTCTCAGTTGATCCTTGGATCGGCATACCCCAAAATTCTTATGAAGACTCTTCACAACTTTAGACATGATCTTGGCCTTTCTGATATTTGGGTTTGGATAAGGTCCATACTTCCCATCATAGTCGGTCCTGTTCAATATGTCGACCATCTCCAACATCTCTCCAAAAGACATATTTGAGGCCTTAAATCTTGTCTTCCTGGATTGGGACGTTTCAGGCTCCGGGCTTTCCTCACCCTCCTCCTCGTTAGTGGAACTATTATTAGTGAACACCTGCGTTCTCTCCGCCATGTGCTCTCCCCACTGCGCCGGAAGCGAAGGGGCGGGGAATAGTCTAGGAAGAACGTCAGGGGCGGGCGTAGTTTCACGCATGCACACTGTATATAAAACGCAACACGCGTGTATCGTCCGTACGATCTGGGAAGAGAGTGAGGCGCGGACGCGACGCATATGCAAACGAAGGTAACATTTTTAACTTGGTGCTTCACTAGACTAGACTGCTTCTATCTAGGCCGATGTTGGGACAAGATTAGGTTTTTAATGGCATTATTAGTATTTGAGGGTTTGTCTTGTGTTGTGTCTTGCAGACAATATGGATCTATTCCAAAACCCAAATTTTATGGGGCTATTCCTAGAACTCTACAAGGAGATGCCCTGCCTGTGGCAGTTCCACAACGAGTTTTATGCCGACATAACAAAGAGGAACGCAGCGCTGGAGAAACTGCTTTCTTTGATGCGGTTCATGGTCCCCACGGCAGACATGGCCTATCTGAATAGGAAAATTGGGGCCATGAGGATTACATATTTCAGGGAGAGAAAGAAGCACCTGGAGTCCTTGAGAGCAGGAGATACAGATGCCGTTTATTACCCCAGGATGGTTCACTTTGACAGGCTGCATTTTCTGGTAGACCAGGGGGTACCCAGGCCACCACTCAGGCCACCACTCTCCAGTCTTCCTTCAAGGCATCCTTCACCCCCAGCTGAGGCTTCCAACATCCAACCTGGGCCTTCCAGGCAGCAACATGTGGTGGTGCCCAGCTTGAGACAGGTATTGCATTGTTGAACATATTTCTTGTGTTACACTGAATGATGTTAAATAGATGTTCTTATTGATCAGTAAGTTGTGATTTATCAAAGTGGTTTACATCTCAAGAGACAGTAGTGACCAAAAATGATTGGGACGGGAAAGAAAAATGCTGGGCTCAGAATGATAGTCTGTTCTATTTGGTAACATTCAATTATCAAAAGCCAGGAGCACAAAATGGTGTGATTGATGATCAAAAAACTAAAACTATGTCCCCTTTTCCTACACAGGAAGACCTCAGTCGGGGGGAGGCTGTGGCAAGTGGCAGCCAGGAGGTCGACCAACGCCCTCCTCCTCCTGCCCCAACTACAGGAGCACAGCCACAGCCTGGAAGGATGCCTGGTGGGAAGTGCCCAAGGAAGACGAGTGAGTGATGGCCTGGGTTCAGTCTGGTCTGCCAGAAGATGCAGCCTCTTGAAGATCCACATCCTGGGGACATAAATGGCATCTGAATTTCCTGTTCTCTAGGACTTCAGGACCAGACTTCTCTCCCTGAGATATGTACTCCTCAGGCCACCAATTTGTTATATTCTAATTTGTTCATGTCTGCCCTGGGGGCCAAAGGCTGCACCAAAGTAACAAGTTTCTCCAGCTCTGCGTTCCTCTTTTTAGTTTATGGCGATCAAAATATAGGTTTTTTTGATTGATGAAATACTTCTGTATGTGTTTTCCTTCCAAAAGGCCAGTTTATTTGTGAGCAGACAGGTACATTTCCAAAAAAATAAGTGAAATGAATAACAAGGGGTACCAACACTAAACAACCTCCTGTAGATTAAAAAATAAAAACAAAATATCAAAAATACAATAATGTTGTGGTAAGTTTACACACACAAAACACCCCAAAAAAGGAGAAATTAGCAAACTGTCTTTCACCACTTGCTTACTGGGCACTTAAACACCCTTCCTGCCCAGACCAATTTTCAGCTTTCGGTGCTCTCACACTTTGAATGACAATTACTCAGTCATGCAACACTGTACCCAAATGAATTTTTTGTCCTTTTTTCCCCACAAATAGAGCTTTCTTTTGGTGGTATTTGATCACTTCTGGGGCTTTTATTTTTTGTGCTATAAATGAAAAAAGACCGAAAATTTTGAAAAAAAACGCATATTTCTTTGTTTCTGTGACAGAATTATGTAAATTATTAATTTTTCTTCATAAATTTTGGCCACAATTTATACTGCTACATATCTTTGGTAAAAATAACCCAAATTAGTGGATATTATTTGGTCTTTGTGAAAGTTAGAGAGTCTACAAGCTGTGGTGCGAATCGCACAAAATTGATCACATCTGATGTACTGGTGGCCTATCTCGCTTCTTGTGACCCGAACAAGTCAGGAAAGTACAAATACCCCCCAAATTACCCCTTTTTGGAAAGTAGACATTCCAAGGTATTTAGTAAGAGGCATAGTGAGCTTTTTGATGTTGTCATTTTTTTCCCACAATTCTTTGCAAAATTAAGATTTTTCATTTTTTTTTTCTCCACAAAATTGTCATTGTAATAGGTTATTTCTCTCACGTGGCATGTGTATACCACAAATGACACCCCCCAAAAAATTCTGCTACTCCTCCTGAGTATTACAATACCACATGTGTGGGACTTTTTTACGGCCTGGCCACTTAGAGAGGCCCAACATGCAGGTAACGCCATCATGTGTTCTAGGAACATAAATTACACATCTAACATGTTGACTATTTATTACACTTTTGAAGCACCAGGAAAATGACACGTGACACTGATGACAGATGGCACTGATACCTGGCAATGATGACACTTATACGTGGCACTGATGACACGTGGCACTGATGACAGATGGCACTAATATGTGGCACTGATGACAGATGGCACTAATATGTGGCACTGATGACACGTGGCACTTATACGTGGCACTGATGACACGTGGCAATAATACGTGGCACTGGAGACACGTGGCACTAATACATGGCACTGATGACAGTTCCACTAGTGTTGCCGGGTCAAGGGAAGTTTTATGCGTGGACTCGAGTGTGTGGAGTCAGTGAAATAAGCGTTTAATGTCCTCTGTACGCGCTCTTTTCAGTCTGGCCCCGTGTTGGATAAAAATCCCCCTAAGCACACATTTAAGGGTTTCCCATTGATTCATAGCAGAGGTCTCATCATGAACGTGATTTTCGGACAAAGTCAGTAATGGCTGTCGACACCTCTGCAGTACAGACGCTGTCGTGCAGCAGATTATCATTCAGTCTCCACGTGGTTCTATGTGCTTGGCGTGGGATGTGTCCCAGAGTGACATGTACAGGAGAGTGGTCTGACCACAGCTTTAAGCCTATGTCGCTCTGGGGATCCAGGTCTAGTAGTGGCTGGGACAAGAATATATAGTCTATCCTACTGTATGAATTGTGGGCTGAGGAGTAATATGTGTAGTCTCTCTCGGAAGGGTGGAAGAGACGCCAGGTGCCAACTAGAGACAGATTCGCTAAGATCCCTCGCATTTTAGATAAGGAGGAAGAAGTGATGTGTGACTTACCGGTAGAGGAATCCAGTCTAGGCACGAGTGGAGCATTAAGATCACCTCCCAGTATCAAGTTGGGTGAGCTAAAGGACCTCAGGCGGGCTGCCACGGAGGAGAGGAAGTGGAGCTGATCCTGGTTCGGAAGATAAACATTAACAACGGTTATAATCAGCTGTTGAATGGCAATTTAAAAAAAACAAATATCTCCCCTCAGGGTCTATGTCAACTTCTAATACCTCGGGTGAAAAAGAGCGATGGAATTCTATTGACACCCCTTTGGTCCTAGCCGAGGGGTTGGTGCTATGAAACCACTTAGTATAGTGTTTATCCTGAAAAGCGGGAATAGAGTCAGTACGGAAATGGGTTTCTTGCAGTAACAGTATGAGAGTTTTAGCCTTGTGGAAGTGATGCAATATCTGCCTGCATTTCTCTGGTGTGTTGAAACCTCTGCAGTTAAGCGAGGATACCTTAAGTTTTATGGGGGTCGCCATAATGAGGTGGGACATAGATGGTGTGGAGTGTACTGGTAGTCTGAGAGCTTGCAGAGCTGGAGTAAATAGAAAGGTGTTGAGTAGAGCAGAGAGGAAAAAAGAAGGTAGGTGGGGAAGGAGGGTGAGTGCAACTATAGAGCAAGATAATGTGCAAATGAGCCTGTCGTGCCCTGGGATAGTGCACATGGGTGTAATCCACACGGGTGTTGAAGCCCGAGTGGCATGTAACATGCTATAAAAAGTTTTGGATGGATAGTACCCTGTAAAGTCCATTTTGGTAGGAAGGACGTCCTCTGAAAAACTAACTGAAATTGTAAATACAGAGTCAGCAAAGTCTCTGCTAGTCCTAAGGGGGGGAACCGTGGGACGTTAACATAGTATCCCACCCCCGTCTAAGTGTAAACACATAAAAAAGAAGTATGAACAAACCAAAAAAATGCACAAGATTAATAAAGGAGCATTGCTAGGCAGCATCAAAGCATGTGAGGTTAAACTGCAATCTAGCACCATTCCAGAAGCAGAGAAACGTAAACCAACGGTGAATAACTAGAACCACAAAGAGAATCTGTGCTTCTGAGGTGCTATGCAACATATACCTCATACACTTTAACCTTAAAAATATCTCAAAGATTCATGGACCGAGTAAAGTTAGCAAATAAAAATCCCCACCGGCCGGTGGGTTTGGGGGAGTCTCATCCATTTGGAGATTTATAAGTACGGGAACGAGAGCGCTTCTTCTTGGTGACCTTTGTCCAGCCAGTAGACAAGGGGAGGCCAGGTGTGGCTGAATGGAGCGGCCAGTCTGGGATCCGTATTTGTGGTAGCTCAAAAGTTCCAAGGAAGGCGGGTAAGTCCCCCAACGTGCGGAAAGTCGCAGAATTGCCATTCTGGGTTGCGGAGAGCTGGAAAGGGAACCCCCAGCAATATTTTATTTGTTTGGCTTGCAGGGCGTCGGTAACTGGCTTTAAGGCCTTCCTCATCAGAAGGGTTTGCCTGGACAGGTCCATCACCAACATGATAGGGGTCTCGTTAAACAAAATGGTCTCCTGATGTCTGGCTGCTTGCATAATGTCTGATTTGACATTGAAAAAGTGCACACGGCAAATAACATCTCTAGGGTAAGCCAAGTTCTGGCTGCGGGGGCCCAGAGATCTGTGAATGCGATCAATTTCGATTAGGGAGTCCTCAGGCTTATTAAGCAGTTGATTAAACACCTTTGTGGCCGCCGCAATCAAGTCCTTGTTTTCAACAGACTCCGGTAAGCCGCGCATGCGGATGTTATTGCGACGACTCCTATTTTCCTGGTCATCCAAACCATAAAATAGCTGCTGGATTTGGTTAGTGTGTTCCTGCAATATGGTGTCCTGTTCAGACAACCTGGAGATCGTTTCCTCCACTGAGTGTTCAATATCTTCCAATCTATGCCCAATATCCTTGCGGAGGTCATTCATCTTTCTATCATAAGACATTTCCAGCCTGTTAATATAGGATTCAATGTCCTGCTTAGTGGGGATGGCTTTAAGATAGGCCTCCATATCCCAGCTATCCCTCTGTACGTGGCCCTGGGGGGACAGGCTCCTGGATGGAGAGGGGCTGCCCGGGGGTCCCCATCTAGGTCCGGGGAGCGGGGGGAGCGGGGCCGGTCGCCCGCAGGCCATACCTGAGACACGGCCCGCACCGCATGTGCAGCTGCAGAGCGGGTCGCCGCCATCTTGGGAGTGGAGGCCGCTCTGTGTCCGGTGCCTTTCGCGGGGAAATAGCTCCCTATTTCGCCCGGTTTTGATGTCCTGGAGGAGTGGGGGGTTTTGCTGGGTCCCCTCCTGCTCACGTGGAGCTGTGTGATGGCCTCGGTCCATGCTGCTGCCGGCGGGAAGAGAGACGGGAGCGGGAGCTGGGCGCTCACACGTTCCTCCTCGCCATGCGCTACGCCATGCCCCTCCCCTTGCAGCTTTAACAGCCTCCACTTGTCTGCATATACAACCCAAAGAGTATTTTTAAGGTCAGGAACTGATGTTAAATGAAAAGATATGGCTCACAATCTGAATTCAAATTTATCCTAAAGGTTTATAGTAGGGTGGAGGTTTTGGACCTGGGCTTTTGTGCACAGGGGCACAGCCAAGCTGGAACAGAAAAGGGTTATCCCTAAACTGTTGTCACAAGGTTAGAAGCTCTGAATTGGAACTGTGTTCGCATATTTTTTGCCATAAAATTTATGTTTACATAATGGTACTAAAAATTCCAAATATAAAAAGGTATTAAAAACATTCTTAGTAGCTTTTCAACATAAGCTACAGAGTTTACATTTTAAAGTAAATCCTTTTTTGAAGGAAAAACATTGTAGCAGCTGTGTTATGCAAACCAAAAGCACAGTTTATACAAAACCCACAGTAACCAAATTCTTGCTTATAGAAGATTCAACACCCACACTCAAATACAAGTTCCAGTTTTGAAACCTTTCTATTTTAGTCCAAACAGCACAAATAGCAAACAGGATATGGTTGATTAATGTGCAAGCACACAAAGCAGACCTGGCTCTAGGTCAGATATTGGCATGGTAGAGAAAAAAAATCGACTTAAAACGCCTGTGTCCTAAAAAAAGGGTCTGGTTAGATAATCCTCTATTGTTCACCTATGGCCTTATATACTGTGTATATGTGTCAATATGGGGAGTTCCAAACACATTTTCATGGCTGCAGAAAACTTTACAATAAGTGTATTTTTATATTTCATTAGAAAGTTATTTTTCTGTGTTTGTTGCAGAACACAACTAGATTCAGTATATTCATCCCCTGCAGGAGGCAAAAGCTAGGGGCACAAAAATGGTCAAAAGGGATGGCAATACCCAGTGGCTAAACCCCTACCTCTTGCTAGGAAGTTACTGGCAAGCAATGCAAGGAACTAAAAAAAAATGCAACAGGCTGAAAGAAAAACAAACAAAAAATATAGAGACAAAAGCTCTTCATTTTAATAAATCCAAAGAAAAAATTGTGAGTATAAAAGTTCTGGAAATAATGGTGGGCACTGAAAATATTGACACTTTGGGCCCAATTTGGACATTTTCACTTAGGGGTATACTCACTTTTGTTGCCAGTGGTTTGGACATTAATGGCTATGAGAGTTATTTTTGAGGAAATGGATACCTACATATTTATAGTACATGGTGTTTTTATTTTTTATTTTTAGGCGATGTGGATGTTGTGGAAGAAGAAACTAATTTCAGCAGTGCAAGTGCACAAATACTGATCAGTGAGATCATGGTGTGCAATGGTGATTTGGAAAAGATGAAATAAAACAACCATGATGTTTAAAAAAGACTGAGCAACATCATCGATATTTAGGCAAAATCTTAACAAAAAAATACATTTTAAAGTTGTTGTTATGTTGTACATGTTTTTACAGTTTTAAATGAATTGCAAAACCAAATTTTGAAGATGCACACAGTGTGTCAACATGTGCTATCTCCCATCATGGGTTATCAATGTACGCGTTTTGTGGGTGCAACCCCTTCCTCCAAACTAAAGTAGGTGAGAGGAAGGGTTTGCACCCCCGAAACACGTCCATTGATCCCCCTTGATTGGAGCTAGCACATGTTGACACACTGGGGCTTATTTTAAAAAGGCAAAACCACTTTGTACTACAAATGCAATGCAAGTAAACTTGTATGGCAAAGTGAATTAGCCTTTCTGAAATAAGCCCCAGTGTGTCAACATGTGCTAGATCCCATCATGGGGGATGAATGGATGTGTTTTGAGGGTGCAACCCCTTTCTCTCATCTAGTTTGGAGGAAGAGGTTGCACCCACAAAACGTGTACATTGATATCCCATGATGGGAGATAGCACATGTTAACACACTGCGTGTTTTGTGGCTTTAGCAAAATAGATGTAGGGAAAATACACACATTTTAGGCATGGGATCATGAGGGAAATCCAAATATTGAGTCCTAATTTGTGTGTATCTTCAAAATTTGGCTTTTAGGGGGGGTGAGATCACCCCATCCGATGAAGGCAAAATCAACACAGTTTTGACATACTAATGTCTCATATGGCCTTCACTTTAGCAAAGTCAAACTTTGTAAGTTCCTGAGTTGGGGATGTGTATGTTATGTTTTTAAACATGCCTGTTTAGCCCCAAAAAAGGCAAATGTATGTCAAACATACATATTATACACCAAGATGTTGGTTTGTTCCATTTATAAGTAAAATGTAATGTACTCAACAATGTGCGGCTTCTTATTTCAATGCTCAATACCAGTTTATTTTTTAAGTTGGTGTAGTTACAGTGACAATGGGGGTTATTTACTAAAGGCAAATACACTTTTCACTACAAGTGCACTTTAAGTGCACTTTCAAGTGCATTTGCAGTGTACTTGTAGTGCACAGTGGATTTGCCTTTAGTAAATAACCCCCACTGTGCTGTAAAAAACTACAAGCAATTAATTAATGGAGTTGAAAAAGATGATTATTTTTATCATTAATGCATTACATATATTAACAACAATAACATTGTGTGTGTGTAGCAGACCCACACAACCACATAATAGTTAGCTGAAGAAAAGATTATCACCTCATGTATCAAATAAGTTACGTTTGCAAGATTGAAAAAGATGGCCAAAATTAAAAGGCCATTTAAGAACCTAGGAAACAGATAAGAAACACAAACAGTAATTCAAATGAAATATGAGCTTAATTTTTCAAAAAGATTTTATTCAACATCTGCAAGATTTTGTTGTAAATCAATTGCCCCTTACCCACAAAGTAATCAACATAGTTTTGCCTGACTTTGTGGGCACCTTGGCTGTCATTGATGCTGAAAAGTCGGCCTCAGTCGCAACTGAGGTCAGATAGCTGGCGGCATTCTTGAGAAGGTAGTTCTGCAGAATGCAGCAGCTCAACACAACGTGATTAAGTTTCTGTTCGGCCAGGTTGATGGACGTAAGGAAAAGCCTGAACTGGCTGGCCATTATGACAAAGGCATTCTCAACCACTCTTCTGGCATGGGCCAGCCAGTAATTAAAAGCCCTCTGCTCTGGGGTAATTTTCCTCACGGGGAACGGCCTCATCAGATGTTCCCCCAGAGCAAAGGCCTCATCCACCACAAACATGAAATTGAGGCCCACAACATTCTCCTCCAGAGGTGGCAACCCCTAGGTGCTATTTGATAGATGCGGTAAAACTCTGTCTGGGCGATCACTCCTCCATCAGAGTTACGGCCATTCTTCCCTATGTCCAGGTTGAATTGAAGCACATTTTTACATGCAATTACCTATCAAGATAATAGGAGAACAAAACTTTAAACAGTACCATTTGAAAGTATTCAGGCAGGCACTTGCACTACACTGCACTTGGTGAATTTATCCATAAATATGAATACAAAAGAGGTAGAGTGTATGGGTTTGGCAAAGTCAGCAGATAGAGTATTGGTAATGGCGTGTATGGGTTTGGCAAAGTCAGCAGATAGAGTATTGGTATTGGCTGACTTAGCAGTTGGGGGAGGGAGGGTTTAAAATGAGTTTGGGCCCCCCAAAAAAAGCTTCTTGCACTCTGCTGAATTTAAGGACAGCAGGGGTGTTTAGGGTAAGCACTACAATGGATCTGACAAAATACTTTGTTAAGTGACTAGGCTAGGTGTGTATGGGCCAAGGATAACATGCTGGGGAGGTTAGAAGAACAGATACAAACCGACAAGCACAACCTGAAAGTGCAATCGCTCTGAATCTAAGGGGTAGATCTGAAATGAGGGGAAGCTCTGCTGATTTTATCATCCAATCATGTGCAAGCTAAAGTGCTATTTTTTTTATTTTCCTTGCATGTCTCCCTGGGATCTACAGCAACTGCACTTCCAAATGCACTTGCAGGGCAAAGTGGATTTTCCTTTAGTAAATAACAAAATAAATTTTTGACAACAATGTCACAAATGTGGCTTGTATAGGAGGGTTGCAAAAAACAAAACAAAAAAACAGCCACTCCCCAAGAAAGGCCACATGCAGTTATGACTGAGCTTTGTGAATAGGCACCTTGAAGAGTCTGAGGCCACAGGGAAAAATGTGTTATGATCAGATGAAACTTGAATTATTTGGCCTCAACACCAAACTGTGGGGGTTATTTACTAAAGGAAAATCCCCTTTGCACTGAAAGTGCGCTTGGAATTAAAGTCGCTGTAGATTCAAGGGGGACATGCAAGAAAATAAAAAAACAGCATTTTAGCTTACACATGATTGGATGATAAAATCGGCAGAGTTTCCACTCATTTCAGATCTACCCCTTAGATTTAGAGTGACTGCACTTGAAAGTGCACTTTCAAGTGCACTTTCAAGTGCACTTGCAGTGCAAAGTGAATTTGCCTTTCGTAAATAACCCCCTATGTGTCTGGCGGAAATATATACAGTTCACAATACAAATAACACTAGTCCTACAGTAAAGCATGCATGGGGTAATATCATGTTATGGGGTTGTTTCGGAGCACTTGTCAGGATAGAAGGAAAAATGGATGGGGCAAAATACTGTCAAATTCTTGAGGAAAATATGTTGCCCTCTGCCAGAAAGTTTTCAATGGGAAGAAGGTTTGCCTTTTGACATGGCAATGACCCAAATCAAACAGCAAAATTGCTACACAGTGGTTGAAGGAGAGAAAGGTGAATGTCCTTGCATGGCCTAGTCAGAGACCAGACCTAAACCCGACTTACTTACTGTGCTCCCACTAAACTATTGGTCCTAATCCTTTTTGGTAGGTCACTGCCATGGTATTGTTATATCCAGGACTAGGCAGCCAACTTTGTCCCCCTTCCATGTGACAAAACTGTTTCAAACACAGGCACACACACACACACAGTCAGCTCAGTGACACTCTACCTGTTAATAGTGCAGAATTTCTAGCCCAGCTGCTGTACCTGTCACACAGGAGTTTTTCCTACTGAAAACTTCTGCAATGACACAAGAGGGATCACCCCAAAAGAGGCTGCTGTGAGTCCTAGCTCATTATACTAAGCCCATTAGACAAAGGTCTCCAACGCCTGTGATGCTTCCACCCTAGGACGAGGTGTAACGAGGGTCACAAACTTAACAATGATCCCATGATGAAATCACATGACTGCGACGTAACGCATAGGACGTGAGTGGAGAAGTACCTGAAGTTCGGCACTCTTGGATTTTCACAGTTAATCTGCTCTTTAAATGTGAGTTTTCAGCTGTTTATTTTTAATACATTGTTTACGTTAATATACTACTCGAGTCTCTTTTCTTCATCTACATACATTTGGGAGTATATGGAAGAGGATATCCCTAGGATCATTAAGAGACCCAGCATTTCCTAATAAAAATTAGAGCACTGGAATCAGACAACAGAGGACCCCTAGAGGCGATGGTATACCACAGTCCCTAGGAGACAACCGCATATGCTGATTTAAGGCATATCCAATGTGAGAGGCTAGAGAGCATGGAGGTGGCATGGAAAGAAAGGGATTTAGTCACCAAATTATAAGGGTTTCTCACAATGGTCAAGTGTTAGATCACGGACAACTATCCAAGAGATCAAAGACTTTTTGATTAAAGAAATACATTTTTTTATGGTTTATATGATTCACGTTTGTTTTAGTGTCCAGCCTTGAGACATAGGATTATTAATTTATTGCACTGTCAGCACTTTAATGGAGGAGAGTTTCTATGTGTGTGTTTCATAAATATTGATTATTTACTTGTAGCACTATTTATCTATTGAACCACTCTGTCACTTTATTTAATTGTAAACGATAATACATTCATATCTGTAGCACTAACCCCCGAAGGAGCTGCTGGTTATTTTTGGGCTTACTGTTACCTTCCGCTTCTCCTTGTTGCATGTCTTGGGGATGTCCCGTGATAGATGACCCAGTAACTTGAGATTGACAATAGATCCAGTTGAATGGATTTTATTTACAAACTTCAACCATTGAACAGTCTTTCAACTTGGGATCAGAGGGTTGGGAAGGAATTTAGGTACTCTCAATGTCAAAGTCTATAAACGTTAAGGAACTTGCTTACTTTGACTGCATTCAGAGAATAGCCATTCGCAGCTGGATGAACACTCAGGTTGGACAGCCCCTCTCTCACAAGGCCTAGCAGCCAACAAGGTGCTTACTCAGGAACAAAGTTTTTGTCACAGACGTTGTTGCAGAACACGTAGGAAACTAAGCTAAAGAACACTTGTAGAATACCTGGATCTTTCAGCCTGCTTGGTGATATCCACAAGACCAGATTCTCTTGGTTACTTCAGCCCTTCTAAGCTCTTGTTAAGAAAACCAAACTCACACATGGTTTTCTTCTAAAGAGTCCTCCCCTGGAATGCTCGAAGTCCAATGGGTCTCTCCCAGACTGGAGACGGTACCCATCCACCTCAGAATTCTCCTCTAGTTTCCATGCCTTGGGCTAGCCAGCCCCGAGGCATTAAAATCGGGTGGAACCACACCGCAGGCCATAGCCTTCCTGGGGGCTGGTCAGGAGGACCAGGACCATGTAATCAGCACAGCATACTGGACCGGAACCCCGAACCACGTGACGTCCGCATCTTAAATACCCTCTCCCAGAGGGCACAGCGAGAGGGCCACTCCCACTGGCCTGACTTCAAAAGAGAGTAACTTAAGCGCCTGACCAGACCATAGTTCCACGCCTGCCACCAGAGACACCGCCCCCCTGTGGCCAGGCTGAACATCTCACGGCCCAGTCAGACTGACTAAGAAGTCAAATTTAGGCAAATAGACCCAAACCAAACTGTAGTTTGGGTAAAGTTTCAACTTTGAAAAACATAGCGCGTGCTCTTCAGGAGCCCGCCGCTACACATTCCCCCGCTTATTTAGACGATGTCCCCATCGTCTGGGAAAGACAGGAAAAAGAAACCCAGGACTAACAACTGGTCCATCAAAAAAAAAAAAAACACTAGAGTACCTGAATGCTTGGTTGGGGAAGGGAAAAAGGGAAAGGAAAGCAACAGTAAAACTTTCACATTGCAGCAACACAGAATTATATTACATTACAATTACCACCCAAGCCTGTCTATCTAACCCACCCATTCTCCGGCGGTTTGATAGATGCTCTCCAGTGGATCCTGAAAAAGAAAAACATATGTAAAATGCTTTACACCTAACTGTTAGAAAGCAGGATTCCACCAATCTCCATGGATTTCTCTTTTCTAACCCTTAAAACTTCTTAAATTTTTAAAACCGTTTTTTTTTCCTCTGTAAAACAATACTACTTGTGCCGACTCATGCCACCTAGTGGTATGCGTCACGGAAGTGCAGTCTCTAACCTAAAAACAGTTTAAGTATTCTTAATATGTTGGATGTTCCATTCTCTGTGTGACTGACTCTGACTAATTAGGCAAAGACCAAGAGAAACCCTCCTTGCAAATTTTAAAGTCTTGACTCTTCAGGAGCCCACCGCTACATATCTATATGTGGATTTATGAAATTTTTCTGAAACACATGACACTTTAAAGCACAAGAGTAACTTTATTTAACCTGATGGACAGCGTGACACTACACCTTTAATAAATTATCTTTTCCTACCACTAACCATGGGGAAATGCTTATGACTGAGGAACATTGCCACATGAGGATACATATCCTAGATATTAAATCCAGGATCTACGAAGCCAGGATTTCACCCTGATGGAGAGATGCTACTACTAAATGCAAAAAGTCTTCATGAGAAAGTGTCAAAACTTCATAAAGGCATTGAGCACCTTCAGTTCTAAATATGCAAACCACTTGCTTCTTTTGGACTCTGAGGACTGGGGAGACCAGTAAGCAAATACTTTTATGTAGAGGTGGACTTGTCAACTGGCTTGGTGGACATACCCAGCCAGGTGCACTTAAGAGCATAATGAGGACTTGGAGGGTTTTGCAATGTACCAACAGATTTACCCCTTATGCCATCAAATTTAGATTGCAACTTGCACTGACAGAGAACAGAGTTCTGCATCACAACAAAAGCGGAAAAACTAGTCCTCTTCGAAGTATCGGACATGTTATACAAGCTTAATGAACACCCAAATGCCAACTGTTTGCTAAGTGCTATACTAGAAAACCCCCGAGGGGCATAGTAACTAAATACTGGTGCGTCCAACCACCTGAACAGTGGTACTCAAGGTGGTTGTGATTAGCAGTCTCTGGTATGCTGTGTCCCTAGTAAAGAGGAGTGGTGAAGTAATGGTCCTGTGTGAAGGTAGCAATAGCAGAATAAAGACAACCTAGGAAGATTGCTGATTGCATGTAATGTTGCGTCTTACACTTCCTTACCAAAGCTGGGGCATTTGAGAGAAAAAATGGGGCAATAGTCCTAAACAAAATTGCCACCACAGACTGCAACCCATAGGCATCAATGTAAACTATAAGAAAATGGCAGGCATACGTGGCTGAAAAAGCCCCAGGAAGATGGCAGTCATTACATGGCTGAAGAAAGGGAGCCTATTCAAAGGGCATGTAAGAGTAATTGTGGTGCTGCAAACACTTCATCACTCCTATCCTCTTGGATCCAGTTAGACAGCTCTTACTTGGCCAGGAGGTGGATCAAGCCTGCCTTTTTATTACACAAAGCCACAGATTTTTATTGTTCACCATTTCAACCTTCCAACCACTGGCATCCCAACAACCATTGATGTCATCTTTGTTGAAAAGAAGGGTGTTGATTGCCTGAACATCATCCTTGTTTGAGCCTCCCCTGTCCCTCTACATTAACACTGGGGTCACATTAACTGCGCGATGGAGAGAAACTGAGGGAGAGGAGAAACACTGGAATACTAGTCAATACTAGTGTGCAAAAGTGTATTTTCAGTAGAAAAAGAAATCACCTATAATGTTGGATGTCCTATGTGTGTCGATGCTGCCGCATTATGTATAACTATTAGAATTTGTTTTTTGCATTTTAGAATGGGGTGCGTTGAGACTGTCCATAATTTTAAAGGGTGCCTTGACTGAAAAAAGGTTGAGAAACACTGGTTTAATAAAAAAAAATGCAGCTCTAGATCAAGAGGTTGGAACAGAGGAACTGAGTGCTTTATAATTAATGTAAAAACATTTATCAGAGTACATGTGCAATTACAGTCATTGTACTTTGCCATCTGCACAGTGTGCATCTAAAGCTGCCCAATTACTGGTGTTCTGCTGATCCTATACCCGAGGCAGCTGCAGTAATTACAGTCAGTGTACTGTATCATCTGCACAGTGTGCACTTAAAGCTACCCCAATTGCTGGTGTTCTTCAGATCCTATACCACAGGCAGGCAGCTGCAGTAATTACAGTTGGTGTATTGTGTCATCTGCACAGTGTACTCCTAAAGCTACTCCAATTGCTGGTGTTCTTCTGATCCTATACCGCAGGCAGCTGCAGTAATTACAGTCGGTGTCCTGTGTCATGTGCACACTGTGCAAAGCTTAGGGTACTGGCAAAGCAGCTGCCAATGCGGTCCCTTCCCTCATCTCAATGGCATCAGTCACTCCTTCCCTAGCCCCAACATGTCCTCCTGAGCAGTCCCCCAAACTGTTTGAGCACAGTGTTGGTACATGCTCCATGAGGATGCCCAGCGTTTTGAAGGCTCTAATGATGATACCCAGCTAGAAAAAGGCAGTAACCTGAGCCCAGAGAGAGGGGATGCCCAAGAAGGACAGCAATCTGACAGTAATGTTCCCCTAGCTGCAGCATACTGCCAGGTTTGCTCCAGTGATGAGGAGGGAGGGGATGATGAGGTCACTGAGTCCATGTGGGTGCCTGATAAGAGAGGGGAGGAGACACATCTCCAACAAGGCAGGATGCCCTCCAGGGGCCAGCTTAAGGGCAGCACACCGACTGCATCACACTGCAGAGCTCCACATGTGCAGGACGCTGCCTCTGCGCGTTATTCCAAAAGTTCTTTGGTGTGGGCCTTTTTTGAGACGAGTGCATCAGATCGCACCGCTGCTATTTGTAACATATGTTTTAAGCGTATCTCTCATGGCCAAAACATCAGCCGCTTGGGTACCAAATACTTGACCAGACATATGTCGGCCTGCCATGCAGTTCATTGCAAGCGTACGTAAAAGACCCACACCAAAGAACAAAGCAGACCTCTCCTTGCTCCTCTTTAGCTGGGATCTCCAACCCCACTATATTTTCAGTCCTCTCTGAAGCCTGCACTGAGAGGAATGAAGGTGTAGAATTAGGTGTGTCACAGCCAAGTACTTGCGGGCAATCTGCTATTGGTACACCAATGTCCGATTGTACAAGGCAAATTTCCCTGCCCCAGCTGCTGCACCGCCTAAAGAAGTTCACTCCCAGCCATCCACATGCCCAGCGGTTGAATGCTAGCTTGGCTAAATTGCTAGCATTTCAACTGCTGCCTTTTCAGTTGGTAGACTCTGCCCCCTTACGTGAGTTTTTGCAATGTGTGGTTCCTCAGTGGCAGGTTCCCAAACGTCACCTTTTCTCATGGAAGGCGATTCCGGCTCTACCGGCATGTGGAAGGCAATGTCTGTGCCTTGCTGGACAGGGCAGTCAGCGGTAAGGTGCATATTACCACTGACTCATGGTCCAGCAGGTATGGACAGGGACATTACCTGTCTTTCACGGCATATTGGGTGAATCTTCTGGCAGCTGGTAAGGATGCAGGACAAGGTGCAGTAGTGTTGAAGGTCGTTCCGCCACGACGCCTCCAAAATGCTGCTACTGGTGATTCTGACACACCTCTCTCCTCCACCCCTCCTCTTGTTCTTCCTCCATGGCCTCTTCCTGTACTTTGTCCTCGGAATCAGCGGTGCTCCGTAAGTGTTCAAGGGGCTACGCAAGTACGCAGGCAAAAAGATGCCATGCTTGCGCTGGTGTGCTTGGAGGACAGGAGCCACACTGGGACAGATATTCTATCAGCTCTGCAGGGGCAGGCTGAGAGGTGGTTGACGCCATGCCAGCTTAAGCCAGGAATGGCGGTTTGCCAAAATGGCAACAACCTCCTCTCCGCCCTCTGACAGGGATAACTGACCTATGTGCCCTATCTGGCTCACATCCTTAACTTAGTGGTGCAGTGGTTCTTGGGCAGGTACCTGGGCTTACAGGATGTCCTGAGGCAGGCCAGGAAAGTCTGTGTGCATTTACACCGGTCATATAATGCCAGTGCTCGGCTGGCTGACCTCCAAAAGCAATTGAACCTGCCCAAGAACTGCCTAATCTGTGACATGCCCACCAGGTGGAACTCAACGTTGGCCATGCTGCAGCGGCTGCACATGCAGCAGAGGGCAATCAATGAGTACTCGTGCGTCTAAGGCACCAGGACAGGGTCAGGGGAGCTTGTTTTTTTTTCCCCATGCCAGTGTGCCATGATCAGGGAGGCATGCACTGTCCTGTCACCACTTGAGGAGGCCACGCGGATGGTGAGCAGTGACAGTGCATGCATCAGTGACATTGTCCCTCTTGCCCACCTTTTTAGCACATGCTGCATGGAATAATGGACGGGGCACTTGAGGCAGAACAGAGGCAGGAATAGGAGGACTTCCTTGCCTCTCAATGCCCCCTTTATCCAGACAGTGTTCCTGCTGGCCCACCAATCACACAGAAAGAGGAGGAGGATTGTGTCAGCATGGAGGTGGAGCCTGGCACTCAGCATCAGCAGCAGTCTTTTTGGGATCATTTACAGTCCCAAGAAACCTGTGGACTTGTACATGGCTGGGAAGAGGTGGCAGCGGACCATGTCGTCCTTAGTGACCCAGAGGACTCCGGACCGAATGCCTTAGCTAACCTACGCTGCATGGCCTCCCTGATCCTGCAAAGCCTGCAGAAGGATCCTCGTATTCATTGGATCAAGGAGAGGGATCATTACTGGCTGGCAACCCTCCTTGATCCACGTTACAAGGGTAAGGTTGCGGACCTTATCTTGCCATCGAAGAGGGAGCAAAGGATGAAACGTCTTTGGGAGGACTTGAAGAAAGGACTGTGCAACTTGTTCCCAGAGACTGGGGGGTTACAAATTCCTGGTCCTGCACAACGTGTTGCTGAGGCTTCGGTCAGTCACAGAAGGAGCGGTGGAGAAGTAACCAATGTGTTCAGACATTTTTTTAGTCCGCAGACCCAAGGTATGATCAGTTCCAGAAACCATCGCCAGCGTCTGATTTACATGGTGCAGGAATACCTAGGGGCAAGATCTGATTGGACACCTTTCCCACTGAAAATCCTCTGGGTTACTGGGTCTTGAGGATGGATCACTGGCCAGAGCTTGCACAGTATGCAATTGAGCTACTGGCCTGTCCTGCATCCAGCATTCTTTCGTAACGCACATTCAGTGCTGATGGAGGCTTTGTAACCGATCACAGGGTGTGCCTGTCCACCGACTTGGTTGATCGACTGACCTTCATAAAAATGAATCAGTCTTGGATCACCACCAGCTACCAAGCACCTGATGCTGATTTAACCGAAGATTTTTTTTTGAAATGTCAGATACCTTCAAGAATGCCTATGCTGATGCTGAGTGACTGTCCTGTTATGCTGAGTGACTATCCTCTTCCTCCTCAATGATCATGCTGATAGCTTGTAAGAACATTTTTGGTCCTGGGCACCGCCACCAGTGGCAAAGGCCTAATTTTTCAGCCCCTGTTTAACAGGAGCGTGTAATTACAATTTTTTATGCAATGTTTTGCAGGAGGTTTCGTTGCTGCGCTCAAATACAATATTTGTGAGTGGTTGCAGTGTTGTGGCACCAGTACCAGTGCCTAAGGCCTAATTTTTCAGCCCCTGTTTAACAGGGGCATGTAATTACAATTTTTGATGCAATACTTTGCAGCAGGGCTCATTCCTGCGCTCCAACTAGAGTATCTGTGAGGGGTTGCTGTGTTGTGGCACCAGTGCCTAAGGCCCAATTTTTATGTAATTACAATTCTTGATATAATATTTCACAGCAGGGCCAATTCCAGCGCCCACTGTGAGGACTTACAGTGTTATGGCACCAGCACCACCACAAAGGCCCAATTTTTCTACCACTGTTCAACAATGGCATGTAATTACCATTCTTGGTATAATAGTTCATAACAGGGCATTCCATCGCCCACCAAGAGTCACATTGAGGGCTTACAGTGTTCTAGCAACAACAACACCTTAGGCCCAAATTTCTGCAGAGCATATAGGGCAGACCCCCACTTTCAAACAACCAACTTAAAAACATCTCCTACTTGCAAATGGAAGGAGACAACAGGAAGTGAGATGAAATCTACCCCTAGGAAGGGAAATTCTCTCCTATAAGAGTTGATATGGGAAAAATGTGCCTCCTCTCCACTGATGCTTTATCCCAATCCTTGTTTTACTAAAAAACCCAAATTTTCAAAAAACATTTGTCATTGGGACAGAAAGTGAGCTGAAATCTTCTGAAGAAATCTTCTGAAGAGGTGCACAGGCAGCAAAAAAAAAAGTTATAGGGTGATAAGCCTTCGCTATGTTTTCCAAAAAGCTTAAAAATATATTTTATGACTGGAGCTACACTTTAAAAATGTACCAGTTCAAGATTACCAACACAACAAACTTACACAGTCAGAGTCTTGTTTGCACTGCCTGTATACTGCTGTTCTGAGTATATAGGGCCAGGGGGCCCCATGCCTTTCCTTTTTTTAATTTGGGTACGGGGTTCCCCTTAAAATCCATATGGGCCCCAAAGGGGCTGGTAATGGGCAGGGGGGCTACCCATGCCATTTTTCTCAATGGTTTTCATCCATATTTCCGGGACCAGACATTACATTAAAACTGTAAGTAGTTTTAAATGACCTTTTTTCCATTAGAAATTTCTTCTTATTGATATTGTAGTTGAGCGCAGCAACAAAACCTCCTGCAAAATATTGCATCAAAAATTGTAATTACACGCCTCTGTTAAACAGCGGCTGAAAATTGGGCCTGAGGCGCTGGTGCCACAACACTGCAACCACTCACAGATATTGTAGTTCAGTGCAGTAACGAACCCTCCTGCAAAATACTGCATCAAAAATTGTAATTACACACCCCTGTTAAACAGGGGCTAAAAAATTGGGCCTTAGGCACTGGTGCTGTTGCCACAACACTGCAACCACTCACAAATATTGTAGTTGAGCGCAGCAACGAACCCTCCTGCAAAACATTGCATCAAAAATTATAATAACACGCCCATTAAACAGGCTGAAAAATTGGGCCTTTGCCACTGGTGGTGATGCCCAGAACCAAAAATGTTCTTTCAAGCTATCAGCATGATGATTGAGGAGGAAGAGGACCGAAGCCTCAGCAACTCGTTGTCCAAGACCAGGAATTTGTAACCTCCCAGTCTCTGGGAACGCGTTGCACAGACCTTTCTGCAAGGCCTCCTGAAGATGTTTCATCCTCTGCGATGGCAAGATAAGGACCTTAACCTTACCCTTGTAACATGGATCAAGGAGGGTTGCCAGCCAGTAATGACCCCTCTCCTTGATCTGATGAATACGAGGATCAGGGAGGCCATGCAGCATAGGTTAGCTGAGGCATTCGTTCCAGAGTCCTCTGGGTTACTAAGGATGACATGATCCGCAGCCACCTCCTCCCAGCCACGTGCAAGTCCATGTGTTCATTGACACTATAAATGATCCCTAAAAGACTGCTGCTGATGCTGAGTGCCAGGCTCCACCTCCATGCTGACACAATCCTCCTTCTCCTCCTCCTCCTTCTCGTCCTCTTCCTGTGTGATTGGCGGGCCAGCAGGAACACTGTCTGGATAAAGGGGGCCTTGAGAGGTAAGGAAGTCCTCCTCTTCCTGACTCTGTTCTGCCTTAAGTGCCCTTTCCATTATTCCACGCAGCGTGTGCTCCAACGGGTGGACAAGAGGGACAGTGTCACTTATGCATGCACTGTCACTTTCCACCATCCTCGTGGTCTCCTCAAATGTTGACAGGACAGTGAATGCATCCCTGATCATGACCCACTGGCGTAAAGAAAAAAAACAAGTTCCCCTGACCCTGTCCTGGTGCCATAGTCGCACAGATACTCATTGTTGGCCCTCTGTTGCATGTGCAGCTGCTGCAGCATGGCCAATGTTGAGTTCCACCTGGTGGGCATGTCACAGATTAGGCGGTTCTTGGGCAGGTTCAATTCCTTTTGGAGGTCAGCCAGCCGAGCACTGTAATTATATGACTGGTAGAAATGCATGCAGACTTTCCTGACCTGCCTCAGGACATCCTGTAAGCCTGGGTACCTGCCCAAGAACCGCTGCACCACTGGGTTAAGGACATGAGCCAAACAGGGCACATGGGTCAGTTGTCCCTGTCGGAGGGCGGAGAGGAGGTTGGTGCTATTGTCGCAAACCACCATTCCTGGCTTAAGTTGGCATGGTGTAAACCACCTCTCAGCCTGCCCCTGCAGAGCTGACAGAATATCTGCCCCAGTGTGGCTCCTGTCCCCCAAGCACACCAGCACAAGCACCACATGGCATCCTTTTGCCTGCGTACTTGCATAGCCCCTTGAACGCCTTTGGAGCACCACTGGTTCTGAGGACAAAGCACAGGAAGAGGCCATGGAGGAAGAAGAAGAGGAGGGGTGGAGGAGAGAGGTGTGTCAGAATCACCAGTAGTAGCATTTTGGAGGCGTGGTGGCGGAACAACCTCCAACACTACTGCACCTTGTCCTGAATCCTTCCCAGCTACCAGAAGAGCACCCAATGAGCCATGAAAGATAGGTATCGTCACTGTCCATGCCTGCTGGACCATGAGTCAGCTGTAAAATGCACATTACCGCTGACCGCCCTGTCCAGCGAGGCATTCCACATGTCGGTAGAGAGCTGGAATCGCCTTCTGTGCGAAAAAGGGGCATTTGGGAACCTGCCACTGAGGAACCGCAAATTCCACAAACTCATGGAAGGGGGCAGAGTCTACCAACTAAAAAAGGCAGCAGTTGAAGTGCTAGCAATTTAGCCAAGCTAGCATTCAACCGCTGGGCATGTGGGTGGCTGGGAGTGAACTTCTTTTGGCGGTGCAGCAGCTGGGGCAGGGAAATTTGCCTGGTACAATCGGACGTCGGTGTACCGATAGCAGATTGCCCGCAAGTATTTTGCTGTGACACACCTAATTCTACACCTTCATTCCTCTCAGTGAAGGCTTCAGAGAGGACTGAAAATATAGTGGGGTTGGAGATCCCAGCTGATGAGGAGCAAGGAGAGGTCTGCTTTGTTCTTTGGTGTGGGTCTTTTATGTACGCTTGCAATGAACTGCATGGCAGGCCGACATATGTCTGGTCAAGCATTTGGTACCCAAGTGGCTGATGTTTTGGCCACGTGAGATACGCTTGAGACATATGTTGCAAATAGCAGCGGTGCGATCTGATGCACTCGTCTCAAAAAAGGCCCCCACCAAAGAACTTTTGGAACAACGCGCAGAGGCAGCGTCCTGCACATGCGAAGCTCTGCAGTGTGATGCAGTCGGTGTGCTGCCCATAAGCTGGCCCCTGGAGGGCATCCTGCCTTGTTGGAGATGTGCCTCCTCCTCCTCTCTCTTATCAGGCACCCACGTGGACTCAGTGACCTCATCATCCCCTCCCTCCTCATCACTGGAGCAAACCTGGCAGTATGCTGCAGCTAGGGGAACATGACTGCCAGATTGCTGTCCTTCTTGGGCATCCCCTCTCTCTGGGCTCACGTTACTGCCTTTCTCTAGTTGGGTATCATCATCAGAGCCTTCAAAACGCTGGGCATCCTCATGGGGCATGTACCAACACTGTGCTCAAACAGTTTGGGGGACTGCTCAGGAGGACATGTTGGGGCTAGGGAAGGAGTGACTGATGCCATTGACCTGAGGGAAGAGGCCGTGTTGACAGCTGCTTTGCCAGACAAAGTACCCTGAGCCTGGGGGAGAGAGGATGAAGAGGATGAGGAAAGCTTGGTCATCCACTCTACCAAGTTTTCAGCATGTTGCGGCTCCACACGGCCAGCTGCCGAAAATAAGGACAAGCGTGTCCCATCGCCAAATGCTGATGAGGAAGCACTGTGTCAATGACCAGCACTGTTGCCTCTAGACACAGAGCCTGCTTGCCCTCTTTTATTGTCTCGTGACTGTCTGCCTCTCCTAGTTGGCCTTCCATACATACTAATGGCCTGCAGGGAGATGTAGCTGCACAAAGCTGGGACGTATATATATATATATATATATATATATATATATATATATATATATATATATATATATATATATATATATATATACTAATTATACTGCAGCTAGCAGAATCAACTGCCTGCCTGTAGTATTATTAGTATGAGAACACCAGCAATTGTCTTCAGGCAGCTTTATGTGCACACTGTGCAGGGGACACAGTACACCAACTGTAAATACTGCAGCTGCCTGTGGTATAGGATCAGAAGAACACCAGCAATTGGGGTGGCTTTAAGTGCACACTGTGCAGAGTACACAGTACACCAACAGGAATTTCTGCAGCTGCCTGCAGTATAGGATCAGAAGAACACCAGCAATTGGGGTAGCTTTAGGTGCACACTGTGCAGAGTACACCATACACCAACTGTAATTACTGTAGCTGCCTGTGGTATAGGATCAGAAGAACACCAGCAATTGGGGTAGCTTTAAGTGCACACTGTGCATAGTACACAGTACACCAACTGTAATTACTACAGCTGCCTGCCTGTGGTATAGGATCAGAAGAACACCAGCAATTGAGGTAGCTTCAGGTGCTCACTGTGCAGAGTACACAGTACACCAACTGTAATTAATGCAGCTGCCTGCCTGTGGTATAGGATCAGAAGAACACCAGCAATTGGGGTAGCTTTAGGTGCACACTGTGCAGAGTACACAATACACCAACTGTAATTACTGCAGCTGCCTGCCTGTGGTATAGGATCAGAAGAACACCAGCAATTGGGGTAGCTTTAAGTGTGCACTGTGCAGAGTACACAGTACACCAACTGTAATTACTGCAGCTGCCTACCTGCGGTATGGGATCAGAAGAACACCAGCAATTGGGGTAGCTTTAAGTGCCCACTGTGCAGAGTACACAGTACATCAACTGTAATTACTGCAGCTGCCTGCCTGTGGTATAGGATCAGAAGAACACCAGCAATTGGGGTAGCTTTAAGTGCACACTGTGCAGAGTACACAGTACACCAACTGTAATTAATCCAGCTGCCTGTGGTATAGGATCAGAAGAACACCAGCAATTGGGGTAGCTTTAAGTGTGCACTGTGCAGAGTACACAGTACACCAACTGTAATTACTGCAGCTGCCTACCTGCGGTATGGGATCAGAAGAACACCAGCAATTGGGGTAGCTTTAAGTGCTCACTGTGCAGAGTACACAGTACACCAACTGTAATTACTGCAGCTGCCTGCCTGTGGTATAGGATCAGAAGAACACCAGCAATTGGGGTAGCTTTAAGTGCCCACTGTGCAGAGTACACAGTACACCAACTGTAATTACTGCAGCTGCCTGCCTGTGGTATAGGATCAGAAGAACACCAGCAATTGGCGTAGATTTAAGTACACACTGTGCAAAGGACACAGTACAGAGGAACTTATTATTATACAGGTTTTATATAGCGCCAACAGTTTGCTCAGTGCTTTACAACATGCGCTTTACAACATCTATCTACACTGAATATAGTATATATACAGTACAGACCAAAAGTTTGGACACACCTTCTCATTCAAAGAGTTTTTTTTATTTTTATGAATATGAAAATTGTAGATTCACACTGAAGGCATCAAAACTATGAATTAACACATGTGGAATTATATACTGAACAAAAAAGTGTGAAACACCTAAAAATATGTCTTATATTCTCGGTTTTTCAAAGTAGCCACCTTTTGCTTTGATTACTTCTCCGCACACTCTTGGCATTCTGTTGATGAGCTTCAAGAGGTAGTCGCCTGAAATGGTTTTCACTTCACAGGTGTGCCCTGTCAGGTATAATAAGTGGGATTTCAAGCCTTATAAATGGGGTTGGGACCATCAGTTGCGTTGTGCAGGAGGTGGATACAGTACACAGCTGATAGTCCTACTGAATAGACTGTTAGAATTTGTATTATGGCAAGAAAAAAGCAGCTAAGTAAAGAAAAACGAGTGGCCATCATTACTTTAAGAAATGAAGGTCAGTCAGTCCGAACAATTGGGAAAACTTTGAAAGTGTCCCCAAGTGCAGTGGCAAAAACCATCAAGCACTACAAAGAAACTGGCTCACATGAGGACCGCCCCAGGAAAGGAAGACCTCTGCTGTGGACGATAAGTTCATCCGAGTCACCAGCCTCAGAAATCGCAGGTTAACAGCAGCTCAGATTAGAGAACAGGTCAATGCCACACAGAGTTCTAGCAGCAGACACATCTCTAGAACAACTGTTAAGAGGAGACTGTGTGAATCAGGCCTTCATGGTAAAATAGCTGCTAGGAAACCACCGCTGAGGACAGGCAACAAGCAGAAGAGACTTGTGTGGGCTAAAGAACACAAGGAATGGACATTAGACCAGTGGAAATCTGTGCTTTGGTCTGATGAGTCCAAGTTTGAGATCTTTGGTTCCAACCACCGTGTCTTTGTGCGACGCAGAAGAGGTGAACGGATGGACTCTGCATGCCTGATTCCTACCGTGAAGCATGGAGGAGGAGGTGTGATGGTGTGGGGGTGCTTTGCTGGTGACACTGTTGGGGATTTATTCAAAATTGAAGGCATACTGAACCAGCATGGCTACCACAGCATCTTGCAGTGGCATGCTATTCCATCCGGTTTGTGTTTAGTTGGACCATCATTTATTTTTCAACAGAACAATGACCCCAAACACACCCCCAGGCTGTGTAAGGGCTATTTAACCAAGAAGCAGAGTGATGGGGTGCTGCGCCAGATGACCTGGCCTCCACAGTCACCGGACCTGAACCCAATCGAGATGGTTTGAGGTGAGCTGGACCGCAGAGTGAAGGTAAAAGGGCCAACAGGTGCTAAGAATCTCTGGGAACTCCTTCAAGACTGTTGGAAAGCCATTTCAGGCGACTACCTCTTGAAGATCATCAACAGAATGCCAAGAGTATGCGGAGCAGTAATCAAAGCAAAAGGTGGCTACTTTGAAGAGCCTAAAAAGAACCTAAAATATAAGACATATTTTCAGTTGTTTTCACACTTTTTTGTTCAGTATATAATTCCACATGTGTTAATTCATAGTTTTGATGCCTTCAGTGTGAATCTACAATTTTCATAGTCATGAAAATAAAGAAAACTCTTTGAATGAGAAGGTGTGTCCAAACTTTTGGTCTGTACTGTATATATATATATATATATATATATATATATATATATATATATATATATATATATATATAAACACCTGGGATGCATATATATGTATATATATACACACACACACAATACACTCACTGCAGCTAACTGACTCGCCTCCTGCCTGCTCTAACTCAAATTAAATGAAATGATACTGCCTATCTCTCTCAGCACGCCGGAACACACTACACAAGGCCGACTTCCAGGCAGCCTTATATAGTGTGGGGCATGTACTAAAACCCCTGAGTCATAATTCCAAAGCCACCCTGGCTTTGGCCAATTACAGCTCGCTGTACAGACGGTGCTTTGATTGACCAAGCATGCAGGTCATAGTGCATGCTTGGCCAATCATCAGCCAGCAATGCACTGTGATGTCGCAGTGAAATATGAGCCATGATGTGCCATTCGAATTTGGCGCGAATGGCCCATAACGTTCGAAATTCGCCGAATGGCCAAACCGGCGATGTTCGAGTCGAACATGGGTTTGACTCGAACATGAAGCTCACCTCTACTGGTGACCCCACAATAGGGATAAATCTTTTTCGCAGAAGGGAGTTTAGCAAGACTCGTGGCCATAATTAAAGAAGAAAAGAGGTTTAACCATAAATGACGTAGAGGGCTCTTTACTGTAAGGGTGGCAAGGATGTGGAATACCCTTTTACAGGCAGTGGTCTCAGCGGGGGGCATCAATAGTTTCAAGAAACTATTAGATAACCACCTGAATGACCACAACATAAAGGGCTATACAAGGTAATACTGACATATAATCACACACACATAGGTCGGACTTGATGGACTTGTGTCTTTTTTCAACCTGACCTACTATGCAACTATGTAACAATGTAACTACCTTGACAACCTCCTGTTGCTGTCCCAAGACAAAGAGCAGCTGTTGGTCCACAGGGAGCAGGTTATCTCCACACTGAGCGAATTTGGTTGGTTCCTAAACCTGGAAAAAAGCCTTTTAGATCCAGTCCATCGCCTGATATACTTAGGGGCCCAGTTCAACACGGTGGAAAGTACCATCTCTCTCCCAGTGGAGAAGATCCCAGTAATTCGGGAGAGAATCTCACAAGCTCTGAGCTTCCCATGCCTGAAGGCCTCACAGTGCCTAAAAATTATCGGCACTATGGTCTCTACGACCCCCATGGTCAAGTGGTCTCTGTGGAGGTTATGCTCTTTCCAGACAGGGTTTCTTCAGAAGTGGAAATCAGGAGACAACAATAAATCTATTAACATAACATCAGTGATGAGGAGCAGCCTCTTCTAGTGGCTTCAATGCAGAAATCTGTTCACCTGCCACTCCATTGTCCACGTCTCAAGAGTCATGGTTAGAACCGATGCCAGCAGTGCTGGATGGGGTGCCCTCTGCAGGTCAAAACTTGCTTAAGGCAAGTGGAATACACATCTTCACAACCCGGACTCAAACGTCCTGGAACTTTGGGCAGCCTGGTGTGCCCTCCAACCCTTCACCCATCTCCAGAAAGGGGAATCAGTGTTATTAAGGATGGACAAAACCACAGCGGCCACCTATGTGAAGAGACAAGGGGGCACCTGGAGCTCCACCCTGCTCCAAGAAGTTGAGCCCATCATGTCTTGGGCCCAGAGAAACCTGCCCAATATTTCAACGGTCTTCATCCCAGGAGTTCAAATGTCCAAGCAGACTTCCTGTCAGTTGAACAAAAATGAGTGGTTCCTTCATGTTCGAATGGATCCTGTCCTTGGGATCTATTTTTCATCCCCCTGCAACTTCAAAATCAAGAAGTATTACACTCGGGGCTGTTGCAGCCAGGCCTTTGGAAATAGATGCCCTGACAGATCAGTGGAACTTCAATGGGGTATATGCCTTTCTCCTGGTCTGGGTCATCCTAAGGTTCTTACGGCGACTTCAAGTGGAATCCATCGAAGTGTGGGTGATAGCACCTTACAGGCCGAACAGGCCATGGTTTCCCCTCTTGATCCAGCTCAGCTTCCCGGACCCGGTGCCTCTTCCTCTCAGGCCGGACCTTCTTTCTTAGGGGGTAGTCATGCACCTTTATCCGGCATTACTGGGAGTGATGGTCTGGTTCTTGAGTGGAAGAGCCTGGAATCTCTTGGGTGTAACCTCAAGAGTGATTTCCACCCCCATGAGCTCGAGGAAGTCAAGCACGGATAAAGTCTATGCATGAATTTGGGCCAAGTTCTTTGAATTCTCATCCTCTATGGGCAGATCATTCAGAGATTCAGATATCCAGGATATACTCAGCTTCCTTCAATCCGGCCTAGATCTGTCTCTATCCATCAGCCCTCTCAGGGTCCAAGTCTCAGCCTTATCAGCCTTCTCTGGAACATCATGGACTGTCCACCCTCTAACCCGACAGTCCTTCCATGGGGCGATAAGACTTAGGCCCCAAAGAAGATCAAGATTCCCCAAATGGGATCTTCCTCTTGTTCTTGACTCATTGTCTGGACTAAGTTCCATGGAATCTAACTCACTTTCTATCAAAGACCTTTCTGCAAGAGTCGCTTTCCTGGTAGCCATCACTTCAGCCAAAAGGGTCTCCGAGATTGAGTCCTTGGGTCACAAAGAACCATTCTTGACTTTCTTCCCGGATTGGGTGGTCCTCATCCCTATGCTCAGCCCAAACCAAAGCCACTTCTGTGTTCCATGAGAACCAAGAAATTTTCCTTCCTACATTCAGGGCCCCGGGGTCCATTGTAGTTCACCCTCTGGATGTAGGCAAAATACTGAAGGAATACCTGTAAGTTACTTCCTCCTTTAGATGCTTCGACTACCTGTTTATCCTGCATTCCGGCAGTAACAGAGGGAAGCGAGCTTTAACCAGAACGATTGCAACCTGGATCGTCCAATCCATCCAGCAGGCTTATAGGGCTAAGGGCTTGGCTCCTCCAGAGGCAGTGATGGCACATTCCACCAGGGGCATAGCAGCTTCGTGGGCAGCAGCCCGGCATGTGGCTCCAGACATTATCTGCAAAGTGGCCTCATGAGCCTCCATTAATACTTTTATGTCAAATTACTGCATAGAGCCTGCTTCTCTATCTTCTGTGAACTTTGGTTTAAAAATCCTGTCTGTTGATGGGTCAAATTAAACTCCATGGCAGACCGAGTTCCCACCCATTGGTCAAGAGTAGCCTAGTTACCGAATGCAGTCTCTACCAGTGAGCTCAAATTTATGGGAGTGGGGTCCTATAGCATTGGAGAGGAGGGGGGGTTAACCCACTTGTAGGCTTCCCTGGAGCCCATCAGGAAATGTATGGTAAGTATCTGATAAATGTTCCATTATATAAATTTAATTGCAGACAACGTTAACATTTTTGGGTGGCCTGGTTTGATGCAAATGTTGACAGAGTTTATGGATAGAGGTGGAAGAAGAAAGTGTTGGAACTGTTTCGTACATCGGAATTGTATTGTACCACTTATGCTGCGTACACACAATCGGACTATCCAATGGACAATCGTGTGTACGCTCCGGCGGACTTTTTCTTCCAAAAGTCCGGCAGACTTTGAAAGAAGTCTTGACTCAAAATCCTCCCATCTGTATGCTAGTTCGCTGGACTTTTGAAATTAATGGACTTGCCCACACATGGAGTAAAGTCCATTAATTTTGAACATGGCTCTAGGTAGGCGGAATTAGTGAAGAAAGTCAATGTCGCCGCCTCCATTGGCGAGATTGACATCTGGCTAGGCCCGTCACCTGGTATGTATTTATAGGGGAACCCCTACCCAGAAAAAATGGTGTGGGGACCCCCCCAAAGTCCATAGCAGAGCTTTATCTGAGCACGCAGCCCGGCTGGTCAGGAAAGGGGGTGGGGACGTGCGAGCGCCCCTCCTCCTGAGCCATACCAGGCCTGGTGCCCTCAACTTGGGGGGTGCTTTGGGGAAGGGGGACCCCCACCCCAAAGCACCTTGTCCCCATGTTGATGAGAACACGGGCCTCTTCCCGACCTGGCTGTTGGATGTCGGGGTCTGCGGGAGGGGGGCTTATCGGAACCCAGATTCTGGCCCCCTACCCCACCTTTCCCCCTATTCACCTGGGGAAAAAAGTGTACATAAAAAAACACAACACGGGTTTTTAAAGTACTTTATTAGACAGCTCCAGGGGGTCTTCTTCCGTCTTCATGGGGTCTTCTCGTCGGGCTCCTCCGCTATCTTCTACTCTTTTGCTAGCTCTTTTACTCTTTTACTCCGTGTGTGGGCAAGTCCGTTCATTTCAAAAGTCCGGTGGAAATGTAGAAATAGTGTATTTAAAAAGACTGTCAGTGTGGACAATCGCTTATTGTAAAAAGTAACTAAGTGTTCGTGAAATTGGGCCTGAGTTTTCAAGATGGCAGATTTCCTCCATAATTCAGGTGTTTGGCACCACATTTTCTTCCTGTCTCAGGAAGATAAATGGAGGTTCTCTGTGCCAGCATGGTCATTGCTGAAGGCCAATTGTGGGCCTTCTTACAAGCAGGCTGGGAGGGGAGGGACTGCCCAGCATGCGGGGAGAGCTACTAAATATCGGAGGCACTTTCTGGCACATGAATTTTCCCCTCCAGGGTTTCACATTGCTGTTGTGACACGTCTTGCTTTTAGGCCTTTGGGTTCTATGAGTGTGAAGGGTTGCAGGGAACTCCCTTTCTGGGAGGCCACCATGCAATGTTGTACTATAAGTGCTGTGACATTAGGGTGTTTAGCTCAAGTGGTTAGATGCATTTTTAGTCCACATCGGGCAGGCATTTATAGTTAAGGGCCTGGTAGCCCACGTTTATTAAAGGAAAAACAAAACAATAGTCCATCCAGGAATCCCACGCAGGGGTTTAACTTCATTCAGCACACAAATGAAAACATACCAAGCCACCTGGCTCGCAATTGTTAGCAGTTCCTCTGCTTGCTCCCAACAGATTTATCAATTCTTTCCAGCCCCCTGGACTCACCGACTTCCTGACTCTCAAGGCTGTCAGCCTTTCCCAGTCCCTTACACGGACTACAGTCTTCCACAGGGCAGACCACTCTCCAAACACAGGCTTGTCTTCAAACAGCAGCAGCAAGCTGCTCACACTCCACCATCCTCCACACTCTACTCCCAACAGCCTCTCGTTATATGGGCTGTGTGCAGCTGGGCACACACCCTTCTCCTTATCATCAAGACCCGAACACATAGTTGGAGATCCCGTCCCACCCATGACTCTCAGGGATCTCCAAACTACAGAATCCCATTTGGAGCTAGCAAAACCTGAAGAAAACTGACAGAGCAGTTTTCTCCATTTAAACACTACACTCTGTAGTCTTGCAGTCCGCAGATATGCAAAATCTGTGTCTGTGTCTCGTTTTCCTCCATTTTTATAAGGACAGAGCCTCTCTCTGTCACAGTGCCTATAGGAAAAAGACTCCAGAAATCCCCCACATAGAGGTGGAAAGATGTCTTTGAGTAGAAAGAAACACCGGAACCTTTACAGAAACACCGGAACCTTTACAGAAACATCGGAACCTTTACAGTGCTGTCCTATGCTCAGCTTCAAGTCTGAGTCACCACATGAACCTCAGATGTAAAAGAGCCATTATAAAGATTCAGTGTGGATGGGATCATGAAAGCTAGAGAAAGAAGCTATAGGACAATAGGCTTTGTTTAACCACTTAACAACCGGCCCATAGCCGAATGACAGCTACAGGGCAGTTGTTTAACTCTGGGAGGCCGTCATATGACGTCCTCCCAGAATTCCGCTCTTGCGCGTCCCCTGGGTGCCGTTTACCACGTGATCGCTCCGTCAAATGACGGAGCGATCACTTGTAAACAAACCGGCGTCATAACAGTGGAGGGTACAGCGGAGGGGGAAGAGATCGGTGTCAGCAGCACTGTGGGCTGCATCTGCAGTGCTCACATCGCTGCTCACCGAAATTTAACCCCTCAATTCCCTGCCATTACTCTGCAATACCCTGCAATACTCTGCAGTACCTGCAAATACTCTGCAATACCCGCAAATACTCTGCAATACCCACAAATACTCTGCAATACCCTGCAATACTCTGCAATACCGCAAATACTCTGCAGTACCAGCAAATACTCTGCAATACCCGCAAATACTCTGCAATACTCTGCAATACCCGCAAATACTCTGCAATACCCACAAATACTCTGCAATACTATGCAATACCCACAAATACTCTGCAATACTCTGCAATACCCGCAAATACTCTGCAATACTCTGCAATACCCACAAATACTCTGCAATACTCTGCAATACCCGCAAATACTCTGCAACACCCGCAAATACTCTGCAACACTAGCCAATACTCTGCAACACCCGCCAATACAACACCTGCCAATACTCTGTAACACCTGCCAATACTCTGCAACACCCGCCAATACTCTGAAACACCCGCTAATACTCTGCAACACCAGCTAATACTCTGCACTACCCTCCAATACTCTGCAGTACCCGCCAATCCTCTGCAGTAAAATTCCAGCCAATACTCTGTAATACCCTGCCAATACTCTGCAATACCCTGCCATAAATTGCCATACTCGGAGATACCCAGCCATACTCGGAGATACCCTGCAATACCCAGTCATAGTCGGTGATACCCTGCAATACCCAGCCATAGACATCCCCCCCCCCCCTCCCGCCGCCCTCCGGTGCTTCTACCGACTTGCCAATACGATCAAAGCCAGAATCTTCTTTTTTTTTTTTTTTTTTTTTTTTCAGGCTTTCCAGCCTAGAGGTGAGATGTGGGGTCTTATTGACCCCATGTCTCACTGTAAAGAGGACCTGCCATGCCATATTCCTATTACAAGGGATGTTTACATTCCTTGTAATAGGAATAAAAGTGATCAAAAAATGAATTTTTGGGGAAAAAAATGTCAAACTAAAATAAATAAAGTAAAATGAACAATAAATTTTTTTTTTTTTAAAGCGTTGCCTATGGGGATTTTTAAGAAGCGACGTTTGGCGCTATTCCACGAGCGTGTGCAATTTTGAAAAGTGACATGTTAGGCATCTATTTACTCAGCGTAACTTCATCTTTCACATTATGCAAAAATTGGGCTAACTTTACTGTGTGTTTTTTTTTTAAGCACAAAACTGTTTTTTTCCAAAAAAAAGCATTCGAAAAATTGCTGCGCAAATACCATGCGAGATAAAAAGTTGCAACGACCACCATTGTATTCTCAAGGGTGTTTGCTAAAAAAACATATATAATGTTTTGGGATTCTATGTAATTTTCTAGCAAATAAATGATGATTTTTACATGTAGGAGAGAAATGTCAGAATTGTCCTGGGTGCTCCAGATCGACTGATGGCGCTCCCTGCATGTTGGGCCTCTGTATGTGGCCACACTGTGTAAAAGTCTCACACATGTGGTATCACCGTACTCGGGAGTAATAGCAGAATGTGTTTTGGGGTGTAATTTGTGGTATGCATATGCTGTGTGTGAGAAATAAACTGATAAACTGATAATATGACAATTTTGTGAAAAAAAAAAAGTAAAAAAAAATCTTGATTTTGCAAAGAATTGTGGGAAAAAATGACAACTTGAAAAAACTCATCATGCCTCTTACTAAATACATTGGAATGTATTCTTTCCAAAAAGGGGTCATTTGGGGTATATTAGTACTTTTCTGGCATGTTAGGGTCTCAAGAATTGAAATAGGCCGTCAGTATTAGAAAGCCTGATGGCGGTGCTTGGTTTTCGGGGCCCCGTATGCGGCTAGGCTCCTAAAAAGTCCCACATATGTGGTATCCCCGTACTCAGGAGAAGCAGCAGAATTTATTTTGGGGTGTCATTTCACATATGCCCATAGCATGTGTGAGCAATATATCATTTAGTGACAACTTTGTGTAAAAAAAAAAAAAAAAAAGTTTGTAATTTTCCCGCAACTTGTGGCAAAATATAAAATATTCCATGGACTCAACATGTCTCTCAGCAAATAGCTTGGGGTGTCTATTTTCTAAAATGGGGTCATTTGTGGGGGTTTTGTGCCATCTTGGCATTTTATGGCCTTCAAAACTGTAATAGGTAGTGAGAAGTGAAATCAAAAATTTACGCCCTTAGAAAGCCTGAAGGCGGTGCTTGGTTTTCGGGGCCCGTACGCTGCTAGGCTCCCAAAAAGTACCACATATGTGGTATCCCCGTACTCAGGAGAAGCAGCAGAATTTATTTTGGGGTGTCATTTCACATATGCCCATAGCATGTGTGAGCAATATATCATTTAGTGACAACTTTGTGTAAAAAAAAAAAAAAAAAAAAATTTTTTGTCATTATTCAATCGCTTGAGGCAAAAAAATAAAATATTCAATGGGCTCAACATGCCACTTATCAATTTCCTTAGGGGGTCTACTTTCCAAAATGGGGTCATTTGGGGGTGTTTTGTACTGCCCTGCCATTTTAGCACCTCAAGAAATGAGATAGGCAGTCGTAAACTAAAAGCTGCGTAAAATTCCAGAAAACGTACCTTAGTTTGTAGATGTGACAACTTTTGCGCAAACCAATAAATATACAGTTATTGACTTTTTTTTTTACCAAAGACATGTGGCTGAATACATTTTGGCCTAAATGTATGACTAAAATTGAGTTTATTGGATTTTTCTAATAACAAAAAGTAGAAAATATCATTTTTTTTCAAAATTTGCGGTCTTTTTACGTTTATATCGCAAAAAATAAAAATCGCAGAGGCAATCAAATACCATCAAAAGAAAGCTCTATTTGTGGGAAGAAAAGGACGCAAATTTTGTTTGGGTACAACATTGCATGACCGCGCAATTACCAGTTAAAACAGCGTAGTGCCAAATTGTAAAAAGACCTCTGGTCATTGACCAGCAAAATGGTCCGGTCTGAAAGTGGTTAAGGGTGTTTAAGTGCCCAGTGGTCAAGTGGTTAAAAAGAAACATGCAACTATTCTGTGTTCCCTTTACTCTTCATACACATGCAGGCAGATGCCTACATGGGATTAACATATATTTCTGTGTTATGCCGCGTACACACGATTGGAATTTCAGCCAGGAAAAGACTGATGAGAGCTTTTCATCGGAAAATGCGACCGTGTGTAGGCTCCATCGAAATTTAGCTGTCTGAATTTCCGCCAGCAAAAAATTTATAGCATGTTCTCAATTTTCCAGACTGAAAAACGTTCTATTGGAAATTCCGATTGTGTATATGCAATTCCGACATGCAAAAACTCACGCATGCTCAGATTCAACTACGAGATGGAAGCTATTGCCTGCTGGCTATTGAACTTCCTTTTTCTAGTCCCCTCGTATGTGTTGTACATCACCGCGTTCTTGACAGTCGGAGTTTGGTGTGACTGTGTGTATGCAAGACAGCTTGAGCGAAATCCTGTCGGAATTCCGTCTGGAAAACCATCAGAGCTTTTTCCGATGAGAATTCTGATCGTGTGTACGCGGCATAAGAACTTGTTTTCCCTAGCTGTGCTCATTTCCTCACATTAGTTTAGCCAGCCAGGTGCCAAATGTTACCATTTTGATATTTGAACTCATTCAATGTTATCCTATGTGTCCATGCACACAGTCTTGTTTTTTGCCGTTTTTATGCAGTTGCGTTTAACCTCGTTTTTCCAGACGCAAAAAAATGGGCTCAGACGCAAAAATTTCCATGTTTCAGATGCAAAACGCAGCTAAGCGCGGCACCCGCGTTTAGCCGCGTTTAGCCGCGTTTGCGTTTATAATCGTTTTTAAAGGAACCCAATTTTTGGACCTGAAAACTCAAAAATATGATCTGAGAATGACATTTTGTGACCCAAATTTGGGGGCCCATATCTTTTCAACTGCCCCTGAACTCATTCAATGTTATCCTATGTGTCCATGCACACAGTCTCGTTTTTTGCCGTTTTTATGCAGTTGCGTTTAACCTCGTTTTTCCAGAAGCACAAAAATGGGTTCAGACACAAAAATGTCCACGTTTCAGACGCAAAATGTGGCAAAACGCAGCAAAATGCAGCGTTTGCGTTTATATCCGTTTTTAAAGGAACCCAATTTTTTGGACCTGAAAACTCAAAAATATGATCTGAGAATGACATTTTGTGACCCAAATTTGGGGGCCCATATCTTTTCAACTGCCCCTGAACTCATTCAATGTTATCCTATGTGTCCATGCACACAGTCTCGTTTTTTGCCGTTTTTATGCAGTTGCGTTTAACCTCGTTTTTCCAGAAGCACAAAAATGGGTTCAGACACACAAATGTCCACGTTTCAGACGCAAAACGTGGCAAAACGCAGCAAAATGCAGCGTTTGCGTTTATATCCGTTTTTAAAGGAACCCAATTTTTTGGACCTGAAAACTCAGAAATATGATCTGAGAATGACATTTTGCGACCCGAATTTGGGGGCCCATATCTTGGGGCCACTTATTGCCAGGAACCCCAAATTTGGTATGCAGACACTGTGGAACTATCACTACAACATATCCAAATTTGAGGTTTCTATCACCAAGTGACCCCGAGATAGGGGGCCCCAAATTCGGGTCTCAAAATGTCATGCACTTTTCTGCATCAGAGAATGACATTTTGCGACCCGACTTTGGGGGCCCATATCTTGGGGCCAATTATTTCCAGGAACCCCAAATTTGGTATGCTGACACTGTGAATCTAGCACTACAACATATCCAAATAACCAAGTGACCCCGAGATAGGGTTATTGTTTAGGATTAAGGGTTGGATTAGGGTTAGGGTTGTTTAGGGTTAGTGTAAGGGATAGGGTTAGCTGTTAGGGGTAGGGTTAGTGTTAGGGGTTAGGGTTAGTGGTTAGTGTTAGGATGAATGGTTAGGGTTAGGATTCTGGATATTTTGAATAAGGCATTAGAAAATATTATACTACCATATACAGCAGCAAAGAATTAAAATATATTAATCAATACATATTTCACGATAAAAATATAAAACATGTGTGTGCAGCTGCGTACCTATCCCGACAAGTTTTTTAATTTTAGCCGGATGTCCATTGTCACATTTGATCTGCTCTTAGAAAAAGTACGACCTGATCTGACATTCGTGGACACCAATATGAGAAACAGTGTGTCACCAGAGGAACTGCTGTTGGTAACGATAAGGTATGTGTATATATTTATAAAATATATTTATCTATAGATGTACAGATGAATTTTTTTTCTCTGTCCTTTATTTAAAAAAAATAATAATGTCTATTTATAGCAAATTATCCAATTTTTTAAAATATCTAAAATTTTCTTGTGGCAATTTTTAACATGTTAAAAATATATTAAAATTGGCCAAATAAATTTAAAACAATTATAAAAATCTAATTAACATAGATTTGCTTTTAAATAAAACAATTTGAAACTAGAAAACATGAATAAAAACATATATTAAGATTAAAAAATAAATAATTAACTATTTTTATATTGTTTTATATGAGAAATAATGAAAACATGTTAAAAATTGCCACAAGAAAATTTTAGATATTTAAAAAAATTGGATAATTTGCTATAAATAGACATTATTTTTTTTAAAATAAAGGACAAAGAAAAAATTCATCTGTACATCTACAGATAAATATATTTTATAAATATATACACATACCTGATCGTTACCAACAGACGTTCCTCTGGTGACACACGGTTTCTCATATTGGTGTCCACGAATGTCAGACCAGGTCATACTTTTTCTAAGAGCAGACATCCGGCTAAAATTAAAAAAACTTGTCGGGGTAGGTACGCAGCTGCACATACATGTTTGTGAAATATCCAACGGACATTCACTGTCCCATCAACGGATGGGCCCAATATCGATGAGCTCTGACTCTGGACCTCTCACGAAATTTGTGACGACGTTGCTGTCTCATCAAGAGCAACATCAGGAGCATTTCATGACATATATTCAATATGGGATCCATTTCAAAATATATACCACAGAAAGAGATGCAAGTGTACAACTGCTCTCTATGCTACTGCTGCTCACTCTGATCAAAATAGCAGAAATAGTTAAAAAAACATGCTTTGAGAGCTTGGGGAGGGTCTACATGATGTTATCTTTATAAACGCTTATAAACGCAAATGCGGCTAAACGCGGCCGAACGCAGCATGAAAACGCGCATTTTAGCTTTTTTTGAGCAGAGTTTTCACCTGCGTCTCGTGTGCATGAGGCCTTACTCTGCTGAAGAGGTCAACCCTTTGAGGGGGGGTGATGGGAGCTTAATCGGGGGAACTTGAAGGGGGTTCCAAGTCTTAGGACATTATTTACTTTATGGCTGTTGATCATGGACTTACTGCCTTTATGGATTACTGCCAATCATGGACTCTAAGTTACCTCTTGTTTATTATTGTCTAAATGGACTCTTGCCTTAAAGTGATTGCTTTATGGATTTGCCTTCTGTATAAGGTATGCACAGTCTGTGGGATATTAGAAGGGCTCTGCAATGAAACAGTGCTGAAAATGTTTCTTGAGAACTTTTACTGTGATCAGCAACTACTTCAGTAAAGGACATTTGTTTATTTATTTGCTTTGCCTGGACTAAAGTCTCTGAAAGGGGTGAATGCACATTATATCAAAAGAACAGTGCTTGAAATACAACAAGGGGACTGAGTTAGAAGAGATGCAATACATGGGCCTAACACACAGAGTGCTATCCAGAGGAAGCTACTGTGTGTAGCTAAGGGTTACAGTTCCTGTGTCATATGCAAAGCCATCCAGCCGGGAGATGGGTGACATGGCAAAGGTGACAGCTACTCTTCTCATTGAGGGGGTTAATTGCTGGGCACCGGCAGTTCCCCACTCTTTGGGAGCATGCCTGCAGCATAGTTTACCTAGGGACCCAGCCTGGTGTCACGGGAGAGATGTATGTGGTACCTTGGGAGAATAAAAGCATGCAAGGAGGTTGGAGAGAAAGAGAGCATTTCTTGTTTTCCATAGCAACCATGGGATTAGTCACTGGGAGAGAGACGATGCGAATGCTGGATTGGTGGGGACCCGTACAGGCTCTGTGGTCCCTAAATGCTGCACACCTGGGGAGTGGCATCCTCCAACAGAAGGAGTGTCTGACGTGTACAAGTGTCATCAGTGTAATAAAGTCAGCCACAGATTACAAAGAGGTAAGAGTGCAGTTGCGGCTCACTTCTAAGCTCGGAAGATCTGCCTTAATGTGGACTGTCACATGACCACAGCTCCCTGCCTTGGAATTAGGCAGTATTGATTGCAGTTCCATTTGTCTCCACTACGGCATCTAAGCCCCGCCTAAACACATGTGCAATAAACTATCACAACCCTAAAGAAAAGTGACTGGTGCCCAACATTTTAACCAACCTGAGGACAAGAATTGTACCTGTCCCTGAGTGTAATGTGCCTGAGACAATAATCAAAAAAGTAAGTGATTCTGGGATATTTATGATGTCAGTACACCAGCATAGACATAATGCTGTGGATAAGCTGGTTGTTTTTATACTGTAGGAAATCCTCTTTATTTCTCATTTATTTCCTCATAAGGATAACATTATTTTAAGAACTAGATACTCCTTTAATGCTGGTAGTCTCTGCTCTCCGTATTTAGGTTTCATCCTAAAGAATTTTCCTTCACTGTTTTGATGCAAGATACTGCCTTGTTTAAGTCTGATTCTGGAGGGTCCCAATATAGGTACTCCAGATTCCATTGCCACCATTTGTTGGTGAGTTTAACATGATATTGTACAGGAGTTTGGTTTGATAGGTAGGGCATCCCTATTCAGAATCATCAAATCAATTGCTTACAGGTGGAATTATTTGCCAGTCTGCTAGCTAGTGAATGCTCATGGCAAACTTGCAAGCATTCTTCTCTATAGGCTAAAGGAAAGAAACCTTCAGTGTGCAGCTCCCCTCTCAGCCCCCTCTTATACTCAACTAAGCCCAATCCAGCAATGTGTACTAGAGCAGAAGTTCTCCCGGGTCTGTCCCTCCAATTGCTCCTACTGCTGTCAATCACACCCAGTGAGAAGGTAGGGAGGTGCGGGACCAAGCCACTATCTGTGTGTCTATGAGATGCATGAATGCCCCCAGACCAAGCAGCTTGCTTTGGGGGCAATCAGTGGGGGAGAGGCCAGGAGAGCCGGTGGGGGACCTGAGAAGAGGAGGATTGGGGATGCTCTGTGAAAAACCATTGCACAGAGCAGGTAAATATGACAGGTTTGTTATTAAAAAAAAATCTGAACCTTTACAAACGCTTTAAATAGAATAGAAAAGAGAGCACACCAGATTGCACAAAACACTACCACATTTAATAAACAAAAGACAATAGTTGCATTTAAAGCAGAGCTTCATCCAAAAGGGGAAGTTACGCTTTAAGTCCTCTTCCCCCTCTTCTACCTAATTTGACATGCAATCTTTTTTTGGAGGTGGGGTGCAGGTATCTTGTTTTGACAGGTACCTCTTCCCCCTCCTTACAGTCTTCTGGGACACAGAAGACTGTGGAACTATTCACAGATCACAGCACACCTCACACAGGCACAGTGGGCAGCCGACTGCAAAATCACAAGCAACACATTCGGCTGCCCACAGTTAAGATGCCAGCATGGGGAACCCCGAAGGCTGGTGAAGAACTAGCCTGGGTGAGGATAGAGCTGGATTCATAGACAGGTATGTGTTCTATTATTAAACTGTTACAGAGTGGAGAACCACTTTAAAATTAGAAATTGTGATCAATAGAATATCAGAAGCTGAATTTCCCCATCAGTACTATCAGTACCATCGATCTGTGCTGAAGAAGAATTCTCAAGCTCCAAGGTGGTGCCATCAAATAGAGGAGGTAATGCAGATTAAGATAACAGTCAAGGGTAGGAATGAATGTAGGATGCCAAAACCATGTACTGCCTGATGTGCAGGATATCAAAGATGGGACAGCTGGGTTGCACCAAAAAAAACCTGTCAGCTCCGGTCAGAGATGCTGTACTTATGATCCAACATTAGTGCCATGAGCTGTTGTGTTCTGACGGGGGCATGTCCAACAGACTGACATACACAAGGGCCGATTGTCTGACGTTTTTTTTTTCAACCGGCCATTGTCTCCTGACATTCGGCCTGTGTGTACCCGGCTTTAAGGTGCTGCACAGCCAGAACAATGCCACAGAAAGCAAACATGGGTTATTGTTCTCTCAAACCATGTGATGACAAGGGAAAGCATTGAGTGGGCTGCAGGAAAGGTAGAAAGCTGTAATCTCTTCACATCCTAAACAATTTATGAATACCAGTCTATGCCTGTTAGCCAGCACAATGGGAACATTGGAAGCTGAAAAAGGAGGAGAAAAGCTCACAACTCCAATGAAAAGTGTCAATTTCAGGCTGTGCAAGAAATAAGTCTTGCATCCCCCCAACAACATTCCACTGGAGAAGGAAAAAATGTACTATGCGGAAATATTTTTTATAAAAGGGAATGGGGAGAAGGAAAATAACAACCTAGATGGAACAAGAATAAAACTGTAATAATGCTGGCTAATACTATAGGTTGAGAACCACTAGATGCCCCTAAAGGACCTAATTGGTAAAAGAAGAACACTGGATGTTGGTGCAAACTCAGTATAAAACAGTAGATGTAATATAAGAAAAAAGCACAATGATATGTACCAGGGTATAAAAACCAAAATAATGTTAGTAAAAGTAGTATCATTACCACAATATATGAACTTCTGGGTCTTCATTGAGGTCATAATGGGACAAGGTGCTCATGTTGAACCCTTCTTTATTGTCTTATTATAAAACCCTAATTTTTGGGGAGGAGAAAAGAAAAAAAGTAATATGTGCCACATTTTCCTTTGGCACATAAATAGGCATTTGTTTAGATAACAAAGATTTATTTTGTGCAATGATATGTGTAATCCATTGTGGTTTACAGACAACATTTTTAGGTTTATCAGTGAGTTTGATACCTAGAACTGGATCCGATTTTGGAATGCCCCATTTCTTGTATAGGATTAATTTAATTTGAAATGCTTTGGTGTTGTTCCGAGCGGTAAATCTTCCTTGTTCAGATTATTAGCTGAAGAATTTTGGTATCTATTTTAGGCCTAATGAGATTATCTTTACCATACCAATTTTCTGTTTTCTGTTATTTTGTTTTTGTGTCCTTGTTTTTTGTAATACTGAGTTTTTGAGCTATTCCTATGTAAAGTGTAAACCTGACTAAAGGGGATGTTTCTTATCTATATTATATGGTTGCAGCACAGAAGTAGAAATTGTCACCTTACTTATCAACTTTAGAACTTGAAAAATGAGGGACGTGGTTACTGCATGCCGCTGGTCGGACGTGTTTGAGCAGAGTTCTGTCGCACCACAGGCCTAAACACCTATGGCAATGCCTGCCAAAGCCGTCAGATCCCGCACTAACCCAGGCAAATGTTTGGGGAGAGGCCCCGCAATATCTTTCACCTCCTTGGGCTCCATAAAGTGGTTCCTAGCCGCGGAGAAGCACAGTCCTGGTGCGCGGCCTTCACGGGCCTGAACCTCGAGGTCCTGTGGATCCTGCTCCGAGCACACAGCGTCACCTCGTGAGAGCTCCCCTGCCTCCTCATAGGGATCGGAGCTCATGGAGGACCCTGGTTCTCCCGCTGGCTCTGAGATGTCATCACTGGTAAGCAAATTGAAAAGGGAAATGGTGGGGATGTTCTACAGTCTTGAGAAATCAATCAAGAAAGAAAACACAGCGGTATGTTCTGACATGTCACACTTATTGGAGAGAATGGAAGAAACTGAAAAAAGACAAGACTCCCAAGTAGCAGCCATTAAAGAGCTGCAGATTTCTGTGAAGAGACTTGCATTAGCTCCCACCTCCTCTCTCTACAAATTAGAAGATTTAGAGAACAGAAATCGCAGAAACAATCTACGCATTCGTGGGTTGCCGGAAACTAAAGATACCCATCTTGAACCCGGGATTAGAGGTATCCTAAACGCTATTCTGGTACACTTTGTTTGGGTGCACAGGGTCCTTCGTCCACGTAATTTAGCTACAGACTTGCCCAGGGATGTGGTCTGTCATCTGCATTACTTTGAGGATAAAAACGCCATAATGACTAAATTATATGGCATTTCAAATATTGATTTTGATGGCGCCTCATTATATTCCCTAATCTCTCCAAAGAGCATCGTACAGCACTCAAACCACTTCTGGATCAATTGATGCCTCATTGATGCCTCATTGCTACCAAAAATGGCCGTTCCTCAACCCTTAGGTTCCCAGAATATCTCCCTGCATTCTTCTGTGATATTGGAATCCCCCTGGTAGATCTCCCTGGATGGCAAGACATGCTACTGGATTTCTCTACTTCTCTGGATCCCATGTGGAGAAACACTCCTCTTAAAAAGAAGTACTGTACCAGCACTCCAGGTACCTCAGAAAAAGGGTGAGAATTACATTCCCACAACTCATTTAACTCATATGTTGTGCATTCAGTGATGGCAGTCACTTTAGTGTTTGCTATATTACTGTGTGAATACCACCATACTGATGCCAAGTACTGAATGCAGTTGTCTTATTCTTCTTCGATATTAGTCATCCACTTTTGTTCTAATTTCGTACTGTTAATGGATTTTTTCTTTCCTTTTTTTGATTGTTCTCCATTTTACCTAATGCCAGAGGTTTATACTTATAGTTAAACTGTTTATTTCTATAGCCAGACCAGGATGAGACCCCTGACTCCCAAACCATGTGTCGTTTTTGCTTTTGCCACATAACTTACGCCCCTCCTTCTCCTTCTGAGGTTGGTGGGTGTGAGTGGCCCCTATGATTTGTTTTGGCGACCCCCTATATGGGGTCACATGGGTCACTTGCTCTCACAATCTCTACGGAACACCGCGGTAAGCTGTGTTATTCTAAATTGTTTCCCATTGGTTTCTTTGTACTACTAAATGTGCTTTACTTACATGATTACCCTCCTCCTCCCATACTTTTCTCTCCCTCCTCTCCCCCCTCTTGCTGGTCTAGATGGCACCACGGGCTGAAAATGCACATTCCAAACTCCCAATGGCTACTCTAAATATTCTCTCATACAATGTTAGAGGCCTGAAACACGCTACCAAATGGCACCAAATACTACGCACCTTACACATACTACTCCGGTTAGGCTCTTCTCACCTCCCCAAAATGGTATTACAGCCTTTCGGATACGAATAAAGCCAAAGAAGTGGCTATTGGATTCAGCAGAAATGCGTCCTTCCAGCTTGAGGAGATATTGATGGATACCCATGGTAGGTTTCTGTTTTTGAGGGGCTCTATAGGCAACACCCAATGCACATTAGCAACTATTTACTGCCCGAATCATAATCAACCTTTTTTCATGTCTCAAGTTTTGACCAAACTAGCAGCTTTTACAAAGGGAATTACTATTCTGGCAAGTGATATCAATATGCCACTTGACCCCATTATGGATACATCCCAGGGACGATCCAACATACCATTCAAATGCTTATCCTTCATTAAGAAAAGACTACACAAGCTCCAGTTAATTGATGCATGACATACACTTCACCCTAAAGACGAGGACTACTCTCTATATTCCAAAACACATAACTCTTATTCCAGATTTTATAACATTTTCCTAGACCACTTTCAACTTCCCCTTTTGAAATCAACCTCTATAGGTATAGCTTCTTTGTCCAACCATGCTCCGGTCTCTATTCGCCTAGCTATCCCCTCTCTACCCAAACACACCACTAACTAGAAGCTCAATGATTCCCTCCTGTCTAACCCTGCTGATGCTTCTCTATTAGCCACCGCCATGAAACAGTACTTCTCAGAGAATGGGTCAACAGATACAGCTCCCTCCTTACTCTGGAACGCCTATAAGGCCACAGTGAGGGGTAGACTTATCGAGCTGGGAGCTAGAAGACAGAGAGAGCAGGGTCAGCAGCTTAATGATTTAATATTACAAATAGCAAACCTAGATAGACAACACAATTTGTCCTTACATAAATCCCATCTGGAAGCCCTAATGCAGAAAAGAGAGGAACTGAAAGCTCTTCTAGACTCTCAGACTAAAAATACATTTTTAATTTTCTCCCAAAAAGTATATGAATGGGGTGACAAACCTGGTAAACAACTTGCTCATTTCATTCTGGCAAAGAAATCTGCCTCCTTTATCTCCAAAGTCAAATCCTGGCCTATTCTTCCCCCCCAAATCGCCAAAGCATTTAAAGAATTTTACACTATAGCTCTACAGCGTCAAAAGGGCTCTAGATACCCTCACCCCCACTAGAAAAACGTACACGTATATTATCTTACCTGGAACAAGCAAACTTACCTAGACTTTCCTGCAAAACTCTCAAACATTTGGAGTCTGACTTCACGATAGAAGAGTTTCAAACAGTGTTGAAAAGTACCCCATCGGGTAAAGCACCTGGCCCGGACGGGTTTACCGCACTGTATTATAAGACTTTTAGCAACATTCTCCTTACACAATTAATATCTTATGCCAACTCCATCTCGAAAACCACAGGGTACCGATCCAAATCTCTGGCTGCCCACATCACCATCATCCCCAAACCTGGTAAAGACCCTACCTTCTGTGGCAGTTACCGCCCCATATCCCTACTAAATCTTGACGCCAAACTTATTGCCAAAGTTATGGCCACTAGATTACTACCTCTTTTACCCAAGTGGATTTTGGCAGACCAAACAGGTTTCATCCCAGCTAGGGAGGCCAGGGATAGTTCCCTACGCACCCTATCACTAATCCACCATATCCGGAGGTGCTCCCAGTCCACCCACCTTCTATCCACTGATGCCGAAAAAGCGTTTGATAAGGTGGACTGGGAATACCTTAGGAGAAAAGAGAGGTAGAGCAGTGCCGCTCTGAGAGTAGTATGTCTATTAAAACATGGCTTTATTTATAATTTAAAAGATGTGCGTTTACATTTGAGTAGATAAAAACAGGCATAATAGACCCCCGCGGCCATCCTAAGCTATCATCCGGTGTGTCTGATGAAGGAGCACGCATGCTCCGAACGCGAGTGCTGTAGCTACGCCCCCGATCTCAAGCAGCTGACGCTCTCCACCTGCTGACGTGCTCATTGTAGAACACAAACACCCCGGAGCGACGGACGCCACCGAAAGCGACCGGGGTCTGATTCCCTACTACAGCCCAGCAAGACACATCGGATGATAGCTGAGGACGGCTGCGGAGATCTATTATGCCTGTTTTTATCTACTCAAATGTGAGTGCACATCTTTTAAATTATAAATAAAGCCATGTTTTAATAGACACTACTCTCAGAGCGGTTCTGCTCTACCTCACTTTTCTCCTATGTTACAGAGTCTTTTCTGCTCTCTGGAGCCGGCTACCACTCACAACATTCACCAGATCTCATTAACATAAGTCTGAACTGAAAAAAACTGTTCTGAATTGCCACACGAAAAAAAAAACCCAGCCTTTTCTCATCCTCATTTTTTATCAACCATCTTGTGACTGTTCACTAGCAGCTCCCACCAGCACTCCATCCTCCTCCTTTTTACTGGGAATACCTTAAGACGACTCTCATATACTTTGGTCTAGGTCCCAAAATGTTTTATTGTATTTCCTTCTTGTATGCTCTCCCAAAGGCTCAAATTTGAATTAATGGAACATTAAGCAACCCTCTAACACTACATAACGGAACTAGGCAGGGATGCCCACTATCTCCCCTGTTGTTCACTAATTCCCTCAAACCTTTTTTTAGCACTTATCAGACATAACAACAGCATCCAAGGAATCAAAGTGGGCCCTAGAATACAAAAATACGCAGCATATGCGGATGATAGTCTGCCCTTTATCCTACAAATGCAAATTTCCCTACCAAACCTTATGTCCGCCTTCCACTCCTTCCAAACATTGTCTAATTTTAAAATAAACCTATCCAAATTGGAAATTCTAAATATTAATATTCCCAATTCTACAGCTATGCAATGGAAACCTCAATTCCCCTTTCAATGGAAAGCAAACACGCTAAAATACCTAGGTACCCATCTTACCCCTCATCTCCACTACCTCTTTAGATGCAATTATATTTGCTTGCTCAACAATATTAAGTCAGACTTGAGACAATGGTCCTCTCTCCTAAATTCTTGGTTAGGTAAAATAAATATGATCAAAATGAGCATACTTCCACGTGTTTTCTTCATCTTTCAAATGTTGCCTCTGGGTGTGCCTATAGGGTTCTTCTCAATTCTACACACCATGATATCCCACTTTGTTTGGAAGGGCAGACATCATAAAATATCTTTTCCGTTCCAAAAATGCAGGAGGTGTGGCTCTTCCAAACTTTAAGGCATGCTATCATGCCATTGCATTATCCAGGTTCTCCGATTGGAAATATGCTAATGATACTAAATTGTGGGTACAACTGGAACATGAGCTGAGTGGTTCAGATCTGTCTACTATGCCATGGATCCCCCGCTCTTCTAGATCCTTTTCGCCTGTCTCGCCACTTAGTACCTCCACACTTGCAATCTGGGACTCTTTGCACAAAAAATTATCTTGGGAATCTAACAGACACACAAAAACCTCAGTACAATGAATCAATTAATTTAAAATTTTAACTCTTTTATTACATCCCACAGTGAACCCTTTTAATAGCCTTGCTACCTTGAGTACTGACAGTATTTTTTTTTTTCACTTAAATCCCAGATGGATAGTATGAGCTGCCCTTTGCCCCTATGGAGATGGTTATTACTTTCCATGAGCTTCTTATAACTGTATTCCCACACTCTGGCTATCTGGCCTACCAGTATGCAGTGTTGCTGGGATGGCTAAAGGAGGGTGTTTTTTTTTGGGAGTTGGGAGAGACTGTTCACTTGGGAGTGGAGGTCTGGCAGCCATGTGCAGTGGAGCTGGAATGGTAAAGGGTGTGCTGAAAATGAGGAAAAGAGTGCAGATCGAATAACTCTAAGGTCATTCTAGGTCTGGCAGCCTCAAAAGCGAGAACTGGCTAGGGTCTCCACTCCAATGTTTAGGCTTCCTCAAGTACAGTCTCAAGCATTATCAGTCACTGTTATGCTTTCGTCAGGGAGGTGGATGGGCCAGTCAATTTCATGTGCCAGCAGGAAAGGCATTAGGTGCCACCCTAGCATGTGTTTCTGAGGATGCTGACCCCTGCACTAAATCAAGGTTTAATTTGTCAGGATGTTTAACATTTGAGAGGCTATTGGACCAAATATGGGTATTCTCAATATAACAAATAAATAAGTTAATATAGTCCAGAACACAGATCACCACAAATATTTGGGGATGAGGTATGAATCGAGTATGTGCAAACTCAACCTGTTCGCAGAGCACAGTTCTAAGACATAGCAAACTAATGTGCAGTTTTGGCACCATAGCAACCAACAACCAGTAATCCACCTACTAGGCTTTGAATTTACATCAGATGTGTTAGAATGGCCAATAATGTTTGCTTTGTTATATGCAAGCCCCAAGGCTGGGTCCCCAGCAGTGTGTTGGGCAATAATGTCTGCTTTGATATATGCAAGCCATAAGGCTGGGTTCCCAGCAGTGTGTGTTGAAGTACATAACAAGAGCTAATTGCTATATTTATAAAAAAAAATTAGCTTTCCGCTGGATTTGGTTAAAAAAAATTGATAAAAGTTAGAATTTTCATGTTTCAGGGTTTATTTTCAAGGTAGGTATATTTTATTCCATTTTTTTTTCTTGGATTTTTTATTATTTTGTAGCGAACATTTGTTACTTACACAATCTGCTTTTTGTTTGCAGCACATCACCGCATACTTAATAATTAATGATAATAAGTTAATAATAATGAATAATAAAAAATAAAGTGTTATTATTGTGGAAGCAGAAGTGTGAGAGTAAAATGCAACTTTTTTTCAAGCAAATTTGAGCAGTGGCGCCTCCACCTTGGGGCAATCAACCACAACAAAAGTACTGTTGGTAGTTTAACAAATACCCAGATTGGAAAGTTGCACAGTTTTTAGAATCAGGTTTTACAGAAGGTTTTCATATCCCCTGTAACTTAGTGGATACTCCTCCTGTCCCATGTAAGTTAGGATCTGTGTTGCCCCAAGGTAGTTTCATCAAAGTTGCAAAGATTGACTTGTGCCAGATAGGAAGGCTTTAGAGTCCCTTCCATATTAGAAGTTGGTAGTGTCTTCTTTGGACAAGGTCCCTAAACAAACACATTCAGCTCATTCATTACATGTCCTTCCCAAAAGAGGGTTCAGTGAATGATGCACTTGACTTTTATCTGTGTGCAGTGCCATAAATGTCCTTAGATGCGGAAATCGCAGTCATGTCCACATACCTGGTTATTCTATAATGGTGGCTTATTCTTTATCCCTGTTTCATTAGAACAAGTACTGATTGTTGGCACTGGAACCATGTTTAATTTTGCTAATAGGTTAACCTTACTTTTACTGGGGAGCAAGGAAGGTAGACATTTGGTCTAATGGCAGCCAGCTGGAAGGGGTGCAAAGGGAGGCAAATGTAAGGTGGATAGTCATACCCAGGAAGACCTGGAGCTGTATGTTACCAGAAATTTATCACTTCTCCTAGCTAGATGGACTACCTGACATCCTGGTCTTACATGTTGCCTGGAAATTATGTGGATGCGCAGTAAATGTGGGAGCTAATTAGAGACATTAAATTTAATGTGTTGCGGTTATAGGTATTTTTCTTGGTTACTCTTATCATGTAATCTGATATGGTAGCTTGCAGGATCTGGTGCATGGCTAGTTTTGTGAACATGGTAAATAAGGCTGTCATTAACCACTTCCGAACCCCCCACCGTCGTTATACATTGGTACTTTGAAAAGGAGTATTGTTGTAATTGCAGCAGCTAGCCGCCATAACCCCGGTATCCTCTTCTTCCGCTGCTGGTCCACTTTCAGATAAAAGTGGTCTCTGCGGTCTCTGGACTGTACTCCGTGCCCTCTGCTGGTTACCGGAGCTGTCAGCAGCGGCAGAGGCAATCAGATGTTTTCTCTAGTCTGGCATAGAGACAAGTGAGGGGAAGATGGCCCCCACCCATCTCCATATCATTGCAGGGTGGAAGCAAAGTCAAAATGTCACTTCCACCCATATCTCTTAAAGGGCCATTTTTTTTTGCATTTAAATGACAATTTTTTTTTTTTTTTTGCATTTTAGTGTAAATATGAGATCTGAGGTCTTTTTGACCCCAAAGTAAAATAAATAAGAATTTTTTTTTATTTTTTTTTAACGTGCACCATCCCGATGAGCTTGCATGCAGAAGCGAACGCATACTTGAGTAGCACACGCATATGAAAACAATGTTCAAACCACACTTGTGAGATATCGTCGTGATCTGTAGAGCAAGAGAAATAATTCTATCCCTAGATCTCCTCCATGAGCGGGCGCAATTTTGCGTACCATTATCTTTCACAATATAAAAAAGTTGGGCTAACTTTACTGTTGTCTTATTTTTTTATTAAAAGAAGTGTATTTCTTTCCAAAAAAGTGGGCTTGTGAGACCGTTGTGCAAATACGGTGTGACAGAAAGTATTGAAACGACTGCCATTTTATTCTCTAGGGTGTTAGAAAAAAAGTATAATGTTTGGGGGTTCTAAGTAATTTTCTAGCAAAAAAAAATTTTTAACCACTTAACCACTGGGCACTTAAACCCCCTTCCTAACCAGACCAATTTTCAGCTTTCGGTTTTCTCACTTTACCCTTATGAAATTAATGTCCTTTTTTACACACAAACAGAGCTTTCTTTTGGTGGTATTTAATCACCACTGAGTTTTTTATTTTTTTTCTCTATAACTAATAAAAGACAGAAAATTCGGTAAAAAAAAAATAAAAAAAAATAAACAAAAATCGTAGTTTCTGTTAAAATGTATTGGCGAGTATTGGGGAGTATTGGGCGAGTATTGGCAGAGTATTGGGGAGTATTGGGGAGTATTGGCAGAGTATTGGCGAGTATTGGCAGAGTATTGCAGGGTATAGCAGGGTATGGCAGAGTGTTGGCAGAGTATTGCAGAGTATTGGCAGAGTATTGGTGAGTATTGCAGGGTATTGCAGAGTATTGGCAGGGTATTGCCACAGTATTGCACATTACTGCAGAGTATTGCACAGTATAGGCACAGAGCAGCGCTGTGGGCACTACAGATCCAGCCCACAGCGCTGCTAAAAATGATCTATCCCCCTCTCCCTTCTCCCCTCGCACTGTACAGTTCGGTACAGAGAGAGGAGGGAGGAATCGGTATCATGCCAAGTGATCGCTCCGTCATTTGATGGATCGATCACGTGGTAAATGGCAACTACAATTGGCCATGATCCGTGATGCGCCTGGGTCCTCCGGACCTGGGGGTCATGGATGTTTGTGGGAGCGTGCCCCAGGGGGCGCGCGAGAGCAACATTCTGTGAGGACGCCTGGAGGTGGAAACACCCCTCGACTAGGGCCTACTCATGCTTTTCCACCACCTATAAAACGTCCTCACGCATCGACTTAGCTTTTGCCAATCCAGCCATGCTTTCGGACGTGCTAGACGCCACGTACCTGCCCAGCGGGCTGTCGGACCACTGCCCCCTCCTCCTTAATGTCTGTTCCCCCACTTCCCGAAACTCGGCCCTTTGGCGCCTGGGAACCCAGTGGCTCTCCCATGCCGATTTGGTCAACACTATCCCGCCCCACCTTACGGAATACTGGCAAATTAATGCAGGGTCCTTCTCCCCAGAGATTACTTGGGACGCATTCAAGGCCTTCAGTAGAGGTCATTATATCTCCTCCATAGCTGGGATCCGTAGAGAACAAGCCACCACCATGACTGAATTACAAAGCAAGGTAGATACCCAGGCTGAGGCCTATGCAGCTGACCCCACTGACTCTAGTTTCGAGGCCCTTAATGCGACGAAACGAGAACTACACCTCCACCTCACAGAACTTGCCAGACTGGATCTTTACCGCAACAAGCAAAGGTTTTTTGAACAGGAGGACCGGAACGGTCGTCTCCTGGCAATGTTAGCTCAACACGACCTGCCCCTGACGGTGATACCTAGTGTGGTGTCCCCTTCAGGTGAATCGGTCTCCTCTCTTCCAGACATATTGGACGCATTTAGGCAATACTATAGTTCCCTTTATACCTCCGTACTGCCCTCGGATCTCAGGCCACAGGACCTGGCGCCTTGGCTGGACCCCCTGGCACTCGGCTGGCTCTCGAACGCCGAGAGAGAAAATTTGGTAAGGCCCATTACCCCGGAGGAGGTACGGAGGGCCATTTGCTCCTTTCCCGCAGGGAAATCCCCGGGTCCAGATGGCCTCCCTATGGAGTTCTAAAAAACCCACGGGGACCTACTTGCCCCCCAGCTGGCCCAGCTCTATACTCACTGTCTGGCGGAGGGCACCCTTCCCACCTCCATGAGCCATGCCCACATTATACTAATCCACAAGGCCCCTAAGGACCCCACATTATGTGCCTCATATAGGCCTATCGCCCTCCTAAATGCGGACTTCAAAATTCTTACCAAATTGCTCACTACGAGACTACAGCCCCTACTGCCGTCTGTGATAGAGACAGACCAGACTGGTTTTATGGCTAATAGAGCCACTGACATCAACTTACGACGCCTGTTTACTAACATCCACGCTCAGCACCTTACTGAGGGTTCCAGGGTGGTGGCCTCCCTAGACATAGAGAAGGCCTTCGACACTGTAGAGTGGCCTTTTCTGTGGGAGGACCTCCGCAAAATGGGGTTCCCCTTGGTATTTATTAAGTGGCTTCAGGCGCTCTATAGGCACCCCACGTCGGCCATTAAGTTGGGGGGGAGTCTTTCGCGGTCCTTCCCTTTGTCCAGGGGCACGAGACAGGGCTGCTCTCTTTCTCCGGCCCTATTCGCCATTGCAATGGAGCCACTGGCGGAGGCCTTACGTACCTCCCTGCATGTCAGGGGCCTGCGTGTTGGCTGGCTGGAGGAGAGGGTCGCCCTGTATGCGGACGACCTCCTTCTCTTCCTTAACGATGCAGACTCCTCACTCAGAGGGGCATTACAAATTCTTGACTCATTCTACACGATCACGGGCCTTAAGGTTAACTGGTCGAAGTCGCTTCTGTTCCCCATAGACCCAGCAGCTTGCGACACTGCCCCCCCTGATTTACCCCTACAGTGGGTGGAGACCTTCAGGTACCTTGGGGTTGTGGTCTCGAGGCAGGCTTCGGACTTCGTACCCCTAAATCTATCCCCAGTGGTTCATGAGACACGGCTGCGTCTGAAGGCATGGAAGTCACTACCCCTATCATTGCTAGGGCGGATAAACCTGATAAAAATGAAAATCCTACCGAAATTTATCTACCTACTCCGCCAATCTCCACATTGGATTCCCAAATCCTTTTTCTCCCATCTGCACAGTCTGTTTGCCTCCTTCATCTGGGGAAACCAGTCCCCCAGGTATGGATGGTCAACAATTACGCGTCCGTCCTCCCAGGGAGGACTGGCGTGCCCTGACCTGTACAAATATTTCCTAGCCACCCAGCTGGTTACAGCAGCTTGGTGGCTCACTCCTGATAAGACAAACCCTGCCACCTTGGTTGAAGCGGCGGTGTTGGGGTCGCTGGAGGCGTTGAAATTTTTACTCTATCGTGGCCCGAAGGCCCCGTACCCACTGACCCCCTCCATGCGCACCACGTTACGTGCATGGGGGGTAGGACTTAAAATTGAAAAATACCCTACCAATGCACTTTCCCCAGCTGCCCCCTTGTGGCAAAACCCCACCCTGGAGCAGTTTTACAAGCTGCCTGAACCCCATGCTTGGACTAAATTCAATATTAGAACAGTGGACCAGGTGATTTCTGACCAATCGCTGGCTCCACTCCCCAAGTTGATTTCTGATTTCAACGTCCCGCAGAGTTATTTTTTAAGGTATCTACAACTCTCCCATGCCTTCAGGTGCCAGTTCTCCAGCTCTCCCCCCCAGGTTGTCCAATCCACACTGGAGGGCCTCCTCAAGTCCAGCTGTGACACTAAGCCCACCTCAACACTTTACTCCCATTTGATAATGACCTCCCTCCCTACTTTGGGAAAACTTAGAGATAAGTGGGTGCGAGACATTCCCACCTTTGATAACGATGATTGGGATGACATGTGGGACTTCCCCTTCAGATCCCTGGTCTCCCTGAGAGATCGGCTGATACAGTTTAAGATGGCCCACCGAGCAAATTTCACCCCATACAGACTGCACAAAATGAACCCCGCCTCCCCCCCGGGATGTTGGCGTTGTGGGACATTACCAGGGGACTTCATTCATATTTTTTGGACCTGCCCAGCCATTGTTGACTATTGGAAGGAGATACTAGGGGTCATTACACAGGTCACCTCCATATCGCTCCCACTCTCTATAGAAACCTGCATACTGGGCCTGCTAGATCATCTAATTCCCACTGTGGCGCGGCGCACCCTAGCTGGGCTACTTCTCTTCTATGCCCGCAAGGCCATTGCGCTCAGCTGGCGTAAGCCCACTCCTCCCCCTCTCTCCCTGTGGAAAAAATTGGTGAACGAAAGCCTGCCTCTCTACAAGGACTGCTATGTTAATAGAGGTTGCCCGCAAAAATATAACAAGGTCTGGTCCAGCTGGCTGGCGGATGCCTCCACGGCCTCAGACCCACAGCCTACTTAACGCATTTTCGTTTGTTAATAAATGGGAATATGCACTAGTGGAAATGTTGTATAGCTGAGTAGCGTGGTTTAGTCCTGAGTCGTCCTACTGCACATGGAGACGGCCCTCTGTGGCCGGTGAGATGCCTTGAATTCTCCGACATGTTTTGTATGTAACGCACTTATATTGCAAGTCTTTACACGTCACGCCTGTAACACTAATCGTGACCAATGTCTGTGTTTTTGTTTTTGTTTTTGTCTGTTTTGTTTTGCTTTTGGTTGCTTGTTCACTGTCTAAACTCCAATAAACAGATTTGCAAAAAAAAAAAACATTCTGTGAGGACATCCATGAACGCCCTTCTAGAATAAGCCAACCGCGCTGTAGCCGTCTTTCGGCTATGGCCCGGTCGGCATGTGGTTAACTTGTAAACGACAAAGAAAGAGGCTCGGCCCTTAAGTGGTTAAAACCATTTAAGAGCTGGGGAGGTGCATAGCTGCAATGGTGGTTTACTGGTTTGGCACAGGGAGTGAGGAACACAAATTATACTTTAGGAGGGATGGAGTCTATTTAAACTCAGAAAATATATGTAATTTGTAGAAATGCAGAACAGAATACAAACAATCATGATGGTGTGGAGGTGCATTCAAACATAAGGTCTCAAGCCTGAGGTGTTATGAGGGTTTGTGGAGGAGAATTGAAGACATTTATGTGTGTGGGGGAACCCATCTAGGATACATCATGCTGTGGCTTCATCTGGTCCTGTGGTTGGTGGTATGGGATGAAGGTAAGTAGTGGAATCTGTGTCAGGTTCTGTTATTGTCCTGGAGTCAGTGTGGTGAGTTGGGGGCATAGCAGGTAACAGAGTGGACCACAGAAACAATACTGTTAGTGATGTAGTTGCTGTTTATCTTATGCACTTTCAAAGATCATTAGCCTATGCTTGATTTAAAAATTATACTTGATTATGTATTTTTACAATATTAGAATGTAATTTTTTTAATGAAGGGGCCAACCTGGCCATTAATATCGAATGCAGTGTTGGCTGCTTTTGTTACGAGATTAAGGGTTGGGATTTGGGATGTTTGATGTAGGATTAAGGATACCACTGCTGTGACCGAAGCATGCACTGCAGCCAACTGACACAGTATATACTGAAATGGAAAGGGCCATATTCAGAGATTAGTGTTAGAATAGCTTACCCAAGGTATACTTCCACATGGAACTAAAAGAGACTGCGTTATACTCAAGGTTATTCTTAGAAATGTGCAATTGGTTTTGGTCCGAATACAATTCAGAAAAAAATTTTGTTGGGTCGGTAAAGTCACAAGGGGGAGGGGTCAAACGCCAATGTCATCAGGTGACTCTGCCCCTAAGCTATTTTAGAAATGTACGTTTCTGGCAGTTGGCTGAGAGCCTTTGACCAGACCAGAGGTTTTTGTTTTTTCCGGGTCTGGCGGTGCAGCATGATTAAGGATGCATCTACATTGGGGGAATTTTCAAAAAATCATGTACTGTATTTATTCACTTTTTACACTTTTTTGGTGAATGGGTAGGGGTACTATGTACCACATACTCATTCACATAGGGGAGAGGCAGAATCTTGCTAAAGGGTCTTCCAGATTCCAATATGGGGGGGCAGAGCCATTTTAAGGGCATGTGGCCTGGTATGGTTTCTGACCTACCGGGTTGCATTCTCAAATAAAAAAACTAAAAGGAAACTAAACGAATTCCAAAACAAAACAATAACATTAAATTAGTAACATAAATCTATCAGAAACTAAACTAGATACATTTTTCTGTTCTGCACATTATCCTACTGCTCCAAAACTGAATAGTGCCCTGAGGATAATTGACTGAGAAAGCTCCACATGCAAAGCCCAGTACCCAAAGGTCAGATTTTGAAGGTGGTAAAAAGAGTGGTAGCCTAATCCTATATATCCTATATATGCCATGCCTAAATTCCAAAAAATCTTGAACTCTTGGGTCATAAACTCATTGCCCCTCCTTCCAACTTCTACATGGTTTATTTGAATCTTATTAACAAAACACATACCCCAGCGGAATGTATCATGTAATATTTTGGCTCAGTAATTAGAAGCATTGTGCCACTCCTTGATTTGTCTGCTCCCCTGGGCTCCACGAACAAGCTCTATTTATCACCTTATTGGAGTACCTATCTGCAACCCTCCTTCTCTCTTTCTGCCCTTTCTTAGTCCTTGACCCCTGCTTCAGTAGGTTACTTGTTGTTTTTTATGTTAAATAAATAAACAAGAAGGGTTTCACTGATAGATGTGCATCACCAATTACCAAAACCATCCATTCCATTCTCTGTGCTCCTTCATAAGCATTTTTTAAACTGCATAAAACTGTAAAATGTGCCATGAAAACAATGTACCTTTCAAGTTGTTGTCTCTCTCATGCTGAGAGCCTCCACATTGATAAAGAGATTCAGGGTATAGTGTCAAAAGATTTGAATCTTGTTTTACTGAAATGTCCATGGATTTCAGTATAACAAGTTTGGTACACTAGATTTTACAAAGTCTTCTAAATATATTTTATATATGGACAATGTTTTCAGTTTTTATAGTAAATGACAATAAACCAGCACATTAAAAGATAATTTATTAACATTTTTATAAGAAACAAACTTGTGTTTAAATATATGCACTTTTCTGATTTGGTCACTCACATTTGGTCAATAAATTTACTGGAAAATACGCTCCTATAAATTTCCCCTTCCCTCAAACATTCTTCTACAGACAGAAATTAAATTTTTTTGTACTGTGGTTCTGCTGTAAAGCTTTTTATTACCTTCCTGTAGTGCTGTTTTGTGGCAGGCAGCCAAAAAAAATTACATGGGACATTGTCCAAGTTCCATCACTTTTCTTTGGTCTTAATAAAGCCTATTGGTATCGTATACTGCTGTTTCAAATTGTACTGCTGTGTTGTGTTATATATACTTGTGGCAATGTTTTGCCTAGACTGAATGAGCTAAAAGCTAAAAAAAAACTCTGGGATTTTTTTTACTTAAGAAGCAAAGTGTAAATTCACTTAGCCTATGACATAAAATAAAGCAGTGTTCACTTCAATCATCCAAATCTCTGCATGAAAATATCCTGTTCTGGATTTTAATTACCCTGGCACGTGACTGGGTAATCAAAGTAAGCACAGTCTCACTTCGTTTACTAAGCTTACTGAACTTTTACTTTGCAAATTGATTATTTACCTTAAGTGAACAATCTTTTTTATCAATAGTCATCTGCTGGAGGAGAAAAATAGATGCACACCAGTTTTGAATTCATAACAAGTAGTCTAAAGTTTAGGTTTCAAGCAAATTAATACCATATAGCGGTCCTTCAAAGATGTTTAATTAAAATTTACAATTTGGTATCTTCCGTTCATTCTTTGCACTTGTAAAAGTCCTTTGTTGTTTTCTGCTCAGCCTCAGCTGGGGGTTTAATGGCAACTTTGCTTGACATGTTGATGTTGTAATATTTGTCTGTAAAGAAAAAGCATTTTTGTAAATCTTCTCAGAAATGACCAAATTGTTTTCATTTGTTTTCACCATTAGATTGTCATAATTTAATTGCCGTACCATAAAGATATTTCTTGGCAAAATGCATAGTTAAAATGTGTTTATATACAGTATATATACAGTTGGAAACCTGGTCCGCCAATCTTGTGATCCACAAATTGGAGGAAGTGTGGAGCACTGGACCATTGTTTTTAATAGCTGTTCTAGTAAGAACTAGAGCCCAGGGAATGTTTCCTCTTCTAGGCAGATATCCAGGAGCAGCAACTTTATAACAGCAAATATCTCATAAAATGGTGTATGGTGAGGAAAGTGGCACACACATTATTGTAAGGTCCAGAAGTTAATTTGTATTGAAAGAAATGTTCACATAAAAAAATAGTGTATTTTGGAAGTTTAAAGGGTTCCCCTGAAGATAACATACAATGGAATCAGTAATAGTTATACTTTCTATATCTTCTTTTATACCTGATGAAGAGAAATCCGAAACATATATGCTTTTATTTGAGCACATCTTCCAATAAAACATACCAACTGGCTTGTACAATAATGTATCTGGTGCTCATCCTATGACATATCAAAATCATGATCTAGGCACCCTTGCCAGATATCCATCATTTAGTGCTGCACCCATCTGCAAATTGCACTGCAGTTAAGCAA